>NC_056744.1:1791596408-1792206408 GCF_019279795.1 Protopterus annectens | reverse complement strand
AAAAACCTGGGTGGCTCATCAGAACAAACTCTTCAGAACAGTGGAACCAAAATCAGCTCTGTTCCTGGAAATCAAATCCAACTTATAATGCGAAATGAAAGTATGTGGGTTGGCCCACGTAGCCGCAGCACAAATAGATTCCATGGGCAACCTAGCCTGAAAGGCCACAGAAGTGGCTAAAGCTCTGGTGGAGTGACCTTTTGGTTTAACAGGCAATTCTTTATTCCTCAGTTGATAGACATGTGATGATAGAAGTCAACCACCTGGACAAGGTTACTTTTGAGACTGGAAGACCTTGGTTACCCTCAGCATAAGAAAGGAAAAGTTGATCTGATTTTCTGATGTCCTTAGTTCTATGTAAATAAAAGCGTAGTTGCCTGTGAACATCTAACTGATGCAATTTATATTCCGCCCTGTTGGGAGGGGTAGGGAAAAAATACAGGGAAGTCTCTATGGACTGATTCAAGTTACTTTCAAGAGACCTTAGGAAGAAAGGAAGGATTTGTCCCGAGACCAACCCTATGATTGTGGAACACCAGGTACGGAGGATGGGAACAAAGAGCCTGCAGTTCCGAAACTCTTCTGGCTGAAGTAATGGCTACCAGAAACAGAGTTTTCCATGAGAAAAACTTCAGGGAACAAGAAGCTGCAGGTTCAAAGGGAGGCAATATTAGAGAAGCTAAAATCAAATTTAGATCCCACGGAGGTGGGGGATCTCTCACTGGAGGCCTGAGCAGAGAGGTACCTTTGAGAAAGGCTTTACACAGCTTGTGCGACATGATATTATTTCCCGACAGGCCAATATGAAAATTTGAAATTGCAGCTAACTGAACTCTAATCGTAGTGGAAGCAGACCCAGAATGGAAGAGTTCCACAAGAAAATCTAAAATGTAGTTTATAGGGGCTGAAAAGGGGGTCTGTACTCTTAGTCTCTGCCCAGGAAGTTTCCATTTACTAGTGTAAGTTTTTCTAGTGGTAGACTTGTGCGATGATAAAATAATTTTCCGCACAGACGGGGAGATGTCTGGAAGCCTGGCTAAAGCTGGAAGTGGAGCAACCAAGCAGTGAGCTGGAGAGATTGCAGGAATTGCTGCAGCCGTCCCGACTGATGGATCAGAAGGTCTGGAAAGTACAGTTTTGTACCTACCATAAATGTAGATATTCGAGTGCTAATACAGCTGCAGTCATAACAGATGGGTTTTCCTGCCGTCAGGCGGGTCCTCGGTCGGCCGAATTCCAAAGTCTAGGACCGGCGTCGGATGTCGCCGCTTCTTCCCTGACGTCAGTGCGACAGGGGTATAAAAGAACCAGCCAACGCCATTTTTTTCAGTTTTTCTTGCCCCAGATGTCAGGTGCCCCCAGAAGGAAGGCAAAACATAAATTTATGTAATAATGCAATGCAATAAAATCAAAAAGCAGTAGTTGCAAGCAAATACACCATAAAAGAAAACCCCAATCATGTTGTATGAGGAGGTGTTAGCAATTAGGCCTGTCCCAAGAGGGGAAGGAGGGAGGGAAACCTGGACTGCAGCTGTATTAGCATTCGAACATCTACATTTATGGTAGATACAAAACTGTACTATGTTCATCGTGCATACAGCTGCAGTCATAACAGATGGGTAGAATCCCAAAGCTAAAGAAGGGGTGGTAGGCACTAAGTGGAACTAGAAGGAGCCAGGATGCCCTGCAAGACTCCAGTGGCAAAGCCCGCTCTAGATTTGGAGTACAATGGTAGGTGATAGTGCTTGGAGAAAGTATGTACAGAACTCCAAGTGGCTGCTTCCAAAATATCTTTCGTAGGAATCCCCCTGAGGAAAGCTGCAGAGGTAGCTGTGGCCCTTGTGGAGTGAGATCTGATGCCTGTAGGTACAGTTTTACCATGAAAAGAGTAACAAAAGCGAATGCAGTGGGCTATCCATTTTGAGATTGTCTGTTTGGAAATAGGCTTCCCTTGAGCACCTGTAGCATAGGACACAAAGAGTTGCTCTGATTTTCTGTAAGGCTTTGTTCTGTCCAAATAATAACGGAGCTGTCTGTGAATGTCCAAGGAATGTAGTAGTCTCTCCCCTTTGTTTTGTGGATTAGGGTAAAAGGTAGGTAAGTGGATAGCCTGATTCAAGGCTACCCTGGATACTACCTTTGGCATAAAAGAAGGGTTGGTTCGAAAGGAAACTCTGTCCTGATGGAAAATGATGAAAGGCTGCACAGCCATGAGGGCTTGTAGTTCCGAAACCCTGCGTGCTGAGGTGATAGCCAGAAGGAAGGCTGTTTTCCAGGACAAATATTGCAGTTCTGTTGAAGCAGCTGGCTCAAAAGGAGGCAGGGTCAGTTTTTCTAGAATGAAATTGAGGTCCCAAGCAGGTACTGGTTGCTTCCTTGGGGGTTTTATATTCTTAGCCCCTCTGAGGAACTGTCTTAAGAGAGGGTGAGAGAATAAAGGAGGATCAGTGTTGTATTCTGCAGAAATGGCTGAGGCATGGATTTTGATGGAGGAGAATGAAAGTCCACTGCTTAGCATCTCAGCTAGGTACTGTAATATTTGAGGTAAATTCAGTATTTCAGGATTCTGACCCTTTTTCTTATTCCAGGTACAAAACTGTTTCCATTTTGCGGAGTAGGCTTTTCTAGTAGAAGGCCTTCTGGCCTCCAAAATGACATCCTGCACCTCCTTGGAGAGAAGGGTCTGTTGTGAATTTAAGGAATCCTCCATGCGGCTAGATTGAGTGTTTTCAGCTGACTGTGAAGAGTTTTGAAGTTGTGCTGAGTCAGTAGAAGAGGCATTAGAGGCAGGATCCATGGTGGGGAATGTGTCAGGCTCCTCAGGAGTGGGTACCAGTGTTGTCTTGGCCAGTCTGGAGCAATGAGAATCATCTTTGGTCTGTCTGCTCTGGCTTTTAATAGAACTTTGGGCAGCAGAGGAAGTGGTGGAAAGGCATAAACTGTCATTGTTGTCCAACTGAAAGAGAGTGCGTCCACTTTCCAGGCCTGTGGATGAAAGGTCCTTGAGCAGAATTTTGTCAATTGGTAATTTCTGTGGGTGACAAAGAGATCTATGTCTGGCCTTCCCCATGCTTGAATTATCTTTGTAAAAACTTGAGGATGCAACTTCCATTCGTGTGGATCTGTCATATTTCTGCTTACGTTGTCTGCCAGTGTGTTTTCCTTGCCTGGCAGGAACTGTGCTTGAAGTTGGATTTGTAATTCCAGAGCCATGTTCCAAAGAGACATGGCTAGCCTGCATAGGGGGTATGAATGGGTTCCTCCTTGTTTGTTTATGTACGACATCACTGTGGTGTTGTCTGTCCTTATCAATAGCTGGCCTGGATGCAGTAGGTCTTTGAAAGCCATAATAGCATTTATTACTGCTAGCATTTCCTTTTGCTTGATGTGTAGGTGCTTTTCTTTTTGGGACCATTTGGCCTGAATGCACCGATCTGTCATGTGCACCCCCACAGGCGTAGTCCGAGGCCTCTGTTGTGATGACTTGATTTGCTTGAGGCTTGCAGAATGGGAGACCTATGTTTCTTTGGCATGCTTGAGCCCACCACAGAAATTCCTTTTGAAGACATGGAATCAGTGGTATAATTGTTTCCAAACTGTGGCTGTGTTGAGACCATAAGTTTTTTAGGTACCATTGAAGTTTCCTCATATGCAGCTTTGCACATGGGATTAGCAGGATGCAAGATGCCATGAATCCCAGAGCCTGCAGGATTTTCCTTGCAGTCAGCCTGGTGAAGGTTGCCAGTTTTCTGAAGTAATGAGTTAGTTGCCCTTGTTTCTCTGGCATAGGTAGGCCATCTGGGTGTTTGTATTCAAGCTGGCACCCAGGAAAATTATTGTTTGAGAGGGTATTAGTCTTGATTTCTTTTTGACTGCGTATCCCAGAGAATTCAACAACATTACAAACGCCAGGTGTTTCAGAAGTATGTGTTTGCTGTCCGCTTGCATCAGGCAGTCGTCCAAATATGGGTATATTTGTATCCCTTGGAGTCTGCAGAAGGCAATTACTGATGCCAGACATTTCGTGAACACTCTGGGCGCAGTAGATAAGCCAAAGGGCAATGCAGAGAATTGATAATGGGTTGAACCTGCAAGAAATCTGAGGTATCTTCTGCAATCTTGTCTGATTGGGACATGCAGGTATGCCTCCTTGAGGTCCAACGTTACCAGCCAAGACTCCTTGCCCAGCATGGGTAGGAGCTGCTGTAATGTGAGCATCTTGAATTTTGGTACGAGTAAATATGTGTTTAGGATGGATAGGTCCAAAATAGGTCTCCAATCTTTGCCCTTCCTTGGTACTAGGAATAGTCTGGAATAAAAACCTTGACCCTGTTCTTGTGCAGGTACCTCTTGAATAGCTTTCATGTCCATGAGATGTGAAATTTGTTTTTGTGCCTCTGCCCTTTGATTGTGTGGCAGGTTTGGCATGCCTCTCATTTTTGGAAGGGTGTGAAAGTGGAATCTGTAGTCTCTGTCTATAATGTCCAGGATCCATTTGTCTTTTGTGACAATATGCCAATTTTTCGAAAATAACCCCAGTTTTCCGCCTAAAGGTGCTGCCAATTGAGCCTTGCTTGGCATGCAAAGGGGAAAGTCATTGGTTCTGCTTTCTGAATGGCTGTGAACTATCCCCACCATCTCTTGGTGTAGGTTGCTTGCCATTGTCTGCCTCTAAATGATACTTAAGATTGCCCTCTACCCCTCAGGCGCCTGTATCTACCTCTGAGGTCTGTCCGTGGCTGGAAAGGACCAATTTTTTGAAGGCCAATTTCTACTGAAACGTGGAGGTTGTACCTGTAGGAAATCTTTCACTGTTTGCATTGATTTTGCCTTTTCCTCCATTTTCTTTAATACCTCCTCAGCTTTAACACCAAACACTACATCTTTTTGAAGAGGTGCATCTAGTAGTTTAGCTTTGACATGATCTGGTAAGGTTTGCTCTTTGAGCCAAGCATGTCTACGTATGACTGATCCTGTAACAGCAGCTCTACATGAGGCCTCTAAAGCATCAAAACCACATTGCAAGGTATGTTTACCCACTTGCTCTGCACTATGCAACAAATCCTGCAACTCCTTCAAGTCTGGTTGTTCAGGTTGTGACATTTTGCTTTTCAACTGAGATAACAAAAACTGTTGATACTTTAACATATGGAACTGACAGTTTAATGCCCTCATGGTTAAGGTGGCCGAGGTGTATACCTTTTTCCCCCACCCTTCTAAAGCTCTGGAATCTCTCTCTGAAGGTAATGGATTTTTGGCAGTGGAGGCCTTAATTCCCTTGGGACCCTGTGAAATAGTTTCTGGGTCAGCCGCATGGCTTTTGTATAGGAATTGGTGTGAATCAGGAACCCGGTAATACCAGTCAGGCTTGACTGGAGCTGGAGGTAAAGAATCTGGGTTAAGGCTGGCCTCTGAATACACATCATCTAGTATGTCTAAGACAGGAGGGATAGCCATAGGCCTGTGCTGAGGGAGCAAGAGGAAATCCCTGAGCCTTTTCTTGGAGTCTGAGTAATCTTGGCCTTCCCAGTGGAAGTGTTCCCTCAAGGTATGCAAGGTTTCCCCAAAAGAGTAGTCCTCAGGGGGGGGAGACAGAGGGAATGGACTCCTCTGCATCAGAATCTTCAAAAGGGGAGTATGAATGTTCCTGGTCTTCAGAATGTTCTGAAGTAATGGAGGCCTGGTCCAAGGAAGGGTATTCTTCCTCCACTCTGGGCCTTTTGTCCGAGGGGGGGGTTGAGAACCCCTGATAAGAGTAATCAAATCCTCAGCCATTTTAAGCATCTGCTTTTTAGGCATGGGGCCTTGAGAGGGGCCATGTGGAGCTTGTCTCTTGGAATGCATCGCTGCTTTAGATTTAGTGAAAGCCTTAATGGAAAAAGAAGAAGAAGGCCTGAAGACACCTTGAGAGGTGGCAGGCCTGTCTAAACTCTGAGTTTCCCCGCCAAGAGTGGCTTCGGTATCTGTAGTCGGGGTGTGGGCCGAAGAGCCTGCGACCTCGGGCATAGAAGACACCGCTAATGAAGTGTCATCGGTAGTCAGGGGCTGCGTAGGCACCTCGCTGAGAACCGGAGCACCAGTAGTCGGCTTTACCGTGGTCTCGGTAGAAGTCGCAGACCTCGTATATCAGTCCTTATCTTTGCATCTTTTACTCAAAACTGGAGTCGGATTATCCGACGACATAATGTAATTAAACTTTTTGCCAAAATAGTGTTGGGCAAACTCCGCCCGACGCTTAATACTGCATCTGGTGAATGTAGCACAAAAATGACAGGCCGAGACGTCGTGGTCTGGGCCTAAACAAGGAATGCAGAGGGAATGGAAATCCTTATGCGGTATTTGCTTCCCACATGAAATGCAATTATTAACTTTGTCTGACATCGGTCTGAGGCAAGAAAAGTTTCCCCAACGGGGCACTTAGCTTTCAAGAAGACTTCGGTTGAAAAATATTCATAATCTCAGGAGCTGGCCGACCGGCACTTGTGAACTGCTTCTGCTTCGGGCACCGCGCGGCAAGAAAGACTGAAGAAAATGGCGTCGGCTGGTTCTTTTATACCCCTGTCGCACTGACGTCAGGGAAGAAGCGACGACATCCGACGCTGGACCTAGACTTTGGAATTCGGCCGACCGAGGACCCACCTGACGGCAGGAAAACCCATCTGTTATGACTGCAGCTGTCTGCACGATGAACATCTGGGTCCAGAGTCCAAGGCTGCTCTAGAAGATGATGATGCAGGAACGGGAAACATATTTGTCGAGGCCAGTACGGAGCAATGTGGATCATTTTGCAGCACAAAACGGTAGCTTTCTGTATCAGTTTTGGAATAAGGGGAAATGGAGGGAATGCATAAAGAAGTCCCTGAGGTCAATCGTGGACTAGCTGGTCTCTGGGGGAATGTCCAGGAAGTGGAAGGAGAGAGAAGAATTTGTTGCATTTGCTGTTGAAGGGGGTGGCAAAAAGGTCGCAGCAAGGCTGTCCCCATTTGTGGAATATCTGGTCCGCAACTACTTGATTCAGAGACCACTCGCTTGGCATGAAAATTGCTCTGCTCATTCTGTCTGCTATGACGTTGGACTTCCCAGGGATGTGCATTGCGATCAGAAACTGTTGGGAAGAGATCGCCCACTGCCAAATTCTGAGTGCTTCTCGACATAGGGGGGTAGGACTTGGTTCCGCCCTGCTTGTTGATGTACCACACTACTGACATATTGTCCGTTTGAACTGCAGTGGTCCCGGGTAGGAAGAGAGTCCTGTAGAGCTTGCAACGCTAGAAGCACAGCCCTCATCTCCAAGACGTTTATATGCAGGTGGTACTTGTGAGGTTGCCAGGTGCCTTGGACTGTCCTGCCCTGATAATGCCCCCCCCCCACCCGATCAGGGAAGCATCCGTTGTAACCGCAGCAACTGGAGGGGGAAGTACAAATGGCCTGCCTAGGGGTAATGATGTGGAGATCATCCACCATGCAAGGTGCTTTTTGCATGCTTCTGTGATCATGAGAGACATGGGAAGTTGCTGGAAGGACCATTGGGTGAAAAGCAGCCACTGGAGGATCCTCATGTGAGAACGAGCTAGAGGAACAAGTATGATAGCCGCTGCCATGAGATCTAGAGTTTGGAGGACGAACCTGGCTTGAATTCTCTTGCATGCTAATAAGACCTGTACATACTGATGAATCACTAATACCCTGTCTGGTGGAAGGCTCGCTGACATGTCTTTTGTATTTAAATTTGTGCCTATAAAGGTGATAGACTGACAGGGCGACAATGCAGACTTTTTGAAATTTATTGAGATACCTAGTCTGGAGCAAGTGTCGATAGTGAAGTCTCTGGCTCGCAGAAGGTGATGCTTGGTGGTAGCGGTAAGGAGCCAGTCGTCTAGATATGGAAACACCTGGAATCTTTGCCGTCTCAGGTGAGCAGTAACTACTGCCATGCAATTGGTGAACACCAGGGGGGCTGTGGTGAGACCAAAGGGCAGCGCTGTGAACTGGTAATGGCTGGCTCCCAGCCGGAAGCGGAGGAATCTTCTGGAGCGTCTGTCCATTTTGACGTGGTAGTACGCGTCCTGAAGATCTATAGAGCACATCAAATTGTCCTGAACCAGAAAGGGCATAATGGACTGTAGCGTGACCATCCGAAACTCGGTTCTTTGTACAGACCTGTTCAGTCTGCTGAGATCCAGAATGGATCTCCAGTCCCGTCTTTTTTGGTACCAAAAAGAACCTTGAGTAAATTCCGGACCCTTGCTGGTCTGCTGGGACTTGCTGGATGGCTCTTTTTCTTAGCAGTTCTGAAATTTCTTGTACTGCTTGGTCCCTTAGATTGGGTGGAACATCTGGAAGGGACTTGTTTGACATTACGGGAGTGCGAATGAAGGGTATTCTGTAGCCTCTGGATATAACTGACCGTACCCATTTGTCTTGAGTTATGTCTTGCCAGGCTCTTGGGTACAGTGATAATCTTCCCCCGACTGCCTCCGGAAGTGAGCAGTCGGGCAACCCTTCAGGGATGGTGGGAGGGCTTCTCAGAGAAGGATTCTCTGCTGCCCTGGTTTTGCGGACCCCCTCTGCCACGAGGGCGGCGTCTATTATTATTCCCTCCTCTGCCCCTGGATGGGAATTCACCACGTGTGTCCGGCAAGGCTCCCTGAGATTTCCGGAACCACATCTTTCCGCTCTTCTGACCTTTGGGATATGGCCTGGAAGGAGTGGAAAAACAGACTCCCACGGCAGAGAGAGTCTTGCCTTCCTGTTCACACCTGGTAAGGGTGTCCTTCACCTGTGATCCAAAAAGAGAGGAACCATCAAAGGGTGTGTTGGTGAAAGACGCTCTGAAAGATTCCGCAAAGTTACATAGCCGCATCCAGGTGTGTCTCCTTAGAGCAACACCTGTGCTTGCGGCTCTACTCACACCATCGGCTGCTTAAGAAATGAGCCTCATGGAGGAGTTCACCACTGAATTAAGAGTCGCCAGCTAGGAGGCTGCCTTAGCCCAGGCCCCCTCAGCTGATGGATCTTGGAGGGTATCTCCGAGCTCCTTAAGGAGATCCCTTTGAAGGTGGGTAAAGTGGTACAAGTAATTCAGAGACCTCTTAGAAAAAGTCGCTGAAGAGAACATCCGCTTCCCGTATCTGTCCATCGTCCTGGACTCCTTGTTAGGAGGATGGACAGATGAAGTTTCAGCCAACCCCTTCGTGGCCGCCGCTACCACCATGGCATCAACAGGCACACCTTTAGTCAAACTGTTTATCCTGTGGTGCCGTTATGAATTTATCTGGTCTTCTGGGGGTGGGGTCCACTGTGTCTGGAGCCGACCACGCCTTCCCAGCCACCACTGACATGAGTGGGTCGAAAGGAGGAGACACCCAGGAGGTGGAAGGTCGGGAACCAAACACATCCAGGAATACAGACTCATCCTCGGAGGGGCTTAGGGTATTCCAGTTCCCCCTCTGCCTAAGCATCTCAAGGATGCCTGAAAAGGAGACATCTTCAGAGGGGGATCTCGGGGATCCTTCCGAATCCTCCAAGTCGGTATCTGACGTGACAGACTCAGGGGAGTCGACATGCTTCCTTCTTGCATTTCCTCTTACGAGGTGGCTCCTCTGAATGATCAAGGGAGGCCTCGGAAGAGGAAGATAAACCCAAGGGGGTGCCCTCCCCACGCTTGGGGTCTGGAGGAGGGACAGAGGCAGATGCAGGCACCATAGTGGGAGGAGCCAGTGGGGTTGATCGTGGAGCTGACTCAGACCTAGATCTCTTTCGACTCCCAGTCGGCTCCGAAGGTGGAGTCAGAACAGACTGGGAGGCAGGTACATCGGTTCTAACCGGAACCGAGGCTGAAGAAACAGCTTCACCCACCGACGGCTCCTAACTGGGAGCCGAAGATTTTGGTGGTTTAGAGGCCTTCACGGGCTGAGTCTTTGCCGGTGAATCCTGCTTGAGTAATCCACGTAGGATTAATTTATTTTTACGCTCCTGCAGGACTCTTGGGCTGAAGGCATGGCAAATCGAACAAGAGTCCTGCAGGTGCACGGAGCCTAGACAGAAGAAGTGTGACCATCTGTCAGAGACATCTTCTGACAGCATGAATCACACTTCTTGAACCCGGACACCTTGGTATCCTTGGACATACTTAAAAAAGGGATACCACACACAACACACTGCTATAACAATATAAGTATAGTAACTATAAAAAAGCACACACACACACAAGTTACCACACCCAAAAACAGTGAAGGATACATACATTAGTCTAACAACTATAAGAAGACTAAACTAAGAAAATACTATGATATATATACATTTATTTTTTTTAAGAAAAATAGGTTAGCCTCTAACTTAAACGGCTACTTCAGAAAAGAGAGAGAGTGAGGGGGGAGGGGAAAACTCTCTAACTAAAACAAGTTTTCTGAAGGGATAGGGGAAGTTTGAAAAAGAAAACTACAAGTATCTATATATCTAAAGATTAACTAGTCTAAACAATCTATACTAACGAGCTATCAATATTGATCAAAAAACGATTAAATAATGAAAATATACGACCTGAGCCAGTAGACAACCTCGCAGCCAAAGCGGCAAACGAGATCTGGGTATCTAGCGCCAGGCATCATTGCATATGGGGTGGGCCTCGAGCCAGTATGCAGCTCTCGAGCTTTTGAAGATGGCAAAGTCGGAGCCGAGGATCGGCTTCGATCCTAACCAGCAAGAATGAAAGCGAGATAGACAACTTAACATCAAATGTTTTGAGGCCCAACACTGGTGGCGAGGGCTCCACAGTGCTGGAAGGGGATTATTTACAAATAAACATACTGGAGAGCATCACTGTGTTTACAGAATGGTCTGCCTGTAAAATTGATTTTATTTTTTTGCGTACATTTTTGATGTAAAACTGTTCCTCTGCCTAATATGTTACAAACTTGCTCTAATGCATGTAAATGCTGCTCAAGGAAGTATTTTACATCCAAAATATAAGTTTGTTAACTAATGTCAACATGCACACACACTAACATTCAGAAGCAGTTACCTTTAAACACACACAAATTCATTTAATAATGGTAGAAGACTTATCAGATTACTAAGAGTTTATTAGTGTTATGACCATTTTTAAAGCACAGCTGTGTACACTTTCCATAAATGTAGATGTTCGAGTGTTTTCACTGTTGCAGTCATTACATTTAGGTTATCTGCCTGCAGGTAGCCCTCAGTCGGCCTGAATACCAGAGTCTTGGGATTTCTGCGTCGGATGCTGTCGCTTCTTCCATGACGTCAAGTTATCAGGGGTATAAAACATGCAGCCAACGCCATTACATCAGTCTTTCCTGCTCCAGATGTCAGGTGCCCTCACAATAGGAAGCAATTATATGGTATGGAACACCCCCAGCAAAAAGCAAATACATAAGATACAATATATATACCAAACAAGAAGGAAAGGTACAGCCAAGGGAAGTCAGGGGGCTGGAGGGAGGGTAACCAGGACTGCAACAGTGATTACACTCTAACATCTACATTTATGGTAAGTTTACACAACTGTACTATGTTTTTCGTGTTTCACTGTTGTAGTCATCACTTTTGGGTTGATTCCCAAGGCTAAGGAAGGGTGGAGGTAGTTAAAGAACATTAGGCCTAGCAATCAAGCCCTGTAAAACTGCTGTGCCAAATCCAGCACTGGATTGAGAAAAGATAGGCAGGTGGTAATGCTTGGTGCAAGTACATACAGAGCTCCAGATAGCAGCTTCCAGGATGTCCCTAGTAGGGACTCCTATGAGAAATGCCGTAGAGGTAGATGCAGCCCTGGTGGAATGTCATCTTATCCCCTGTGAGGTAGGTTTTCCATGGTGCCTGTAGTAGAAATGGATGCAATGGGCTATCCATTTGGAAATGGTTTGCTTTAAAATGGCCTTCCCCTCTGCCCCTGCAGCAAAGCTAACAAGTAGCTGGTCAGATTTTCTGAAAGGCTTATTTCTGTCCAAATACAATCTAAGCTTTCTGTGTATGTCCAGAGAATGCAGTATCTTTCCCCCCTTAGTTTGAGGATTAGGGAAAAAAGTAGGCAAATAAATGGACTTGTTTAGAGCCACACTAGACACTAACCTTGGGCATAAAGGATGGATTAGTCCTGAGGGAAATCCTGTCCGCATGGAAGATAATGAAGGGCTCCACTGCCATAAGGGCCTGCAGTTCAGACACTCTTCTTGCTGAAGTGATGGCTAGACGTAAAGCTGTTTTCCAAGACAGGAAATTTCAACTCTGCTGTAGCAGCTGGTTCAAAGGGGGGAAGAGTGAGTTTTTCCAATACAATGTTAAGGTCCCAGGCTGGAGTGGGGGGTGGCGTGATGGGGGGGGGGGTCTTACATTTTTGGCCCCTCTAAGGAATTGTTTTAGCAGGGGATGAGAGAAGAAGGGTGGCTCCGTATTACAATGTGCTGAAATGGCAGAGGCATGAATCTTAATTGAAGAGAAAGACAGACCCTTGTGGAGCATTTCTGTTAAATAATCTACAATAGGAGGTAAGCTGGGCACTGTTGTGCCCATCATCTGAGCCTAGCTCCTGGAACAGAATCTTTTCCACTTTTCTGAATAGGATTTTCTAGTACTAGGTCTCCATGCCTCAGGAATGACATCCAGCACCTGCTTACTGAAGGTTGCTAGAGGTAAGCTCAGGGAATTAGCCAGGCTGCAAGGTTCAGGGTTTGAAGCTGAGGGTGCAGAATCTGGCCCGCCTGCTGGGACAGCAGGGAAGGGGTCTGAGGCAGGTGCCATGGTTGCAGCACTGTCAAGACTGCGCAAAAGAGGGTACCCAGTGCTGGCATGGCCAGTCTGGGGCAATCAGTATTGTCCTTGGCTTGTCCTGTTTGATCTTTAGTAGAACCTTCAAGAGGAGAGGCAGAGGGGGAAAGGCATAAACCGAGAGGATTTCCCAGGTAAAGGACAGGGCACCCACTTTCTAAGCTTGGCTGTGGGGAGTTCTACTGCAGAATTTGTTCACTTGGTAGTTCTGAGGGGAGCCAAACAGGTCTGCCTCTGGAGTCCCCCAATTGTTCCTCAAGAGCTTGAATATTTTGGGTTCCAGTTTCCATTCGTGTGGGTCCATGAGATTTCTGCTTAAGTCGTCTGCCAGTGAATTTAGTTTGCCTGACAGGGATTGAGCTTGCAGGTTCACTTGGTAGCTCAAGGCTGTGTTCCACAGAGCCATGGCTAGTCTGCAGAGTGGGTAGGAATGGGTTCCCCCCTGCTTGTTTATGTACCACATAACTGTGGTGTTGTCTGTCTTTACCAATAGCTGTCCTGGAAGAATAAGGTCTTTGAAGGCTGTCCGAGCATTCTGTACAGCTAACATTTCTTTTTGATTGATATGCAGGTGCATTTGTATTGGATTACATTTGCCCTGAATGCACTGCCCTGCCATGTGAGCCCCCATGCATAGTCTGATGCATCTGTTGTTAGGGTTTGGGTGGCAGGGGATAGAGTTAAAGGGAGACCCTTGTTGTGGTAGCAGGTCTCTGCCCACCAAAGGAACTCTGTCCTTAGACAAGGAATAATAGGAATCATTGTTTCCAGGTCCTGAGAATGTTGACACCATAGACTTTTTAGATACCACTGAAGTTTCCTCATATGCAGTCTTGCATATGCAACTAACAGAATGCAAGACGCCATGAACCCCTGGGCTTGCAGGATTTTCCTTGAAGATAGCTGGGTTTTTGTGGCCAGTAGGTTGAAGTAGGTTGTCAAATAAACTTGTTTCTCTGGAGTGAGGAATGCCATCTGGGAAGTTGTTTTCAAGCTTGCTCCCAGGAATACAATCTGTTGGCGGGCAACTAGCTGTGATTTCTTCTTGTTGATGGTGTACCCCAGTGAGGTTAGAAGTCTCTTTACAAATGCCAGATGTTGTAATAGCAAGTCCTGACTTTCTGCCTGAATCAGGCAGTCGTCCAAATATGGGTAAATCGAATATTTCTCTATCTGCAAAATGCAATGGCTGGAACTAGGCACTTTGGCTTATCTACTGCACCCAGGGTATTCACAAAGAGAAGTGCAGAGAACTGATAGTGCATGGAACCCATCCTGAAACGTGGGTATTGTCTGGAGGATTCCCTTATTGGGATGTGCAGGTAAGCTTCTGTTAAGTCTAGGGTTGCCAGCCAGGCATTCTTGGCTAGCATAGGAAGAAGCTGTTGAAGAGTTAGCATTTTGAATTTTGGAACCACCAGAAAGGTGTTGAGAATAGACAGGTCCTGGATAGGACGGCAGGAGTTTTCTTTTCTGGGAACAAGGAACAGTCTTGAATAAAAACCTTGTCCCCTTTGTTCTGCTGGGACAAGTTGAATAGCCCTGATACGGAGGAGAGAGAGCACTTGTTTTTGGGCCTCTGCCCACTGATTTGGGGGGAGGTCTGGCCACCCCATTGGGATTGGGAATGAGTAGAAGTAGAATCTGTATCCTAGGGAAACTATGTTTAAAACATATTTGTCCTGGGTAATGAGTTCCCAGTTTTTGCATGCAGGGTGAGCTTTCCCCCTAAGGGAGCAAGTAGTTGAGCAGGGCTTGGAAGAGTTAAAGATAAGTCATTGTGCCATTTTTCCATGGGGGGGGGGGGTGGCGTACTACTCCTTGTTTTGGAAGTGGAAGCCCCCCACTGCTTAGATCTGTGCACAGCCTGAGACTGAAGGCTTGGTGGTCTGCTGCTCCTGGGTTTGGACTGAGAAGGCCTGGAAGGGACTGGAAATTACCAGTTCTTTGAAGGCCAATGCCTACTGAATCTAGGTGGCTGTACTTGTAAGAAACCTTTAACAGTTTGCATAGATTTTGCTTTTTCCTCCATCCTTTTGAGGATGACTTCTGCTTTGTTGTCAAAAAGGCGGTCTTGGTTTCAGGGTGCATCCAGTAATTTAGCTTTAACATGATCTGGCAAGTTTTGTTCCTTAAGCCAAGCATGCCTTCTAAGTACAGACCCAGTGATAGCAGCCCTGCAAGATGCTTCTAAAGCATCAAAACCACATTGCAAAGTATGTTTACCAACTTGTTCAGCAGAATGCATTAACTCTTGCAAAACGTTGTGTTCAGCACAGTCAGGAATCAACATAATTTTCTGTTTAAGTAGTCCCATAATATGCTGCTGATACTTTAACATATGAAACTGGCAATTTAAAGCCCTAATGGCCAAAGTATCAGAAGTGTACATCTTCTTACTCCATCTGTTTAAAGCTCTAGAGTCCCTATCAGAAGGGGTAGGATTTTTAGCAGTAGTAGCCTTAATGCCTTTTGGTCCTTGGGAAATGGTCTCTGGATCCGCAGTAGGATTCTTGAAGAGGAATTTGTCAGAGTCAGGTACTCTGTAGTACCTGTCAGGTTTCCTGGGAGCTGGAGACAAAGTGTCTGGGGTAAAGCTGGATTCCAAGAAAACATCATCTACAATCTCCAGAACAGGAGGGATAGCTAAAGGCCTGTGTTGAGGCAGGAATAAGAATTCCCTAGGTCTCTTTTTGGACTCGGAATAGTCCTGGCTTTCCCAGCGGAAATGCTCCTTAAGGGTATGCAAGGTTTCACCAAAAGAAAAATCCCCTGGAAGGGAAGCAGAGGAAATGGAATCCTCTGCATCAGAATCCTCATAAGTAGATAACGATAAATCCTGGTAGTCAGAAGGAACAGAGATATCAGATTCCTGATCAAAAGAATCAGAAAGAAAATCAGTTCCAGGTCTCTTTAAAGGGGAAGGCTGGCTTCTTCTAATTAAGGTAATAAGGTCTTCAGCCATTCCAATCATTTGTTTTTGAGGCATATAAGCCTGAGAATGCGGTTTGGTCATTGGTTTTCTAGGTGTAGTGCGAACCTTAGGCCTGAGGAATTCGGTATTCTTAGCTTGAAACAAAGTCATCGGTTTAATATGAAAATCGGTAGGCCTAAATACACCCTCAGAAGCCGGTGCTCCGGACCCATCTAAGGTAGAGACATCCGCAGCATCGTGCGGCATACCAGACTCCGAATGGGTCTCAGTAGAGGCCTGTGAATCTGCAGTAGCGGGTATCAGGGGCTGCGAAACCACTTCACTGAGTACTGGTGGACTGACAACTAGCTTAATGGAAGCGTCGACAGTTTTGAACTTATGCAGTCTGTTCTCTGTCTTTATCCTTACTTTTTTTGGAAGATCGGTAGTCGGATGGCTTAACGAAGCCATTTCTGAGTGTGGAGATTGAGAATGAAAGTAGTTAGCTTCAAAAACAGCCCAACGACGAATAGTTTGGTTGTTGAACAAAGCACAAAACCAACAGTGAGGGACATTATAGTCTGGGCCCAGACAGGTGACGCAGTAAGAATGAAAATCTCTATGGAGGTATTTGCTTTCCACAGGCAAGAGAATTGTTAATTTTTTCTGACATCGGTTAGAACAAGAAAAAAGGATCCCCAACAGGGTACTTATCTTTGTGAAGACTTCAGGTCTGAAACTCGAAAATGAAAATTTTAGGAGTTGGCCGACCGGCATTTGCAAACTGCTTCTGCTTCAGGCACAGCACGGCAAGAAAGTCTGACATAATGGCATCGACTGCATGTTTTATACCCCTGATGACCTGTCGTCATAGAAGAAGCGACAGCATCCAACGTAGAAATCCCAAGACTCTGGTATTCAGGTCGGCTGAGGGCTACTTGCAGGCAGATAACCCAAATGTGATGACTGCAACAGTGAAACATGAAGACTATTAAAGGGTTCCACAGCCATAAGTGCTTGTAGCTCAGACACTCTTCTAGCTGAAGTGATGGCCAGAAGCAAGGTTGGTTTCCAAGAAAGGAATTTTAACTCTGCTGTTGCTGCAGGCACAAATGGGGGGTAGCATGAGCTTTTCCAGTACAAAGTTAAGGTCCCAAGCAGGGGTGGGTACTCTCCTAGGTGGCCTTAAGTTGTCTGCCCCTCTCAGGAACTGTTTGATCAGAGGGTGAGAAAAGAGAAGTGGCTCAGTGCTGTAATGAGCCGAAATGGCAGAGGCATGGATCTTAATGGAGGAGAAGGATAGACCTCTGTGGAATAGATCTGCTAAGTAATCCAAGATTAGAGGCAGGGAGGGCAGAGTTTAGACTGAATCCAGGAGCAGTACCTTTTCCACTTATCAGCATAGGATTTCCTTGTACTGGGTCTTCTGTCTTCAAGAATTACATCAAGCACCTGGTTGCTTAGGCTGGAGTTCAAGGAATAAGCCAGGCTGCAAGATTTAGGGTTTGCAGTTGTGGATGCAAGATCTGTCCCTCCCCTGCTGAGAGAGCAGGGTTGGGTTCTGGTGTAGGTGCCAGGGTGGCACTGGTGACAGGCTACGCAGAAATGGGTACCAGTGCTGGCATGGCCAGTCTAGGGCAATCAGAATTGTCCTTGGTCTGTCCTGTCTTGCCTTGAGCAATACTCGAGAGAAGGGGCGGGGGGGGGGGGGGCATAGATTGAGACATTTACCCACTGGAAGGATAGGGCATGCACTTTCCAGGCCCTACTGTGAGGTGTTCTGGTGCAGAATTTGCTGAGCTGGTGATTGCAGGGGGAGGTCAAGAGATCCACCTCTGGGGTCCCCCATTTCTGAATCAGAAGGTTGAAGGTGCTGGGCTCTAGTTGCCACTCGTGTGGGTCTAGGAGATTTCTGCTTAAGTCATCTGCCAGTAAGTTTTGTTTGCCTGGCAGGAATCGAGCTTGCAAATGGACCAGCATGTCCAAGGCCGTGTTCCACAGGGCCACTGCTAGCCTGCAGAGTGGGCAAGAGTGGGTTCCCCTCTGCTTGTTGATGTGCCACAGGGCCATGGCTAGCCTGCAGAGTGGGTTCCCCCCTGCTTGTTGATGTGCCACGTAACTGTGGTGTTGTCTGTTTTTATTAGCAGGTGTCCCGGTGAGAGTAGGGATCTGAAAGCTGTCAGAGCATGCTGCACAGCTAGCATCTCTTTTTGGTTGATGTGCAGATTAATTTGATTTGGGCTCCAGTGGCCCTGAATGCACTTGCTGTCCATGTGTGCCCCCCAGGCATAGTCTGATGCGTCTATGGTTAGAGTCTGGGCGGCATGGGGTTGAGTAAAGGGCAGTCCCTTGTTGTGGTTGCATGCTGCTGCCCACCAAAGAAACTCTGTCCTTAGACAGGGTATTATAGAAATTACGGTTTCCAGGTCCTGAGAATGTTGGCACCAAAGACTTTTTAAGCACCACTGAAGTTTCCTCATATGCAGTCTGGCATATGGAATCAGTAGGATGCATGAGGCCATGAACCCTAGGGGCTGCAGGATTTTCCTTACGGATAGCTGGGTTCTGGTGGCCATTTGAGTAAAACAGTCTGACAGAAAGGCTTGTTTTTCTGGAGTGAGGAATGCCATCTGGGATGCTGTGTCCAGGCTTGCTCCCATGAACACAATCTTTTGGCTGGCGACTAGTTTTGATTTCCTTTTGTTGATGGTGTACCCCAGGGAGGTTAGGCGGTTTTCTACAAATGTCAGGTGCTGAACAGCATTTCCTGACTATCTGATTGAATCAGGCAGTCGTCCAAGTATGAGTAAATTTGATTATTTCTCTGTCTCCAGTAAGCAATGGCTGGAGCCAGGCATTTTATGAATACTCTGGGAGCAGTGGATAAGCCAAAGAGAAGTGCAGAGAACTGATAATGCATAGATCCTGCCATGAAGCATAGATATTTCCTGTATGACTCCCTTACAAGGATGTGCAGATAGGCTTCTTTTAAGTCTAGGGTGACTAACCAGGCATCAATGGCTAGCACAGGTAGAAGCTGCTGCAGGGTGAGCATTCTGAATTTTGGTACCAACCAGAAAGGTGTTGAGAATCGAAAGATCTAGGATTGGGCACCAAGTGCCCTCTTTTCTGGGTACCAGGAAAAGTCTGGAATAGAATCCTTGACCTATCTGTTCTGCAGGAACAGGATGAATTGTCCTTCCAGAGAGCAGGGACTGAACTTGGCTTTGTGCCTCTGCCCACTGGTTTGGAGGAAGGTCTGGGAACCCTTTTGGGGTTGGCAGTGAGTGGAAGTAAAATTTGTACCCCTGGGATACAATGTTGAGGACCCATCTGTCTTTGGTGATGGAAATCCAGTTTTTTGCATGAAGGGCAAGTTTTCCTCTTAGGGGCACAAGCAGTTGGGCAGAGGTGGGGAGTGGAATTGAAAAGTCATTGGGAATTCTTTCCGTAAGGGGGTGGTTTAGCACTCCCTGCTTTAGAGGTGAAGGTACTCCATTACTTACATCTCTGCACACCCTGAGACTCTAGTCTGGGGGGGGTCTGTTTCCCCTTGGTCTAGTTTGAGATGGTCTTGAGGGGGCTGGAAAGGACCAATGCTTCGAGGGACAATGCCTACTGAATCTAGGAGGCTGTACTTGCAGGAATTGTTTGACTGTCTGCACAGATTTAGCTTTTTCTTCTATCTTTTTAAGAACCTCTTCTGCTTTGGTGCCAAAGAGCTTGTCTTTGGTCAAAGGAGCGTCTAATAACTTTGATTTGACATGGTCTGGCAAGGTCTGATCCTTAAGCCAAGCATGCCTTCTCAGTACAGAACCAGTGACTGCTGCCCTGCAAGATGCTTCTAGGGCGTCAAAGCCACACTGCAATTTATGCTTGCTGACTTGGCTTGTGGAATACATAAGCTCATGCAATTCTTTATTTTCTGCACAGTCTGTAAAATGTAGCTATTTTGTGTTTAATAAATTCCATAATATGTTGTTGGTATTTCGGCATGTGAAACTGACAATTCAAAGCCCTAATGGCGAGAGTTGCAGAGGTATATACTTTCTTACCCCATCTGTCCAAGGCTCTGGAATCCCTGTTCGAAGGGTGGGATTCTTAGCTGTGGTTGCTTTGATACCTTTAGGCCCCTGGGAGATGACCTCTGAGTCAGCAGTAGGATTTTTGAAAAGGAATTTGAGAGTGTCAGGTACTCTGTAGTACCTGTCCGGTTTCCTAGGAGCAGGGGGTAAAGTATCAGGAGCTAAACTGGATTCCATAAAGACATCATCCACAACATCCAGGACTCTGGGTATTGCTAAAGGCCTATGCTGTGGCAAGTCTAGAAATTCTCTGAGTCTCTTTTTGGACTGAGGATAATCTTGGCATTCCCAGTGGAAATGCTCTCTTAAAGTATGCAAGATTTCACCAAAAGAAAAATCCTCTGGAGGAGAAGCCGAGGGAATGGATTCCTCTGCATTTGAATCCTCAAAAGCAGATAAGGGTAAGTCTTCATAATCAGATACCTCAGAGTCATCGGGCTCTTGGTCTGTTGAATCTGCTGGGGACAGGTCTCTTTTTCTCTTAACAGGGGAAGGCTGACTTCCCCTAATCAGCATAATAAGGTCTTCTGCCATTTTAAGCATTTGATGTTGTGGCAAGGGAGCAGGTGCATGCGCTTTGGTTATTGTTTTTTAGGCATAGCACGTACTCTTGGCCTTAGAAATTCGGTGGTTTTAGACAGAACTAAAGACGCGAAAGAAGTCGCCGGTTTGAGTCGAGCATCAGTAGTGCGAAGAACATCCTCCGAAGCCGGTGCCTGTTCAGCGGCTCCCGACCCATCCAAGGTAGAGACATCCGCAGGTTCCATAGTCGAAGATGAGTCCTGCAGCATACCGGACTCCAAACTGGTCTCGGTAGAGGCCTGCGAATCCACTGAAGCGGGCATCAAGGGCTGGGAAAGCACCTCACTGAGTACCAGCGGACTGGTGACTAGCTTAACGGAAGCGTCGTTGGCAGCTTTGGACCTGTGTGGTCTGTCTCTGTCTTTATCCTTATGTTTTTTTCAAAAGATCGGTAGTCGGATGGCTTACCGAAGCCACTTTGGAATACGGAGATCGAGAACAAAAGTATTTAGCAACAAGAATGGCCTGATGGCGAAGAGTTCGGGTGTTGAACAAGGCACAAAACCGACAGCGAGGTACGTCGTGGTCTGGGCATAAACAGGTGATGCAGTAAGAATGGAAATCTCAGTGTGGTATTTGCTTTCCACAGGCAAGACAATTAACTTTTTCTGACATTGGTTACAGCAAGAAAAAAATGGTCCCCAATGGGGTACTTGGCTTTAGAAGACTTCAGGATAATTCAATTCGGAAACGAAAACTCAGGTAGCGGCGACCGTTACTCGTGCAAACTGCTTCTGCTTCGGGCTTGTTGGCAAGAAAGACTGATGTAATGGCGTTGGCTGCCTGTTTTTATACCCCTGACGTCAGTCCTGGAGCGACAGCAACCAACGCAGAAATACTAAGTATCTGGTATTCATGCCGACTGAGGGCTACATACATACAGGTAATCCAAGTGTGATGACTGCAACAGTGAAACACGAAGAACATATTGGCTTTACAGGTTACAACTCGAAGCATAGGATGTTGCTTACAAATAAGACTAAAATCTAGTCAATCAAATCAGAGGACTGAGAGCAAAAAGAGGTGCAAATTAAGCTGCATTACCAAAACCTCAGGGTCACATTTCACAGATGACTTTCTCAGTTCTCCACACACTCCCTGAATGCCAATACCCTTCCAAATTCAATCTATCCAACACTTACCCCCTCCCCCCTACACACACACATTTTCCACGCAACCTTTCTAGTTCAAAAAGATCACTTCACAAAAAAATCACATCCCAACTGATACACTACAGAAAGTAATTCATCTCACGTCTCCATCATTATAACTGGAGCCTGTCAAACACAATGCCAACGGTCTGGAAGGCAGCAATCGTAAAAACCAAAATCGCCCACCCCAAAGATGCCAACTACTTCAGACCTATCTCCATTCTCCAAACCCTAGGTAAAAATCCTAGAAAAAAATTCACATCTCACAGAATACATTAAAATATGTCATTCTAACTCCTCACCAACATGGCTTTTGGTCAGGTAGAAACACCACAAATGCTCTCCACATTAATCTCTACTGTCTGCCGTATTGTGTGAGAGAAAGGACAACTTATAGACACTGTATTCAAAGATTTAAATAAAGTTTTCAACCTGGTAGACAATATACGGCTTTCTAAATGTCATACACACTTCAGGAATAAGCACAGATAAACACGGTTTTCAAAGCTTACTCAGCATCCAGCAACTGACAACACGAACTGGCAACCTGTCATCCTATGCCCCTCTCCCAAAATAAGTACCTCAGCTGTCTGTGCTTTCTCCACTCCTCTTCTCACTTGTCATTAATCTCCCAGCTCAAATTCCCCAAACCCCAATCATCCTCTATGTACATGACACGGTATAACATACAGAGCCAGCATCTCCCATTAATTTCCCAGCACAAATTCCCCAAACCCCAACAATCCTCTATATAAATGGCATGGTATAATATACAGAGCCAACCTCTCTCACTAATCTCCCAGCCCAAACTCCCCAAATCCCAATCATCCTCTATGTAAATGACATGGTATAACATACAGAGTCAGCCTCTCCCACTACTCTGTCAAGAAACCTCTAGTAAGACCACCAAAAGTTTACGCTGTTGCTCAAAAAAAAAAAAAAAAACTTGGCACAAAAAAGCTGTGATCTTTGGAACTAGACAAAAAGTCTCCTCAGTCACTGCTTGACTGTAAGCAAAGCGTGAACTAGAAATGAAACTCTAGAAACCACCCTTTTAAATAAATGAAACTCTAGAAACCACCCTTTTAAATATCTTGGAATCTAGCTGGACCAGTCTCTAGACTTCCAATTTCATACCAATGCAATTAAATCCAAAGTTGAGAGTCAAAAAGATTTCCCATTTTCTATCAGCTGATGGTACACTAGCTAGTATGTGAAAGGAGTCGTCCTCTCTAATCTAGAATACCAACTTAAAATCATGTTAAGAAAACCCTGTCCACACTATCCCTTTATAATCACATCTGTAGATTCACCGCCCTAGCCCTTCAAAGAGCAGAACTCTTCAGTCTTATCTCTTAAAATCATGTTAAGAAAACCCTGTCCACACCATCCCTTTATAATCACATCTGTAGATTCACCGCCCTAGCCCTTCAAAGAGCAGAACTCTTCAGTCTTATCTCTTAAAATCATGTTAAGAAAACCCTGTCCACACTATCCCTTTATAATCACATCTGTAGACTCACCGCCCTTGCCCTTCAAAGAGCAGAACTCTTCATTCTTATCTAAAGCAAAATGGTTGCCAGCTCAAGAAAAATGTGCGTTACCTGTTCGCCTCCCTCCACCTATAAACTAATTTTCCAAGACACTTTCATTCTCTTTGCCAGAAGACTCGGAAGAAGAAAATTAAAAAAAAAAAAAACTTGCTACAGTCTTGGGTCTCAATCCGTCATCACCCCTGAACTCCAATGTAGAGAGCACAGCTTCTCTGGTATGGTACCCTTCAAACCTGGGAACTACATCCTTCTACTGAGAGACTACCTCCTACAACACATTCCAGCAAAAAAAAGAAATCTCTTCAAGAAAGCTGACTGCAAACGCTCCTCACCCCATGGGGTCACTTAATACCTGAATCCCTATGTACATTAACCTCACACTACTCCATTCTTGCTTTAAATTTCTCTGTCTCAAGTTTCTCTTTTTGTCCCTTCACTCTCACCCGTACTCTACCTTACAATACCTCCACCCTTCCACGGTTTCACGTATTTCACCCTTTTCTTCACCCTTCTACCACCATCTCCTAACCCACCTCCTGCCATATTTTCCTCACTCCCACTCCAGCTTTCACATGTTAATATTCCCTGCACCTCATCTCAATAACACTGCAGAACAACTTAAAATGCTAAAGGAACAATCTATCAGTAAAAATGGAAAAGTAGAAGTGAAACTGAAGAAATGAAGGGGGAATCCTTTCCCGCCTCCTGCTGGGCTTCTATATAAAATCTCTGCACATATGCCCACTACTAACACCAAATGTAACTGTGTTAATAACCTTTTTACTAGCATAAAAATGTTCCCTAGACTACTTCTGCTACCCTGGCTAGCAAATGTTAAATAAATAAAGCAGCAAACATACTGGGGTACTAGGTATGCAAACATTTACAAGACAGGAAGGATTATTTTCATAGATTCACAAATTGTTACTAGGTTAATGACCCGGGGTGAGGGGGGGGGGGTCTTTCTAAGCCTAGACAAGTTTTCCTGAAAGAAAAATGTCTTGTATCCAAACAGCACATTGAGGGGCAGGCATTTACAATCTCTCTCTCTATCCATAATGGACATGGGTGCTAGGCCCGGTATAAAATGTCATATTCCCCATCCAATGGACTAGGTTGCACAATCTGGGTAATTGACTAAGTCAGCTTCACATGGATGGGAAGCCTGTTCCACAGGAAGAGGCAGTCCCTGGGACTTATCTGTTGCTCCAGCATGTTCTGGTCTGTAGACCTTGTATTTCTGGTCCTGTTTGACTTGTGAAGTGTGGAGTTTGCAGATGCCTTATGCTAGGCATAGACACCGCTCAGCAATCTATGAGAGACTAAAGGGAAAGGGCTTTAAGGCGCTCTGCATACTGCAGGTTGTTGCTCCAGCATGTTCTGGTCTGTAGACCTTGTATTTCTGGTCCTGTTTGACTTGTGAAGTGTGGAGTTTGCAGATGCCTTATGCTAGGCATAGACACCGCTCAGCAATCTATGAGAGACTAAAGGGAAAGGGCTTTAAGGCGCTCTGCACACTGCAGGTTTGTTACACCTCCTATTCTTTTTGAAAGGAACCTCTGAGGCCGCTCTAGTCGCTGCATATGGCTGGTCAGGTACATAGTGAATGGAACACTGTACTCTATGACTGCTCTGATAAAGGCTACCATTTTACAACACTGAAGAGCGCGTCAAATGGGATAATTATGACCACGTTTTATTCAGCAAGTCAAGTACCAACTCTAGAGAATTTGTGTGGTTACTAGATAAATATTCAGATTGCTGCGATACTGTTACTACATAGTGGCATATCTAGGACTCATCGCTTGCTCTAATATCTCGTCTCTAAAGTGATAGTGTGTTTCGTCACAGTGTAATATATTGTGTAAGCTGGTGTCCCCCTCCCTTCTTCACTGTTGAGGACTGTGGCTTGTCCACTGCAAAAAAGATTGTATTTTTGTTTTAAGGTTTTTCCGATCACCAGTTTTTGATAAATAGTTTGTGATCAACAGTGAGCCAAAAGACGGTGCTTTGCGTTTGCACAGTTAAATCCTACATACTACAGTATATAATACACATCATGGTGTGTGCTTTCTTGTGTGCCCACTAGATGGCAGCATTACTGCGAATGCACACAGTACCAAGCAGTGATGAAACGCATTGATGTTTTTCCAAAAACAATTTTAAGTTATGATACTGCACTACAGTAACAAGGTGGCCCTAACAGATAATGTCACACCCACATAATCCTTGGCAGCCTGACATTAGCAGTATTACATCCACAAAACCCTTTGCAGGTCTATACTAACATCACAAATCACACACAGCTGTCAGCAGCCCTACACAAACAATGTCATACCGACAGAACCTTCAGTAGTCCACCACTGTACTACACCCACACAAACCTTTGTCAGATGTACACTAACAATGATGCACCTAAACAGAGTTTGTTAAGCCTAAATTAAATGTTACACTCAGCAGCCTTACACTAGCAACAATCATTTCTAATTGGAGTTGCTGGCTACTGAGACTTGTCTGCATACATCAACTGGACACAAGCTGATTTAAGAATACTTTTCTCTGAACTTACTTAAGAAAGATTTGATTCAGTAAATATTGTGTGTCTCTGTCTATCTGCAGTTAGTTCCCCACCCCTCCTCCCTGTTTCATGTTGTGGTGTTAATACTGATGGCTTTGGAATTGCCCGCCCCTGCTGTAAATCTGTTTTTGCATACTCCTCTTTGATCCATCTCATTTGCTCACTCTGAGTACAGTGAGATCATATTTTGATTTCAGATACTCCTACCAGTCCCAGCTCCTCTGCGGTGTACAGAGAGAGCACTTGGGAAGGACATTCCCCTATAGTATCTTAATCGGCTGTTTCCTCCCTCTCCACAAAAAAAAAAAAATTGCACTTCATAGGTTAGTACTAAGCTAACTGCCCTTGCGAGCCATTTTAAGCTTAGCCAGTTATCCCTTGTGAGACTCGATCCCTGCATCTTGTGTTTGTAAGACAAGCACCTTAACCATTAGGCCACCATTCCAACCCTTCATCTGCTTTACTGTATTTGTGTTTCTTCCTGATTTATTACCTTATTTTGCATTTGCCTCTTCTTAAAAGTACTCACCTGAATTTATTCTGCTGCCTTTAGGGTGGCCTAATGGTTAAGGTATTTGCCTTACAAACACAAGGTGCAGGGTTTGAGTCTCACAAGGGATAACTGGCTAAGCTTAAAACGGCTCGCAAGGGCAGTTAGCTTAGTACTAATCTATGAACCTATGAACCTATTACTGCTTGTTAGTAGCCTGATTAAATTGTAACTGTTATTCTAAGGCTTTTGGTTTAAGCACTTGGGCTTCAAACCAGTTGTTTTACATTAAGAAGGTTTGTGGTCTGCACTGTTGTGGCAGGACAAGTAGCTTACATCTTTCTAAGTTGGGAACTGCTGATTGAAGGCTCATTGTCTGTTATTCTATAAGTGTATTAGTTCTGGGTTAAGCACTTGGGCTTCAGGCCTGTTATTACACATTAAGAAGGTTTGTGGTCTGCACTCTTGTGGGAGAGGCTAGATTCTGCCCTTCTGAGCTGGGAATTTCTGGTTAAAGGCTTATTGAGCATGCTTACTTGAACGGTTTCTTTCTGAAATTGGTATGCCTTGTTTGCTGTAGGATAGACTAGATTCAGGCCTGCTGGATCTATCTTTGTTTGCTTAACTTGTGCACTGATCCAGGCCGTTTTTTTTTTTTGGAGAAGG
The DNA here is from genome assembly GCF_019279795.1 of Protopterus annectens. Lineage (NCBI taxonomy): Eukaryota > Metazoa > Chordata > Ceratodontiformes > Protopteridae > Protopterus > Protopterus annectens. Next base: position 1,792,179,603 of record NC_056744.1, on the reverse strand, counting down.
TTTCTCTATACCCTAATGGCAGGAGTGTGCATTTAAAACTTGTCTGAATGAAGACTGCTGGAATAGGGCTCAGTTTTGTGCTTTTTAACTGGTTAATTGGGTAAAGTGTTGTTTTGATTGTATCTGCTCTATGTTCTGGAAAAAAAAAAAAAAACACTTGCTTCCCATCTTTCTGAACTAGTACAGTCCAGTTTTCAGGTCACTGCTGAATCCAGGGCTGTATTACAAGTTTCTGGGTTGCCCATACCTTACTTGGACAGAAGGTAGTTTCTCTGTTCACCTGTGACAGACGGGAGCTTTGAGCAGCCTATCTGTCCCTGAAGGAGTGGTTTCAGCCCAAAAGTTAGTAGTTTATTGGCCATTTTGGGTTAATTTCTATCTCTTTCACTTAGGTTCATAGGTTCATACTAGGCTATCTGCCCTGGGGCAATTATAAGCCTAGCCCGATTCTGTATGGCTTACGCCACCCCTTGATTTGAGTATACTGTGCCCTTTTTAAGGTTTAGTTTACTGTGCCTCTGTCTAATAGTGACACGGGAGTAATCCCTGGGACAAACCTACGATCCCCCATCCACTTATCGAGATTCTTCTTGAAGAGATTCAGTGAGGTGCTCTGCCTCACATGAACTGGAATTCTATTCCAGAGCGAAGGGAGCCTCTGGGTTATGAACCTGTCCCTCCAGCAAGTTCTATTCATTTCTGTGCTGAGGTTCAAGTCCCTCGAGCGTGTGGCTCTAAGGGATTTAGATTTACTGAGGTGGAGCATGTCCATTAATTCTGGATTTGACATAGCTTTGTATGTCAGGCATAGATCGCCTCGAAGTAGGCGGTATGCAACTGAGTAGAGCTGGAGTTTTTTTAACCGAGCAGCATATGGCATCTGTTTGAGACCCTTGATCCTCTTGGTGAGATACTTTTGGGGTCTTTCTAATTGCAGTAGGTGTCGGGTAAGGTACATCCCAAAAGGGGCATTGTATTCTATGATGGGCCTGATGAGGGATGAATAAAGGGGCACAATTACCTCTCTTGATCTAGATGTGAAACCCTTCGTGATGAGGTGGGCTATGTAGAAGGTCTTTCTAACCACTTTGGCAATGTGGTTTTCAAAGGAGAGATTGCTATCAACTTGGGTCCCCAGGTCCCTAATAACTTTCTCTGTACTTAATGGGTTTCCGTCTATGTGGTAATTTGTGGGCACATTGTTTTTGCCAAAGGGTATGACTATACATTTTTTGGCATTTAGCTTTAAACCATGGCGCTGGCACCAGTTATCTGTCTCTGTGAGACCTTTTTGAAGGATGTTTGTGTTAGCTGGAGAGTTGATTATGGCGCCCAGTTTGCAGTCGTCTGCGAACTTGGTGAGCCATAGTCCTCCACGTTTGCCTGTACCTCGGAAAAGTATATACCGAACAAGAGTGGTCCCAGGACAGAACCCTGTGGGACGCCACTTGTAACCGGTTTTGAGTCTGACATGGCTCCAGCAACTCTCACTCTGTGGGTTCTGTCTTTGAGCCAGTTTGCGACCCATCTTGTGACATAGGGGTTTATATTTAAGGTGGATAGCTTATCTATGATGCCCGAGTGGGGTATTGTGTCAAATGCCTTTGCAAGGTCCAGATAGGCTGTGTGGACTACCTTCCCTTCATCTATGGCTTTGGTGACTGTTTCAAAGAAGTCAACCAGGTTCAAAAGGCAGGATCTGCCCTTGACAAAGCCGAACTGGGTAGGATCTAGTGTTTGTAGGTCCCCAATGTCTTTGTTTATGAGCTCCATGATGATCCTCTCCATAGCCTTGCAGACTAAGCTAGTCAGGCTTATGGGGCGATAGTTTCCAGGGTCCGTAGAGGCTCCACCTTTGTGGAGTGGGGCCACTGTTGCTGTACGCCATTCTGTGGGCACATATCTTGTAGTGAGGCTGAGATTGTATAGCTGTTTTATTTGAGGGATTAGTTCCTCTTTTAGTTCATGTAGGATGCAACCTGGGACGCCATCTGGTCCCATGGAAGCAGTGTTTTTTGCTTTGGAGAGGGCAGCCTTCACCTGAGCATCTGAGATGTTTGGGAGGGAGCCCTCTGCCGGGATAGATACTTGTTCTTTTGGGGGGGAGGGGGTGGAGAAGTTTGCACTGAACCTGTCTGCCAGGATATTGGCGATGTCTGTGGGTTCAGTGTATTTTTTGTCGTTTAGAATCAACTCGGAACAAGTCTGGGAGTTGCATCCCAGGTTTCTAACATAACTGAAAAAAGACTTATGATTGTCTTTGGTGTCCTGTACAATTTTTCTCTCGAAGCTGGCCTTGGAGGATTTTATGAGGGATCGTAATTTTTTACTAGTACTGATCAGAGATGCCTTCCCTATTAGGGATTTTGTTCTCTCATGTAGTAGCTTCCTCCTTCTGTTGTACAGTTTATTTATGGCAGGGGTCCACCAGACTGGACGCCTGCCTTTGGATGATTGGGTCTTGGTTTTGTTTGGGATAGCATGATCCGTGCATTCCTGGAGATGTCCGTAGAATGCATTTATATAGGATTCTGCAGTTTGGGCTGTAGTTTCCACTGGCCCTGGGGCCTTGAAGGATTCCACTTCGGTTTTGAGAAGTGAGAAGTTCGCTTTTGAGAAGTTTTTCACTGTGGTTTTCTGGGCTGGGGGTGGGGTCGGGATGTGGACATCCAGTGAAATTAATTTATGGTCTGATCTTACCAATGAGGGATATACTTAATTAATTTATGGTCTGATCTTACCAATGAGGGATATACTTCTGGTATGGAGCATAGAGTCCCCATGTTGGTAATGATCAGGTCTAGTATGTTGTCCCCTCTTGTGGGAGTGGTGACTAGTTGTTCCATAGCATTTGAGTTTATAATTTCCAGGAATCTTTGGGCTAAGGTGCTGGGGCTTGAGTAGTGCTTCCAGTCAATGTTTGGGTAGTTGAAGTCGCCCAATATAATGGTGTTCGGAGAGATCTTAATGTTCTCCAATGTTTTCAGGAAAGTCGAATGGGATTCCTGACTTTGAGAAGGTGGTCTGTAGGATGCTACAAACTGAAAAGCAGTCTTGCCCACTGTTAGTTGCACATGGATGGTCTCCGATATTTCGTGCAATGCCACTAACCTGGAGGTGTGGATATCCTTGATAAATATGGAAACTGGGAACCTCCAAACCTTGGACCCTACCCAGTTTGGCTTTGTTAAGGGCAGATCATGCCTCCTAAAACTGGTGGACTTATTTGAGACAGTTACCAAGGCATTAGACGAGGGAAAGGAGGTCCACACAGCCTACCTAGACCTCGCAAAGGCTTTCAACACCATTCCCCATTCTAGTATTACAGACAAGCTCACCAGCTTGAACATAAACCCCTATGTCACGAGATGGGTTGCCAACTGCCTCATGGATAGAACCCACATGGTGAGAGTTGCAGGCCCTATGTCTGACTCTAAACTGGTTACAAGTGGTGTCCCCCAGAGTTCAGTCCTAGGACCCCTCCTGTTCGGTATATACGTCTCAGAGATACAGGCAAGCATAGGAGGACTATGGCTGACCAAGTTCGCAGACGACTGCAAACTAGGGACCATAACGGATTCCCCGGCTGAGATGGATACCTGGTGTCAAAATCATGGCCTCAAACTAAATGCCAAAAAGTGCATAGTCATCCCCTTTGGAAAAAACAAAGTACCCACGAACTACCACATAGGTGGTAGTCCCCTAAATACAGAAAATGTAATAAGGGATCTGACGACCCAAGTAAATAGTAATCTCTCCTTTGATAATCATATTGCCAAGGTGGTTAGAAAATCCTTCTATGTGGCCCACCTAATCACAAAAGGGTTTACATCTAGAACAAAAGAGGTTATTGTGCCTCTCTACTCATCACTCATTAGACCCATCATAGAATACAACGCCCCATTTGGGATGTACCTTACAAGACACCTGCAACAGCTAGAAAGACCACAAAAGTACCTCACCAAGAGGATTACTGGCCTCAAACAGATGCCCTATGCAGCACGACTCAAAAAACTCCAGCTGTACTCTGTTGCATACCGCTTACTCAGAGGTGATCTCTGCCTGACATACAAGGCCATGTCCAACCCAGAATTGACGGACATGCTCCACCCAAAAAAAAAAAAAAAAAAAAAAAAACAAATCCCGAACAGCCACACATACTAGAGATATAAACCTCACCACAACGATAAATAGGACATGCTGGAGGGATAGATTCCTGTCCCAGAGACTCCCCATGCTTTGGAACAGGATTCAAATATATGTCAGTCAGAGCCCCTCACTAACACTCTTCAAGAGAAACCTTGATGGGTGGATGGGAAACAGGGGATCACTGCAGTGGCTCAGCTGGACAGTGGCGCAGGGAACTAATGGCTCTGCTGGACAGGGACACAGGGAACTAATCTAAGGGGGTGGCGAAAGCCAACACATTCTGGCTAGGCTTATAAATGCCCTTGGGCAGATAGCCTAGTACTTACTTATGAACCTATGACCAGTACACCAATGCAACCCTCAGTAACTTTCTATAAAGAGTGTTACACTGATACAATCTTTGGTGACGCTACAATAATGTATTACCTGCAAAATCCACCGCACCCATACAATGACAGCACACAACACCCAGCAGCCCTAAACTAAATGCTGCACTCCTGCAACCTTTGGCAGTGCTATACTAAATGCCAAAGCTACATAATCTTCTGCACCACAAGAGTAACTTTACACACACACAACAAAATTCTGGCAATCCAAAAGAATGTGGCAGCTGTATGACTGTAATTGCATTAGTCAATTAGATCTAATCTAATTGTGTTGTGATTAAAGGAATCTAATGGGGCAAGACGTTTCCCTTAATGTTCTGATTAAAAAACAGCCAGTGTTAACAGTGAGATCATGGATCTGTTGGGGTAAGAAGTTTCACCTTTCACCCAAGGGTGCGGTCTCAGTTCCTATACTTAAACATGCCAGTCTCTTAGGGGGTGACAGTTTCCACAACAAAATATACATCTAATACACATCCATTCATTCACAACCCATTTTTGCACACAGGGTTGGGGTGTCATTTCAACATGACAATCATCTAGAGCCACTGCTCTCACCATCGGGTGGGCAGCCACATATAATGATTAGACAATGTAGACTGGTAGGTGTCACTTCAACATGACCAATGCCTACACCATCGGGTGGCCAGCCATATATCATACTAATTAGACAATGTAGGCTGGCAGGTGTCACTTCAATGCGACCAGTGCTCACACCATCAGGTAGCCAGCCGTGGTTCCCTATTAGATGATCGAAGATGCATTCTTTCGAATGCGTCTTGATTGAACTTGAAAGCGTGAAACGGCATATAAGTGAATTCTTTCCCTGGGAAAGAAATCGCTTGGCCGCCTTCGGTATTGTGCTGTTTTCGTTACTGTAGTGTGATCCTGAAGTTGGTATATTTAAGTAAGGGGGGGTGTGGGGGGCAAAGCCCCCCACTTTATGCAATGTTTTAAAGTTTTTTTTTTCTTTTTTGGAACAGCGATTTTTTTCCCTGGGAAAAAAAAATTGCTGTTCTGAGTGTTCAGGATTGTAAGCTTTCACTTACATGTGGTCGATAAACCAGTGTTCGCTTTTCCAAGCGTTTGCTGATTTAATACAGACCAGCCAGCCATATAACATACTGATTAGACAATGTAGGCTGGCGGGTGTCACTTCAACATGACCAATGCTCACACCATCAGGTAGCCAGCCATATATCATACTGATTAGACAATGTAGGCTGGCGGGTGTCACTTCAACGTGACCAATGCTCATACCATCAGGTGGCCAGTCACACATACTGATTAGACAATGTAGACTGGTGGGTGTCACTTCAACGTGAACAATGCTCGCACCAGTAGGCTGGCTGGTGTCACCAGCGGGTGGCAAGCCATATATCATACTGATTAGACAATACAGACTGGTGGGTGTCACTTCAACATGACCAATGTTCACACCATCGGGTGGGCAGCCTACTGATTAGACAATGCAGGGTGTCACTTCAATGTGACCAATGCTCGCAACAGCGGGTGGCCAGCCATATATCACACGGACTACACAATGTAGGCGGACACCTCTCTTTTTCAAATTACTATGAATCCTGTGAACACAGTTATGAACAGGAACTCAGGCAGGACAGAAAGAAGGATGCTGCTGCTGAGACAGCACGGGGAAGAAGGCTAAAGAAAAACAGGTGCTAATGGTCTACCAACAAATCAACCCTGATAATGGGTTCAAAGACAAGGCAAGTCTAAGGACTGTACTTTAGACACAGAATACACCTTCCCCTTAGCACATACCTACGATGGACATTTCAGAACAGGCATGAAAAGGGAGTTAAGATACGTGTTACAAGCTAAGACCAGCAGAAGGTACAAAATGTATTTCCATTTGACAGCAGAAATAAGCAATAAAAAGTTAAAGACAGACAACAAAATTAACTATTACTAGAAAATAAATCAGCAGTGAAGCCCAACACAAATCTGAGCCCCTTTTTTTAACACAGGTTTGCAGAGATGATGTGAGTAAGTTATTTTACTACACCATACAAGCTTGTCTGAATTAAGGAAAAGGGAAGGCCAAGTGCTTGGGAAAGGGAGGGACAGTTACTTTCAGAGCACGTCCAATGACACAAAATATTCAGGAACAAGAAGGTGATGCAAACAAGGAGATGCCTGCAGCAAATAACCAGCATTCTATGGGTGGGAGTAGACCCCTACTCTATGATACTGTCTCAGCCCAAACTCCATAACAAGGCAGTAACATTGCCAGGTACACAGATAACCTTACGGAAACCCTACAATGGCACTCAACTATAAAGGAAAGAACTAAGAGTTACGGACAGCAACAGGAAGTACATGAAAGGCTGATGTATAAAACATTAAGTAAACATCAGATCAGAAGCTTCTGTGAAAGGGTGGAAGAGCTGTGAAGAAGATATTAACACTACTAAGAAAGAAGAGGGGAATTACTAAAAATAGTAGTAATAAACACCATGACAAAATAACAAACATATTCATGTTCAGATGACAGACAACAAATTTTCAAGAAAATCAAAGCAAAAACAGGGAATAAAAGAAAGGGTTTGTGGGGCACACATGTTTGTTATTAATTAAAAACTAGAAATACTAAAAATGTTTATAAATGCTGAACTATTCAGAAAAAAATATGAACGTTCAGGAAATTCTATGAAATAAAAGATTTTGAAATAAAACAAAAATGTTTAACATATAAACAGATACTGACAATGAGCGCCTGTGGAAAGCGTGAAGACAAAGCGCGATCCTTGGCACCAGGGAGCTGCAAGTCCAATTAAAGGAGTTGCGCAGTACATCTGAGGCAAAGGAATCTTGGACAATTCCTCTTCCTCTAAGATACTGCGTTCTCAGACTTTGTACATATACGATCATCAATGGTATAGGGGCCACTGCCTCCCCATATTAAGTGTTCAGAGGGGGCAAAGCCCACCTAAAAAAAAGAAAATGAAATGTTCAGACTATTACAACACATTGTTCCACTATTTGAATCACAGTTTATGTTTTGAAGTCTTAAGGATACACAAACATCTGACATAGATTTGTTGAAAAACAAAAAGCTAGAAGTGTCACAGTAAGAAAGGCCACAGAAAGTAACCATGCAGAAAGCACTTCCAACTTCCACAAAGGAAAGAAGGGCAGCCAAAACAGGCAAGACATGACTAACCTTAAAAACAAAACATAAAGGTGTGCAGAGTGGACATGGTCATGGCTTGTAGTAAAATATCCAGAAACTAAAGGACACAGATCAATTCATAACGACAAGGGTCTGTAAGACACAGAGAAGCAAAAAGTTGTAACAAGCAAAGAAAATGTGGTAGACAAGTCAACAGTGCTAATTTCTTCTTTGGGGACAGGGAGTATAAACTTTTTTTTCTATGTGTTGCTTTGACAGTGCAATTCCAAAAGCAATGCTTCATTCCTTCTCATACTGAAAGACAACCTATGTACTGGCACACCGGTTCCACTTTCATTTTACAAACTAACCTCAAATTGCTTCTTTAGATTTTTATACAATACAATCCTTATCATTACATAAAGCAAAAGGGTCACATGATCATATAAAGTACAATTCTTAAAACTACAGAAATTTTTAACAGTGTTGCAGGCTATTCATAGTATTAAAAGGAGTAACAAAGGTGCCATCTGAATTTCCTACAAGTAAAGTTTTCAGGATTACTCAGCTATCCTAGCAAAAGGAAAAAGACAAATGCAAGCAAGAAACTACGGGTCTATCCATTTTCTTACTGATGCATTTAAGAACACGAGTAGCACAACAGCCACACGGCTCACCAAAAGTGTGTGCTCTGCATGCATCACAATATTTAATTATTTATTGCCTTTTGTGTACCGGTATGGTCTGAATGGCAACTCAGGCCCATTTTCAACAGAGGCCCAGAGAGAAAAGCTCCATTAAAGTTACAAAAATTTAAAAAATAAAAACATAGAGAAAAAAGAATTTCAGTTTCTTAACAGTAGAAATGGGGTTTTGGAATCAAGACAGAAATTAATACAGTTTGATTTCTGTGGGACTGTTGCAATAAACAGATTGCATTTACAAAGAAGTGATGAAAAGCAGTACATGGTTAGAAATGTTGAGAGGATTTATTTACATTACTTAAAGAATAAGACACGACAGCGGCAGAGTTAGGGGTTGGCGATAGTCAGGGTGAGAACAAAAACAGAGCCAGGAGGAGTCTAGGCGCTGTTTTAAGTTGTGCTTAAAACTAGATGCACAGTTGCTGTGTTTTACTGGGGCAGGCAAGGAGTTCCACTGTCTGGTGACAAGGGATGAGTAAGTACAGTGAGTCTCCAGCTGTATTATGAGATTTGGAAGTTATTAGGAGGCTCTGATTACTTGAGCAAAAGCAATGTAGTGGGAAGTAGTGCTTGACAATGTTTTGTAGAGAAAGGCATGCATGTGGTTTGTGTTATTTTGTAGTAATTTGAAGATGAGTCAATGTAAGGTGATTACGTAGCTCTAGCCAGTTACGTTTCTTCAGTGTTAAGCAGTGGTGCGCATGGTAGGATGCAATAGTGTTAAGCAGTGATGTGTATGGTAGGATGTGTTCGTTTTAAGCCGTGGTGTGTATGGTAGGATGTGCTAGTTTTAAGCAGTGGTGGGCATGGTAGGATGCGTTTGTGTTAAGCATTGGTGCGAACGGTAGGCTGCTTTCGTGTTAAGCAGTGGTGCGCACAGTAGGCTGCATTAGTGTTAAGCAGTGGTGCACACTGTAGGATGCATTAAACAGTGGTGTGTATGGTAGGATGCATTAGTGCAGAACATTGGTGTGTACAGTAGGGTACATAAGCGTTAAACAGAGGTGTATACAGTAGGATGATTTAGCTGCAAACTTGGCTATTTTGTTAAAGCTGCCTCCAAATTAAGTAGAGTGGCCTGGATGTTGATGAATACAGGTGATGTATAAAGAAGGAAGGGGAGAAGGTAGGATGATGTTGTGGATCTTCTTGATGAGTCTGTGAGGTGCGGTTTGTTTCGGTACAGGAAGCCCAGTTTATACGAGTTTACTTGATGACATGGGTGATAATGCATGTCAAATTTTAGGTTAACTGTCTATTATGACACATAGTAGCTTCATATTACTTCAGCAAACATTACTATCATAAAAACTATGACAAATATCAAATGGTGTACTGGTTGTTGAAAGAGATATGGGCATAAAAAACATTAACTTGGGGGGTGGCATTTAAGATTAGCTGATGAGCCTTTACCCACAATTCTATGGAAGTTAAAAAGACTTGAGTCATTTATTGAAGGAGTGGAAGGCGTGAGGCTAAGCAGATGATGGTAGCATCGTCGGCATATTATACTTAGCTTACAGGTTTGCTGGCTTTGTGCAGGTTGTTTTGTGATAACACTGAAAAAGTGCTGGGCCTAGAATTGACCCTTGTGGTACACCAACAGAAAGGAGGGGGGGGGGGGATACGTCCTGATTCCATTTTATGGCCTGTTGTCTGTTGGAGAGAGAGCTACCGAACCAAGTAAGATCTGAATGAGATAGTAACAGTTCACGGACGGTTGATGGAATATTGTGTCAAATGCTGATCTGGAACAGGGAAGATATTAGGTTACCATTGCTTCTGTCAATATTTGTGGTTTCTGAGAAACTAAACAGAACTGCTGTGCTGTGGTGTGGTCAAAAGCCATGCTGTGTTGGGGAGAATGGGTGGTTGTTTATTACATGGGCTAGACGATGGGAATGTAGATTTTGGACAGGGGAAGAGAATTGGAATGAGGAGGTAGTTATAGAGGTCTGCGGCTGATCCGCGTTTGTGAAGTGATATAATATCGGATTTCTTTTCCCAGACTGGGGGGGGGGGGGGGTACATAGTTTTCTGTGAAAGATCCATTTATGAATACTGAGATGGGGTGTGCCAAGACATCAGCAGCTAACTTAAAGTAACTGGGTGGGAATCTGTCCATCAGCTGGTGCAGGGGTTTTCAGTTTTTTGAAATTAAGTTTTGATACTGGAAGTAGGTATTTGCTTGAAAGAAAAGAGGGGTATTGTGAATACTGTTGGTGGGGAAAGACAGATGGGATGTTGGATTAGATTCTAGTAGAGAGGACAGACTGAATGAAATGTGTGTTAAACTGGGTGGCTATGGGGTCTGTGCCGTTTGTGGAAGGGATGTGACTGTTTGATCAGGGTATAGTAGGGTTTTTACAGATGTCTTGAATTGCTTGGACTGTGGTGATGCTTGCCTTGAAGTGAGTGAAATAATGCAATTTTTTGTCTAGCTTGACTGTTTAGTTTGTTGTGTAAAGATGTGCCACTTTTGTGGTGCTCTATCTTTATTCCTTGCCCTCCAGGCTTTGTCTCTATTTAGCATGAGCTGTTAAGTTTCTTTGTTGAGCCAGGGAGCTGGGATTGTTTTGGTTATTTCTGTTCTTATGGGAGCCAATTCATTTAGAACGTTACAGAATGTGTTACTGAAATGGTTATTCCAGCTGTACTGGGAGAGGTGGTTTATAAAACTGTCTTTGAATGACTGTAACCCCTCCAGCCTTTTTACTTGCACTTATCATTTCTTATTACACTGCATCCTGCTGAAAGATTTCATATTTAGTGTTTGGTTTTAGGTAAGTTTCAGTGATGGCTAGAATGCCTGGGTTGCGTGCTGCAATGCATGTATGGAAATCTGGAATTTTGTTGTAGATGCTTCTGAGGTTTATGTGCATTCATAGTAGGTCATGGTTAGGACTAGTGGGCTGTGTGTTGGTAATGGTGGGAGCTGATTGGGTTTGGTTGGTTTGTAGGAATGGTTCAGGGTATGGGTGGATGTCTCCACAGAATGGCAGAGTGGAAGTGTAGTTAAAAGAAGTTGTATTTTTTATACATTTACCTCTTGGGTCTGATATGGTTCTGGTAGTTGTCTATGATGCAGCTGTTGTTGAAGACGGCCTGCGTTCCTAACGGGTAGAGACTTGTATGCAATTTTGTAGCTGGTGTTCGTTGACTAGGAGTAGAGAGTTGGCCAAAACAGAGTGAGGGGGATGAGGAGTATGGTAGGATATGGCAATGGTGAGCATACCAAGAAAGCAGCTAGAGTTACTTGGGTGGAAGCTATATAGTTTTTTGTTGAAGTTTCTTGGAGTAGATTACGAAAAGCGAGTTAGGTGGGTATGTGATACGAGTCTAAGTACAGACGTTAGGCCAATTGGATGTCTCAGTGAATTTGGTTGGTTGTTTTTTGTGGTGTGTGGGAATAGGATGGCACAAATTTAGAAGAAGGGGGTGGGAACAGGGGGTGGGGTAGGGCAGGGGACAGGAGTGAACCCGAGCATAGCAAGGGCAGCATGAACAGGCTGAGAAGGTGGCATAGCTGCAGTGGGTGAAAAAGCCCACCTGTAAGCCAGAAATCTATATAGAAACAGGCAATACAACTGCAGTGAAGTACTGAGGTGAAAGAAGAGATTCAAGTGTGTAATGAGTATGCAAACTAACAAGGTGGAAGACTGATGGGAAAATGTTTGCGAAAAATGAGAAAAGGACATTTTCTTAAGTACTTTTAAAGCTAGCCACTTTTAATTTTTGGGCATGAAAAACAGAAGAAGCAAACCAACACAGAACTGCCTATAGAGGCAAACAGGGACAGTAACAAAAGCAGTAGCTGGAAAGAGCAATTAAGAAAGTGCAGGCTGCAATACTCTACAAACTAGTCACAGACTGGGATTGATATGCAATAAACAGTAACTATTACTCACTCTAAGGCTGATCTTCCATACATTTTTCTGTTAGCACCAACAAAAGGAAGGCTTAACGCATTTAGACAAGATACAAAAAGCATGGCAGGTAATGCATGGGGATGGCAAGGGTGAAAAGTGGCACACAAGGAAGTGAGAGTGAGAAAAAAATCCTGATGGGAGTACAGTACACAATTAGTGGTGCTGAACATAATCACAAACAACTTGAACAAAAAAGGGAGAAAGTAGCAGGACTAAAAGATTTGGATACCACAGTGAGGGACCAGTACTGACAGGGGAAAAAAGTATACATACATACGTTTCTTAACCAAGTAGTTGGGCTGGTCAAATGACTTGGCCACATCCTAAGTACAAGACAGTGAACAAAATAATTATGTTAGACAATCCAGTACATGTTACAAAGGAGAAGTAACTGCAAGAATATATACATCATCTCTATTAACATTTCTGCTCAAAACAAGAACATTTTCTGAGTTAAGGATACCAAAGGCCTCACTAGCTGTCTAAAATTTGGGTATATATATTGCATAGACAGACAGGAAACACACTCACTAAGACATGCTGAACTCAGTAAAGGAGAGTTTATGACACTAAACTGTACTAGCAGTGCAATAAAAGCAGAAATGAGGAAGTCAAGCCAGCTGATTAAACCACAATGACGTGCGTATTTTGGAGGTCTAGTTTCTTCAGAAATACAGAGTACGACAGCAGCATAAATACGAAAAACAAAAACAATGCTGACTGTCACAAGAAAGCACGTGAACCAAAAGTGTAAGCTTAACAAGTTCACAATGAGAGGGAGCACAAAAAAGATTTACTGCGGGCTGGAGAAATGTAGCAGAACAGCAAGGACCCCCCCCCCTTCCTCAGACAGGCATGTCCCTCTGTCCTAAACAGAATAACTGTATGATAAAAAAAAATTACGAAAACTTCGAGAACGTGAAAGTTTGACAAAGAAAACAGGCTTACTAAAATCAGAAATAAGCAGGCTGTTAATTAGGATCAACGGCTGAACATTCAATGAAACAGACTAACATGATTAAAGCAGTCTTTACTTGAAATTAAAATCTACTTTTTTCTGTATTACTTTCCACTTAAGCCATTTTATTTTCCATTAGGGAAAAAATAACAGCTACGTTTAGCTCTCCTGTATCTATCTTACCTATACAGAAAAATTAGAACAGCAGACGGCATTTCTAAAGATATTAATTTGCTTTACACAAGAAAGATGTAGAAAAACACCAAATTCATCCAATAAAAACATACCTTGAAAGTTCTGTAGTCCACACCAAGCTTGGAAAAAATTGGTCCACACAAAACTCAGACAGGACAAGACACCTATAAAAATCCCCCAGCAGAGTAACACAAAAAGAAAAGGCATTCTCCCAAGTCACAAGAGCCAGTACACATTATATTCAACTGCTTTAGAAGCCTCATACTAAGGAAGCACAAAGCAGCAAAGATCTCGCTCTGCAGCTCGGACACAACTGTATCCACACAGACCTTTGCAGTTTCACACAATGCTGCATTTTTCTGCAATTCACAGCAATAAAATGTCACAACCAAATCTCTCTCAGACAGTGCAGAGCATTACAGCTACTGAGCATATGGCAACATCAAACTAACAGCGGGCCACAAAGCAGTATTCCTCAGTAAGCGAACATGACAAACACTGATCCTTTCACAAAGAATGCCACATCAATAAAGTCCTCAGTCCACCTGTAGAATGTCATATCAATAAAGTCCTCAGTCCACTTGTAGAATGTCACATCAATAAAGTCCTCAGTCCACCTGTAGACTGCCACATCAATAAAGTCCTCCTGGGTGAGTGCGAGAACTACATCATATACCTGATCTGCTTTCAGCAGTCTGGAACACAAGCACACTAGACAGGTGCAGTTCTCTGCTGTAAAAGAATGTCTTTAAGCAGTCGTTAGTGCAGAATGTTGCAGCCATTTTTCACACCTGCATCTGTACAACCCTCGCATCCCTGTCACATCACTAGAATGCACTTAATTGTGAAAAGCAGACCGTGGCGACTCTTCAGTAAAGGCTCTGTACCCGAGCTGTCACTGTGAAATAGCACCAAGCAGCAGATACAATCTCAAAGCTACACTAATTGCCTAACACACGAGGGCACAAAGGAGATGCATTATTTACTTATTTATTTCTCATCTTGGGTCACCTTGGACTTGCTCTGTATACTTACCATTAGCATTCGGATGGAGAAAAAGTGGCAGCCTGACAGAGTTCCATCTACTAGAAACTTCATATACATGCATATGAGCAGAACAATATAACATGCTGCCTCAAAATCACAGCACTTCTGGAGTGATTGGAAGCAGTGCATCAAGTGCATGCAAAAGCCTCCCCTGCATCAACAGGAAGAGAAGACACACATTCCAAATTATAAAAGGATAAGCGAGACTCCTGTACAGTGGAGAATTACATCCTGCCACAGTGTCCAGACCACAGCTCAGAAATATTAATCCCACTGTTACATTGACAGAGGCAATGTAAATAAAAAACGACCAAGTAATGGGTGGAGAAGTAATCAGTAACAGGATTAAAGTAACACTACAACATCTGATGGAGAGTATATTGCCTGGGCAGAAATTGGATTTTATTTGTATTTATTTTGGCGGGCATTAGTCAGCAGCCCGTTTCATGTTCCCAACTGCTAAAGTGAATAGTGTGTGCTCATGAGGCTCCACTTGCACGGTACAGCAGCTTGTGCATTCACCCTTCTTGTGACCACACAGATCACACGCTGCATCCTACAAACTCACCCTGGAAAGGAAATCAAGACTTCAGGAACCATAACATCAAGGGAAAGGGTACCAAACCAGGAAGCTGAAAACCGAAATTAATGTTAGAAACAGACAAAACATTACTAAAAACAATGCTTACCCATATCACATGGCTGTAAAAGTTAAAATATATATGAAACCATTTCAATACTGCAATACAGTACTTCAAAGTGTACACAGACGTGCTTAAATGATTGCTCACCTCATGCCTCAGAAGCATTTCCACTGCAGAAGAGGGTTCATCAGGCACAATCAAGGAATATTTTTTCTAAACCCCATTTTAAACATAACCCCACTTAACACCAGATGCATGTGAGTAACAGTCTGCTACCTACCACACTGGAACCAGTGGGGTGACTACCATCAAATGTTACTTCTAAGATCCAGTCACAAGTGTGTAAAGAAAAGTTCTAGCAAGGTTTAGGGTGTTGCTATTATCTACTTGGGGCACAAAACCAGGAGAACTGAAACACTAAACACAACATGGGCTGGAGGGGGGCATGCTTCCTCCACATGTTGTGATGGCAAAGTTTCAGGAAGTGAATGAAGATGGCTGATGATCTTAAAATATCAAGAAAAATAACAGGAGAAGCGTGTTGAAGAGAAGTGCAAAAATGAACACAATGGAAGAGAGAAAAAGTAGCAGGGAAGGTGCAACGTATGGAGAGAGAAGACAAATAACATGGCAGGGTGTGTACAGCTGAAATCAGGAAGGGCATTTATAAACCATGTTTTGTAATATACAAACAACAGAACATGGTACTTACACATAGAGAGACAAAGGGCATTATTACAAAGCCTTTAGAGACTATTTTCTGCAATGCATTTATAAGGCTAGATAGGATTGTGAGAGTTAAAGCACTGGAAAACACACAGTTCTAGTCTCCATGTGTCAGCTTACAGAAGACTCATTCTGCACAAAACACAAACTGGGAACAGTTTAAGAATGTTCTGCCTACCTGAAGTTTGACAATGGCGGAAGGCTGAGAGAGGTTAAAAAACAAAGCCTACTGGCTAGCGGAAACAAAATGGCTGCAGTATAAAACTGAGGTTCTCTTGTAATATATTACAGATTTCGTAGCCCACAAGCTTGGTCATAAACAGTGAAAGTTAATGGGCAAGACCCTGGAAGGAATGTGAGGAAAGTACAGCAAAAGAGACATGTGTTCTACAAAGTGGAGAAATGAAAAGTAAGTTTCCCCAAACTCTGCTCAGACGTGACCAGGCCCAAGGCTCTCCAAGGAAAAAGATAGGCTAATATAAGGGTACCTATCCCAGACCAGGATATGCCATAAAAGAGAGAGGATGGTGGAAGAAACAGTACTGCAACAGTGAGCCACAAGAACATAATATTACAGCAAGCAATTATATACAACTGTATTTTGTTAGCTCACTGTTGCAACAACAGTGAAAACATGCATGAGTAAACTGCAGAGAGTATAGTATAAATACACAGAGAGCATCCATGGATGTGAAAATTTAAGTTACTATGAAAGATTAGAATGTCTGAACTTGTACAGTGTCTCAGATATCTAAGAGGAGATCTTATTCAGGTATATACGGCATTTAGAGAGAACTACCTCTGGGAATGTTTGGGGTTATCAAAAAGTAGTAGAGCACCATCAGGAACCAATAGGAATGAGAAGTCTACTAATTGGTTCTCTAACAGAGTAGCTGATGCATGGAATAAACTATCAAATTACATTAAAACAAGCACTAGTCTACATATTTTTAACAGCCTGGACACTTCATAGGTTCATAGGTTCATACTAGGCTATCTGCCCGAGGGCATTTACAAGCCTAGCCCATCGTTTTGTGGCTTACGCCACCCCTTTAGTATGGGGAACTATACCCATTATTTTGCTGTGCCTCTGTCGAGCAGTG
Organism: Protopterus annectens; assembly: GCF_019279795.1. NCBI lineage: Eukaryota > Metazoa > Chordata > Ceratodontiformes > Protopteridae > Protopterus > Protopterus annectens. The sequence continues at coordinate 1,792,162,629 of NC_056744.1, read as the reverse complement.
ACACTGAGGTAATCCCTGGGGTATATCTGCGATCTCCCATCCATTGGTCAAGATTTCTCTTGAACAAGGCCAGCGAGGTGCTCTGCCTCACATGTACCGGGATTTTGTTCCACAGCATAGGGAGTCTTTGGGTGATGAATCTATCCCTCCAGCACGCCCTATTAATAGCCGTGTCAAGGTTTAAGTCTCCGCCCTTGTGGCTCTGATGGATCTAGATTTTTGAGGTGAAGCATATTCATCAAATCTGGGTTTGACATGGCCTTGTATGTTAGGCAAAGGTCACCTCTGAGCAAGCGGTGGCGACTGAATAGAGCTGGAGTTCTTTCAGTCGGGCAGCATAGGACAGATTTTTGAGACCCTTTATCCTTTTGGTGAGGAATTTTGTGGCCTCTCCAGCTGCTGCAAGTGTCGGGTCAGATACATTCCGAATGGGGCATTGTACTCAATCATTGGTCTGATGAGTGATGAGTAAAGGGAGACTATGACCTCCCTTGATCTAGATGAGAATCCCTTCATGATAAGGTGGGCAATGTAGAAGGTCTTCCTAACTACTTTAGCTACATGGGTGTCGAATGACAGACTACTATCAACCTGGGTCCCCAGGTCCCTGATAACTTCTTCTGTGCTCAGTGGATTGCCACCTATTTGGTAGCTAGGGGTAACCTTGTTTTTCCCGAAGGGTATGACTATGCATTTTTTGGCTTTTAACTTAAGGCCGGTGCTCTGGCTCCAGTTATCCGCTTCTGTGAGACCCTTCTGAAGGATATCTGTGTCAGATGTGTTTTCTACTATGGCCCAGTTTGCAGTCATCTGCAAACTTTGTCAGCCATAACCCTCCTGTGTTTGCTTGTACTTGGAAAAGTAGATGCCAAACAAGAGTGGGCCCAGGACTGAGCCCTGTGGGACACCACTTGTGACAGGCTTTGAGTCTGACATGGCGCCAGCAGCTCTGACCCTGTGGGTTCTGTCACTCAGCCAGTTTGCAACCCATCTTGTGATGTATGGGTTGACATTTAAGCTGATGAGTTTTTCAATGATACCCGAATGGGGTATTGTATCGAAGGCCTTAGCCAGATCGAGGTAGGCTGTATGGACTGCCTTTCCCTCGTCAACCAAGTTTAAAAGGCATGATCTGCCTTTGACAAAGCCAAACTGGGTTGGATCCAAAGTCTGCAAATTCCCTATGTCTTTATTTATGAGGTCCATTATGATCCTCTCCATGGCTTTGCAGATAAGGCTTGTCAAGCTAATGGGCCGGTAATTTCCAGGGTCGGTGGAGGCACCGCCTTTGTGAAGTGGTACCACAGTTGCAGTGCGCCACTCGCTGGGTACGTATCCAGAGGTAAGACTTTGATTAAACAGCTGTCCTAGCTGTGGGTTTAATTCCTCATTGAGTTCATGGAGCACACAGCCGGGGACACCATCAGGTCCCATGGATGCTGTGTTTTTGCTTTGGAGAGAGCAGTTCTCACTTGGGCGCTGGAGATGTTTGGGGGCTGCAATCGCTTTGGTATAGATATCTCTCCTTTGGGGAGGGGAGTTTGCACTGAACCTGTCAGCCAGTATGTTGGCAATGTCTGTAGGATCAGTAATCTTCACATCATTTTGAACTAGCTCTGAGCATATCTGGGAGTTTCCTCCCAGGTTTCTAACATAGCTAAAGAAGGACTTATGATTGTCTTTTGAGTCTTTTGCTATTTTTCTCTCAAATTTGCTTTGGATGATTTTATGAGAGCTCTTAGTTTTTACTTATAGTGATCAAGGGTGTCTTACCTTTTAAGGATTTTGCTCTATCTTGTAGTAGCTTCCTCCTTTTGTTGTAGAGTTTGTTTATGGCTGGGGTCCACCAGACTGGACGCTTGCCTTTGGTACAAAGAGTCTTTGTTTTGCTTGGGATTGCCTTATCCATGCAGTCCTGCAGGTGCTGGTAGAAGGCATTTGTAAGTGATTCAGCGGCTTGAGTACTGTTTTCCGCCGGCTCCCGGGGCTTAAAGGAGACCACACTAGTCTTTAGAAGTGTGAAGTCGGCTTTTGAGGAGTTCTTTACTGTGGTCTTTTTTATTTCAGGTGGGGGTGGGATGAGGACCTCCAGCGAGATTAGTTTGTGGTCTGATCTCACCAGTGAGGGGTACACCTCCGGTGTTGAACATTGTGCTCCCATGTTCGTGATGATGAGATCAAGTATGTTATCTCCTCTTGTGGAGATGGTGACTAGTTGTTCCATGGCATTTGAGTTTATGAATTCCAGGAACTTTTGGGCTAGGGTGTTTGGGCTTGAGTAGTGTTCCCAGTCTATATTAGGGTAATTGAAGTCACCTAGTATGATGGTGTTTGGTGATACATTTATCCCCTCTAGTGTTTTCAGGAAGGCCATGTGAGGTTCCTGAGTTTGTGAGGGTGACCTGTAACATGCTACAATTTGCAGAGCAGTCTTGCCTATGGTTAATTGCACCTGGATGGTCTCAGATGCATCGCGTTGCCACCAGTCTTGAGGTGTGGGTGTCCTTGATGAATATGGATACCCCCTCCTTTCTTGGTATTGTCCAGATTTTGGGGCCGGAACGCATGATATGAGGTAAAACCTGATAGCGCTGGGGTGCTCTCAGGAGCCTTGAACCAGGTTTCTGTCACAGCACAGACATCGATGTTCTCCATACTGAGAAGGGCCTCGAGTCGTGCATTTTGAGATTTAGACTTCTGGCATTGAGCAGCATTACCCTTAGTTTTTTCCTTTTTGTGTTCTAGGGTGGTAGGTTTAGAATTTGAGCCTTGCCTAAAAAGGCACTATGGGGGTGGCAAGAGCCTTTGCCAATATCCGGAATCCCAGGGGTGACAGGTGCAAGCCGTCCCTTGCGAAGCAGCGTGGCTTGTCCAGCATGTCATCCCAGGCAGACAGACACTGGATCCCCTTTGAATGACACCAGTGTTTAAGCCAATTGTTAAAGCTGATCATGTTATCTCTGTATTGTGGCATCATTCTTGGTGAAGGTAGGATACTGCTCAAGGTCAGGGTCATACCTGTCTGGGCTACATAATCAGAGAGCTCCTCAATGGTTCATGTAGTCCAAGGAGGTACGTCTCAGGTCGTTTACACCAGCGTGGACAATGACTGAATCATATTTGTACCTGCTGTTGAGAGACCTGAGTGCTTGCGTTATGTGGCGGATTCTAGCGCCCGACAGGCAGCTTACTGTGACCTTCTCCTTACTCAGTCTGGTGAGCGGGACGTCAGTGTGTCTGACTATGGAGTCACCAATGACTAGTGTGTCTGGCATTGTGTTTGGCCTTAAGGGCTGTGACTGTTTGACACTCTGACTGTGAGGTCTATGTGTTGCAGGTGTTGTGTTCTGAGGTGGTGGTTGTTTGGGTGTCTGCTTTGGTGGCCTCTGCTGTTTTGGTAGATTTTTGATAAGAGCCTCCGAGTATGTCTTTGTGTGTTTATGTGTATGATTTGAGGTTGTAATGGTAATATGTGAGACTGGGTCTATAGTGTGTGTGGTAACCTTCTCCTCCTGACTGGTCTTGCCAGTCCTATGTTGAGAGAGCTCAGCCTCCAGTTTGGCCGTATAGTTGCATCTCTCGCATGTATTTGTGTTTTGTGGGAGGAGGAGAGGGTTGTCTGTGTACATGAGGCAATTGTAACATTGCCTCAATATTCCCAGGTTCACCAGCTGAGCAGGAGAGGACACTAGCAACTGATCCTCGACATGCTAGAAGGAATAGACAAAAAAACTTTAAAAGATTCCGGGGACGTGGGTGACCGAGAAATGGGGGTTGCCTTTTGGGGTACTATCTATGACAAGAGTGCCGTATCAAGGTAATAAGTACTGTAGGAGCAAGTGCTACGTTTAACAGATAGAGAATAGTCTACTTGGAGTCAAGTAGAGATGATCTTTTTAATTATAGGATACGCTGATTAGATCAGTAGTATAGTTTGAGGAAGGTAGTTTTAAGGGAAAATTTGAAGAGTGGACTTTAGGTAGCCTTAATAGTTTAAACCTGCTTAACCGGCGCTGCCCTAGTGTGCAACAGTAGCAACTCCGCGCTAAATCGCTAAAGCGTGCTTTATAGCAGGGGGCTGGAAAAGACAGGAAATGACCCAAATTGGCCAACAAACCACAAGTCACTGCCCTAAACCACTCCTCTGAGGACAAATGAAGGAGTTATGGAAATGACCCCTAGTGGCCAATAAAACTACAGTTTCAAGTCAGTAACCACCTCTCCGGGGGGCAGGGAAGCTGCTCAATGTTAGTCACTGCCACTGATAAACACAGAGACCCTCCTTCAGCCCAAGCAAAAATGGCCTCACAGAAACTTTCAAACAGTTCAGGAACAGCAAGCCTGTAACTGAACTTTTTTAACTCTTAGAAAAGTGGGAAAAAAGCAAGATTTTTTTTTTTTGTTTTTGTTTTTTACAGAGATAGCAGAGGTTCACAAGTAATATCAAGTTATAACAGTGCAGTAAATGACCCCACACAAGAGTGCTAGGTCAAGGACAGAAAATATGCAAGTTTTAAGAAAAAACGATTTAAAATTAAGTGCAAACAGGAAATTCAGCAAACAGCTTTTGGTTGTGCTCTAAATACAGCTACTAATACAGAAATCAAGTTTAACAAGCCAGAAAATGCTCAAGCTAGGCAGCTATGCAGAAAAACTTAGCAAATAAACAGAGAAAAATACTTAAAATCTCAAAAGTGGCTCCCTTCTTCTCTCAGCGTTTTTCCTCTTGGAGGGTGCTTCACCAACAGCCAACAAGCCTGAAAAGACGCTCAAACCACGAGGCAACTAGGTTTTAAGAGAGGAAGATGAAGGAGTTATGGAAATGACCCCTAGTGGCCAATAAAACTACAGTTTCAAGTCAGTAACCACCTCTCCGGGGCAGGAAGCTGCTCAATGTTAGTCACTGCCACTGATAAACACAGAGACCCTCCTTCAGCCCAAGCAAAATGGCCTCACAGAAACTTTCAAACAGTTCAGGAACAGCAAGCCTGTAACTGAACTTTTTAACTCTCAGAAAAGTGGGAAAAAGCAAGATTTTTTTGTTTTGTTTTTACAGAGATAGCAGAGGTTCACAAGTAATATCAAGTTATAACAGTGCAGTAAATGACCCCACACAAGAGTGCTAGGTCAAGGACAGAAAATATGCAAGTTTTAAGAAAAAAACGATTTAAAATTAAGTGCAAACAGGAAATTCAGCAAACAGCTTTTGGTTGTGCTCTAAATACAGCTACTAATACATGGGAAGAACTGTTCTGGTATACTGGCATACTGGCAGGCTAGAAGGGCATTAATGCCCTTGCTTCAAATATTTGCAGGTATGTATGTACTAAATACTGGGAAGATTTCCAGAGCTCTATCAAGCAACAGAAGTGGAATTAATGGAATGGCTGTACTGTATTATACTCAGCAGTAGAGCTACAGCAAGCCCCTGTAGTCAGGACTACTGCAACAGCTATCTACACAAACATATGCAACGGTAAACACAAGGTTACATAGACAGGGAAAGAGAAAGTACTATTGGAGGTGTCATGTGGGGGCAACAAAGCAGGGCACGGAGAAGTGGAGAGACAAATGGCATTTTAAAACATGTACAGATTGTGTTCTGTGATGTACAAATAACAGAGGGGAAACTTGAGGTGTTTGACGTTGATTTGTTTGACTGACAACACTTCAAATGCGATTCAACAATCAGTGGACTTAGTTTTCTCTACTGTTGTGCAGCCGTGGTGTTGGTAAATGGGGTGCGGGGGCAAAAAAAGGAAAAAAAAAAACCAGCTTATTCCATTACTTAGGGAAAGTAGCTTTCAGCAATATTTTTTGAAGTTTTGTCCATCTGAGAAATGTTGATCACTGTATAATAATGAACTGTAATAGCGACCAGGGTGCTTGCAGCTGCAGAGAAAAATGGGAAGTTTTCTGAAGTATTGAGACTATTTTCTCAAGTGTTTCTGGAGCTTGAGAGGGTTGGAAGGATCACATAGGTTGGCAGGGACAGAGTTCCAGACTATAGGTATCAGCTTACAAAAGATGTTCTCTGCACAAAAGATAAGCTGGAGTCATTTTATGACATGACACCCTGCTAAAGAATTCAGGGTGTTAACAACCAAACTTGTTCACTACTGAAAGAAATTCATATTCAGTTCATAAACTATAGCAGTAAAGATAAGAATGCTCCTTTCACTGAATGTTAAGGCAATCACACTTTGTCAAGAGATGCAACTATGTCATATGCTAGACTTACAAGTCCAAGTTTTATGCAAAAGCAAACAAGTGTTTGTACTCCAAGGGTATCAAAGGGCCACAATCTGAACAGCATATATAAGCTTAGGGACAAACACAAGTCTGGCACTACTGCAGTGTGCATCATGAGTGAGAAGTCTGGACATTTTAAAAGAAAGTTTGAGCTAGGCATGATTTCCCTTCATACCTCAAGGATTTGAGCTTCTGAACTGTAAAAAAGCGGCGAGCACAACTTTGGCATAGTGGACTACGCTGGAGAAGGCAGCACAAACTTGACGGGGCTCATAAAACTGAACAATGGAAATTCATATTCAGTTTATAAATTATTGCAAACACGAGAGGCCTCTTCAGTTAGAGTGTAAGGCAATCACATTTTTACAACAGATGGCAACTACAACATAAGCTGGACTTACAACTCCAGGTTTTGTGCAAATACTAATGGACTATGATACAAGAGGCAGCAATAAAAACTGACAGCACTCATACAGCCACTTCTGAGACCACAAAGCAAAACCCTACGAAGACCACAGCCAGTAATAGATTACAGCTATTTGAAATGAAGGAAATATTGATGATTTTTGGGAGCCGATTGAGAAAAAAAGCTACTTATAGGAGAGAACAATCTTTGCAGACAAGGTAAAACAGAGAAGTGCTTTCAGACAGATCATCAGGATCTGCAAGAGGAGGAGATTAAGATGGTGGCTGCTTTATGCAGCTCCTATGAGGTTTTGCATACAAGGAATGGTACAATAGTTAACCAATCTGAAGTAGGTGAGCCCATGGCATCTGAAACTACTGAATGTAACTTCAGGGACACCAGGAGAAACAGCGTCTCATGAGTGACAACAGCAAAGAGGAGAGACCCAGTACGGCTGAAGGGAGGGAGAGAGAGAGACTTCTTCCAGTTATTTAGAAAGCTGCAGAAATTAACAGGAAAGGCAGAGCTATTAAAGGAAGTGTGAAGAAAGGCTAAAGACTGAGCTTGTACTGATTATGAGGACTAATTACAATTAGGTGGTGCAGCGGTTAGCGTTGTTGCCTCACAGCGAGACATTCTCCAGTTTGATCCTCGGCTGGGGTGCCTTCTGTGCAGAGTCTGCATGTCCTCCCTGTAGTCACGTGGGTTTCCTCCGGGTGCTCCAGTTTCCTCCCACATCCCAAAGGACATGCTGTAGTTGGATTGGAAACTCTAAACTGGCCCTAGGTTTGAGTGCGTGCATGTGTGTGTGCCAGGCTGGCAACTCGACACCATAAAACTCTACTGATAATCATGAGCGGACAGGTGATCTGCTGTGGCAACCCCTAACCTGGAAAAAGCCGAAAGAAAAAGGATACTGTAGCTATGGTCTGTCGAATTACATGTTTATCAGTGGCTCCCGTTTCTTTTGTCTGATTGGTATTGGAGATTTCTTGTAAGCTGACAAGGGATTGTACATTTCTTTTCTGTCGTGTTAGCCCCTATCATGTAATTAAACACTGCATGTACTTGCAGGCACAAAAAGGAAAAGTGGGGAATTTAGAGTACATGAAGCATGTTTGTTAATCCCTTGTTTTAGGGGATGTACAAGCCTTTTTTGCCCTTTTCTTGTTAGTGAAACAAAGGATATCTAATAAAAGGGAAAAGGGTGTGTGTTACTTTAAATACTATTACAGACTTAAGGGTAGTAAGCAAACCACATGGGAGAAGCCAGCAAAGACACTTCATAGAAGCTTGCAAGTTAATACATTTTAAAAGGAAGAAAAGGTGGGACAGAAAGATCATTCAGAAAGCCAGCAGCACTCTATCAGGTAGTGAGGCAGAGTGTGTGTAACAGAGTCAGGAAAAATATGTGCAAAAAGTTTCCCGAAGACACATTAAGGAAGAATACAAACGGAGAGGCTAAAATTATATAAAGAAGTTATGTGAAATTAAGTGTTTATTAAAATACATACGTGAACAGAAAGTAAAAGGAACAAAAGGAGAAAGTTGGAGCCAAAGCAAGGGACCCTTATGCTAATACATGCACTGCCACAGTGATGACAGGAAACAGGACAGACGGGGACCCATACAAAGCACAGAGCAAATAATTGTTAAGGGGGAAGTGTGTATTGCAAATATGTATACAGTTAGAAAGGCAGTTGGGGGGGACAACAAGAGGAAGGATTCATGCAAGAATCTGTGTACGTTAAGACAAAAGACCTAGACTTCTGTAATAAAAGACAAGAGAAGATGGTACAGAGCAAAGGAAGGAAGGAAAACAGAGCAGCTGAAAGGCAGGGTACTGAATATGAGATAACAGAGTTGACATTTAGCATTAACTCATGGAATGTAAATGGCCTGGTTAATATTACTGAGAGGGAAATTATTCTAAGATATTTAAGAACTGCAGCATCAATTAACCAAGGAGGATAAAAATATTTCAGGTGAAGGCAATAAATAAATAGCTAGTGCTTCATGGGGAAATAAAAAGTACAGTTTTGTACCTACCATAAATGTAGATGTTCGAGTGCTAATACAGCTGCAGTCATAACAGATGGGTTTTCCTGCCGTCAGACGGGTCCTCGGTCGGCCGAATTCCAAAGTCTAGGTCCGGCGTCGGTTGTCGTTGCTTCCTCACTGACGTCAGTGCGACAGGGGTATAAAAGAATCAGCCAACGCCATTTTCTTCAGTTTTTTTGCCCCAGATGGTCAGGTGCTCCCAGAAGGAAGGCAATACATAAATTTATGTAATAATGCAATGCAATATAATCAAAAAACAGTAGTTGCAAGCAAATACACCATAAATGAATACCCCAATCGGGTTGTATGAGGAGGTGTTAGCCATTAGGCCTGTCCCAAGAGGGGAAGGAGGGAGGGAAACCTGGACTGCAGCTGGATTAGCACTCGAACATCTACATTTATGGTAGGTACAAAACTGTACTATGTTCATCGTGCATACAGCTGCAGTCATAACAGATGGGTAGAATCCCAAAGCTAAAAAAGGGGTGGTAGGCACTAGGTGGAACTAGGAGGAGCCAGGATGCCCTGCAAGACTGCAGTGGCAAAGCCTGCTCTAGATTTGGAGTATAATGGTAGGTGATAGTGCTTGGAGAAGGTATGTACAGAACTCCAAGTGGCTGCTTCCAAAATATCTTTGGTAGGAACCCCCCCCTGCAGAGGTAGCTGTGGCCCTTGTGGAGTGAGATCTGATGCCTGCAGGTACAGTTTTACCATGAAAAGAGTAACAAAAGCGTATGCAGTGGGCTATCCATTTTGAGACTGCCTGTTTGGAAATTGGCTTCCCTTGTGCTCCTGTAGCATAGGACACAAAGAGTTGCTATGATTTTCTGAAAGGCTTTGCTCTGTCCAAATAATAACGCAGCTGTCTGTGGATGTCCAAGGAATGTAGTAGTCTCTCCCCTTTGTTTTGAGGATTAGGGTAAAAGGTAGGTAAGTGAATGGCCTGATTCAAAGCTACCCTGGATACTACCTTTGGCATAAAGGACGGATTGGTTCGTAAGGAAACTCTGTCCTGATGGAAAATGATGAAAGGCTGCACAGCCATGAGGGCTTGTAGTTCCGATACCCTGCGAGCTGAGGTGATAGCCAGAAGGATGGCTGTTTTCCAGGACAAATATTGCAGTTTTGTTGAGGCAGCTGGCTCAAAAGGAGGCAAGGTCAGTTTTTCTAGAATGAAATTGAGGTCCCAAGCAGGTACTGGTGGTTTCCTTGGGGGTTTTATATTCTTAGCCCCTCTGAGGAACTGTCTTAAGAGGGGGTGAGAGAATAAAGGAGGATCAGTGTTGTATTCTGCAGAAATGGCTGAGGCATGGATTTTGATGGAGGAGAATGAAAGTCCACTGCTTAGCATCTCAGCTAGGTACTGTAATATTTGAGGTAAATTCAGTTTTCCAGGATTCTGACCCTTTTTCTCATTCCAGGCACAAAACCGTTTCCATTTTGCGGAGTAAGCTTTTCTAGTAGAAGGCCTTCTGGCCTCCAAAATGACATCCTGCACCTCCTTGGAGAGTAGGGTCTGTTGTGAAGTTAAGGAATCTTCCATGCGGCCAGAGTGAGTGTTTTCAGCTGACTGTGAAGAGTTTTGAAGTTGTGCTGAGTCAGTAGAAGAGGCATTAGAGGTAGGATCCATGGTGGGGAATGCGTCAGGCTCCTCAGGAGTGGGTACCAGTGTTGTCTTGGCCAGTCTGGAGCAATGAGAATCATCTTTGGTCTGTCTGCTCTGGTTTTTAATAGAACTTTGGGCAGCAGAGGAAGAGGTGGAAAGGCATAAACTGTCATTGTTGTCCAACTGAAAGAGAGTGCGTCCACTTTCCAGGCCTGTGGATGAAAAGTCCTTGAGCAGAATTTTGTCAATTGGTAATTTCTGTGGATGACAAAGAGATCTATGTCTGGCCTTCCCCATGCTTGAATTATCTTTGTAAAAACTTGAGGATGCAACTTCCATTCGTGTGGATCTGTCAAATTTCTGCTTAGGTTGTCTGCCAGCGTGTTTTCCTTGCCTGGCAAGTACTGTGCTTGAAGTTCGATTTGTAATTCCAGAGCCATGTTCCAAAGAGACATGGCCAGCCTGCATAGGGGGTATGAATGGGTTCCTCCCTGTTTGTTTATGTACCACATTACTGTGGTGTTGTCTGTCCTTAATAGCTGACCTGGATGCAGTAGGTTTTTGAAAGCTATAATAGCATTTATTACTGCTAGCATTTCCTTTTGATTGATGTGTAGGTGCTTTTCTTTTTGGGACCATTTGCCCTGAATGCACCGATCTGTCATGTGCGCCCCCCAGGCGTAGTCCGAGGCGTCTGTTGTGATGACTTGATTTGCTTGAGGCTTGCAGAATGGGAGACCTGTGTTTCTTTGGCATGCTTGAGCCCACCACAGAAATTCCTTTTGAAGACATGGAATCAGTGGTATTATTGTTTCCAAACTGTGACTGTGTTGAGACCATATGTTTTTCAGGTACCATTGAAGTTTCCTCATATGCAGCTTTGCACATGGGATTAGTAGGATGCAAGATGCCATGAATCCCAGAGCCTGCAGGATTTTCCTTGCAGTCAGCCTGGTGAAATTTGCTAGTTTTCTGAAATATTGAGTTAGTTGCCCCTGTTTCTCTGGCATGAGGTAGGCCATCTGGATGTTTGTGTCCAAGTTGGCACCCAGGAAAATTATTGTTTGAGAGGGTATTAGCCTTGATTTCTTTTTGTTGACTGTGTATCCCAGAGAATTCAACAACATTATTACAAAAGCCAGATGTTTCAGAAGTATGTGCTTGCTGTCCGCTTGGATCAGGCAGTCGTCCAAATATGGGTATATTTGTATCCCTTGAAGTCTGCAGTAGGCAATTACTGATGCCTGGCATTTCGTGAACACTCTGCACTCTGGGCGCAGTAGATAAGCCAAAGGGCAATGCAGAGAATTGATAATGGGTTGAACCTGCAAGAAATCCGAGGTATCTTCTGCAATCTTGTCTGATTGGGACATGCAGGTATGCCTCCTTGAGGTCCAATGTTACCAGCCAAGACTCCTTGCCCAGCATGGGAAGAAGCTGCTGTAATGTCAGCATCTTGAATTTTGGCACGAGTAAAAATGTGTTTAGGATGGATAGGTCCAAAATAGGTCTCCAGTCTTTTCCCTTCCTTGGTACCAGGAATAGTCTGGAGTAAAAACCTTGACCCTGTTCTTGTGCAGGTACCTCCTGAATAGCTTTCATGTCCATGAGATCTGAAATTTGTTTTTGTGCCTCTGCCCTTTGATTGTGTGGCAGGTTTGGCATGCCTCTCATTTTTGGAAGGGTGTGAAAGTGGAATCTGTAGCCTCTGCCTATAATGTCCAGAATCCATTTGTCTTTTGTGACAATATGCCAATTTTTCGAAAATAATGCCAGTTTCCCACCTAAGGGTGCTGCCATTTGAGCCTTGCTTGGCATGCAAAGGGGAAAGTCATTGGGTCTGCTTTTTGAATGGCTGTGAACTATCCTCACCACCTCTTTGTGTAGGTGCTTGCCATTGTCTGCCTCTAAACGATCCTTGAGATTGCCCTCTGCCCCTCGGGCGCCTGTATCTACCTCTTTGGGGTCTGTCTGTGGCTGGAAAGGACCAATTTTTTGAAGGCCAATTTCTACTGAAACGTGGAGGTTGTACCTGTAGGAAATCTTTCACTGTTTGCATTGATTTTGCCTTTTCCTCCATTTTCTTTAATACCTCCTCAGCTTTAACACCAAACAATACATCTTTTTGCAGAGGGGCATCTAGTAATTTAGCTTTGACATGATCTGGTAAGGTTTGCTCTTTGAGCCAGGCATGTCTACGCATGACTGATCCTGTAACAGCAGCTCTACATGAGGCCTCTAAAGCAACAAAACCACATTGCAAGGTATGTTTACCCACTTGTTCTGCAATATGTATCAAATCCTGCAACTGCTTCAAGTCTGGTTGTTCAGGTTGTGACATTTTGCTTCTCAACTGTGATAACAGAAACTGTTGGTACTTTAACATATGGAACTGACAGTTTAATGCCCTCATGGTTAAGGTGGCCGAGGTGTATACCTTTTCCCCCCACCTTTCTAAAGCTCTGGAATCTCTCTCTGAAGGTAATGGATTTTTAGCAGTGGAGGCCTTAATTCCCTTGGGGCCCTGTGAGATAAACTGAGTCAGCCGCATGGCTTTTGTATAGGAATTGGTGTGAGTCAGGAACCCGGTAATACCTGTCAGGCTTGACTGGGGCTGGAGGTAAAGAGTCTGGGTTAAGGCAGGCCTCCGAATACACATCATCTAGAATGTCTAAGACAGGAGGTATAGCTAGAGGCCTGTGCTGAGGGAGCAGGAGAAAATCCCTAAGCCTTTTCTTGGAGTCTGAGTACTCTTGGCCTTCCCAGTGGAAGTGTTCCCTCAAGGTATGCAAGGTTTCCCCAAAAGAGTAATCCTCATGGGGGGAGACAGAGGGAATTGACTCCTCTGCATCAGAATCTTCAAAAGGGGAGTATGAATGTTCCTGGTCATCAGAATGTTCTGAAATAATGGAGGCCTGGTCCGAGGAGGGGGATTCTTCTTCCACTCTGGGCCTTTTGTCCAGGGAGGGGGGGGGGGGGTTGAGAACCCCTGATAAGAGTAATCAAATCCTCAGCCATTTTGAGCATCTGCTTTTTAGGCATGGGGGCCTTGAGAAGGGCCCTGTAGAGCTTGTCTTTTAGTATGCATGGCTGCTTTAGACTTAGTGATAGCCTTGATGGAAAAAGAAGAGGAAGGCCTGAAGACACCTTGAGAGGTGGCAGACCTGTCTAAACTATGAGTTTCACCACCAAGAGTGGCTTCGGTATCTGTAGTCGGGGTGTGGGCCGAAGAGCCTGCAACCTCGGTCGTCGGTAGTCAGGGGCTGCGTAGGCACCTCACTGATAACCGGATCACCTGTAATCGGCTTTGGCGTGGTGTCGGTGGAAGCCGCGGACCTCGTATGTCAGTCCTTATCTTTGCGTCTTTTACTCAAAACTGGAGTCCGAGTATCTGACGACATAATGTAATTAAATTTTTTGCCAAAATAGTGTTGGGCGAACTCCGCCCGACGCTTAATAGTGCATCTGTTGAATGTAGCACAGAAACGACAGGCTGAGACGTCGTGGTCTGGGCCTAAGCAAGGAATGCAGAGGGAATGAAAATCCTTATGCGGTATTTGCTTCCCACATGAAATGCAATTATTAACTTTGTCTGACATCGGACTGAGGCAAGAAAAGTTTCCCCAACGGAGTACCTAGCTTTTAAGGGGACTTCAGTTGAAAAATATTCGTAATCTCAGGAGCTGGCCGACGGCACTTGCGAACTGCTTCTGCTTCGGGCACCGCGCGGCAAGAAAGACTGAAGAAAATAGCGTTGGCTGGTTCTTTTATACCCCTGTCACACTGACGTCAGGGAGGAAGTGGCGACAACCGACACCGGACCTAGACTTTGGAATTCGGCTGACCGAGGACCCGCCTGACGGCAGGAAAACCCATCTGTTATGACTGCAGCTGTATGCATGATGAACATCAAGGGAAGGCACTTGTGAGCGATTAGAACTATTAACAGAAGAAAGAGAGGGCATATCTGAGGATCAAAGAGAGTACACAGAGACATGCACAATAAACAGTGTATATTCCATCAACAACGGTAAAGGGGCTGAAGGATATGTTAATGGATCTAGTTAAGTTTCAGGAAGGCTTGGGAATACCTCTAGGACACGGGTCTTAAGAGGAGCATGAAAGAGAGGGAAGGTGTTGACAGAATTTGATGTGTATGACAGGTGGGTTGCTACCTGTCTGATAAGATATGGAGAAGAATTTAATTTCCACTCAGGTAGAGTTCAAGGATTTTTGAGAAGAGAGAGTTTACATAAGAAAAGAGCATCAAGGAATGGTTAGACAGTTGCACAGAGACCTAATATTCCTTCTGCGTCATCAAGGAATGGTTAGACAGGTGCAGAGACCTAATATTCCTTCTGCGTCATCAAGGAATGGTTAGACAGGTGCACAGGGACCTAATATTCCTTCTGCATCATCATGGTTAGACAGGTGCACAGAGACCTAATATTCCTTCTGCATCATCAAGGAATGGTTAGACAGGTGCAGAGACCTGATATTCCTTCTGCATCATCAAGGAATGGTTAGCCAGGTGCACAGAGACCTAATATTCCTTCTGCATCATCAAGGAATGGTTAGACAGGCGCACAGATACCTAATATTCCTTCTGCATCATCAAGGAATGGTTAGACAGGTGCACAGAGACCTAATATTCCTTATGCATCATGAAGGAATGGTTAGACAGGTGCACAGAGACCTAATATTCCTTCTGCGTCATCAAGGAATGGTTAGGCAGGTGCTCAGAGACCTAATACTCCTTCTGCATCATCAAGGAATGGTTAGACCTAATATTCCTTCTGGAACATCAAGGAATGGTTAGACAGGTGCACAGAGACCTAATATTCCTTCTGCATCATCAAGGAATGGTTAGGCAGGTGCTCAGAGACCTAATACTCCTTCTGCATCATCAAGGAATGGTTAGACCTAATATTCCTTCTGGAACATCAAGGAATGGTTAGACAGGTGCACAGAGACCTAATATTCTTTCTGGATCATGTGATGACTGACAGTGAAAGGAAGAGAGGGAGAAACAGAAAAACGCTGGGTTGTTCCTGGACTTAAACTAGAAAAAGGTGAAGAAAGAGCTTGGAGAATTACAGTATTAAAACAGATACAAGGAGAGGGTAATAAGGAATGAGGAATCAGGAACCAGCTAGGAGAAAGAAAACAGAGATTAGCATGATATACAAAAATGGCAAAGTGAAAAGAGGAAATGTCGGGAACAAACTAATAAGATTATGTTAGAATAATTAGGGAGATACAAAAGTAGAAAAGGTTCATTAGACAGGACAGGAGGCTCAGACAGAGGTAAATTTAAAAAGATGCTGGATATAAAGAAGGATAACAGAAAATGGTACACGAGAGTGGCAAGCAAAAGGTTACATTTTCAGAATTCGTCAAAAGTGACGAACACTGGCAGTGAGGCTGAGACAAGCAGGTACAGAGAAAGCAGCAAGACGTAGACAGAAAGGCTCATCACATATATCTGAATGGAGAAAAGAGGACAGGAAGACCATTAGAAGGTTTTAGGGATTACTATCAAACTTAAGACAGTGAGAGATTGGCAGACTAAGGCCATACGATGGGAATTCAATGAGAAGGGGCAACTTGAGGAAGAGGAGAAAAGAGGTTCAGTCCCACTTTGAGAGATGAAGTAATAAGACCTTCAGATAGGATGTCACTGCTGAAACCTCCTGGAAGTGATGGCCTGCTTACAACAGTTTGGGGATTATGTAAACAGGAAGTAGCGTATAGATGGGTGGTTTTGTTTAATAAGATCCTGAATGGGGGACCACCACCAGACTCATGGAGGGAGGCAACAACTGTACACAAAGAAGGGAAGAATCCTAACTACATGGCCTTGTACAGGTCAATCTCTACTCTTAACTATGACTATTAAGTGCTGCATGCAAACAGGCTAGGGACAGTCCTTCCAAAAATGATTAATGTGGATCAAATAGGATTAGTGGCAGGATGAAGGACTGCAGATATCTTAAGGACTCTTATTAATCCAACATGTTCAGAAGAGGGGTAAGGAACTGGCTCTAATATCATTAATATGCAAAGAAGACTTAATAGTGTAAGAAGTAAGTATACATTTGAGGTAGTAATAAAATGGAGTTTTGCAGAAGAATGGGTGAAGATGATTAGAGATATGTATAAAGCAGCCACGGCCAATGTAAGAGCTAAACTATCAAGGGAGATGAGCACACCTCATGTCTTTATTTACAATGTACATTGAGCCTCTGTTAGAGTGGATAACAGAATCATAAATTAAAGGAGAGAAGGAAGACAAATTTATACGTGGATGATGTCCTGCTGATATGACACAACTAGAGAATGAAGGGAAAATTCAGGCAGTGATGGTGAACGAGAGTGATAAACTAGAAGAAAAGAATTATGGGTGAAAGACATTAAAAGTACCCAAGTATACAGCTAAGAAACACAGTTGAGAAAAATGTTAAATATGCTTAAGACTTTAGAAAAGATTAAAAGTCAATTAAAGAATTGGAAGGGTAGAAAGCTAGACTACGATCAGAGGGTATTAGTGTTACAGTTATTCTTAATGTAAACATCTGTAAATGCAGGGCAGACATTCTGGCATTTACCACACTTGGATTTGACAAAGAAGGTTAAACAGCTTTTAAAATAATTATGGGATGGGAAAAAGCCTATACTAGATTGTGTAACAACAACAGAACATAAAGAGGATGAAAGACTGAAGGCACCAGATGTAAATCAAACATACAGTCCTGCTTAGTAATAAATACCTTAAGGGTAGCTGATACGGACTATAAAAAGGATTGAAGACATGATTGCAGAGGAAAGAACAAATACAAGAGGAAAAAGAGGACGACATAAATCACCCACTGGAAAAAGAGGAGAGAAAGAAATTATTTTCAAGTTGACCAGGGAGCCATAAAAAGAAGTTATATCTTACCATAACATTCCATCTGTGTCGTAGATCTTCATTCATTCATTACTGATAAGACTTCAATTCCATCCTCGGAACCGAGACGGCCAGTACCAAGCTCGCACTAGTCAAAAACTCTCAGCTAAGCCCTACCCACAATGCCCCTCTCACAGTCTCTTCAGATTGAGTTTGCCCACCCTTATACTATAGAGAGATTAATAATGATAGTAGAAGGCTCTGTCTGAGCAGATACCCTAACTAAAAAGGTAATCTTAAAGTCCACCAGGAGTCCAGGAGGGGAGAAGGAGGACGGGAAGTAATGAATGAATGAAGATCTACAACACAGATGGAATGTTATGGTAAGACATAACTTTTTTATCTGATGTTATAAATCATCATTCATTCCTTACTGATAGGACCGAGTCCCCAGCTACTTTTAGTCCTGGGTGGCCCTAAGGAAGGATATTCCTGAGCACCACAGAACCAAAAGATGCTCTTCCCCTGGAGGTCAAATCCATTTTGTAATGAGTGATAAATGCATGTGGAAGGCGAAGTGGCTGCTATGCAGATATCATCCACAGAGGCTCTGGAGTGAAAGGCCACTGAGGTAGCTATCGATCTAGTAGAGTGAGCCTTTATTTTGGAAGGCTAGGACACTTTGTTTTGTTGGCAGATGAAAGTAATGGCGTTTCTGAGCCACGAAGATAAAGTCATTTTGGAAACAGGCTTACCCATCCTGGGTCCTGCAAATGCTACAAACAATTGATCCGTCTTTCTAAGAGATTTTGTTCTGTCCAAGTAAAAATGAAGTTGTCTATGAACATCAAGGGTATGTAGAAGGTGCTCCCCTTTATTTGAATGATGGGAAAAGAAAACGGGTAGGTCAATAGATTGGTTGATGGAAAAAACAGAAATGACCATGGGCAAAAAGGAGGGATTAGTACGGAGAGAAACTCTATCCTTGTGGAAAATCAAATATAGTCTCTTGACACTCAAGGCCTGCAACTCAGAAACTCTTCTTGCTGAGGTAATGGCTAATAGAAGTAGGGTTTTCCAGGACAAAAAATGTTATATCGCATGAATTAGAAGGTTCAAAAGGAGGACTTGTTAAAGACTGAAGCACCAATGTCAAGTCCCATGGCTCTGTTGGGGGCTTGACAGGAGGTTTAATATATAATACTCCTTTCATGAAGGTTTTGCAAAGTCGGTGTGACATAACTGATGACTTGTCGATTCCATTGTGAAAATTTGCAATAGCTGCTAAATGTACTGTAATTGTCGATGCTGAAGCTCCAGCATGCAACAGGGTAGTGAGATATTCTGGGATCTTCTGAATAGGCATAGAGAAGGGATCCAGGTTTTGTTCTTTGGCCCACAGAGAGAACCTAGTCTACTTACTGAAATAAATTTTTCTGATGGATGGCTTGTGCAAAGCCAGGAGGATCTCACGAACAGGGCATGAAATATCAGGTAGTGTGGAAATCATCGGAAGTGGAGAAACCAAGCTGTGAGCTTGAGGCTGTGGAGATTGGGGTGAATCAATCCCTGAGGGTGAGACAGCAGTCCTTGAGATTGACCCAGAATCCATGTGCTGTGGATCAGGTGAGACCAGGAATGGGAACCAGACCTGACGGGGGCAATGAGAATCATTTTGCTTCTCAACCTTTGAGCTTTTTGTAGAAATTTTGGGATGAGAGGAAATGGGGGAAAGGTGAACAGTAGACCCGGGAGCCAATCGTGCATCAGAGCATCCGTCGGCGACTCCCCCTGAGGAGGGATCAGGGCAAAGTAGCTTCTGCATTTGTTGTTTAGGGGTGAAGCAAACAGGTCGCAGCAAGGCCTGTCCAAGCGATGGACGATTTGAGCTGCTATAAATCGGGTCGAGGGACCACTTGTGAGGCATCAATACGTTCCTACTCAGATTGTTTGCAATGAGATTGGAGCTCCCGGGAATGTGTCGCTATAAGAAAGCAGTTGGAAGCCATCGTCCAAATCTCATGGCTTCCCGACATAGGGGTAAGACCTGCTTCTGCCTTGTTGATGTACCAGACGACTGACATATTGTCCGACTATATTGCAATAGTCTGGAAGGAAGGTATGTGTGGAATGCTTGCAACGCTAAGAGAACTGCCCTCAGTTCCAGGACATGTATGTGCAAATTGGCCACTATGGGAGACCAAGTGCCTTGGACTGTCCTTCCCTGGAAATGGCCCGCCCACCCTAACAGGGAATTATCCGTGGTCACCATGGTCTTGGGCTGGGGAAGACAGAACGGTCGACACCAAACATTTCTGGCTTCATCCATCATAGCATTTCTTCCTTACAAAAGTTTGTAAGGCGTATCATGTGGTCGAGTGGGTGGGTTAAGACTGACCATTGTGATGAAAGGAGCCACTGTAATAGTTTCATGTGCAACCTCGCCAGGGTTACTAAGGTAATGGTTTCTGCCATAGGGCCTAACAGTTGTAGTACTAGGTGTGCTGATACAAATGTCTGTGGAATGAGAACTTGAATAATCTGATTTCCTATTTCTGAAAGCCTGTGAGTAGGAAGGGAAGTTTGACAGGATGTTGTGTCGAAGATCACTCCAATGAATTCTAGTGTTCTTGGAGACGTGTTTAATTTTTCCATATTGATCGTGATACCTAGGCAAAGAATAAGGCCTTGAGTGTAACGGAGACTGAGAATGGGAAGGGTCCTGGTCATGGCAGTGAGGAGCCAATCTTCTAGCTATGGAAACAACTGGAATCCTTGTAGTCAGAGATAAGCAACTACAACTTCCATACATTTGGTTAACACTCTGGGGGTTGTCGAGAGACCAAAGGGCAGTACCCTGAACTGGTAGTGAATGGCTCCCAGCCAGAAGCGAGGAAATCTCTGGGCGGGTTTGTCCATCTTTATGTGGTAATACACGTCCTAAAGGTCTATAGACACCACATCTACTTGTCCTTCCCCAGAAGGGGGAGAATGGACTGCACCGTGACATGCCAGAATTTTTGAGGTTTGATGAATTTGTTTAGCAGGCGGAAATCCAGGATTGGTCTCCAGTCCCCTGTCTTTTTTGGCACTAAAAAAACCTGGAGTAAAAACCGGATCCTATTTGGTCTGGTGGGACTGGCTGGATGACTCTTTCTTAGCAGCTTTTCGATTTCCAAGGCTGCAGCATCCCTCTCACTGGGTGGAATGTCGGGAATTCGTTTTACGGGTCTGGGAATGAAATCGAATGGGATAGGATAGCCTCTGGATATTATTCTCTGCACACATGAATCCGTTATGAGTTGCCAGGCTTGAAGGTACAGAGAGAAACATCCCCCGACTGCTTCCAGAGAAAACCAATTGGGCGGCGGAGCACTGGAAGGGTCAGCCAGAGAACGAATTCCTAGTGCCTTGGTTGCGGGGACCCTCTCTGCCCTGAAAGGGATGTCTTCCGGATGAGTTGCCCCTTCTGCCCTGGTGGGAACGCTCGTTACGAGTGTCACGAAAAGATCCTTGGGACATCTAGAACCACAATTTTCCTCTCCTTTAATTCCTGGAGTAGGATCTCGCGGGGGGAGGGGGGGGGGTGGATTGGAAAAAAGTATGTCCACAGCAGACAAGGTCTTTCAGTCCTTCTCACTGCGTGATAGTGTGTCTCTTACTTTTGGACCAAAGAGGGAAGATTCACCAACAGGCGCGTTGACAAAGGAAAATTTGAAAAGAGTCCATGACATCACACAAAAGCATCCAAGCATGCAGTCTCATGACGATGCCCGATGCAGCCCCTTGGCAGTGTGAGAAATCAAGCACATTGAGGAGTTTGAGATGGATGCTAGGGTAGCTAGCTGGGAGGCAACAGTTCCATGCACCTCCTCAGGCAGTAATCCCACCAAAGAGGGAGACATTTCTGAAATTAGGTCTCTTTGGAAGTGAGTACGGTAATTCAGCGACCGAATGGCAAATGCCACTGAAGCAAAGGTCCGCTTCCCCAGTCTGTCCAAAGTCCAGGACTCCCTGTTCGGGGGAAGAACAGTGGAACTATCTTCTGCCAGTTCCCTCTTAGTGGCTGCCACCACGAACTTGGAATCTACTACTAGCTGTTTGGACCAGTTGGGCTGGTCTTTGGGCCTCCGAGGGACATGTTCTATGTTGTTTGGAGCCTTCCAGGCAAATTGCAGGTTAAGCCTAATGAGCTCATCTGCAGGTGGGGTCACCCAGCAAGTAGTTGGTCGGGCACAGAAAGCCTGCAAGAACACAGATTCCTCTGAAGGGTTGGGGGATTTCCAATCTCCCCTCTGCCTGAGGATCTCGAGAATGTCTCCAAATGAGACGTCTTTTGGGGGAGACCGTGGGGACCCTTCTCCCTCATTGTAACCGGTGTCTTTGGTGATGGATTCCTGAGGGGAATAGAGATGCTTCCTCTTGCAAAGTTTCTTCCGGGGTGGCTCCCCAGTGGGGTCTTCTGAGGACTCTGGAGAAAGGGTTCCCTTCAAGGGGTTCCCTTCAAGGGAAGGTCTTGTGGCTCCTATGCCCAACATCCTAGACTAGGATGTTGGGACAGCTGCATGCTAGAGGGGAGTTCTGGTTCCGATGCCAATGGTGCCAACTGTGAGCTTGTAGAAGCGAGGACCCTCTCCTTTACCTGGAAAGCAAGCCCGCCCAAAGAGGGATGGGATCCTGGAACTGAGAAGGGCAACTTCGGAACCGGGGTCACACCCTGCCCCAACGAGCCCACCTCCAGGTGAGGAACTCAGAGAGGACCAGTCACTGCCGGGAGAGCTGGAGCCGTAGATGGTGCCACAGAAAAAATCAACGCCAAACTAGGTGTCACAGTGCCGACAGCCCAATCACTGCTCCAAGGATGCACCAGTTCCGAAGGAGCCATGACACCAAGAGTTATCGGTGCTGACAGGGAAGCCTCCGCTGTCAGAGCTGAGACAAAGTGCACTGCGATGGACATTGGTACCAAAATCTCCGAAGCCTGGGAAGAGGTCAGAGGAGGATAAACAGGTGAAAAGGCCAGGAAAGCTTCCGTTTCAAGAGGGAGGAATGACCTAGTCGGGGTCGGTAAGCCTCTAACTGCCAAAAGCTGGTCCACAACCCTCACTACATCTTGTTCCGAAAGACTCCTGGTGGATCTGAAGGAAGCTGCCGATGGAGATTCTGGTCTTTCAATAAACAGGCTGAATTGTTGCCCCAAAAAAGGGTCATAAGATGGGAAGTACCTTGTTTTGGCAAGGTGCTCAATCTCTGGAACTGCAAGTGTCATCATACGTGGAGCCGTGTTAAGTCATCAGTACCATGGCCAGGGATGGTACCGATGCAAGTACAGGAGTAGGAGCCTGTCATGATCAAGGCTGGCACCGAGGGAGAAGACAGAGACCCCAGTGCCAAAGCTGTCTGCGCCGACGGCACAGAAGAAGTCTGGTGTTATCTCGGTTCCAAAGAGGATGGAGATGTCGGCACAGAGTGACTCCGTTTTCCTTTGTTTTTTTTAGCATCCTTGTGTTTAGGAGGTGGTGAGACCTCCATCCCAGAAAGAGCCTCTGAGAAGGGTGTTTTCAACATACTCTTCAATATGAGTTTGTTCTTGCGTTCAGCTAACGTATGGTTGCTGAAACCAGAGCAAATATCACACGACACGTTAATATGGTCAATGCCTAAACAATAAACACACCGGGCTTGACAGTCTGAGTTGGGCATCTGACGCCTGCACTTACCACAGTGCTTGAAACCCAGTATTCCTTTATCAGACATTATGAAAAACCACACAACCACTATAGTCCTAAATCACAACTATAACTACCAAAAAACAAGTTATAAGTAGGAGAGGTTTATTTTTTTAAAACAGAAAGGAAGGAGTACCAACAATGGTACTAGGAAATACCAAAAAGTGATAAAGGAAGGGGCCTACCAAAGGTAGGGGAGAGGGACAGTACCAACAATGGTACGAAAAGAACTACCGAAGGTAGAGGGTAGAGTTTAGTAAGAAAATATACAATTTAAAGACAAAAGAGATAACCTCAGAAAAAAACTGATTAAAGAAAAGTAATTATAGTCGATAAACCACAAAAACACTATACGAAGCTTGAGAGATAGGCTTGGCATGTCTGACGACTAATATGGCAAACCACATCTAAAGAACTATGAGAGGGGCATTGTGGATAGGACTTAGCTGAGAGTTTTTGGCTGGCGCAAGCTTGGTACCGGCCGTGTTGGTTCCAAGGACGGAACCAAAGTCCTATCAGTAAGGAATGAATGAAGACTTGCATCAGATTGACTGTTTAACGGTAACTGGCAAAAAGAGTACAAAAGACGGCGAGGGAAGGAGGGTAACATCAATTGGGGAGTTAAAAAGCAATAAGAATAGGGAGACAATGACATGGAGGAAATAAAGTGAAAAACTGGCCTCAAATATTAGTGGAAGAAAGATTTAAGATATGGGAAGAGGTAAGTGAGGAATGTGAGTTGACAGACAAGTTAAAATGGCAATATCACGGGCTAAGACTACAGTAGAGGCAATGGAGAGGACAGGAGAACATACAAAAAGGCCACAAATGGTAAAGGAAACTGAAATAAGACTCTGTAAGGGCAGGAAAATACTGGTTACCTGGACAAGGTAGCAAAACATCAGAAAAGAATACCATGGAAGAAAGAGTTGCAAGCAGCAATAGATGAAGAGTGAGGAAAAATGTAGTGACTACCAAGATACGTCACAAAAGCCCTGATAAAATTATAGGGTTGATTAGGAGGATACATGAAGGATGGGTGGGGTCCTCTCTATTAACCTCTGCTTGAGCAGAGGAACCAGGCAGGGTGTACTTGCTCTCCCTTTTTATTTGCATTACATTTAGAACCACTAGCAAAGAAAACAAGGGACCAGAAATTCAAGGATACAATTGGTACAGTAGTCATGACAAAACCAGAAAGAGACATTACAGTGCTATGGAACATATTGAGACAGTTTCAAACCTTTTTGGGATATAAAATTAATGATGCAAAACCAAAAGCAATAGCGGTAAATTATCTACCCACATTCAAACTGGTTCAGCAATATCCATATTAATGGGGATATGACAGAATTAAGTATTTAGGAGAATGGATTAAAAATGATACTAATGTGGCAGCTAACAATTTCTGGGAAGAAACTAAACAAAAAAAAAAAGAATACAAAACCTGAGAAAATGGAAGTTCTGTTATATGGATATTGACAATAACATACAAGCAGTTAAAATGTTTTTAGCCCCCTTAGTCTTAATACACTGGTCAGGCTTATTTTTATCAACCAGAGGAGAAGTTGTGGATAGCAATTAATAAAGAGCTGAAAGGTTTTAACTGGGAGGGGAATATGGAAGAGTCAAGTGGAATAAGCTTATTCTTCCAATAGAGCAGGGTGGATTGGGTTTATCAGAGTTGAATGGGTACTTTAGAGCAACACAGTTAAGGCTATTGTACATAGCACAAGCAGAAAACTATAATTTAAAGTGGAAAGGGATGATGATGATGATGAAACGGGGGAAGCTCAAGTAACAGGGAAAGACTGGGATTCTGGATGCAGACCTTTAAGGAGAAATAGAAGTTATGTTCTTACCATAACGTTCCATGTTAGTTGTCTTCTTCTCGCCTTCTTCTTGCTGGATGGGTTCGGAGCCGACCTCGGCTCCGACTCGGCCACTGTAAAAGCTCGAGAGTTGGTTCCACCGGCTCGAGGCTCCCCTTATATCCCACAATGCTAGGCGAGAGTTACCTCAGATCTCGTTTGTAAGCTAACCCCAGCTTATAATAGTAACAGAATAACTCTAACCAGAGTCCACCTCTAACAACAGGAAGAAAGAAGGGTGACCTACATCCTGAACCAGGAAATATGCATAACCGCATATGCCTAAGAAAGAGGTGGTAGAAAGAGAGGTCACAATCACAACTCCTCTAGGTCTGTCCAGGCCAGGGGGAAGGAGGGTGGGGCAGAAGAAGGCGAGAAGAAGACAACTAACATGGAGCGTTATGGTAAGAACATAACTTCTATATGTTAAGTTGTCTATCTCGCCTTCATTCTTGCTGGATGGGACCGCGTCCCTAGCACCTTGTCCCGGGTGGCCTAACGGAACAGACTCCTGAGAACAGTGGAACCAAAGTTAGCTCTATGCCTAGAAGCTAAGTCCAACTTATAATGAGAAATGAAAGTGTGAGGAGTAGCCCAAGTAGCCGCTGCACAAATGGTGTCAATAGGCAGTCTGTCTTGGAATGCTAAAGAAGTAGCCAAAGCTCTGGTGGAATGGGCCTTAGGTTTATTAGGCAGTTTTTGGTGTCTAATTTCATATACAAGGGAAATCAAAGATGTTAGCCATCTGGATAATGATACCTTTGAAACTGAAAGTCCCTTTCTGCTCTCCCAATAGGAGACAAACAGCTGATCAGATTTTCTGAATTGTTTTGTTCTATCCAAGTAGTACCTCAATTGACGATGAACATCCAGGCAGTGTAATTTTTGTTGAGACCTATTGGAATATTCTGGAAAAAAGACAGGGAGGTTAATGCTTTGATTTAGATTTGACGTCGAGACCACCTTAGGCAAAAGGGCGGGTTAGTTCGTAAGGATACTCTGTCCTTATGAAACAATAGATAAGGAGGTCGACAGCTGAGTGCTTGAAGCTCTGAAACTCTTCTAGCTGAAGTAATAGCTACCAGAAAAAGAGTCTTCCATGATAGCAATTTTAAAGAACAGGAGACTGCAGGTTCGAAAGGGGAAAGAATCAAAGAAGCAAGAACTAAATTTAGGTCCCAAGGAGAAGGAGGATTTCTTATAGGAGGTCTGAGAAGAAAAACTCCTTTCAAAAAGGCTTTGCAAAGCTTGTGGGACATTAAGGCAGATTCAGAAATACCCACATGAAAGTTAGAAATAGCTGCCAATTGAACTTTAAGAGTAGAGGAGATGAACCTGCATGGAAGAGTTCAGCTAGAAAATCAAGGACTAATTGGATGGAAGCAGTGAAAGGATCTATGTCCTTTCCTTGAGCCCAATATGTGAAGCGTTTCCACTTACTCAAATAAATCTTCCGAGTGGAAGATTTATGGGAAGCTATCAAAATATCTCGAACAGAGTGAGATAATTGAGGAAGCCTGGCTAAGGTTGGAACTGGAGGAACCAAGCAGTGACGTTCAGAGAGGGAGGAGGCGATGAAACTGACCCGACTGATGGATCAAAAGATCTGGAACTAGGTCCAGATTCCACGGTCGCTCAAAAGAAATCGATGTAGAAAGGGGAACCACACCTGTCGAGGCCAGTAAGGAGCAATGAGGATCAATGAGGCCTTCTGAGCGATAGCTTTCTGTATCACTTGAGAGATTAGTGGGAAGGGAGGAAATGCATACAGAAGTCCCTGCTGGGTTGGCCTGGTAAAGGGAATAGAGTGAAATATTCTCTGCACTTGCTGTTTTGGGGAGTAGCAAAAGATCGCAGCAAGGCTGACCCCACTTGAGGAAAATTTCTCTCACAACAGAGTCTTTCAGAGACCACTCGTGAGGCATGAGGATAGCTCTGCTCAACTTGTCCGCAATTTGATTGGACTTCCGGGATGTGCGTTGCTATCAGAAACCGCTGAGAAGAAATCGCCCATTGCCACAGTCTGAGTGCTTCTCGACACAGGGGTATGACCTGGTTCCGCCTTGTTTGTTGATGTACCACACTACAGACATATTGTCTGTCTGGATTGCAATCGTTCCCAAGGGAAGAGAGTCTTGAAGGGCTTGCAACGCTAAAAGCACTGCTCTCATCTCCAGAACATTTATGTGCAAGTGGCACTCGTTTGGTTGCCATGTGCCCTGGACCGTCCTGCCCTGATAATGCCCCCCCCACCCGATCAGGGAGGCATCCGTTGTCAGAGTAGCAACCGGAGGGGGAGGAACAAAGGGTCTTCCCAACAAGAGCTGAGGGGAAGACATCCACCACATGAGATGATTTTTGCACGCTTGCGTGATCATAATGGGACATTGGAAGTTCCTGGTATGACCATTGAGTAAAGAGCATCCATTGAAGGATCCGCATGTGGAATCTGGCTAATGGAAGCAGAGGTATGGCCTCCGCCATAATTCCCAACACTTTCAGAACTAACCTGGCTTTGATTCTGTTGTTGTTGAAAAGGAGTGAGACCAGTTTGTGAATGTCTGTTATTCTCTGATGTGTTAGTCTCGCAGACATGTCTACTGTGTCTAGATTTGCGCCTATGAAAGTAATAGCACGACAAGGCGACAAAACAGACTTTTCGCAATTTATTGAAATGCCTAACTTTTGACAAATGCGAAAAGTGTAATCCCTGGCCATCAGAAGGAGATGCTTGGTGGGAGCTGTGAGGAGCCAGTCGTCCAAATATGGAAACACCTGGAATCCTTGTCGTCTCAGGTGAGAAGCTACCACTGCCATGCATTTGGTAAACACCGGGGGGCAGTGGTGAGACCAAAGGGCAGGGCCCTGAACTGAAAATGACTGGTTCCCAGCCTGAAGCGGAGGAATCTTCTGGAGCGTCTGTTCATTTTATATGATAGTACATCCTGAAGGTCTATAGAGCACATCCAGTTTCCTTTGCCCAAAAGGGGAAGAATGGATTGCAGCGTGACCATCCGAAATCTTGTTTTCTTGACTGATCTGTTCAAGATACTGAGATCCAAAATTGGTCTCCAGTCTCCTGTTTTCTTTGGAACTAAAAAGAACCTTGAGTAGATTCCGGATCCTTGCTGGTCTGCTGGAACTGGCTGAATTGCTCTTTTTGCAAGCAGTTTTGAAATTTCCAAAACCGCTAGATCCCTTTGAGCGGTGGAACATCTGGAAGGGATTTTTGATTGGTTTGGAATGCGAAGAAAGGGGATAGAATAGCCTTGAAATGACGGACTGTACCCATTTGTCTTGAGTCAGGGATAGCCAGGCTTCTGGGTACAGTGACAATCTTCCCCCGACTGCCTCCGAAGGTGGGCAGTCGGGCAACACCTCAGGGATGCTGAAAGGGCTTGTCAGAGAAGGCTTCCCGATTGCCCTGGTTCTGCGGACCCCCCCTGCCCCTAGGGCGGCGTCTACCATTGTTATTCCCGCCTCTGCCTCTGGCGGAAGCGACTCTGTCGTCAGGCGAAGTCCCTTGAGATTGTTTACGGAACCACATCTTTCCACCTTTCTGGCCTTTGGGGTAAGGCCTAGAAGGAGTAGAAAACGGACTCCGGCGGCAGAAAGGGTCTTGCCATCAGTTTCGCACCTAGTCAAGGTTTCTTTCACTTGAGGACCAAAGAGATGATCCATCAAGCGGGAGTTAGTGAAAGACGTCTTGAAGGGTCCGCAAAATTGCATAGCCGCATCCAGGCATGCCTACGTAAGGCCACACCTGTCCCTGCGGCTCTACTCGCTCCATCAGCCGCGTAAGAAAGAAGACGCATGGATGAGTTGGTTATGGAGTTAAGGGTAGCCAGCTGCGTGTTCATCTTATCTTGAAAACCTGCAGCTGTAGGGTCCTTTAACATTTCACTCGCTTCCTTGATCAAGTCCCTTTGAAGACGAGTAAAATGGCATAGGTAGTTCAGCGAACGCATGGTAAATGTCGCTGACGAGAACATCCGCTTCCCGTACCTGTCCATGGACCTAGATTCCTTGTTAGGTGGATGGACAGGTACTGAAGGATCAGCTAGCTCCTTCTTAGTGGCAGCAGCTACCACCATAGCATCCACAGAAACTCCTTTTGTTAAGAACTGTTTGTCTGCTGGTGCGTTATGAACTTGGAGGGTCTCCTGGGAGTGGGGTCCACTGAATCAGGAGCCGTCCATGCCTTCTTAGCAACCACCTGCATGAGGGGGTCAAGGGGGACACCCAGGAGGTGGAAGGGCGAGAGCCAAGCGCCTCAAGATACACAGATTCATCCTCCGAAGGGTTGAGGGCTGGCCAATTTCCCTCTGCTTCAGGATCTCTAGAATGTCTGCAAATGAGACATCTTCAGAAGGGGAACGGGGAACCCTCAGAATCATCTAAATCTGTGTCAGGCGTGATGGACTCAGGTGAGTCAATGTGTTTCCTCTTACACTTCCTCTTCCGAGGGGCTCTTCTGCCAAATCAGGAGAGGCCTCGGAAGAGGATGAAATCCCACATGGGGTTCCTGAGGAGCTGGCTCTCTGCGGTCCGGGATGAGGGAGTGAGTCGACTTGACCTGAGGCACCGTGAGGAGGGCGGACGGAGCCGACTGTGGAGTAGAGCCAGGCTCTAACACACTCCGCATGACCTCGAATGCACCCCTGTCAGGCAAAGCCAGAGGTCCCGCTCCGAAGCTAAGAACCTCCCACGGCACCGACAGTGATGGCTCCGAGGCCGATGTCGGAGCCGAACTCAGCCGAAGCACCGAGAGGAGAGGGGTCGGACAAGGGTCCGATGCCACTCACCCCTCGAGCAGACGAGGGAAGTCCGGCGCCGAGATTCTTCCAAGGAAGAAATCGGAGCCGGCAGCGGAGCCGAAGACAATTGTCGGCTCCGACGTGACCCGGCTTCGAGCTCAAGAGAGTCGAAGGAGGAATATATTGATGGACCGGGGCAGGCATCGACTGATGAGTCGGGCTCTGAAGCATCTGGGCCAGTGCCTCGGACTTAAGAAGTCGACTCACTACCCTCTGAAGGTCATGATCCGACAGCCTCGATGACCTAGAGGAGTGAGATCTTTGGCTCCGTTCAGACAGCAGGGGAGATCCTGGAGCGGAATGAAGGGAGCCAAGGGAGGGTGACCTGGACCTCTTCCTAGTTGCCGGCTCCGAAGGCCTGGTCGGAGCCGACACGGAATTTCTAATACCTCGGCTCCAGCCGAGCGAGGAACCACAGAAACTGTGGACTGAGACTCATCGGCTCCAGCGAGCCGATGTAGACAGAGGTTTAGAAACCTTAGGTCTCGGCTCAGTTGTCGGAGCCGAAGACCTAGATGCCTTAGAGGGCTTCCCTGTAGATACAGAAAGGGAATCCTCTGGCTTGAGTAAGCCCCTTAAAATCAACTTATTTTTTCTTTCCTGCAGGACCCTGGGGCTGAAGCCATGGCACACAGCACAGGAGTCCTGCAGGTGCAAAGGTCCCAGACAGTAGACACAAGAAGTGTGAGCGTCTGTCAGAGACATTTTCTGACAGCACGCATCACACTTCTTGAATCCGGAGACCTTTGCTTCTTTAGACATATCTAAAGGTGTAATCACACACACAGTCACAAACACACTAATTACACCCTGTCTAGTTTAAATTATAACAAACCACTAACTAGGTTTTTTAAATAAGAAAATAACACACACACTCCACTAGGGAAAGAAAAAAGGCCTGTAGGCCCAAGGGAAGAACTTAAAGTTCTTGAGGGAAAAAAACAGGAATTTTTTAGAAAGGGGATAAGAATTTCTCTAAACTAAGGGAAATAAGTAAAAATATTAAAATTAAAGGGGTTTTAATAGACTAACTTCACAAGAAAAGTCACTTACCAAGAACCGGTAGAAAACCAACACCTCGATAGCTGTAGCGGCAAACGAGATCTGAGGTAACTCTCGCCTAGCATTGTGGGATATAAGGGGAGCCTCGAGCCGGTGGAACCAACTCTCGAGCTTTTACAGTGGCCGAGTCGGAGCCGAGGTCGGCTCCGAACCCATCCAGCAAGAATGAAGGCGAGATAGACAACTTAACATCAATCATTATACAGAATATTATATTCATATATTAGCAGAAGTTCTAAGAACTAAGCCAAGATGGAACTGGAGTAAGGAGATTCTGCCGATGGGAATGACTGCAATTAGGGGTACAGACAATAGGCAAGAGGGGGCGGGAATATGTTGGAGAAAACTAGCAAAGGAAGCAAAGTGCTGGGAGCAAATAAAGTACAGTTGTGTACACTTACCATAAATGTAGATGTTCGAGTGTATTCACTGTTGCAGTCATCACATTTGGGGTATCTGCTTGCAGTAGCCCTCAGTCGGCCTTATTATCAAAGTCTTGGGTCCTGCGTCGGTTGCCGTCTCATCTTCCATGACGTCAGGTACTCAGAGGTATAAAGCATGCAGCCGACGTCATTACATTAGTTTTTCTTGCCCCATATGTCAGGTGCCCCCATAATGGGAAGCACTTATAAACAAGGTTACACCTCCAACAAAAAAGCAAATACACCAAAAAGCTTTGAGCATAGTAAACAAGAACAGAGGTACAGTCAATAGACGTCAGGGGGCTAGAGGGAGGGTAACCAGGACTGCAACAGTGAATACACTCGAACATCTACATTTATGTTAAGTGTACACAACTGTACTATGTTCTTCATGTTTCACTGTTGCAGTCATCACATTTGGGTAGATTCCCAAAGCTAAGGATAGGATGAGGTAATTAGATAGCATTAGGACCAGCTAAAAGGCCCTGCAAAACTGCAGTGGCAAATACTGCACTGGATTTAGAAAAAATTGGCAAGTGGTGATGTTTGGTGAAGGTATGCACAGAACTCCAGGTAGTAGCTTCTAGGATGTCCCTGGTAGGGACACCTCTGAAAAAGGCTGTAGAGGTAAGATGCAGCCCTGGTTGAATGGGGTCTAATCCCCTGTGGGATATGTTTTCCATGATGCTTATAGCAGAAATTAATGCAATGGCCTATCCACTTAAAAATGGTTTGCTTTGAAATGGCCTTCCCCTCTGCCCCTGCGGCAGATGCAACCAGCAACTGTTCGGATTTCCTGAGAGGCTTAGTCCTGTGAAAGTAAAATCTAAGTTGTCTGTGCATGTCCAAGGAGTGCAGTATTCGTTCCCCTTTGTTCTGTGGATTAGAAAAGAAGGTTGGCAAATTAATGGACTGATTAAGAGCCACACTGGATACCACCTTGGGCATGAAGGAGGGACTGGTCCTAAGGGGGACACTGTCAGCATTAAAGATGATGAAAGGCTCCACTGCCATGAGGGGGCTTGTAATTCAGACACCCTTCTTGCTGAAGTGATGGCTAGAAGAAAGGCTGTTTTCCAAGAAAGGAATTTCAACTCTGCATTTGCAGCTGGCTCAAAGGGAGGCAGAGTGAGCTTTTCTAATACAAAGTTAAGGTCCCAGGCTGGAGTAGAGGCTCTCCTGGGTGGTCTTAAGTTTTTGGCCCCTCAGAGGAATTGCTTCAGCAGTGGATGAGAGAAGAGGAGTGGTTCTGTATTGTAATGAGCTGAAATGGCTGAGGCATAAATTTTGATGGAGGAAAAGGAAAGGCCCCTGTGAAGCATCTCAGTTAAGTATTGAAGAATTTGGGGTAAATTGGGCACTGCTTTGCCCATCCCCTGAGTTTGGCTCCAGGAACAGAATTTTTTCCATTTTTCAGCGTAGGATTTTCTAGTACTAGGCCTCCTTGCCTCCAGAATGACATCCATCACTTGCTTACTGAGGGATGGTAACGGAGAGATCAGATAATTAGCCAGGCTGCCAGGTTCAGGGTTTGAAGTTGTGCGTGCAGAATCTGGCCCTCATGCTAGGACAGCAGGGCAGGGGTCTGAGGCAGGTGCCATGGTGCCAGCAGTGAAACACTGCGCACGAGGGGGTACCAGTGTTGGCGTGGCCAGTCTGGTGCAATCAGTATTGTCCTTGGCTTATCCTGTTTGATCTTTAGTAGTACCTTGGAGAGGAGAGGCAGAGGGGGAAGGTATAAACTGACAGTTTTTTCCAGGTGAAGGACAGGGCATCCACTTTTCAAGCTTGTTTGTGGGGAGTCCTTGTGCAGAATTTGTCCAATTGGTACTTCTGGGGGGAGGCAAACGGCTCCCTCATATGTTTCTCAACATGTTGAATATCTTTGGTTCCAGTTTCCACTCGTGTGGGCCCATGAGATTACTGCTTAGGTCGTCTGCCAGTATATTTAGCTTTCCTGGCAGGAAATGAGCCTGTAGGTGCACTTGGTAGCTAAAGGCTGTGTTCCACAGAGCCACTGCTAGTCTGCAGAGAGAGTATGAGTGGGTTCCACCCTGCTTGTTTATGTACCACATAACAGTAGTGTTGTCCGTCTTTACCAATAATTGTCCTGGAAGAATGTGGTCCTTGAAGGCTGTCATAGAATTATGTACACCTAACATTTCTTTTTGATTGATATACAAGTGCATTTGATTTGGGTTCCATTTGCCTTGAATGCATGGCCCTGCCAAGTGAGCCCCCCATGCATAGTCGGATGCATCTGTTAGGGTTTGGGCAGCAGGAGGTAGAGTGAATGGCAGTCCCTTGTTTTGGTGGCAGGCCTCTACCCACCAAAGGAACTCTATCTGTAGACAAGATATGATAGGAATCATTGATTCTAGATCTTGAGAATGTTGACACTATAGGCTTTTTAGATACCACTGTAGTTTCCTCATATGCAGTCTTGCATATGGAATTAGTAGAATGCAAGAGGCCCTGAACCCCAGGGCTTGCAGTACTTTCCTTGCAGATAGCTGGGTTTTTGTGGTCAGTAGTTTCAAGTAGACTGTCAATTTTTCTCTGGTGTGAGGTAGGCCATCTGGGAAGTTGTATTCAAGCTTGCTCCCAGGAATACAATTTGTTGGCAGGGTACACAATGTGATTTCTTTTTGTTTAAGGTGTACCCCAGAGAAGTTAGCAATTCCTTTACAAATGCCAGATGATTTAATAGTATGTCCTGGCTTTCTGCCTGAATTAGACAATCGTCCAGGTATGGGTACATCTGAATATTTCTCTGCCTGCAAAATGCAATGACTGGAGCTAGGCGCTTTGTGAATACCCTGGGAGCAGTAGATAAGCCAAAGGGCAGTGCAGAGAACTGAAAGTGCATGTAGCCTGCTTTGAAGCGTAGGTATCTTCTGCAAGATTTCCTTACTGGGATGTGCAGATATGCTTCCTTTAAATTCAGTGTTGCCAACCAGGCATCTCTGCCTAGCATGGGAAGCAGATGATGAAGAGTTAGCATCTTGAATTTTGGGATTACCAAAAATGCGTTTAAGATAGATAGGTCCAGGATAGGACACCAAGAATTGTCTTTTCTGGGTACCAGGAAAATTTTTGAGTAGAAACCTTTCCCCCCATTGTTCTTCTGGGACAGGTTGAATAGCCCTGATGCTTAAAAGAGAGAGAACCTGCTTTTGAGCCTCTGCCCACTGATTTGAGGGTAGGTCTGGCCAACCGTTTGGGGTTGGTAAGGAGTGGAAGTGGAATTTGTATCCTTGGGAAACTATATTTAAAACCCATTTGTCCTGGGTAATGAGTTCACAATTTTTTGCATGCAGGGCAATCTTTCCCCCTAAAGGGACAGTCAGTTGAGCAGGGCTTATAAGGTTTAAAGTTAAGTCATTGAGACAGTTTACCATGGGGGGGGGGGGGGATTTACTACTCCCTGCTCTGGAAGTGGGAGCCCCCCACTGCTTAGGCCTGTGAGTACCTTGGGACTGAAGCCAGGGCATTCTGCTGGTTCTGGGTTTGGACTGAGAAGACCTGGAAGAGGCAGGAAAGAACCAATTCTTAGTGGGCCAATGGCTACTAAATCTGGGAGGCTGTACTTGCAGGAAATCTTTAACAGTTTGCATAAATTTAGCTTTTTTCCCTCCATTTTTTTAAGTACTTCTGATTTGTTGCCAAACAGGCAGTCGTGGTTTAAGGGAGCATCCAGTAATTTAGCTTTAACACGATCTGGCAAAGATTGCTCCTCAAGCCAAGCATGCCTTCTAAGTGCCGACCCAGTGACAGCAGCCCTGCAAGATGCCTCTAATTAATCAAAACCACACTGCAAAGTATGTTTACCAACTTGTTCAGCAGAACGCATTAAATCCTATAAATCTTTATTTTCAGCACAGTCAGGAATCAACATAATTTTCTGTTTAAGCAATCCAATAATATGCTGCTGATACTTTAACATATGAAACTGATAATTTAAGGCCCTAATGGCCAAGGTTGCAGAAGTGTATACCTTCTTACCCAATCTATCCAGGGCTCTGGAGTCTCTATCAGAGGGGGTAGGATTTTTGGCAGTAGTAGCCTTAATGCCCTTGGGTTCCTGTGAAATGGTCTCAGGATCCGCAGTAGGATTTTTAAAGAGGAACTTGTGAGAGTCAGGTACCCTGTAATACCTATCAGGTTTTCTGGGAGAAGGAGGTAAGGAGTCAGGGGCCAGGCTAGATTCCGAGAAGGCATCATCTAGAATGTCCAGTACAGCAGGGATAGCTAAAGGCCTGTGTTGAGGCAGGAGTAAGAATTCCCTAAGCCTCTTTTTGGAGTCAGAGTAATCCCTGGCTTTCCCAGTGAAAATGCTCCCCAAGAGTATGCAAGGTTTCACCAAAAGAAAAATCCTCTGGAGGGGAAGCAGAGGGAATGGAGTCCTCTGCATCAGAATTCTCATAGGTAGATAAGGGCAAATCCTGGTCATCAGAGAAAACAGAAATTTCAAAATCTTGATCAGAAGAATCAGAAGTAAAATCATTCCTAGGCTTCTTAGAGGGGGTAGGGGGGGCTTCCCCTGATTAGAGTAATAAGGTCCTCAGCCATTCTTATTTGTTTTTTAAGCATAGGGGCCTGATCATGCGGTCTGGGTGTCTGTTTTCTAGGCATGGATCGAGTTTTAGACCTTGAAGAAGATGGCGTCAGTTTAATATGAAAGTCAGAAGGCCTGAATACACACTCAGAAGCCGGTGCCTACACAGCGGCTCCGGACCCATCCAAGGAAGAGACATCTGCAGGTTCCACAGTCGAAGAAGCATCTCGCGGCATACCGGACTCTGAATGGGTCCCAGTAGAGGCCTGTGAAGCTGAAGTAGCGGGTATCAGGGGCTGCGAAAGCTCCTCACTGAGTACCGGCAAACTGGCGACTAGCTTAGAAGCGTTGTCGGCAGCTTTGGACCTATGTGATCTGTCTTTATATTTGCGTTTTTTCAGAATGTCGGTAGTCGGGTGGCTTACCAAAGCCATTTCTGGATAATTGAACAGAGTATCAAAATATTAAGGGTTGTAAATGAACAGACTTTGATAATCAGGCCGATTGAGGGCTGCTGCAAGCAGATAACCCAAATGTGATGACTGCAACAGTGAAACATGAAGAACATCTACAGAGGAAAAGGTACCAGAATGGGAAGAGGCCAAGAACTTACCTGGACTACAGGCTAAATATTGTCATCCTTATCAAAGACTGATGCCAGAGTATAGGCAAACAGAAAGAAATAGGGGGGAGTCCTAAATGAAAGACCAGCACTGGTAGATATTTTAGTAGAATCTAGAACAGAAGTTCCCCTTATGAAAGGAATAATTAGTAGAGCATACAACATACTGCATGATAACTACAAGAATCAATCAGAGGAGGTTAGAAAGGATTGGGAAGAGATTAGATAAGCAATTCACAAAAAACAATGTAGGTCTCTCAAGTATGCAACAAAATCTATAAGACTTCAGATCTTTGCCTAGAAGTGCTTACATAGGTATTTTTATACCCTAAGCGGACAAAGATTTTTTCCCTCAGCTGGACAGCAAATGTTGGAGGTGTGATCAAGCAGAAAAAGGTAACATGTTTTCTGGAAGTGTAATGAGTTGGTAGATTTTAAAGATTCTCTGCAGACTGATCCGTCGGAGATGCTGGGTGAGCAAATTGGGGTGACTATGGACATTTATTTTGGCGCAATAATAGAAACAGAATTTCCTAGACATAATAAGGCCTTGCTGAGTCTAATTGGGATGGCAGTCAAAAAAGCAATTACTAGAAAATGGAAATCAAAGTCTAAACCAACTTTACAAGAAGTAGTTAACATAGTAACGGAGTTAAAACATCTGAAACTGGGATCTTTAGTAAAGTGCAAGAGCAAATTACATAGGAAGAAATGGGAATTGTGGGAAGATTACATGCAGAGGAGGAACAAGGTTTAAAAGAAAGCAGGCTTTGAATAAGCTATTTGAATGGACGACTAACAATGATTGGATATATTAAAAGTGATGTATAATGTCTGCAGCTATAGTTGTGTCAGCACAGTTTTGAAATGTATAATGTTTGCAACTAAGATTGTCTTCCTATGGTTTATTGTCATTTATATAAATGTAACCTGGCCTATGTCACAAAAGCATGAATGGAAATGCCTCCACAGATACATTTATACAAAAGTCAAGATTCTGAATATGTTTGCAGACAGGAATGGAGAGATGCTGCAGATGTGAGAGAGATACACAGTCAGTGGGAAACATTCCAGGAATTTAGAGGTTAACTACTTTCAGAAGGGGAATTCAATAGCTGACAGGAGAATTAAGTGCGAAGTTGGAAGAAATAGCAAAAAACTCTTCACTTTAGGGTCTGACAGACATACCAAAAGAAAGGAGGCAATGGGAAGGGTTACTACAGCTAAAGCAAGCAGAGTAAAGACCAGGACTACCGTTTCTGCTAAGGCAGGCACAGTTATGATAGGGTCACTGCATTTGCTAAGGTAGCCGCTGTTCCTAACAGAAGCACAGTAATGACAGGGTCAATGCTGCTGTAAAGAGATAGGACAGTAATGACAGGGTCACTGCTCTGGTGAAACGATATACAGTAATGAAAGGGTGACTGCTGCTGCGAAGGGATACACAGTAATGAAAGGGTGACTGCTGCTGCGAAGGGATACACAGTAATGACAGGGTCACTGCCGATGTGAAGGGATAAACAGTAATGACAGTCACTGACGATGCAAAGGGATACACAGTAATGACAGGGTGATTGCTGCTGTGAAGGGACACAGTAATGACAGGGTCACAGCTGCTGTGAAGGGACACAGTAATGACAGGGTCACACCTGCTGCGACGGGACACACAGTAATGATCGGGTCACAGCTGCTGCGACGGAACATACAGTAATGATCGGGTAATTGGTGCTGTGAAGGGAAACAGAGTAATGACAGGGTGACTGCTGCTGCGAAGGGACACACAGTAATGACAGGGTGACTGCTGCTGCGAAGGGACAAAGTAATGACAGGGTGACTGCTGCTGCGAAGGGACACACAGTAATGACAGGGTGACTGCTGTTGCGAAGGGACACAGTAATGACAGGGTGGCTGCTGCTGCGAAGGGACACAGTAATGACAGGGTGACTGCTGCTGCGAAGGGATACACAGTAATGACAGGGTGACTGCTGCTGCGCGAAAGGATACACAGTAATGACAGGGTGACTGCTGCTGCGCGAAGGGATACACAGTAATGACAGAGTGACTGCTGCTGCGAAGGGATATACAGTAATGACAGGGTGACTGCTGCTGTGAAGAGATACACAGCAATGACAGGCTGACTTCTGCAGTGAAGGGATACACAGTAATGACAGGGTGACTGCTGCTGCAAAGGGATACACAGTAATGACAGGGTGACTGCTGCTGTGAAGGGACACAGTACTGACAGGGTCACTGCTGCTGTGAAGGGATACACAATACTGACAGGGTCACTACTGCTGTGAAGGGATACACAGTACTGACAGGCTCACTGCTGCTGTGATAGGGGGGTTACTGCTGCTGTGAAGGGATACACAGTACTGACAGGGTTACTGCTGCTGTGAAGAGATACACAGTAATGACAGGGTCACTGCTGCTGTGAAGGGACACTGCAATGACAGGGTCACTGCTGCCGTGAAGGGATACACAGTAATAGTAGGGTCACTGCTGCCGTGAAGGGATACACAGTAATAGTAGGGTCACTGCTGCCGTGAAGGGATACACAGTAATGACAGGGTCACTGCTGCTGTGAAGGGATGCACAGTAATGACAGGGTCACTGCTGCCGTAAAGGGATACACAGTAATGACAGGGTGACTGCTGCCGTGAAGGGATGCACAGTAATGACAGGGTCACTGCTGCTGTGAAGGGATACACAAGATTGTCTTCCTATGGTTTATTGTCATTTATATAAATGTAACCTGGCCTATGTCATACATAATTTAATAAAGATGTCTCTCTCTCTTTTTTTTTTTGAAACAAAAGTCACAAAAGCATGCATGGAAATTACTCCACATACATTTTTATACACCAGTCAAGATTTTGAATATATTTGCAGATAGGAATGGAGAGATGCAGGAGATGTGAGAGAGATACAAAGTAACTTGGACACATTCCGGGAATTTAGAGGTTAACTACTTTCAGAAGGGGCATTCAATAGCTGACAGGAAAACGAAGTGCGAAGTTGGAAGAAATAGCAAAAACATATTCACTTTAGATTCCGACAGACATACCAAAAAAAAGGAGGCAATGTGTAGGGTTACTGCTGCTAAAGCAAGCACAGTAATGACCAGGACTACTTTTGCTGCTAAGGCAGGCACAGTTATGATAGGGTCACTGCATTTGCTAAGGTAGCCGCTGTTCATAACAGTAGCACAGTAATGACAGGGTCCATGCTGCAGTGAAGGGATACACAGTAATGACAGGGTCACTGCTGCTGTGAAAGGATATACAGTAATGACACGGTAACTGCTGCTGCGAAGGGATACACAGTAATATGGTCACTGCTGATGCGAAGGGATACACAGTAATGACAGGGTCACAGCTGCTGCAAAGGGATACACAGTAATGACAGGGTCACAGCTGTTGTGAAGGGACACAGTAATGACAGGGTCACAGCTGCTGCAAAGGGACACAGTAATGACAGGGTGACTGCTGCTGCGAAGGGACACACAGTAATGACAGGGTGACTGCTGTTGCGAAGGGACACAGTAATGACAGGGTGGCTGTTGCTGCGAAGGGACACAGTAATGACAGGGTGGCTGCTGCTGCGAAGGGATACACAGTAATGACAGGGTGACTGCTGCTGCGCGAAGGGATACACAGTAATGACAGGGTGACTGCTGCTACGAAGGGATACACAGTAATGACAGGGTGACTGCTGCTACGAAGGGATACACAGTAATGACAGGGTGACTGCTGCTGCGCGAAGGGATACACAGTAATGACAGGCTGACTTCTGCAGTGAAGGGATACACAGTAATGACAGGGTGACTGCTGCTGCAAAGGGATACACAGTAATGACAGGGTCACTGCTGCTGTGAAGGGACACAGTACTGACAGGGTCACTGCTGATGTGAAGGGATACACAGTACTGACAGGCTCACTGCTGCTGTGAAGGGATACACAGTACTGACAGGCTCACTGCTGCTGTGATAGGGGGGTTACTGCTGCTGTGAAGGGATACACAGCACTGACAGGGTTACTGCTGCTGTGAAGAGATACACAGTAATGACAGGGTCACTGCTGCTGTGAAGGGACACTGCAATGACAGGGTCACTGCTGCCGTGAAGGGATACACAGTAATAGTAGGGTCACTGCTGCTGTGAAGGGATACACAGTAATGACAGGGTCACTGCTGCTGTGAAAGGATGCACAGTAATGACAGGGTCACTGCTGCCGTAAAGGGATACACAGTAATGACAGGGTGACTGCTTCCGTGAAGGGATGCACAGTAATGACAGGGTCACTGCTGCTTTGAAGGGATACACAGTACTGACACGGTCACTGCTGCTGTGAAGGGATACACAAGATTGTCTTCCTATGGTTTATTGTCATTTATATAAATGTAACCTGGCCTATGTCATACATAATTTAATAAAGATGTCTCTCTCTCTTTTTTTTTTTGAAACAAAAGTCACAAAAGCATGCATGGAAATTACTCCACATACACTTTTATACACCAGTCAAGATTTTGAAAATATTTGCAGATAGGAATGGAGAGATACAAAGTCACTTGGACACATTCCGGGAATTTAGAGGTTAACTACTTTCAGAAGGGGCATTCAATAGCTGACAGGAAAACGAAGTGCGAAGTTGGAAGAAATAGCAAAAACATATTCACTTTAGAGTCCGACAGACATACCAAAAAAAAGGAGGCAATGTGTAGGGTTACTGCTGCTAAAGCAAGCACAGTAATGACCAGGACTACTTTTGCTGCTAAGGCAGGCACAGTTATGATAGGGTCACTGCATTTGCTAAGGTAGCCGCTGTTCATAACAGTAGCACAGTAATGACAGGGTCCATGCTGCAGTGAAGGGATACACAGTAATGACAGGGTCACTGCTGCTGTGAAAGGATATACAGTAATGACACAGTAACTGCTGCTGCGAAGGGATACACAGTAATATGGTCACTGCTGATGCGAAGGGATACACAGTAATGACAGGGTCACAGCTGCTGCAAAGGGATACACAGTAATGACAGGGTCACAGCTGTTGTGAAGGGACACAGTAACGACAGGGTCACAGCTGCTGCAAAGGGACACAGTAATGACAGGGAGACGACTGCTGCGAAGGGACACACAGTAATGACAGGGTGACTGCTGCAAAGGGACACAGTAATGACAGGGTGACTGCGGCTGCGAAGGGACACACAGTAATGACAGGGTGACTGCTGCTGTGAAGGGATACACAGTACTGACAGGGTGACTGCTGCTGTGAAGGGATACACAGTACTGACAGGGTCACTGCTGCTGTGAAGGGATACACAGTACTGACAGGGTGACTGCTGCTGTGAAGGGATACATAGTAATGACAGGGTGACCGCTGCTGTGAAGGAATACACAGTAATGACAGGGTGACTGCTGCCATGAAGGGATACACAGCAATGACAGGGTTCTGCTGCGGAGAAGAGATACACAGTAATGACAGGGTGACTGCTGCAGTGATGGGATATATAGTAATGACAAGGTCACTGCTGCAAAGGGATACACAGTATTGACAGGGTCACTGCTGCGGTGAAGGGATACACAGTAATGACAGGGCCACTGCTACAGAGAAGGGATACAAAGTAATGACAGGGTCACTGCTGCTGTGAAGGGACGCACAGTAATGACAGAGTCACTGCTGCTGTTGTGAAGGGACATACAGTAATGACAGGGTCACTGCTGCTGCTGTGAAGGGGAAACAGTAATGACAGGGTCAGTGCTGCTGCTGTGAAGGGATACACAGTAATGACAGGGTCACTGCTGCTGTGAAGGGACACACAGTAATGACAGGGTCACTGCTGTTGTGAAGGGATACACAGTAATGATAGGGTCAATGCTGATGTGAAGGGATACATAGTAATGACAGGGTCACTGCTGCTGTAAAGGGATACACAGTAATGACAGGGTCACTGCTGCTGTGAAGGGATACACAGTAATGTCAGGTTAACCGCTGCTGTGAAGGGATACACAGTAATGACAGGGTCACTGCTCCTGTGAAGGAATACACAGTACTGACAGGGTCACCGCTGCTGTGAAGGGATTCACAGTAATGACAGTGTCACTGCTGCTGTGAAGGAATACACAGTACTGACAGGGTCACTGCTGCTGTGAAGGGATACACAGTAATGACAGGGTCACTGCTGCTGTAAAGGGATACACAGTAAAGACAGGGTCACTGCTGCTGCGAAGGGATACACAGTAAAGACAGGGTCACTGCTGCTGCGAAGGGATACACAGTAAAGACAGGGTCATTGCTGCTGTGAAGGGATACACAGTAAAGACAGGGTGACTGCTGCTGTGAAGGGACACAGTAATGACAGGGTGACTGCTACCGTGAACGGATACACAGTAAGGACAGGGTCACTGCTGATGTGAAGGGATACACAGTAC
This sequence comes from Protopterus annectens, assembly GCF_019279795.1. Lineage (NCBI taxonomy): Eukaryota > Metazoa > Chordata > Ceratodontiformes > Protopteridae > Protopterus > Protopterus annectens. The sequence goes on along the minus strand of NC_056744.1, from coordinate 1,792,119,902 downwards.
TGACAGGGTCACTGCTGCTGTGAGGGGATACACAGTACTGACAGGGTCACTGCAGCTGTGAAGGGCTGCACAGTACTGACAGGGTCACTGCTGCTGTGAAGGGATACAGAGTAATGACAGGGTGACTGCTGCTGTGAAGGGATACACAGTAATGACAGTGTCACTGGTGCTGTGAAGGAATACACAGTACTGACAGGGTCACTGCTGCTGTGAAGGGATACACAGTAATGACAAGGTCACTGCTGCTGTAAAGGGATACACAGTAAAGACAGGGTCACTGCTGCTGTGATAGGGGGGTTACTGCTGCTGTGAAGGGATACACAGTACTGACAGGGTTACTGCTGCTGTGAAGAGATGCACAGTAATGACAGGCTCACTGCTGCTGTGAAGGGACACTGCAATGACAGGGTCACTGCTGCCGTGAAGGGATACACAGTAATAGTAGGGTCACTGCTGCCGTGAAGGGATACACAGCAATGACAGGGTCACTGCTGCTGTGAAGGGAAGCACAGTAATGACAGGGTCACTGCTGCTGTGAAGGGATGCACAGTAATGACAGGGTCACTGCTGCCGTAAAGGGATACACAGTAATGACAGGGTGACTGCTGCCGTGAAGGGATGCACAGTAATGGCAGCGTCACTGCTGCTGTGAAGGGATACACAGTACTGACACGGTCACTGCTGCTGTGAAGGGATACACAAGATTGTCTTCCTATGGTTTATTGTCATTTATATAAATGTAACCTGGCCTATGTCATACATAATTTAATAAAGATGTCTCTCTCTCTCTCTTTTTTTTTTTAAACAAAAGCATGCATGGAAATTACTCCACATACACTTTTATACACCAGTCAAGATTTTGAATATATTTGCAGATAGGAATGGAGAGATGCTGGAGATGTGAGAGAGATACAAAATCACTTGGACACATTCCGGGAATTTAGAGGTTAACTACTTTCAGAAGGGGCATTCAATAGCTGACAGGAAAACGAAGTGCGAAGTTGGAAGAAACAGCAAAAACATATTCACTTTAGAGTCCGACAGACATACCAAAAAAAAGGAGGCAATGTGTAGGGTTACTGCTGCTAAAGCAAGCACAGAAATGACCAGGACTACTTTTGCTGCTAAGGCAGGCACAGTTAAGATAGGGTCACTGCATTTGCTAAGGTAGCCGCTGTTCATAACAGTAGCACAGTAATGACAGGGTCCATGCTGCAGTGAAGGGATACACAGTAATGACAGGGTCACTGCTACTGTGAAAGGATATACAGTAATGACACGGTAACTGCTGCTGTGAAGGGATACACAGTAATATGGTCACTGCTGATGCGAAGGGATACACAGTAATAAAAGGGTCACAGCTGCTGCAAAGGGATACACAGTAATGACAGGGTCACAGCTGTTGTGAAGGGACACAGTAATGACAGGGTCACAGCTGCTGCAAAGGGACACAGTAATGACAGGGAGACGACTGCTGCAAAGGGACACATAGTAATGACAGGGTGACTCCTGCAAAGGGACACAGTAATGACAGGGTGACTGCTGCGAAGGGACACAGTAATGACAGGGTGACTGCTGCTGCGAATGGACACACAGTAATGACAGGGTCACTGCTGCTGTGAAGGGATACACAGTAATGACAGGGTGACTGCTGCTGTGAAGGGATACACAGTACTGACAGGGTCACTGCTGCTGTGAAGGGATACACAGTACTGACAGGGTGACTGCTGCTGTGAAGGGATACAGAGTAATGACAGGGTGACTGCTGCTGTGAAGGGATACACAGTAATGACAGGGTCACTGCTGCTCTAAAGGGATACACAGTAATGACAGGGTGACTGCTGCTGTGAAGGGATACACAGCAATGACAGGGGTATTGCTGCAGAGAAGAGATACACAGTAATGACAGGGTGACTGCTGCGGTGATGGGATATATAGTAATGACAAGGTCACTGCTGCGAAGGGATACACAGTATTGACAGGGTCACTGCTGCGGTGAAGGGATACACAGTAATGACAGGGCCACAGCTGCGGAGAAGGGATACAAAGTAATGACAGGGTCACTGCTGCTGTGAAGGGACGCACAGTAATGACAGGGTCACTGCTGCTGTGAAGGGAAACAGTAATGACAGGGTCACTGCTGCTGCTAAGGGATACAGAGTAATGACAGGGTCACTGCTGCTGTGAAGGGACACACAGTAATATCAGGGTCACTGCTGTTGTGAAGGGATACACAGTAATGATAGGGTCAATGCTGCTGTGAAGGGATACACAGTAATGACAGGGTCACTGCTGCTGTAAAGGGATACACTGTAATGACAGGGTCACTGCTGCTGTGAGGGGATACACAGTACTGACAGGGTCACTGCTCCAGTGAAGGGATACACAGTACTGACAGGGTCACTGCTGCTGTGAAGGGATACAGAGTAATGACAGGGTCACTGCTGCTGTGAAGGGATACAAAGTAATGACAGGGTCTCTGCTGCTGTGAAGGGATACACAGTAATGGTAGGGTCACTGCTGCTGTGAAGGGATACACAGTACTGATAGGGTCACTACTGCTGTGAAGGGTTACAGAGTACTGACAGGGTCACCTGCTGCTGTGAAGGAATACACAGTACTGACAGGGTCACCACTGCTGTGACGGGATTCACAGTAATGACAGGGTCAGTGCTGCTGTGAAGGAATGCACAGTACTGACAGGGTCACTGCTGCTGCGAAGGGACACACAGTAATGACAGGGTGACTGCTGCTGCGAAGGGACACAGTAATGACAGGGTGACTGCTGCTGTGAAGGGATACACAGTAATGACAAGGTGACTGCTGCTGCGATGGGATACACAGTAATGACAGGGTGACTGCTGCTGCGAAGGGATATACAGTAATGACAGGGTGACTGCTGCTGTGAAGAGATACACAGCAATGACTGGCTGACTTCTGCAGTGAAGGGATACACAGTAATGACAGGGTGACTGCTGCTGCAAAGGGATACACAGTAATGACAGGGTCACTGCTGCTGTGAAGGGACACAGTACTGACAGGGTCACTGCTGCTGTGAAGGGATACACAATACTGACAGGGTCAGTACTGCTGTGAAGGGATACACAGTACTGACAGGCTCACTGCTGCTGTGATAGGGGGGTTACTGCTGCTGTGAAGGGATACACAGTACTGACAGGGTTACTACTGCTGTGAAGAGATACACAGTAATGACAGGGTCGCTGCTGCTGTGAAGAGATACACAGTAATAACAGGGTCGCTGCTGCTGTGAAGGGACACTGCAATGACAGGGTCACTGCTGCCGTGAAGGGATACACAGTAATAGTAGGGTCACTGCTGCCGTGAAGGGATACACAGTAATAGTAGGGTCACTGCTGCCGTGAAGGGATGCACAGTAACGACAGGGTCACTGCTGCTGTGAAGGGATGCACAGTAATGACAGGGTCACTGCTGCCGTAAAGGGATACACAGTAATGACAGGGTGACTGCTGCCGTGAAGGGATGCACAGTAATGACAGGGTCACTGCTGCTGTGAAGGGATACACAGTACTGACACAGTCACTGCTGCTGTGAAGGGATACACAAGATTGTCTTCCTATGGTTTATTGTCATTTATATAAATGTAACCTGGCCTATGTCATACATAATTTAATAAAGATGTCTCTCTCTCCCTTTTTTTTTTAAACAAAAGTCACAAAAGCATGCATGGAAATTACTCCACATACACTTTTATACACCAGTCAAGATTTTGAATATATTTGCAGATAGGAATGGAGAGATGCTGGAGATGGGAGAGAGATACAAAGTCACTTGGACACATTCCGGGAATTTAGAGGTTAACTACTTTCAGAAGGGGCATTCAATAGCGGACAGGAAAACGAAGTGTGAAGTTGGAAGAAATAGCAAAAACATATTCACTTTAGAGTCCGACAGACATACCAAAAAAAAAGGAGGCAATGTGTAGGGTTACTGCTACTAAAGCAAGGACAGTAATGACCAGGACTACTTTTGCTGCTAAAACAGGCACAGTTATGATAGGGTCACTGCATTTGCTAAGGTAGCCGCTGTTCATAACAGTAGCAGAGTAATGATAGGGTCCATGCTGCAGTGAAGGGATACACAGTAATGACAGGGTCACTGCTGCTGTGAAAGGATATACAGTAATGACACAGTAACTGCTGCTGCGAAGGGATACACAGTAATATGGTCACTGCTGATGCGAAGGGATACACAGTAATGACAGGGTCACAGCTGCTGCAAAGGGATACACAGTAATGACAGGGTCACAGCTGTTGTGAAGGGACACAGTAATGACAGGGTCACAGCTGCTGCAAAAGGACACAGTAATGACAGGGAGACGACTGCTGCGAAGGGACACACAGTAATGACAGGATGACTGCTGCAAAGGGGCACAGTAATGACAGGGTGACTGCTGCGAAGGGACACAGTAATGACAGGGTGACTGCTGCTGCGAAGGGATACATAGTAATGACAGGGTGACTGCTGCTGTGAAGGGATACACAGTACCGACAGGGTGACTGCTGCTGTGAAGGGATACACAGTACTGACAGGGTGACTGCTGCTGTGAAGGGATACACAGTACTGACAGGGTGACTGCTGCTGTGAAGGGATACATAGTAATGACAGGGTGACTGCTGCTGTGAAGGAATACACAGTAATGACAGGGTGACGGCTGCCGTGAAGGGATACACAGCAATGACAGGGGTACTGCTGCGGAGAAGAGATACACAGTAATGACAGGGTGACTGCTGCGGTGATGGGATATATAGTAATGACAAGGTCACTGCTGCGAAGGGATACACAGTATTGACAGGGTCACTGCTGCGCTGAAGGGATACTCAGTAATGACAGGGCCACTGCTGCGGAGAAGGGATACAAAGTAATGACAGGGTCACTGCTGCTGTGAAGGGACGCACAGTAATGACAGGGTCACTGCTGCTGTTGTGAAGGGACATACAGTAATGACAGGGTCACTGCTGCTGCTGTGAAGGGAAACAGTAATGACAGGATCACTGCTGCTGCTGTTAAGGGATACACAGTAATGATAGGGTCACTGCTGCTGTGAAGGGACACACAGTAATGACAGGGTCACTGCTGTTGTGAAGGGATACACAGTAATGATAGGGTCAATGCTGCTGTGAAGGGATACACAGTAATGACAGGGTCACTGCTGCTGTAAAGGGATACACAGTAATGACAGGGTCACTGCTGCTGTGAAGGGATACACAGTAATGTCAGTTTCACTGCTGCTGTGAAGGGATACACAGTAATGACAGGGTCACTGCTCCTGTGAAGGAATACTCAGTACTGACAGGGTCACCGCTGCTGTGAAGGGATTCACAGTAATGATAGCGTCACTGCTGCTGTGAAGGAATACACAGTACTGACACAGGGTCACTGCTGCTGTGAAGGGATACAGAGTGATGACAAGGTCACTGCTGCTGAAAAGGGATACACAGTAAAGACAGGGTCACTGCTGCTGCGAAGGGATACACAGTAAAGACAGGGTCACTGCTGCTGCGAAGGGATACACAGTAAAGACAGGGTCATTGCTCCTGTGAAGGGATACACAGTAAAGACAGGGTCACTGCTGCTGTGAAGGGATACACAGTAATGACCGGGTGACTGCTACCGTGAAGGAATACACAGTAAGGACAGGGTCACTGCTGATGTGAAGGGATACACAGTACTGACAGTGTCACTGCTGCTGTGAGGGGATACACAGTACTGACAGGGTCACTGCTGCTGTGAGGGGATACACAGTACTGACAGGGTCACTGCTGCTGTGAAGGGATACACAGTACTGACAGGGTCACTGCTGCTGTGAAGGGATACACAGTACTGACAGGGTCACTGCTGCTGTGAAGGGATACACAGTACTGACAGGGTCACTGCTGCTGTGAAGGGATACACAGTACTGACAGGGTCACTGCTGCTGTGAAGGGATACAGAGTAATGACAGGGTCACTGCTGCTGTGAAGGGATACACAGTAATGACAGGGTGCCTGCTGCTGTGAAGGGATACACAGTAATGACAGGGTGCCTGCTGCTGTGAAGAGGTACACAGTAATGAGGGTGACTGCTGCTGTGAAGGTATATATGGTAATGACAGGGTCACTGCTGCTGTGAAGGGATACACAGTACTGATAGGGTCACTACTGCTGTGAAGGGTTACACAGTACTGACAGGGTCACTGCTGCTGTGAAGGAATACACAGTACTGACAGGGTCACCACTGCTGTGACGGGATTCACAGTAATGACAGGGTCAGTGCTGCTGTGAAGGAATACACAGTACTGACAGGGTCACTGCTGCTGTGAAGGGATACACAGTAATGACAAGGTCACTGCTGCTGTAAAGGGATACACAGTAAAGACAGGGTGACTGCTGCTGTAAATGGATACACAGTAAAGACAGGGTCATTGCTGCTGTGAAGGGATACACAGTAAAGACAGTGTCACTGCAGCTGTGAAGGGATACACAATAATGACAAGGTCACTGCTGCTGTAAAGGGATACACAGTAAAGACAGGGTCACTGCTGCTGCGAACGGATACACAGCAAAGACAGGGTCACTGCTGCTGTGAAGGGATACACAGATGACTGCTGCTGTGAAAGGCTACACAGTAATGACAGGATGACTGCTGCTGTGAAGGAATACACAGTAATGAGGGTGACTGCTGCTGTGAAGGTATCCATGGTAATGACAGGGTGACTGCTGCTGTGAAGGTATACATGGTAACGACATGGTCACTGCTGTTGTGATAAAGGGTCACTGCTGCAATGAAGGGATACACAGTAATGACAGGGTCACTGCTGCTGCGAAGAGATGCACAGTAATGACGGTCACTGCTGCTGCAATGCGACAGTAATGACAGGGTCACTGCTGCTGTGAAGAGATACACAGTAATGACACGGTCACTGCTGCTGTGAAGGGATACACAGTAGTGACAGGGTGACAGCTGCTGTGAAGGGATACACAGTAATGACAGGGTGACAGCTACTGTGAAGGGATACACAGTAATGACAGAGTGACTGCTGCTGTGAAGGGATACACAGTAATGAGGGTGACTGCTGCTGTGAAGGTATACACAGTAATGACAGCGTCACTGCTGCTGTGAAGGTATACACAGTAATAACAGGGTGACTGCTGCTGTGAAGGGATACACAGTAATGACAGGGTGACTGCTGCTGTGAAGGGATACACAGTAATGACAGGGTGCCTGCTGCTGTGAAGAGGTACACAGTAATGAGGGTGACTGCTGCTGTGAAGGTATATATGGTAATGACAGGGTCACTGCTGTTGTGATAGTGGTCACTGCTGCAGTGAAGGGATACACAGTAATGACAGGGTCACTGATGCTGTGAAAAGATACACAGTAATGCCAGGGTCAATGCTGCTGTAAAGGGATACACAGTAATGACAGGGTTTACTGCTGCTGTGAAGAAATACACAGTACTGACAGGGTCACTGCTGCTGTGAAGGGATACACAGTAATGACAGGGTTTACTGTTGTTGTGAAGGAATACACAGTACTGACAGGGTCACTGCTGCTGTGAAGGGATACACAGTACTGACAGGTTCACTGCTGCTGTGAAGGGATACACAGTACTGACAGGGTCACTGCTGCTGTGAAGGGATACAAAGTAATGACAGGGTCACTGCTGCTGTGAAGGGATACACAGTAATGGTAGGGTCACTGTTGCTGTTAAGGAATACACAGTACTGACAGGGTCACCGCTGCTGTGAAGGGATTCACAGTAATGACAGGGTCACTGCTGCTGTGAAGGAATACACAGTACTGACAGGGTCACTGCTGCTGTTCAGGGATACACAGTAATGACAAGGTCACTGCTGCTGTAAAGGGATACACAGTAAAGACGTGGTCACTGCTGCTGTGAAGGGATACACAGTAAAGACAGTGTCACTGCTGTTGTGAAGGGATACACAATAATGACAAGGTCACTGCTGCTGTAAAGGTATACACAGTAAAGACAGGGTCACTGCTGCTGCGAACGGATACACAGTAAAGACAGGGTCACTGCTGCTGTGAAGGGATACACAGTAATGACAGGGTGACTGCTACCGTGAAGGGATACACAGTAAGGACAGGGTCACTGCTGCTGTGAAGGGATACACAGTAAGGACAGGGTCATTGCTGCTGTGAAGGGATACACAGTAATGACAGGGTAACTGCTACCGTGAAGGGATACACTAAGGACAGAGCCACTGATGCTGTGAAGGGAAACACAGTACTGACAGGGTCACTTGCTGCTGTGAAAAGGGTGTCACTGCTGCTGTGAAGGGATACACTGTAATGACAGGGTGACTGGTGCTGTGAAGGGATACACAGTAATGAGGGTGTCTGCTGCTGTGAAGGTATACATGGTAACGACAGGGTGACTGCTGCTGTGAAGGGATACACATTAATGACAGGGTCACTGCTACTGTGAAGGGATACACAGTAATGACAGGGTCACTGCTACTGTGAAGGGATACACAGTAATGACAGGGTCACTGCTACTGTGAAGGGATACACAGTAATGACAGGGTCACTGCTACTGTGAAGGGATACACAGTAATGACAGGGTCACTGCTACTGTGAAGGGATACACAGTACTGACTGGGTCACTGATGCTGTGAAGTGATACACAGTACTGACTGGGTCACTGCTGCTGTGAAAAGGGGGGTCACTGCTGTTGTGAAGGGATACACAGCAATATATAGGGTGACTGGTGCTGTGAAGGGATACACAGTAATGAGGGTGTCTGCTGCTGTGAAGGTATACATGGTAATGGCAGGGTGACTGTTGCTGTAAAGGTATACATGGTAATGACAGGGTCACTGCTGTTGTGAAGGGATACACAGTACTGACAGGGTCACTGCTGCTGTGAAGAGATGCACAGTAATGACAGGGTCACTGCTGCTGTAAAGGGACACAGTAATGACAGGGTCACTGCTGCTGTGAAGGGATACACAGTAATGATAGGGGCAGTGTCGCTGTGAAGGGATACACAGTAATGACTTGTTCACTGCTTCTGTGAAGGGATACACAGTAATAGGGTTACTGCTGCTGTGAAGGGATACACACTAATGACAAGGTGACAGTTGCTGTGAAGGGTACACAGTAACGACAGGGTGACTGCTGCTGAAGGGATACACAGTAATGAGGGTGATTGCTGCTGTGAAGGTATACTCAGTAATGACAGGGTCACTGCTGCTGTGAAGGGATACACAGTAATGACAGGGTGACTGCTGCTGTGAAGGGATACACAGTAATGACAGGGTCAATGCTGCTGTGAAGAGGGACACAGTAATGAGGGTGACTGCTGCTGCAAAGGTATATATGGTAATGACAGGGTCACTGCTGCAGTGAAGGGATACACAGTAATGACAGGGTCACTGCTGCTATGAAGGGATACACAGTAATGACAGTCACTGCTGCTGTGAAGGGATACACAGTAATGACAGGGTCAATGCTGCTGTGAAGGGATACACAGTAATGACAGGGTCACTGCTGCTGTGAAGGGATAGACAGTAATGACAGGGTCAATGCTGCTGTGAAGGGATACACAGTAATGACAGGGTTACTGCTGCTGTGACAGGAGGTCACTGCTGCTGTGAAGGAATACACAGTAATGACAGGGTTTACTGCTGCTGTGAAGGAATACACAGTACTGACAGGGTCACTGCTGCTGTGAAGGGATACACAGTACTGACAGGGTCACTGCTGCTGTGAAGGGATACAGAGTAATGACAGGGACACTGCTGCTGTGAAGGGATACAGGGTCACTGCTGCTGTGAAGGGATACAGAGTAATGACAGGTACGGTCACTGCTGCTCTGAAGGGATACACAGTAATGGTAGGGTCACTGCTGCTGTGAAGGGATACACAGTAATGACAGGGTCACTGCTGCTGTAAAGGGATACACAGTAATGACAGGGTCACTGCTGCTGTAAAGGGATACACAGTAAAGACAGGGTCACTGCTGCTGCGAACGGATACACAGTAAAGACAGGGTCACTGCTGCTGTGAAGGGATACACATTAATGACAGGGTCACTGCTACTGTGAAGGGATACACAGTACTGACAGGGTCACTGATGCTGTGAAGGGATACACAGTACTGACTGGGTCACTGCTGCTGTGAAAAGGGGGGTCACTGCTGTTGTGAAGGGATACACAGCAATATATAGGGTGACTGGTGCTGTGAAGGGATACACAGTAATGAGGGTGTCTGCTGCTGTGAAGGTATACATGGTAATGGCAGGGTGACTGCTGCTGTGAAGGTATACATGGTAATGGCAGGGTGACTGTTGCTGTGAAGGTATACATGGTAATGGCAGGGTGACTGTTGCTGTGAAGGTATACATGGTAATGGCAGGGTGACTGCTGCTGTGAAGGTATACATGGTAATGGCAGGGTGACTGCTGCTGTGAAGGTATACATGGTAATGGCAGGGTGACTGTTGCTGTGAAGGTATACATGGTAATGACAGGGTCACTGCTGTTGTGAAGGGATGCACAGTAATGACAGGGTCACTGCTGCTGTGAAGAGATGCACAGTAATGGTAGGGGCACTGTTGCTGTGAAGGGATACACAGTAATGACTCGGTCACTGCTTCTGTGAAGGGATACACAATAATGACAAGGTGACTGCTGCTGTGAAGGGATACACAGTAATGACAGGGTGACTGCTGCTGTGAAGGGATACACAGTAATGACAAGGTGACTGCTGCTGTGCAGAGGTACACAGTAATGACAGGGTGACTGCTGCTGTGCAGAGGTACACAGTAATGAGGGTGATGCTGCTGTGAAGGTATACATGGTAATGAGATGGTCACTGCTGTTGTGATAGGGGCTCACTGCTGCAGTGAAGGGATACACAGTAATGACAGAGTCACTGCAGCTGTGAAGGGATACACAGTAATGAGAGTCACTGCTGCTGTGAAAGTATACATGGTAATGAAAGGGTCACTGCTGCTGTGAAGGGATACACAGTAATGACAGGGTCACTGCTACTGTGAAGGGATACACAGTAACGACAGAGTGACTGCTGCTGTGAAGGGATACACAGTAATGACAGGGTGACTGCTGCTGTGAAGGGATACACAGTAATGACAGGGTGACTGCTGCTGTGAAGCGGTACACAGTAATGACAGGGTGACTGCTGCTGTGAAGGTATGCAGTGCAATGACAGGGTCACTGCTGCTGTGAAGGGATACACAGTAAGGACAGGGTCACTGCTGCTGTGAAGGGATACACAGTACTGACAGGGTCTCTGCTGCTGTGAAGGGATACACAGTACTGACAGGGTCAATGCTGCTGTGAAGGGATACACAGCACAGACAGGGTCACTGCTGCTGTGAAAAGTGGGGTCACTGCTGCTGTGAAGGGATATACAGTAATATATAGGGTGACTGGTGCTGTGAAGGGATACACAGTAATGAGGGTGTCTGCTGCTGTGAAGGGATACACAGTAATGACAGGGTGACTGTTGCTGTGAAGGGATACACAGTAATGACAGGGTGACTGCTGCTGTGAAGGGATACACAGTAATGACAGAGTGACTGCTGCTGTGCAGAGGTACACAGTAATGAGGGTGACTGCTGCTGTTAAGGTATACATGGTAATGACAGGGTCACTGCTGTTGTGATAGGGGCTCACTGCTGCAGTGAAGGGATACACAGTAATGACAGGGTCACTGCTGCTGTGAATAGATACACAGTAATGACAGGGTCACTGCTGCTGTGAATAGATACACAGTAATGACAGGGTCACTGCTGCTGTGAAGGGATATACAGTAATGACAGGGACACTGCTGCTGTGAAGGGATATACAGTAATGACAGGGACACGGCTACTGTAATTGGGGGTCAGTGTTGCTGTGAAGGGATACAGAGTAATGACAGGGTCACTGCTGTTGTGAAGGGATGCACAGGAATGACAGTGTCACTGTTGCTGCAAAGGAATACACAGTAATGACAGGGTCACTGCTGCTGTGAAAGGATATACAGTAATGACAGGGTCAGTGCTGCTGTGAAGGGATACACAGTAATGACAGGGTCACTGGTGCTGTGAAGGGATACACAGTAATTACAGGGTCACTGGTGCTGCGAACGGATACACAGTAAAGACAGGGTCACTGCTGCTGTGAAGGGAAACAGTAATGACAGGGTCACTGCTGCTGTGAAGGGAAACAGTAATGACAGGGTCACTGCTGCCGTGATAGAGGGTCACTGCTGCTGTGAAGGGATAAACAATAATGACAGGGTCACTGCTGCTGCGAAGGGATACACAGTAATGACAGGGTGAATGCTGCCGTGAAGGGATACAAAGTAATGACAGGGTCACTGCTGCTGTGAAGGGAAACACTGTGTTTCCCTTCACAGCAGCAGTGACCGTGTCATTACTGTGTTTCCCTTCACAGCAGCAGTGACGGTGTCATTACTGTAATGACAGGGTCACTGCTGCAGTGAAGGGATACACAGTAAAGACAGTGGCAGTGTTGCTGTGAAAGGAAACACAGTAATGACAGGGTCACTGCTGCAGTAAAGGGCTACACAGTAAAGACAGTGGCAGTGCTGCTGTGAAGGGAAACACAGTAATGACAGGGTCACTGCTGCAGTGAAGGGATACACAGTAAAGACAGTGGCAGTGTTGCTGCGAAGGGAAACACAGTACTGACAGGGTCACTGCTGCTGTGAAGGAATACACAGTACTGAAAGGGGCACTGCTGCTGTGAAGGGATACACAGTAATGGTAGGGGCACTGTCGCTGTGAAGGGATACACAGTAATGACTCGGTCACTGCTTCTGTGAAGGGATACACAGTAATAGGGTTACTACTGCTGTGAAGGGATACACAGTAATGACAGGGTGACTGCTGCTGTGAAGGGATACACAGTAATGACAGGGTGACTGCTGCTGTGAAGGGATACACAGTAATGACAGGGTGACTGCTGCTGTGAAGGGATACACAGTAATAACAGGGTGACTGCTGCTGTGAAGGGATACACAGTAATGACAGGGTGACTGCTGCTGTGAAGGGATACACAGTAATGACAGGGTGACTGCTGCTTTGCAGAGGTACACAGTAATGAGGGTGACTGCTGCTGTGAAGGTATACATGGTAATGACAGGGTCACTGCTGTTGTGATAGGGGCTCACTGCTGCAGTGAAGGGATACACAGTAATGACAGGGTCACTGCTGCTGTGAATAGATACACAGTAATGACAGGGTCACTGCTGCTGTGAAGAATATACAGTAATGACAGGGACACTGCTGTGAAGCGATATACAGTAATGACAGGGACACTGCTGCTGTAATTGGGGGTCAGTGTTGCTGTGAAGGGATACAGAGTAATGACAGGGTCACTGCTGTTGTAAAGGGATGCACAGGAATGACAGTGTCACTGTTGCTGCAAAGGAATACACAGTAATGACAGGGTCACTGCTGCTGTGAAAGGATAGACAGTAATGACAGGGTCAGTGCTGCTGTGAAAGGATACACAGTAATGACAGGGTCACTGGTGCTGCGAACGGATACACAGTAATTACAGGGTCACTGCTGCTGCGAACGGATACACAGTAAAGGCAGGGTCACTGCTGCTGTGAAGGGAAACACAGTAATGACAGGGTCACTGCTGCTGTGAAGGGAAACACAGTAATGACAGGGTCAGTGCTGCTGTGATAGGGGGTCACTGCTGCTATGAAGGGATACACAGTAATAACAGGGTTACTACTGCTGCGAAGGGATACACAGTAATGACAGCGTGAATGGATAACAAAGTAATGACAGGGTCACTGCTGCTGTGAAGGGAAACAGTAATGACAGGGTCACTGCTGCAGTGAAGGGAAACACAGTAATGACACGGTCACTGCTGCTGTGAAGGGAAACACAGTAATGACAGGGTCACTGCCGCTGCAAAGGGATACACAGTAATGATAGGGTAACTGCTGCTGGAAAGGGATACAAAGTAATGACAGGGTGACTGCTGTGAAGGGATACACAGTAATGACAGGGTGACTGCTGTGAAGGGATACACAGTAATGACAGGGCGACTGCTGCTGAGAAGGGATACACAGTAATGACAGGGTGGCTGCTGCTGTGAAGAGATACACAGTAATGACAGGGACACTGCTGCTGTGAAGGGATATACAGTCATGACAGGGACACTGCTGCTGTGAAGGGATATACAGTCATGACAGGGACACTGCTGCTGTAATTGGGGGTCAGTGTTGCTGTGAAGGGATACAGAGTAATGACAGGGTCACTGCTGATGTGAAGGGATGCACAGGAATGACAGTGTCACTGTTGCTGCAAAGGAATACACAGTAATGACAGGGTCACTGCTGGTGCGAAGGAATACACAGTAATGACAGGGTCACTGCTGCTGTGAAAGGATACACAGTAATGACAGGGTCAGTGCTGCTGTGAAGGGATACACAGTAATGACAGGGTCACTGGTGCTGTGAAGGGATACACAGTAATTACAGGGTCACTGCTGCTGCGAACGGATACACAGTAAAGACAGGGTCACTGCTGCTGTGAAGGGAAACAGTAATGACAGGGTCACTGCTGCTGTGAAGGGAAACAGTAATGACAGGGTCAGTGCTGCTGTGATAGGGGGTCACTGCTGCTATGAAGGGATACACAGTAATGACAGGGTCACTACTGCTGCGAAGGGATACACAGTAATGACAGCGTGAATAGATAAAAAAATAATGACAGGGTCACTGCTGCTGTGAAGGGAAACAGTAATGACAGGGTCACTGCTGCAGTGAAGGGAAACACAGTAATGACACGGTCACTGCTGCTGTGAAAGGAAACAGTAATGACAGGGCCACTGCTGCCGTGATAGAGGGTCACTGCTGCTGTGAAGGGATAAACAGTAATGACAGGGTCACTGCTGCTGCGAAGGGGTAGACAGTAATGACAGGGTGAATGCTGCCGTGAAGGGCTACAAAGTAATGACAGGGTCACTGCTGCTGTGAAGGGAAACACAGTAATGACACGGTCACTGCTGCTGTGAAGGGAAACACAGTAATGACAGGGTCACTGCTGCAGTGAAGGGATACACAGTAAAGACAGGGGCAGTGTTGCTGTGAAGGGAAACACAGTAATGACAGGGCCACTGCTGCAGTGAAGGGATACACAGTAAAGACAGTGGCAGTGTTGCTGTGAAGGGAAACACAGTAATGACAGGGTCACTGCTGCTCTGAAGGGATACACAGTAATGTGAGGGTCACTGCTGCTGTGAAGGGATACACAGTAATGATAGGGTGACTGCTGCTGCAAAGAGATACAAAGTAATGACAGGGTGACTGCTGTGAAGGGATACACAGTAATGACAGGGTGACTGCTGTGAAGGGATACACAGTAATGACAGGGTGACTGCTGTGAAGGGATACACAGTAATGACAGAGTGACTGCTGTGAAGGGATACACAGTAATGACAGGGTCACTGCTGCTGTGAAGAGTTACACAGTAATGACAGGGTTACTGTTGCTGTGAAGGGAAACAGTAATGACACGGTCACTGCTGCTGCGGTAAGGGGTCACTGCTGCTGTGAAGGGATACACAGTAATGACAGGGTCACTGCTGCTGCAAAGGGATATACAGCAATGACAGGGTGAATGCTGCCGTGAAGGGATACACAGTAATGACAGGGTGAATGCTGCTATGAAGGGATACACAGTAATGACAGGGTCACTGCTGCTGTGAAGGGATACACAGTAATGACAGAGTCACTGCTGCTGTGAAGGGATAGAGTAATGACAGGGTGACTGCTGCTGTGAAGGGATACAGTAATGATGGTCACTGCTGCTGTGAAGGGAAACAGTAATAACAGGGTCACTGCAGCTGTGAAGGGATACACAGTAATGATAGGGTCACTGCTGCTGTGAAGGGATACACAGTAATGACAGGGTCACTGCTGCGAAGGGATACACAGTAATGACAGGGTGACTGTTGGTACGAAGGGATACCTAGTAATGACAGGGTAACTGCTGCTGTGAGGGGATACATGGTAATGACAGGGTGACTGCTGGTGTGAAGGGATACACAGTAATGACAGGGTCACTGCTGTTGTGAAGGGATACACAGTAATGACAAGGTCACTGCTGCTGTGACGGGATACACAGTAATGACAAGGTCACTGCTGCTGTGACGGGATACACAGTAATGACAAGGTCACTGCTGCTGTGAAGGGATACACAGTAATGACAGGGTCACTGCTGCTGCTGTGGAAGGGTACACAGTAATGACAGGGTCCGTGCTGCTGTGAATGGATACACTGTAATGACAGGGTCACTGCTGCTGCGAAGGGATACACAGCAATGACAGAGTGACTGCTGCTGTGAAGGGATACACAGTAATGACAGCGTTGGTGCTGCTGTGAAGGGATACACAGTAATGACAAGGTCGGTGCTGCTGTGAAGGGATACACAGTAATGACAGGGTCACTGCTGCTGTTAAGGGATACACAGTAATGACATGGTCACTGCTGCTGTGAAGGGACACACAATAATGACAGGGTGACTGCTGCTGCGAAGGGATACACAGTAATGACAGGGTAACTGCTGCTGTGAAGGGATACGCAGGAATGACAGGGTCTTTGCTGTAAAGGGATACACAGGAATGACAGGGTGACTGCTGCTGCGAAGGGATACGCAGGAATGACAGGGTGACTGCTGCTGTGAAGGGATACACAGTAATGAGCGGGTCACTGCTGCTGTGAAGGGATACACAGTACTGACAGCATCACTGCTGCTGTGAAGGGATACACAGTACTGACAGGGTGAGTGCTGCTGTGAAGGGAAACACGGTACTGACAGGGTGACTGCTGTTGTGAAGGGATACCCGGTAATGACAGGGTGACTGCTGCTGTGAAGGGATACACAGTAATGACAGGGTCACTGCTGCTGTGAAGGGAAACAGTAATGACAGGGTCACTGCTGTTAAAGATACAGCAATGGTGAAATCACTACTGCTGCTACAGCAGACACAGTAACCAGGGGGTCCTGCTCTGCCTAAGGCAGGTGGTAATATCAAGGTGACAGGTTGTTGCTATGGCGGAGAGTAACTGCAGGGTGATTGTTGTTGCTAAGGCATTTTAACAATGGGTCAATACTGCTTCAAAAGGAAAAAGTAATAGTAGGACTATTGCTGCTGTAATGCAGGTAATATAAAGGTGGCACTATTGTTTCCAAGACAAGCACTGCAATGGTGGCTCACTACTGCTTCAAAGTGAAGCATTATCAGTAGGGTCACTGCTGACCGGTGTTTCGAAGGCAGGGGCAGTAATGATGGGCCAATGATGCTCATGAAGGTATACCAGGTTCCTAAAACTGAAGGTAAGGCGAGGTAAGTTAAGGGAGTGGGACGGAGGAAGTATGAACTGCTTGGGATGATTGGACATCAGTTTTCTCACCGCCACTGTTTACTGATGCATACTCAAAAAAACAACTGAACTCTGGATAGCAACTCCTGCTACTGTCTTCAATCTTGGTTATGAAACAACTATGGTTAAAATAATCAGCGTGAGAAATTTCCACGTGCCTTCTGAGTCTAAAAAGGATGTCACCAAATTCATCTCACTGCTATGGCTAATGACGTGCCCTAGAGAAAAACACGGTTGAGTATCACCATACTGACCAGGAGATAAGAGAGAGACCCAAGATGCAATGCATATAATGGTACACTGTGGAGGACAGCCACTTTTACAATTACACGTCATGGCTGTTTTAGCACCCAACTGTTATCTGACCAATGTGACTAGCTACAGAAAGTAATAAAAAACCTAAAACTGTGTCAACAGAAAAACAGCACGGTGGCCTGATAGTAGCAGCAGAGCTGGCCAAGTGCAGGTGGACTGGGAAGTGGACAAAAGCCTAACATTCCTTACCTCATGCAGTAAGGAAGAAGGGGCGTTGTTTGTGCAGATGGATTAAGCCCTGACTATTTCCAGATGGCCAGTGTTAGATTAGTGGCACAGAAGCCTATTGCAGCTATCATGGAGATTATGCAGGAAGGAAGAATAAGGGATGTAAAATGCAACAAACCTTCAGAGAATAGGAGGTGACTCAAGAAACGACCTTGGGGCAGACATTCAGCCACCAAGTCACATATGTGGTGAACCTCAGTGGGCATACATGGAAAGAAGCACCTATGGGGTGTAGCGGTCCCTCAATATAATGGGTAGCACATCCCCAACAGTAGTTTTAGGGCCTTCATCATATGCACTCTACAAGGATGCCAAAGGTAAACATCACCTTCATGTGTGCTGGAGATACCCAGTAAGGGGGAAGGAACGGTCTCTGGTCTAATCAAAGAGGCAGCAGGCACACTAGAAAGATATGAAATAGATGAAAGACCAGACTCCACTACAACTAGTCCCACAGAGAGTGTAAACTCAAATGCTCTACTCTGGAAGTCCGGTGATCAAGTTAAGATGTCTAAATTCACAAGAGACAGAGTGACATATCCAGAAAAGAAAAAAAATTCAAAAGGATGAAAGCCAGTAAAGAAAACAATGAGATGTTTTCTGCAGCGAACAGTCTCCGCTTTGTTCTACCGTCTAACTCTGAGGCTGCACGGAAGGGAATGGGAAATCCGCAACAACTGTGCAGCTTTTCTGTCAGAACAGTCATTTGGGATTCAGTATCCACAGGTTGACATTATGTGCCATGGACTTCTCTGCTTCTACAGCATGAGAAAAAAAATCAGGTCAATGGCTATCAAACTTGAAAACATGCAGGAATAGAGATTTAAGGCTGCTGTCTGGACATCAGCTAAGAACTATTATACTGCTAAGAACAGTTCAACTTAAGAACAAGCAAAAACATCTAGTCCCTACACACATCAGTGTTGCAGTTGTCATCACATTTATGAGATCTGGACTCTCATGAATTGACAGAAGTAACACTTATGAGCTCTGTTAGAAATGCTACATCTAAAGAAATCCCAATCCCTCCGCACCACACGCTCCAGAGACCTCAACCTCATTACCACAATTAATAGAACATGCTGGAGGGACAGGTTCATAACCCAGACACTGCCCATTCTGTGGAACAGACTTCCCATACATGTCAAGCAGAGCACCTTGCTGACCCTCTTCAAGAGAGATCTTAATGAGTGGATGGGAAATGGAAAATTCACCCCAGGGATAACTCCAGTGGCTCTACTTGACAGAGGCAATGGGAACTAAGGTATGGTGGCACTATGCCAGAGTAATCCTATGGCTAGGCTTGTAAAGGCCCCAGGGCCACTAGCCTAGTACTCACCTATGAGAGCAGTCATTTCATGAAGTGGCAAAGGGAATAACATTTATGAGATCCGGCATTTCATGAAGTTAAAGAGGGAGTAACATTTACTAGATCAGCATCTCATGAAGTGACAGAGGAAGCAACGTTTACAAAATCTGACATCTCCTGACATGAAAGAGGGATACCACTTATGAGATCTGGCATCTAATGAAGTGACAGAAGTATCCATCACAACATCTGCCATCTTATGTAGTGATACAGGGAGTAACATTTACAAGATATGGAATCTAGAAGTGACTGCGGAAGTAACATTTACAAGATCTGCCATTTCAAAGTGACTGAACAAAGAACATTTCTAAAGTTCACATAAGGACAATGCTATCTGACCAATTTAGCTGTGGGTTATCCTGAGCCATCAATCATCTTGCCACATGAGCACTGTCCCAAGTGTGAATATGGGACCAAACAACAGGTCTCAAATGTATAAAGGCTGTCAAAATGCATAAGAGTGAATTGGAATTGAACACATGGTCTTACAAGTGCATAATGGCTCAAAATCCACAACTGTGAATCAGATTGCAAAAGTTTCAGAAGTGTAAAAGGCTTATCATTGACACATAACTGTGAAGAAACAGCAATTCAAAAATTAATGCCTACATCAAGCTGCAGTTGCACTACACAAAACTCAGTTTAACAGCGCATGCAACAAATTCATTAGCTAGAAATGCAAATTCTTTAAAGAAGTGTTAATGTTACACCTGCAAACCTTCTAAACAGTATCAAATTTAAACAGTCCTTCAGTGAATATATACAACACCCTTACAGGTGGTAGAATCAACATTTTAACATGCCAGATAAATCCACTTACTCCAGTGGAAATGCTGAAGTGTGGGGAGAAAAGGTTAAATTACTTCCTTTATGTAGTATTCTGCTAAGGAAAAAAGAACAGTTATGTAACAAATTGAACTGTGAATATTCACTGTGTTAACAATCCCAGGACAGATCAGTCAAAATCTTCACCTTTAAAGGGTAGCATTTCTAAAGCAGAACCCTCAGCTGCTGTGCCATTAACACTACCAGACATAAGTATGGAAAATAAAAATAAAAGTTTGCATTCCATTAATACTAATATAATCATGTATGGAAAGAAGTGCTTGCATTCTTTTCTGACATTCCCAGCAATAGGAAGGCCCCACAGCTCACACTTCCTTCTTGGATTTTCCCAACAAAGTGAAGAATAACCTGGTCACCAACCACTGGAAACAAGGAAGGCAGTCAGTCTTCCTAGGAAACACGGGTCAAAGAAAACGGAATGCCACAAGAGCCAAAAAGAAAAAGGCCTCAACATTCTAGACATGCACCAGTCACAGTAAGTTTTTTATGTGGGTATGCAAGCAAGCCTATAAAAATGTGTCTACAGCAAAGTGTGAAGACAATCTCTGGTTGAGAAGTCATCGTAGACACCAAGCATCTAAGTGAGGCCAACAACAAGGTATATTCAGATGTCCATTAAAAAGACACAAACCTGAAAACAGACACTGGGACAAGACAGACATGAATGACACCTCTTCATCAGGCTATCCCTAGATCTCCTTTTGCAAAGGTTACAAATCTAATGGATACCATGACCTCTAGCACAGAGGAACCAAAGCTATCCAGGTCCTGTTGTAAACATTGGGGGATTTATTTAGTAAATGCCTCAGTAGACCCAGGAATGAACCCACGTGTCTTATTTTAAAGGTTGCAAAAGCACATCTACATCAGAATGCAGTAGCAGATGGTGCAGCTGTTGTCTGGGATGTCTTGGCGGGGGGGGGGGGGGGGCTATGTCAGTCCACTGTCAGCTAATCTACTGAATGCTTTTGTGAACCATCAGATAATTTCTTTTACTTTTCTTGCATATGCACACACAGACACTATATATATATATATATATATATATATATACACACACACACACACACACATATATGTGTGTGTGTGTATAGGTTTACTATCAAAATTCTGAGTAAAGTTCACAAGAGAAAAATACAGAGTTAAATCTATTGAAACAACCAACTACCTAAAGAACTTGCACAGCTAAAATTCACTTGCAGTTGCAAAAGTTCACAAGGGAAAAAAGACAAATTCTAACAGATCCCTGGAAAAGACATTGAAAAGCCCATAACTATAATATTGGGTGCTGTGACTCAGGTTGTTTTTAAAGTTCAGTCACTTTGTCTTTGTATTCAGGAACATTTTACCTCACTGACTGTTTATGGTGGTAAACCACCTGCAGGCTTTTTCCTGCTCCACTCAGTTTGCTCCCCTGCCCTTCCCCCATATCCCACCCTCCCCCAGCACCTCTACTCATATCCCAAGCAAACCATTCTCCCTCATTCCTCTGATCCAATTATATACAACTCTAACTTGCCCACACCCACATTTCATTCACACCTTACCTACTTTTATTTAACCAAACTTATCTGCTTCCTCTTACATCCATCAGCTTGAATTCTCATCCCCCCTACTAAAATTCTTTGCATCTTACTCTATTTTACCATCACAGTATCACCACCTCAAACTGTCTTACATTAATTCCAGGCTTACCACCTTCTCTATTATACACATGAACTAACATTGTGCCGTAATTGTACTACTGACAAGTCACATCTCCCCCACCCCTCCTTATCACAAACCATAGGGCAAAACACCTAACCACATTATCAAAGCCCACCCTGAAGTCAAAACATTTCCAACCTTACCTTCAGCTGCACATATCACAAGATAACAAAATCTCTGTTTAAACCTGATATTACATTCTAACACAAAAATACCACTTTTACTATTGTTAAACCCACTACCACAGTTGACATGCTCCTCCTAACCTGCCTAGCTTCTTTAGTCTTAATTCTCAACCTTGCTACAGCTATATCCTTGCTTACCCCCACACATCAATATACATCAACAACCTCCTCCAACCATCACCCCAATAAACACAGCTTCTCACATTATCTTCTCTCAGCTTTTCCCCTATACCCTCCCATATTATTCAAGCCACAAATTGGCCTCCTCACGTCCTACAAAACCACACGTGACACCAGTACCTTTCACCTAGGAATAGAACACTCCCACGGTACTACTTCTCAATACTGAACTACTCAAATCCTAAGCCTGGCCCACCCTCTGACCATAACCAAAAAGTAAATATACTTAAACTGAACCTTAGCAGCATATGTAATAAAATATACCCCATTGTATGTAAATGTAGAAATAAATAAACGGGTAGGTTCCAAACATAGCAATCCTTTAATGAAAAATGACAAGGTAAGCGCTTTCAAGGATCATACTGCGCTGACCTTGTCATTTTTCATTAAAGAATTGCTGTGTTTGGAACTTACGTGTTTATTTCTACATTTATTTTTGCACTTGTTGGGTTCCTTTATCGAGAGTGAGGTATTCTATTTTTTATTGATCAAAATAAACCTGACATACTAGCCCTAACAGAAGGATGGCTACACCCCAGTGTAAAAGACTCGGAAATAATACCTCCAAACTTTGCAATAACCAGAAGAGACAGATCTTAAAAAGGGGGGGGGGGATAGCACTTCTATATCCCTCTACACTCAGCATCACACCAATATACCCATCTTTTCCAGTGCTGAGGTACTAATCTCCTTTTTGAACCTCAATATTTCAAAAAGAATTTGTAAAATAGTAATATATATCCCACCAGGTAACAACATACCAGTGTTGGAAATTATTTTATCCTGGACATCCCAAACAATAAACCATGAAACAATAATCTTAGGAGACGTAAATATAGATTGGCAAACCACAGCTTCAGACTCCCCCACACATAGTATAAATCTGTATGTTTTTTCTCAGCTCATCAATGCTCCAACAAGATAAAAAAAGAACTTGCAATCTAATCCACCTTAGACTGGATTGTAGTATGCCACCCTGACAATTTCCCCTCTTCTGGTACACTAACTCCCTGAGCGATCTACCAGCTTATTCCCTTAGAACAAACTCACAGCAACTAAGAGTACACACTATAAAATTAGTTAGGAACTCAACTCATTTTTGTCAGCATTA
Source organism: Protopterus annectens (assembly GCF_019279795.1). NCBI lineage: Eukaryota > Metazoa > Chordata > Ceratodontiformes > Protopteridae > Protopterus > Protopterus annectens. The sequence continues at coordinate 1,792,096,539 of NC_056744.1, read as the reverse complement.
ATTCAACAATCTCCTACAGGAAATGGACTGGATACCCCCTTAAACAATTGCCCCTTAATGATGCTGTGCTCTACTTTAATAATACCTTTCTTCACATACTTAATACCCCAGCTCCCATTTGTATGAAAAGAATCAAAAAGAACTCAGCACCATGGCTCCCTAAGGAATGTAAACACCTGATGAAGCACCATGGCTCTCTAAGGAACGTAAACACCTGATGAAACAAAGGGACCGAGCCTGGTCAACCTGGAAACTAAACAAAAATGAAGAAAATCATGTTAATTTCAAAACACTACGTAACAAAGTGACAAAACTAATCAGAAATAAGAAGTTATATTATTCCCAGCTTCATCTCCAGCATAAAATCAACCCCAGTAAATTTTGGCACTCCATATCTTCTCTACTTAACCCTGGAAGAAATGGAGAGCACACCCTATCACCTGATACCCCTCCATCACAAATAGCCAAAAACTTTAACAAGCACTTCATGAAATCAATTTCAGACCTACTAACTGACATCCCTAATGCTGGACCCTCCCACCCTTCAACCTATTCAGACACCAACCCCAGGCCATCATCTACTTCTAACCCTGTCATAACTAACCCCCCTACTCAACAAAATGTCATACAAACCCCATCCTCATTTCAGCCCATACCCACTGACACCATTAAGAAACCGCTACAAAAACTAAGTGCTGCTCTACCTCAGCTGATAATCTCCACCCCATATTACCTCAAACTGGCTGCTAACTCAGTTGCCTACCCATTCAGTATCCTTATAAATAGTTCTTTATCCAAGTCAGTAGTACCTACCACACGGAAAAAATCTCACATCATCCCCATCCACAAAGAAGGCAACTCTTTTGATCCATCCAATTTCTGTCCTATAGCCATCTTGTCACCCATAAACAAAATTCTCGAGAGAGGTATCCAATCAGCAGGTAATTCAATATTTATTGCAAAACAACCTTTTAACCAAAACCCAACATGGCTTCTGACCTAGCCACAGCACAGCTACAGCCCTATTATCTTTTACAGACACCATGAACAAGGCCAGAGATGCAGAATGCTATACAGCCTCAGTATGCCTTGATTTCTCCAAGGCCTTTGACACAGTGTCTCACCCCTTACTACTAAACACACTGTCTAACTTAGGCTTCTCACATAACACAGTAAAATAGTTTCAGAGCTACCTCAAGGATCGTAAACAAGCAGTGAAATGGTCCAATGAACTCTCAAACCTTTCTTCCACAACTCTACTGGTCCCCGAAGACTCCATCCTAGGACCCCCTACTCCAACATTTTCACAAACAACCTTCAGACTGCCTCTCACCCTGGGACCCTCATTCAGTACGCTGATGATTCCACCATAATCTGCACTGCTCAATCACTACCAGAACTACTTTCAAAAACTCAACAGTCTTTTACTGTAGTCGAATCCTGACTAAGAAACGCCCAACTCTTTCTAAATCCAAAGAAAACAAAACTAGTACTCTTACCCCGAAAACACCTCCCCTGTCACTGATCATTTCAATATCCTTGCATCTGACAACACTGTCACAGAAATAGTGCAGGAAAACAAACTTCTAGGTGTTTTCATCGACAAACTTTCATTTGACTCCCATATACAGCAAAATATAAAGAAAACTCATCAAAATCTGGGACTCGTACAGAAACAAACATTTCTTTACTGCAGCTACCAAAACTACCCTTGCAAAAAACATTTTTACTTCCTTACCTTTATGGTGCCCCTATCTTAACTAACTTACAAAATTCTACCCTAAGCAAGTTGGAACAGTGCTACAACAAAGTTTGCCACAAACTCTAAATATCACACACCACTGTAAACCACTCCTAGAATTAAACTGACTTGAACTCTCCAACCAACTTGCCTTTATTCAGCTATCCACCTTGCACAATCTAATTTTCAAGCCTACTGTCTTGCCCTGCACTTGCCAATCTAGTCACACCTTACACACCAAATTGATCCCTACGATCAGAAGACAAAAATCTTTTGGCTATCTCAGAACTCACTAGAAAACCTGGTCACTCTCTGTATTCATACTCTGTCTCTATATTTTGGAATTTTCTTTGTCTCTATACTTTGGAATTCACTACCTCTAGCTTCTAGGTCTATGCCTGGCCTAACTCATTTCAAAGTCTCTTTAAAAAAATCATCTCAAAAATACATGTCTCCGCTCCCGCATAAAGCCTGCCTAATGCCCAGGTCTTCCTCTTTCTGTCACATTTCAATCCCTCACAGACTACAAGATCCTAAGGCTCTTCTAACTCCTTCTCTTTCTATACCATATCCTTAAGCTACAGTTCAGGCTTTACTGCTTCTATCCTTCTCAACTCTCTCTCACTATCTGTCTGCATCACTAACTCTCTGGCTGCTGTTTTCCTAACTGAAACTAACATTCTATTTTGCATGTACTATTACAGTCAATGTCACATACTGCACTACCTACGTACTACATCATGTATGATGAGAGTGACTATTATTGTCTGCAATGTTTTAATTGTATAGAATTTCACTAGATGTGTAGTAATATATTGCAACATCTTAAAAGGCAGCAAGCAGACGAGGAGAATCCACAAGGAGAATGGAACCAACAACACTAAGGCACAACAGTACTCCAATGGATGAAAAAACACTTGAAAGTGAACTGCACGAAAAAGCTTTATTTTAACGCCACAACAAATCCACGTTTTCGGCGCCAATGCAACTTCATCAGATAAAAGCCCAATGAACATACCCACATTTTATATACAGTAATTGATTGATTAATTGAATGATTGAATAAATATCCATTTAAGGTAAAGCATTCTTAAAGCAATAACTGCACTTACATTGATGTTAAATAAATGTATGTAAACATAGACCTTTCAGATTTCAAGCAAAAACTGCACTTGCAATGATAGTGAATAAACAATCTGATTTACATTATAAAATTTTAAAACCAGGTATTGCCACTATTATACTGAATAGTTTCCAAACATTAATTTGTGCAATGTTAAAAATGGAAATAAAATAAGCTAAATGTAAACCTCATACATATAAAAATGCATACAAACTGCTAAATTCTATACTGAAAATAAAAATATAAAATACAATAACTAGACATGTTATTTTATAAATAAATACAATAATATTCTGTCCATCTACCATATGTAAATGCAATAATGCATAAGATATACTTAAAGTTGTAATAAAACCTCAGTGTACACTTATAACATCCTTACAATTGTTCTGCTTTAAGTTTTAGATAGGGCATAATAGAGATAAGGTCGTTCAGACCCGGAGGCTTGTTGGAAGCAAGTAAAATCTGCCAACATGTCTCTCTATGGGATAGTCTAGCTTCCCAATGCCTTCCCCTAATACACTTAGGAACTGTTTCCAACACAAAAAACGTGAAAAAAGCAGATTCGCAAACCGCTGTGTGCCTATAAAGAGCATTGGTATTGCATGTTCATAGATATGTCTCCTTAACTGTCTTTCGGTCTTGCCAACATAAAATGCTTGGCAAGACCGGCAGACAGACAAAGAACTATACCTGTAGAGTTACAGTTATGAAATCTCTGAGCACAAATCTTTCTGTTCCTACTTTCTAAGTAAACGTATTCCTGACTGATGACATATTTGCACTGCCTGCAATGTCCACACCGAAAAGTGCCCTTTCTAGGTTGGTTAGAAATACTGTAACTGGTATTGTATTCCAAAACCCTCTTGATGTTAAAACCCCTTTTATATACAAATTTACATGACAAGTCCTTTAAGTTGTTCAAATCAGTAAAGTCCTTGAAGGTATTCAGTTCTTTTTGAATAATATACCTGATGTGCCCTACATCTTCACTGTGTTCGGTTACAAATACCAAATTGGAACCAAGTGTAGTAAAAGAGGAGGGAGAACGTTCATCAGATGTATCAGATCGTCCCTTCCCTAAAATAGGGGAAAATCTAGTACCCCTACCAGAACAAACCTCCTCACGAACCAAATTGATCAAGCATTTTATGTTGGCAAGACCGAAAGACAGTTAAGGAGACGTATCTATGAACATAGTTATGAAATTCAAAAACTATGCAATACCAATGCTCTTTATAGGCACACAGTGGTTTGCGAATCTGCTTTTTTCACGTTTTTTTGTGTTGGAAACAATTCCTAAGTACATTAGGGGAGGGCATTGGGAAGCTAGACTATCCCATAGAGAGACATGTTGGCAGATTTTACTTGCTTCCAACAAGCCTCCGGGTCTGAACGACCTTATCTCTATTATGCCCTATCTAAAACTTAAAGCAGAACAATTGTAAGGATGTTATAAGTGTACACTGAGGTTTTATTACAACTTTAAATATATCTTATGCATTATTGCATTTACATATGGTAGATGGACAGAATATTATTGTATTTATTTATAAAATAACATGTCTAGTTATTGTATTTTATATTTTTATTTTCAGTATGGAATTTAGCAGTTTGTATGCATTTTTATATGTATGAGGTTTACATTTAGCTTATTTTATTTCCATTTTTAACTGCACAAATTAATGTTTGGAAACTATTCAGTATAATAGTGGCAATACCTGGTTTTAAAATTTTATAATGTAAATCAGATTGTTTATTCACTATCATTGCAAGTGCAGTTTTTGCTTGAAATCTGAAAGGTCTATGTTTACATACATTTATTTAACATCAATGTAAGTGCAGTTATTGCTTTAAGAATGCTTTACCTTAATTGGATATTTATTCAATCATTCAATTAATCAATCAATTACTGTATATAAAATGTGGGTATGTTCATTGGGCTTTTATCTGATGAAGTTGCATTGGCGACGAAAATGTGGATTTGTTGTGGCGTTAAAATAAAGCTTTTTCGTGCAGTTCGCTTTCAAGTGTTTTTTCATCCATTGGAGTACTGTTGTGCCTTATAGTGTTGTTGGTTCCATTCTCCTTGTGGATTCTCCTAGTCTGCTTGCTGCCTTTTGTGGAGTGTTGGTAACTTTGCAGTTTTCTTTGGTTCTTGTTTATATTGCAACATCTTGTAGCAGTTTGTTCTTTCAACTTACTTTTTGTATAGTATTTCTAATGTAATTTGTATTGTATTGGATTATACTTTATTTGTATCGTACTGTATGTGCAGCTTTTCTCACCGGGCCTCTGTTGAAAATGGGTTCTGTACACCCAGTCAGACCACCCCGGTAAACAAATGTCAAATAAAATAAAATAAAAATAATAAATACAGGTTAGATGAAAACGGGAATGTCGAACATGATTCATATTTTGTCTAATCTGCATCAGTGCGAGTATGCAGATTCACAAATGCCACTGTGCATTCACACACCTGTCATAGGCAATATGAATACAGATCGCGGTACAGTAGGGATAGGGAAATTACCCTTTTCCCCCACTGTAGTGCGATCTCAGAGTTGGAATATATTATTTTGCAGGGAGTCTGGATGGGTGCAGGGTGGCCCCCCCCCCCCCCCCGAAAAAATAGGCATTTCTGTGTTGTGCAGTATGTATGTACTGCTTACAAGTTCACCTTCCAGTGGTGTTGAGTAAGCTGCAAGGGAAGGCATATGTCGACTCTTTGAATTCGGCAATATCTCCGACATAGTGCTAGTGTTCCTCTGCTGATTTTCGGAGATATGTTTCCTGTGAATGACTGGATTTTATTCCGGTCTTCGCGATTTCGACAGTAAACTCTATATATATATATATATATATATATATATATATATATATATATATATATATATATATATATATAAAAATATATGTACACATAGAGTTCCATGTGTGTGGTCTAAATTTATTCGGCCTAACTTAGGCTCACTGGTACCTTCCAGGCTAATGACCGCCAGGGCCTCTATAAGCCTGCCAATGCAGTCCAAACCAGTTGTGTTCCTATGCATCATTGGGGTTTATTAGGAGGGGGTATGTTAGGATGTTTGTAAACATTTTTGAGTTTATTCATTTGGTCTAAGTAAATTCTGTCTAAATACATTTGGGGTAAATTTGGATTTTAAGTATCACATCGATGCTTATTTCATAAGGTAATGTATTTTTTTTAACCGTGTACATTTAGTTTTGTGACATTAGTGTAAGTGAATGCTGGATTACATGCTCTCACACAGCTACAGATATGCTGAAATGTACTTTGTGAGATCACACACAGTGGGTTACGGCAGTTTGCTCTTTTCATGATCACTGCTGTATGCTTTTGGAGCTGGAATATATAATCAGCAAGGGGGTTGGGAGGGCAAGGGGGTTGGGAGGGCAAGAGGCTTGCCCCCCCCAACCCCCCCCCCCAAAAAAACACATTTTTTTCAATGTTTTGAGTTTTGGATTAAATGGTTTTAGATGTATTGAATTTAGATTAAGGAATTATCGCCAGTGAGACTGACAAATAAAACAGAATAACCTCATCTGCTACACCCATTATCTTACGAAAAAACAAAACAAAAGTAACTGCAAATCTAAATCAATACATTACACTTGTAATGACCAACTAACATTACAGATATTGCTTTGTGTGGGAGGCTTCTCTCCCCACACCCCAGGACTTTAACTTGAGAGTCACGTTACCACATGAAGAGGGAAAAATTCCCAAATTATTCTGCAGCCAGCCTCCTGAACTTTGAATGTAACCACATGAAGAGGGAAAAAGTCCCAAATTATTTTACAGCCAGCCTCCTGAACTTCGACTAACACAATTCCAACAACTTTACCACTGACAAATGTTCTTCAAATTTCACCATATGATGAATGTGTTTGCCAAATAAACCTACAATAGCCATATGGTGGCTTTCAGTTTGTCACATCTGAACTTCATCAAAAAAAGTTAACAGCTAGAAAAGTATGTTTAAAGTTTGTGCTGAATGTTGCAGCCGCTGAAAGAAGGAAAATTAAGTGTATGTGGTAAGGGGAGTGTGAGCTTGGGAGTCTAATGTCAAATGTTTAGATACAGCAAACGTTTCACTATTAGGGGTAGGAGTGTGGACACGAGTGCTGACGAGATGCAATGTCTAGGTAAGGGACAGATTTAGTACTGTGCGGCTGCGTTGCTGTATATGGTGTGTGTGTGTGTGTGTGTGTGTGTGTGTGCGTGCTGCTGTACTTGTGTGTGTGTGTGAGGGGTTCTGCTATACACGGTCTCTACGCATGGGGATGTGTGTGCTGCTGTATATGGTGTCTGTGCGTGGGGGGGGGTGCTGTTGTACATGGTGTGTGTGTGTGTGTGTGTGTGTGTGTGTGTGTGTGTGTGTGTGTGTGTGGGTGTGCTGCTGTACTTGTGTGTGTGTGTGAGGGTTCTGCTATACACGGTCTCACGCATGGGGATGTGTGTGCTGCTGTATATGGTGTCTGTGCGTGGGGGGGGGTGCTGTTGTACATGGTGTGTGTGTGTGTGTGTGTGTGTGAGGGGTTCTGCTATACACGGTCTCTACGCATGGGGATGTGTGTGCTGCTGTATATGGTGTCTGTGCGTGGGGGTGCTGTTGTACATGGTGTGTGTGTGTGTGTGTGTGTGTTGCTGTACTTGTGTGTGTGTGTGAGGGGTTCTGCTATACACGGTCTCTACGCATGGGGATGTGTGTGCTGCTGTATATGGTGTCTGTGCGTGGGGGGGGTGCTGTTGTACATGGTGTGTGTGTGTGTGTGTGTGTGTGTGTGCTGCTGTACTTGTGTGTGTGTGTGAGGGGTTCTGCTATACACGGTCTCTACGCATGGGGATGTGTGTGCTGCTGTATATGGTGTCTGTGCGTGGGGGGGGGTGCTGTTGTACATGGTGTGTGTGTGTGTGTGTGTGTTGCTGTACTTGTGTGTGTGTGTGTGAGGGGTTCTGCTATACACGGTCTCTACGCATGGGGATGTGTGTGCTGCTGTATATGGTGTCTGTGCGTGGGGGGGGGTGCTGTTGTACATGGTGTGTGTGTGTGTGTGTGTGTGTGTGTGTGTGTGTGTGGGGGTGTTCTGCTGTACTTGTGTGTGTGTGTGAGGGGTTCTGCTATACACGGTCTCTACGCATGGGGATGTGTGTGCTGCTGTATATGGTGTCTGTGCGTGGGGGGGGTGCTGTTGTACATGGTGTGTGTGAGTGTGCTGCTGTACTTGTGTGTGTGTGTGTGAGGGGTTCTGCTATACACGGTCTCTACGCATGGGGATGTGTGTGCTGCTGTATATGGTGTCTGTGCGTGGGGGGGGGGTGCTGTTGTACATGGTGTGTGTGTGTGTGTGTGTGTGTGTGTGTGTGTGTTGCTGTACTTGTGTGTGTGTGTGAGGGGTTCTGCTATACACGGTCTCTACGCATGGGGATGTGTGTGCTGCTGTATATGGTGTCTGTCGTGGGGGTGCTGTTGTACATGGTGTGTGTGTGTGTGTGTGTGTGTTGCTGTACTTGTGTGTGTGTGTGTGAGGGGTTCTGCTATACACGGTCTCTACGCATGGGGATGTGTGTGCTGCTGTATATGGTGTCTGTCGTGGGGTGCTGTTGTACATGGTGTGTGTGTGTGTGTGTGTGTGTGTGTGTGTGTGGGGGTGTGCTGCTGTACTTGTGTGTGTGTGTGAGGGGTTCTGCTATACACGGTCTCTACGCATGGGGATGTGTGTGCTGCTGTATATGGTGTCTGTGCTTGGGGGGGGGTGCTGTTGTACATGGTGTGTGTGTGTGTGTGTGTGTGTGTGTGTGAGGGGTTCTGCTATACACGGTCTCTACGCATGGGGATGTGTGTGCTGCTGTATATGGTGTCTGTGCGTGGGGGGGGTGCTGTTGTACATGGTGTGTGTGTGTGTGTGTGTGTGTGTGTGTTGCTGTACTTGTGTGTGTGTGTGAGGGGTTCTGCTATACACGGTCTCTACGCATGGGGATGTGTGTGCTGCTGTATATGGTGTCTGCGCGTGGGGGGGGTACTGTTGTACATGGTGTGTGTGTGTGTGTGTGTGTGTGTGTGTGTGTGTGCTGCTGTACTTGTGTGTGTGTGTGTGAGGGGTTCTGCTATACACGGTCTCTACGCATGGGGATGTGTGTGCTGCTGTATATGGTGTCTGTGCGTGGGGGGGGGGTGCTGTTGTACATGGTGTGTGTGTGTGTGTGTGTGTGGGGGTGTGCTGCTGTACTTGTGTGTGTGTGTGAGGGGTTCTGCTATACACTGTCTCTACGCATGGGGATGTGTGTGCTGCTGTATATGGTGTCTGTGCGTGGGGGGGGTGCTGTTGTACATGGTGTGTGTGTGTGTGTGTGTGTGTGTGTGTTGCTGTACTTGTGTGTGTGTGTGAGGGGTTCTGCTATACACGGTCTCTACGCATGGGGATGTGTGTGCTGCTGTATATGGTGTCTGTGCGTGGGGGGGGTGCTGTTGTACATGGTGTGTGTGTGTGTGTGTGTGTGTGTGTGTGGGGGTGTGCTGCTGTACTTGTGTGTGTGTGTGAGGGGTTCTGCTATACACGGTCTCTACTCATGGGGATGCGTGTGCTGCTGTATATGGTGTCTGTGCGTGGGGGTGCTGTTGTACATGGTGTGTGTGTGTGTGTGTGTGTGTGTGTGTGTGTGTGTGTGTGTGTGTGGGGGGTGCTGTATATGGTTTGTGTGTGGGGGTGCAGTGCTAATGGTGTGCGTGTGGGTGTGCGCTGATGTACATGGCGTGTGTGTGGGTGGGGGGGGCTCTGCTGTTTATGGTGTGTGTGTGTGCGCGTGTGTATATGGGGGTATGCTGTTGTATATGGTGTGTGTCTCTCTAAGTGTCTTGCACAATGGTCATGTTACAGGAAGAGTTTTTTCTAAGATAAGGTGGGTAACATATAGGATTAGGGCTGGCATGCATTAATAATGTGGTGTGTGTACTGGGAGGGGGCAAGCAGCCTTAGTGTAACTAGTTTTAAGAATATTTCCCCTGAACAGTACAGCACAGAGGGATAAAGCCTTTACTGCTCCCCAGGTAGCCCACGTACGATCAGACAGGGCTACAGGACAGGATGGGAGTGAGCGGCCAATACTGGCATGCCTGTCATGAAGTGGTGGGGATCTACACTCACTGCAGTAAGCAGATTATGAACCTTGAAAGCTCCATGCTGTATAAGAGGTGAGACATTTCTTCAGAACGGTGTGCATTCTCGGAAGCACTCTTGCACCTTCTGAAAGCAGTAACTGTGGAGTTAGCAAAGCTGCCGTGAGGTAGCAGGAGTTGGGGTACACTACCCGGGAGTAGTATGATGCTACAACAGTGTCCTCAGTCTTGTCAACAGCTCCAGATATAGGTAGGGTTGAGCTTGGTGGTGGTGGGGGTTAAGGCAGTCTCAGGTAAGCACAGTGAACAGGGAGAGGTGCGGCAGCTGATGGCCAGATCTGGGGGTGGGGGGTGGAGAGAATATTTCACGATTCCCCGCTGTATTATGTTTTGCTTACTTAAATCCCATACTTACAGCAGGGATTCTCTACGTTTGTGTGTGATATATATGTAGGTATAGTGGCAATTGTTGCAAGGTCGATGTTGCTAACACTGACATGTTAATGTCGATAAACAAACAATACACTTCTGAGTATGCTCAGCGGTTATTCCTTGGTCTATGCACGTTTTAAAACCATGTTTTTGCGAGAGGTAATCTGTGCCCCTTATCCCCCTGCCCACTAATTAACTCCAAGATCATACAATTCAGGGAAAAGGGCATATTCCCCAACCCTCAGGGAATGAGAGCTCTCGCACAACTGTCAACCATGCCTCCATGTAACATTACGTATTTATTTACACACAAACAAACACACACACAAACACCCTAATAATGGGCGACTTCAACTACCCCACCATTAACTGGGAAAACTACTCATGTACCAACTCCTTAGCTCAACGCTTTCTGGAATTCATAAACTCCAATGCCCTGGATCAACTTATCCACACCCCCACCAGGGGCAACAATATCCTAGACCTAGTCATTACCAACATGAGTGACAGGTGTTCCACACCTGAAGTCAACTCCTTGTTCATCCAATCAGACCATAAGCTAATCACCCTTGATATCCACATCCCGCCCCCACCCCCCATTAAGAAAACCACAGTAAAAAATTTCTCCAAAGCCAACTTCATGCTTAAGACAGAAGTGGTGAACTTCATGACACCCATGCAGATGGACAATAGTTACAATTGCCCAATCCTACACAAATGCACTCTATAAGCACTTACACGAGTGCATGGAACATGCTATCCCAAACAGAATAAAGACGCTATCTTCCAAAAAAGGAAGACAATCTGGTGGTCCCCTGCCATAAACAAACTGTACAACAGAAGGAAGAAACTGTTGCAAAAGAGAGTAAAATCCCATGAGTGGAGGAGCTCCCTGGTCAGCCTCAGTAAGAAGACGAGATCCCTTATAAGATCCTCCAAAGCTAGGTATAAAAACAAAATCGCCACTAATTCCAAGGGCAACCACAAAGCATTCTATAGCTATGTCAAGAATCTTGATGGCAACACCCAGATCTGCTCCGAGTTACAGCACATCGGCACGAAAATTACAGAACCAACTGATATTTCCAACATCCTGGCAGATAGGTTCAGTGCTAACTTTACCCCCCTCCCCCCCAAAGGGCCCACATCTACACAGGAAGAATGCACAGTCCCTGTAATCACAACTATGCAGGTAAAAGCTGCACTCTCTAAAGCCAAAAACACAGCATCCATGGGACTGGACAACATCCCAGGCTGTGTTTTACACAAACTTCAGAATGAACTGGCTCCCCACTTAAGCACCATGTTCAATAATAGCCTCGCATCAGCCTTTGTGCCTACTGAATGGCGCACAGCAACAGTTATCCCACTCCACAAAGGGGGAGCCACCACTGATCCCGGGAACTTTCGACCTATTAGCCTGACGAACCTGGTCTGCAAGGCCATGGAACATATCATCATGGAACTCGTAAACAAAGACATTGGTAACCTCCAAACTCTGGATCCCACCCAGTTCGGGTTTGTGAAAGGCAGATCATGCTTCATGAACCTGATCGACTTCTTTGAGGCAGTCACCAAAGCCGTAGATGAGGGTAGGGTGGTTCACATAGCCTATCTTGACCTCTACAAGGCTTTCGACACCATCCTCCCTTCTGGAATTATAGTTAACCCACTAAACTAGGTATAAATCCCTATGTCACAAGATGGGTTGCCAACTGGCTCACTGACAGAACCCACACTGTAAAAGTAGCAGACTCCAAATCTGACCTCAAAGCAGTGACAAGTGCTCTCCTGTTTGGTATCTACTTCTCTGAAGTACAGGCTAACACCAGAAGGCCTCTGGCTAATGACGTTTGCAGATGACTGCAAACTAGGAGCCATAGTCAAGTCCCCAAATGATGTGGACATCCTACAGAAGGGCCTCCCTGAGACAGATGCCTCGTGTCAGAGCCATGGCCTCAAGCTCAATGCCAAAAAGTGCAGTGTCACCCCCTTTGGTTAAAACTCTGTACCCATGAACTACCACATAGGCAGCAATCTAGTTAACGCTGAATGTGTGATGAGACCTTGGGATCCAGGTGGACAGTAGTCTCTGCTTTGATAGTCACATTGCCACAGTAGTCAGGAAGTCCTTCTACGTGGCACACCTCATCATAAAAGGGTTCTCATCCAGGAAAAAAGGTCATTGTTCCCCTCTACTCTACACTCATTAGACCCATTATAGAGTACAACGCCCCTTTTGGAATGTACCTCACAAGACATCTGCAGCAGCTGGAAAGGCCACAGAAGTACCTCACAAAGAGGATTACTGGCCTCAAAACAAATGCCCTACACTGACCGCCTCAAAAAACTCCAGCTTTACTCCTTAGCATATTGCCTACTCCGAGGTGATCTCTGCCTAACATATAAAGCTATGTCAAACCCAGAGCTGTTGGACATACTACACCTAAAGAAATCCCAGTCCCTACGAGCTACATGCTCTAGGGACCTAAACCTTGTCACCACAATAAACAGGACATGCTGGAGGAATAGATTCCTGTCCTAGAGACTTCCCATACTCTGGAACAGGCGATCCATCTATGTCAAGCAAGGTTCTTCATTAGCACTCTTCAAGAAAAATCTTGATGAGTGGATGGGAAATACACCCTGGGGATCACTTCTGTCTCTCTGCTGGACAATGGCACAGGAAAATAACTTTCTTGGGTGGCATAAGCCAGGGAACCTTGTTGGCTAGGCTTACGTAGGCCCTTGGGCAGACAGCCTAGTACCTACCTATGAACACACAAACAAACATACTTTTTGCAGTGCAAAATGTCAAAAGATAACTGGCTGCCATGGAATTAATTGACTAAACTTAGTCGAATTGCATTTAGTTGACTGCTAAAGTGACAAGACTACCCGTCTCCCACCAGCAGAACAATGGTACAGCCCTACTCTGGTGATTCAATGTTTTGAGAGTCATCTGAAGAGTCCTGATAAGAAATTCTATTCAACACTGTGGAACACAAATCTTCACACATACAGACACACATGCATGGATGTGTGTTTGCATGTGCATGTTTATTACATTCTACAGGCCTGCTATTTTATATCAAAATGCAGAAGCTCTAAATACAACTGTTCCTTTTGGAATGAAAGCTAAACTCAATACTTATAAGCACTAGATATATATATATATATATATATATAAAAACGTAATCCGGCACAATGAAGGTTATCCAAATATCGCCAAGGAACATGCGAAATCCAGCCAAAGTAATAAAAATTATTTTATTTTGTAAAGTAACAAAAACAAGAATAAAACACAAATTCAAATGTCCATTTAGCGCTTTCGTCTCCTACCACCGGAGACTTCATCAGAATAACAATTTCCACCATCAATGTTTCTTATATAACATTTCCATTGTAATTCATTCATTTGAATTGACAAATGAAAGCACTTCTTAACTTAACTGTTTGCTTTTAAAGCTACAGGTTAAATAATTTGTTTATAAAACCTACTAGCGTATAACAATACTAACCAAACTAACTAATACAGAAAAATACTGAAGTAAGAATAAACGAACTTCCATGTACAAAAAGTGCAAGTGCCACTTCACACCAAGGAAACCAGGTACTTGAATCATAATTCTGAATAAAAAATTATATAATAAGCATAAATATAATAAATGCGATATAATAAAAATCATCTGTAAAATTTACTGTACAATTTAATTAAAAAAAAAAAACAGATTTCCCATCCTCGTTGAATATATACAGTCAATCCTGTATTCTTTAAAATCGTAAATGTTAACAAATTATTTTTACAGACTAGAGACATATATTTGCAAGAAAAAATAATAAGTCAGTAAATAAGTGAATAAATAAGTTGCACTCTGAATAATAACTAACCAATGCATCAATAAAAGTTCCAATATTATAATAAAGTAAATTCATAATGTAAGAAAGCAAATTCATCATATAAAACACAAATGTGTATTAATTTTGTGTTATTTGTTTCATACATTAGTATATATTGTTGTGTGATACAACAATACATAATGCTATATAAATAAAAATGTATATTGGTAAATATAAATATATTAAAAGTATAAATGCAAATGCTTCAATATATATCGTGAATGTATTAAAAATGTGCTAAAAATGTATAAGCTTATAAAAAACATATATATATATATATATATATATATATATATATATATATATATATATATATACAAAAGCCTAAATTTCCATATATTACTCTAAAAAATGTATGTTATGATTACGTATAAAAATTGCATGTTAAAATGTATGTAAAAATGTATTTGTATGTTAGCAAACAACATGCTAAATGTTAACTAAGAGTTCATGAAGATATATAAATAAATAACTTTGAAAAAAATGACTTTGAAAAAAATAATAACAACTTAGAAAAAAATATATATTATTAACAATAAATACATGAACTGTTGACCAAAATATTATCCCTTAATTATTTTTGGGTCCATTGCTAAAATCTTGAGAGCTGGCGTAATAGATATATGGTTGTTGAGACCTTTACCACAACTTGAATCTAATCGCAGCTGCCATATCATCTCTCTATATTCAATTTTGGTCTCCCAGTCACCTCCCCTCTCTGGGCATTCCACCTCTTCCAGCACCCAAAATCTAAAATTAGCCTTGGAGCAATTGAGTGCATGTCTATAAAGAGCATTATTTTCATTATGCCTGTTTATGTCTCTAACATGTTCGTAAATTCTGTTTTTTAGACGCCTCTCCGTCTTACCCACATAGTAGCTATCACAGGCCTTACATATCACCAAATAGACAATACCCTTGGAATAACAGCTACTATATTTTTTTGTTGAAATTGTTAATTTTATGCTGGGTAATTTTATTTCCTTACTCTCCAAAATATAGGGACACTGCCCACACCTACCACATTTGCATGTTCCATGTTTCTTTTTAGTTCCATTTTCCAATACTTTCTTTCTTTTCCATAATATTTTTAATATTTGGATTCCTTCTAAAACTAAATCTTAAGTCATTTTTAAAAACCTCCGTTTTAGATGCTATACCTCTGAACATATCCCATACCTCATATATACTTTTTTTCAGCCATCTAATCCCATAAAAATGTGTGGTTGTGAGGTATGGTGTTACTTCAAATTCACCCCTTGTCCCTGTACTCATATTCTCATCATGCTGTTTAGTACTAGAAACTTGTTCATCATCATTTTTTGTGTCTTGCTTCAGAAGCGGTATGTATCTAGCCCCCCTTCCCAATACCACATACTCTTTAACTGATGTGATTAATTCAATAGGATATCCCCTTTCTTTAAATAAACTTCCCACATGAAGCCACATCCTTGCCATTCTTATCATCTGTCCCTTTACAATATTCCTCTTAAGATGATAAGAATGGTCACTTTCATAATGTAGATAGGTATTAGAAAAATTCTCTTTCCTAAATATATTAGATTTATATAAATTTGTTCTTTCGATCTTTTGAAAGCTCCACATCTAAAAAATGCACCACATCAGTCTCTATTGAGTGAGTGAATTTCAGGAATGTTGTGGTATTATTAATATACTGTATAAATTCTTCAATATTTTCATTTGTTCCATTCCACAGGATAAATATGTCGTCCAAAAACCTGAAATATTGTACTATATGTTGGTTGAATTCAGATTTAAACACAAATTCCCTTTCCCAATATAACATGATTACTTTAGCGTAGCTCGGGGCACAGGCGGACCCCATAGCCACTCCTTCCTTCTGATGATAACAATCCCCCTCAAAGTAAATGAAATTATATTTTAATACCAGCTCCATATTCTCAAGTACATTTCTAAAATCTGCTGGTGTCAACCAGTCCATTTCAACCAAAATCTTTTCGAACCACTCTAACCCTGTATTTTGTGGTATTACCGTAAAAAGCTCCTTAACATCTATAGTAATAAATAGCATGTTGTCTGCATATTCACTTTCCCCTATTTTCTTTAAAAAGTCCCAAGAATCCTTTAAAATATGATTCCATCTATAGTAAAACTTTTTAATCATTGCGTCCACATAAATTGCCATCGGTTGTGTTTTGGAACCCTGTGAGGCTACTATAGGTCTCAGAGGAGGGTCGGACACAGATTTATGTACCTTGGGAATCCCAAAGATACCTGGGATAACTGGTTTCGGTACTTTTAAATATTTGTACAGTGCTAGGTCTATAGCACCAGATAATAAATTATCTTCTAAAATAAGATAAATTTTTCTATAAAATATGTTAATCTCATTTTTGGTAACCAAAGTGTAATTGTCATCCTTATCCAAAACCTCCTTCATTTTTCTTACATAATCCCATGTGTCCATTAAAACCACTCCCCCTCCTTTATCCGGTTTCATTACTCATAACCTTCTATTACTACTCAAATCAAATAGTAATTTCTCTTCTGTGTATGTTAAATTATTTATCTTATTGTTGTTCATTTTGTATTAATTCCTAATTTTATTAATAACACAACGCTCAAAATTTAAAATCTCGTACTGCAATGGTGGATTGAAAATACTGTGCCTAACAAACAAGTTGTTAATATTATTGTTACCATTTTCCATCTTGGCATCATTGTAAGTATGCCTAAAGTTCAACTCCCGTGTAAACAATTTTATGTCAAGCACAAGTTCTTCCACCCTAGGTTTTCTTGCTGGGACAAAAGAAAATCCTTTAACAAATAAATCAAAATAACTTACATCAACAACAATGTCTGTATAATTAAATATATTCAAATTGTTGTGAGTGTACATAACCTGCTTGTCATGTGCCTCATTGCCATTAATAATGTTACTATTATCCAATTGCACCATGTCATAATCCACATTTAATGAAAATCCTGTCCACCACTCTCTCTGCCCATATTCACTTGATTCCCCTTAGCCGCTCGTGCATAAGAGGCCTGCTGGTTTTTGTTCCTTAGTCTTTCTGACCTCCTTACTTCCTCTAAACCCCCTTGGGCATTAATTCCATCTCCACCGTCATTCCTTTCTAAATTGGGAAATACTTCCTCAAATTCCTCATCGTAGTACCCCTCATTCGTATTGTTACGGTTGTAATAATAATTGTTGTTATACCTCCCCCCATATCTGGGATGCCATACTTTCCCCCTTTGGGGTCGTCGTGGATAGTAGGTCTTATTGTCAGTCACCTGCTTCTGTGGATAATGCATGTTAAAAGGTTTATAGGCTTTCACATTTTCACTCTGCACATATGCAACACCTGCATTATATTCTTTCAAGTCTCTATCAAATTTTTTAAGTTTCCTATTCATGTTAGAGTTAACAAACTTATCAGTGTCATGGAGCACTCTATAATATAAGTTTTTATATTCATCAACAGTAAACAGTAAATCACCATTAATTTCATTGTACATTTTATCAATCTCTATTTTGGTTTGGTCCATGACCTCAGTGTTATGCTTCACCATAGCTTTCAGAATTGACAAACCACAACTATTTAAAATATCACATATTTCTTTAAAAAATACCTGGTCTCCATTGATGTTGTTCGGAAATGAGGGAGGGGATATGTTCAGAGGTATAGCATCTAAAACGGAGGTTTTTAAAAATGACTTAAGATTTAGTTTTAGAAGGAATCCAAATATTAAAATTATTATGGAAAGAAAGAAAGTACTGGAAAATGGAACTAAAAAGAAACATGGAACATACAAATGTGGTAAGTGTGGGCAGTGTCCCTATATTTTGGAGAGTAAGGAAATAAAATTACCCAGCATAAAATTAACAATTTCAACAAAAAAATATAGTAGCTGTTATTCCAAGGGTATTGTCTATTTGGTGATATGTAAGGCCTGTGATAGCTACTATGTGGGTAAGACGGAGAGGCGTCTAAAAAACAGAATTTACGAACATGTTAGAGACATAAACAGGCATAATGAAAATAATGCTCTTTATAGGCATGCACTCAATTGCTCCAAGGCTAATTTTAGATTTTGGGTGCTGGAAGAGGTGGAATACCCAGAGAGGGGAGGTGACTGGGAGACCAAAATTGAATATAGAGAGATGATATGGCAGCTGAGATTAGATTCAAGTTGTGGTAAAGGTCTCAACAACCATACATCTATTACGCCAGCTCTCAAGATTTTAGCAATGGACCCAAAAATAATTAAGGGATAATATTTTGGTCAACAGTTCATGTATTTATTATTAATAATATATATTTTTTTCTAAGTTGTTGTTATTTTTTTCAAAGTCATTTTTTTCAAAGTCATTTTCTTCAAAGTCATTTATTTATATATCTTCATGAACTCTTAGTTAACATTTAGCATGTTGTTTGCTAACATACAAATACATTTTTATATACATTTTAACATGCAATTTTTATACGTAATCATAACATACATTTTTTAGAATAATATATGGAAATTTAGGCTTTTGTATATATATATATATATATATATATATATATATATATATATATATTTTATAAGCTTATACATTTTTAGCACATTTTTAATACATTCACGATATATATTGAAGCATTTACATTTGTATTTATACTTTTAATATATTTATATTTATATTTACCAATATACATTTTTATTTATATAGCATTATGTATTGTTGTATCACACAACAATATATACTAATGTATGAAACACAAAATTAATACACATTTGTGTTTTATATGATGAATTTGCTTTCTTACATTATGAATTTACTTTATTATTATAATATTGATGCATTGGTTAGTTATTATTCAAAGTGCAACTTATTTATTTACTGACTTATTATTTTTTCTTGCAAATATATGTCTGTACTCTGTAAAAATAATTTGTTAACATTTACGATTTTAAAGAATACAAGATTGACTGTACATATTCAACGAGGATGGGAAATCTGTTTTTTTTTTTTAAATTAAATTGTACAGTAAATTTTACAGATGATTTTTATTATATCGCATTTATTATATTTATGCTTATTATATAATTTTTTATTCAGAATTATGATTCAAGTACCTGGTTTCCTTGGTGTGAAGTGACACTTGCACTTTTTGTACATGGAAGTTCATTTATTCTTACTTCAGTATTTTTCTGTATTAGTTAGTTTGGTTAGTATTGTTATACGCCAGTAGGTTTTATAAACAAATTATTTAACCTGTAGCTTTAAAAGCAAACAGTTAATTAAGTTAAGAAGTGCTTTCATTTGTCAATTCAAATGAATGAATTACAATGGAAATGTTATATAAGAAACATTGATGGTGGAAATTGTTATTCTGATGAAGTCTCCGGTGGTAGGAGACGAAAGCGCTAAATGGACATTTGAATTTGTGTTTTATTCTTGTTTTTGTTACTTTACAAAATAAAATAATTTTTATTACTTTGGCTGGATTTCGCACGTTCCTTGGCATATATATATATATATATATATATATATATGGGTCTACTTCATATGATCGACAGTTCATATGACTGACATTCATTTGGTCAACAGTTCATTTGGCTGACAAAAAGTATTCAAGGCAAAAACCTGGGATTTGCCCCCCTCCCCACTGTTGTGCGACCGTGGAGTTGTTATATATAGTTGGGGGTGTGTGGGGGGCACAGCCCCCCACATCGGGGGGTGTGGGGGGCGAAGCCCCCCACCTATACATTTTTGTCAGCCAAATGAACTGTCGACCAAATGAATGTCAGTCATATGAACTGTCGATCATATGAAGTAGACCCATATATATATACATATATATATATATATATATATACATATATATATATATATATACACATATATATATATATACACATATATATATATACACATATATATATATATATACATATATATATATATATATATTTATTACTCGTACACTGATAATTGCACACAGAAAAAAATCAGTATTTCTGCAGCGGGGCAAGCTCTTACCTCACATTCTTACTTACACATTATCACACCTAGGGCATTGCCTCAGGCAGTGAGCACTTACATGGTTTAACTGTGATGGCGCTCATCACTACCATTTGAAGACAGGGTAAAACTTAACAGCATTACTCCCAGTGTTGAGACACTACAAAATGTAGCAAGCAGAAAAATACCCTGAGCAAACACAGCTTAAGCAATAGCAAAAGCAGGAGTAGTATGTACAGAAACGTGCATCTACACCTAGACATACGCACACTCAAACATGTATCAGGAGGTATACACATGTGGTGTTTTGGACTCACGTTTCCTGATGCCCCTCTTTAATAGGTGAGGCTACAGGTTCAGGCACACTTGGTGACTTCCAACTCCAAAAAGTATTGAAAACGGTGTGGCTCAGTCCTACTTCTGTACTGGAGTGTCAAACCCCTGACTAGAACCTAGATGACTTGAGCTTGATTACTGGTTTGGTAGTAGAGGACAGTGACCAACTGACACCAGCTTGTTCATAAGCTCTGACTGACTGCAGTGCTAGAGCCTAATGCAGAGAAAATTTGCATGGCACGAAGCAGGTGAATCTAGATGTGCACCTGGCTCTGCCAAGCCGCATCTTCACAGTAACCCTCATTAAGTGTGTGGGAGTATATACCACCTCCAAGGGACACAAAGCAAGTGCAGACCCTTGCATGTACGATTGTGCATGTCAGCTGCTGAGAAGGAAGAGTTAGGCTAAATCAGAAAACCCTTGATCCTGCTTTTGCAGCCAAGTGCTCCAGATTGTGCAGAACACTCCATATTTGAGATGGATTTAGCCCACTGTTCCCCCTGAATAGTGGTGTCTCCACTTTGCAATTTTTGATTGCTTCGTACAACCACAATTGCAGACAACTGGCATCGCAATATACAAGCCAATCAAGTAACTGCTGCTGAGGCAAAGGGAGCCAATGAGGAGGCAAAGAATGCAGCCAACTTCATGCTGCTAGTAGTTCTCACGCCACTGAAATACCATCAAAAAGGGTATTGCAGGGCACAGAAAGATTATGTTTGGAGTTATGGTCAAGGTAGTTTTCATCTAACTGTGTGATATTCTGAGTTGAGGAAGATTTTCTTGAAGGTTAGCTCCAATCGTGGACAACAACGACAGGAAACCATGACTGGATGAGGAAGTGCTGGCTGAACAGGAGTTGTTTCTGGCACTGCAGTGCATCAATTACAGTGGCCGTACACCAGACCACTAATAAACTGAGCACACAAAAGGGTTGAGATCTGCAGTGCTTGGGTTGGGACAGGCGTAGTGGCGCTGTTGCTGGGCTGCTGACTGCTGCTTGGGAGCTATACCCTTGCCTTAGATGTTTTTTTTTTTTTTGTCCTGAGTGCCTTTGGTGGATTACTGGACTTGTACAGCTGCTTAGTTCCTGAGTGCCTTTGGTGGATTACTGGACTTGTACAGCTGCTTAGGTCCCTTAGGTAGAGGTAGGTGGACTTAATATGTAAATAGTAGGAGCGACTAAAAGTACACTTAGAAAGGAGCAGGGCTTTTTTGCAGAATGCCTAGAATTTTGCTTCACATTTTTCAACTGTTCCTCAAAATTTGTGTTTTTTTCTGGCAAATCACGGAGGATTCCAGTCATTAAAAAGTGACATCAGACTTCACATCCTTCAGAAAATGCATGCCAACACAAATCATGTTATCTAAGCAACTTTCTAAGTAAGTCCTTATTTTGGGGCCTTTTGCCCCCCCCCCCCCCCCAAACATTGCTTTTGGCATTGAAAGATTTCTTGCTCCAAGTTTCACCAGTGATAGTGAATTGCAATATAGAGGGTCTGCACTACGGTACCATTTATTTGAAACGCATTTATTAAATTCTCACACTTTAAGCAATGACATAGATACAGCTCAAGTCTAATTTACTTAATCATGACTCTGTTTACACTCTGCACAGAGATAGGTGTTTTTTTTTTCTCTTCTCTCTAATTGCGCCAATTCCTCTTTCTGCTTATTTTTATCCACTTAACTTTGCTTAGTTTACTTTTGCACTGACCAGTCCCTGATTTTTCCTCTAGTGTTAGCTCTGTCCCTTTTAATCCCTCCTAAAGCTGGTGACTTTTGGAGAAAAGACGGTGAATTTCACTTAAGTTTATAATTCTAATTATTGCCATTAGTTATTTCAAAAAATGTATATTAATTCCCATCCGCTACACTGTCAGTGTCTCAAATTAGTAAGTGTTTCTGATTACTTCTGGATTTATCCCTGATTTTTGGGAGCAAGGCTGGAGGAATTTGGAGAAAGAGTGGTGCACTACATTTTACAAACAATGACAATTTACAGACTTTTTATTTCACAAACTGACATTTCAATTCACATTTTCTTATTCTGTGAATGTTTCAAGTTAACAGTAGCAATCTCTAAGTGTCCCTGATTTATTTATGGATTTGTCCCCAATTCTGCTCGGATCTCTGTCCTTGACTGGTTGAGTTACAGATTTAGCTGGGAGATCATGTGGAGGGGTTGGAAAAGGTAGTGGTGAAGAGCATGCTTTTTATTTATTTTTATCAATGGTTTCTGTCAATTTTATTTATTGATATTCGATTACCAGGGTAGTCTAGCAGACTGTGAATTGTCTGCTTAACTAAATGTTATTGGCTGTGGTTTTAACTACAAGTTAGATGCAGCTTCTCTTTTAAGTAATTAAGTCTTCGGCCATTTTGAGCATCTGTTTTTTGGGCATGGAGGCCTGACCATGAGGCTGCTGTGCTTGTTTCTTTGTCTTTAAAGATGCTTTGGTCTTTGCCTTTGTAGCTGGAGTCGCTTTAATGTACAATTGAGTAGGTCTGAAAACACCCTCAGAAGCCGATGCCTGGTCAGCGGCTCCGGACCCATCTGAGGGAAGTTTCTGAAGGTCCAATACCTTGAGCTTCCAGCGGCCTAGGTGACTCCACGTGGGAGTCTATAGTGGCCTGCGGTTCCAAAGTAGCAGGCGTCAGGGGCTGCGAAAGCGCCTCACAGAGCCGGCAACCCAGCGACTGGCTTAAAAGAAGCCTCGTCATCGGTTTTAGACCTCGGATACCTGTCCTTTTCTTTTTCTTTGTGTTTCTTATGAATTGTGGTAGTCGGTTGGCTATCCAACGGCATTGTGTAATTAAATCTTCTGCCAAAATAGTGAAATGCAAAATCGTACTGGCGCTTTATAGTGCGCTGGTTAAATCTAGCACAAAACCGACAACCAGCAACGTCATAGTCAGGGCCTAGGCAAGGAATACAGTAAGAATGAAAATCCTTATGAGGTATTTGCTTCCCACAAGAAATACAATTATTAACTTTTTCTGACATCGGTCTGGAGCAAGAAAAAAGTTTTCCCCAATGGGGTACTTAGCTTTTAATGAAGACTTCGGATCTGAAATTCGAACACGAAAATCTCAGGAGTCGGCCGACCGGCACTTGCGAACTGCTTCTGCTTTGGGCACCGCACGGCAAGAAAGACTGAAGAAAATGGCATCGGCTGCATCTTTTATACCCCTGGCGCACTGACGTCAGGGAAGAGGCGACAGCAACCGACGCCGGACCTAGACTTTGGAATTCAGGCTGACTGAGGGTAGCCTGCCAGCAGGATAACCCAAGTGTAATGACTGCAACAGTGAAACATGAAGAACGTCAAGAAATTACTCTCAAAACTAAAGCCATGCTCCAATGCCTCCGACATCCCATTATCCTTCCTAAAAATAGCCATTGAAGGTACTGACCTCCCAATCCATATTCTGATCAATAGATCCCTGCTGGAATCTTATGTACCTAAATTATGGTGTGCTGCCTACATTCTACCTCTTCATAAGGGTGGCAAAAACAATAGTGTCTCAAATTTCTGATCCATTGCTATCCTCTCCCCAATCTCTAAACTTCTTGAAAAATGCATCCACCTTCAGCTCATGCCTTTCCTAAACAAACACCAGCTAATCACTCCCACCCAACACAGCTTCCCGTCCAGGGCACAGTACCAACACTGCCCTTCTCTCCTTCTTACACACTAAGTCTCGCCCGTGACTCTGGTAAAATAGTATCAACAGTTCTACTGGATTTATCCAAAGCATTCAATACCATCTCACATACCCACCTACTAAACCATCTTTCCAATATTAATCTCTCCTACAAGACCCTTTCCTGGTTCTCCAGCTCTCTCTCGGATAGGTCTCTGGCTGTAAAATGGGGACAAGGCACCTCCACCTTCCTTCCAACCCCTACTGGGGTACCCCAAGGATCCATACTTGGCCCAGTGCTATTTAACATCTTTATTAACAACTTTCACAAAGCCATACCCAACACCAGAATTGTGCAATATGCAGATGATTCTACTTTAATTTACTGTGCTCCAATCAGTGACACAAACTGCTTTCTCAACCACCGAAAATTGGATGCTCCAAAATCACCTCTCACTAAATGCCAACAAATCCAAAATTCTTCTATTTTCCCCCTCCAAAACTTCCCCTATTGATAAAAACTCACTCCAAATTATCAGCCAAAACAACTCCACCATAGAGATTGTTCCTTCCACCAAACTTCTTGGTGTTACCATTGACGAACATTTGAAATTCAATACTCACATTCATCAAAACATTAAGAAAACCCATATACAACTTGGTTTACTTTACAGAAACAGCCACTTCCTCTCTCCTTCCCCCAGACTAACTCTAGCCAATACCTATCTATTACCCTCTCTCCTGAACGGTGCTCCTCTACTTACTAACTGATCCGCCACTCTCTCCTCCAAAACTGGAAACCTGCTACAATAAAATCTCTAAATTTGCAACCAAAGCCAAATCCTCCTCCCATCATTGTTCTTCCCTTCAGTCATTAAATTGGCTTGAATTCCCCAACCATCTAGACAATCTCCAAATCACCACTGCCCACAGATTATTGTTCCAACCTACCACATGCCCCCTTATACACCCCACAGAACCCTCAGATCTACCCACCAAAACCTAATCTCCGTCCACAAACCCAATCGTCCTGCTGGTCAGCTTCTCCTTAGCTAAAAAATGGAACTCGCTCCCTTCTTCTCTAAGGACCTGTGACAACTCTGAAAACTTTAAAACTCAACTACATTCCTATCTTTATTCAAACAGGAAATGCAACTGTACTCTTTCTCCCAATCCACATATGCTCTCCTCCACTTATACTCCTGGCTAACTTTCACATCAAACTAATCCTTACACTCAAATGTGGATATTATAAATTACAATAATGTAATATGTAGCTCTGATGCTGTGTGCCTGCCTTTCTTGCCTAAATGAAATTGTAACTGTTTTCTTCTTCTGAATTCTACCCGTTTTAAAGTTTGTAAAGCAATTATTCTTTGTAATAATTTTTGTAACTAAACCATGTATTGCGGAACTTTTCTCCCCGGGCCTCCACTGAAAATGGGCTCCCTGAGCCCAGTGGACCCCAGTCATCAAACTGCAATAAAATAAAATAAATAAAATAAAAGAGTAACACTGAAAAATTACATCATCTGCCTATCTATTGCCTACACTTTACTCTGTGCCTCCCTCTTTACTTGTAAAGTCACCATCCAAACCTACAAGCTATACCAACAGTACCATAAATGAGCAGGTTTGCCTGTAACCTCCCTTATAGGGCCCATCCCTGTACTCTGTGCCTCCCTCTTTACTTGTAAAGTCACCATCCAAACCTACAAGCTATAACAACAGTACCATAAATGAGCAGGTTTGCCTGTAACCTCCCTTATAGGCCCGTCCCTGCACTCTGTGCCTCCCTCTTTACTTGTAAAGTCACCATCCAAACCTACAAGCTATAACAACAGTACCATAAATGAGCAGGTTTGCCTGTAACCTCCCTTATAGGCCCGTCCCTGCACTCTTTGCCTCCCTCTTTACTTGTAAAGTCACCATCCAAACCTACAAGCTATAACAACAGTAGCATAAATGAGCAGGTTTGCCTGTAACCTCCCTTACAGGCCCGTCCCTGCACTCTGTGCCTCCCTCTTTACTTGTAAAGTCACCATCCAAACCTACAAGCTATAACAACAGTACCATAAATGAGCAGGTTCGCCTGTAACCTCCCTTATAGGCCCATCCCTGCACTCTAACTTAACTGGCTATAACTACTTCATTTCCTCAGATACTCACTACTACTTGTAACCCACAACTGTGTACATAAAACTCCAGCAAACTTCCCAGTCTAAAAACATCTTCCAACCTTACATACCCCACAAAAGAATTTGCTCGACAAACAAAATCTTCCTACCCACTCACAAAGCCAATAACTCAGCGTTGAAAGCCCTTTACTCCATCCGCATCCCCAAACTGTGGAATTCACTGTTTCTACCACCAAAACTCAGAAACAACTTCACTACTTTTAAAGCTCTAACTAAAGGACCATCTGAAGGACTGTTGGATGTGCTCTTGCCCCTCAGCAAGTTGACTGCAGTACACAAACAAGCCTCTTCCTTATCACCATTTTCTTGCTCCCAAAACATTTGGTCTTTAGCAATAAACAGTGAAGACTTAATTAACAAAATGTACAGTCTTAAGTCTCATGTACCTGCTGCTTGTACTCTCTTCTCAACACTGCTGTCCAAACTAACACGGTTATGATGTTTACAATGTTCTATTCTACTCCTGAAGAGTACATTACCCTAATGCAACCTGAACAACTTGTCCAACTCCCACGTTAATATAGGTCTTTGCCTACCCATGCATATCCATGTTTACAGCTGATCCACTACAAATGCTTGTACACAATGCATTCCATTTCCATCATGATATCTTGACTGCAACACGGTAAATGTGCACTTTTATGTAATTTAATCAACTTGATATGCTATTGTGCATCATTTTCTAATAGTGCAGTCAAAGATGATGTGACCTTTACTTTACCTGTGTTAATTTAAACTACATCTTGTGTTGCACTGTACCAATGAAGCTCTCCCCAGCCCTCCACTGACTAGGGATTCTACACCCAGTAGGTCTTCTCCAGTCAACAAATGAAAATAAATGTATATGACAAAGTTCAGTGAAACAGGTTAGTCTTCCACTGCAGGGTGCCCACAAAAGGAGCATTTTATGCTTTGTTTTAAGAACTTAAAAATGTACATATACAGCTCTGACACGAAAATCTACAGAGTTACACGCAAGCATAAAATGCAACCCCCCCAGTGGAGTACTTACCTATACTCTGAAATCCACGATGAAATGAGGCAGATTATGTTCAGTAGTTTGCACGAATAAACTTTCTCACACAATGGCAATTAAGAACTAAAAATGGTATAAACAAATATCCCTTTCATACCACAGGCGCGGTAATGTCCAAGTGGGAAGGCACCACCTGCCCTGGATGGCAAAAGGTGTAAAAGCTTTACAAGTTGCGCCCTGTGTTGCAGAAATCCCAGCTATTATTAATATCAAAAGACAAATGCCCAAGAAACCAGTTCTAAAAGTCCAACCTGAATTCTCTTGCTGGTGACAGTTCAAGACTAAAAGTAACTAAACAGAAAGGGACTGAAGCGACAGAAGCAAGACCCTGTCCAGACAATATGAAAGTAAGGCCAAGACTTAAAAAGTGATCAAACATAACGGACTGAGGCAACAGCTGGAAGAACCCGCCCAGACAATATGGAACTATAACTATTTCTAGAGAAACTCCATATTTAAAAGGGAAAAAAAAACAGGCTTAGAATTTTCCTTATAATAAAGAATTTTACGGAAGATGATTAGTGGTTTCATCCAGAAAAAGATGTTATGATCGAACAATCCCTGATTCTAGAATGACTGCCCAGCAGCGCAACCATAATGCCAGAGTTACTGAGAATGCCACCTTGGACTAAAAAAAGCATCAGTAGCATGATAGCAGAGACAGGCAAAAATAGGGGGTGGGGGCAGACAACAGTCAGCCTCCCATTGACATGCCCATTTACTTTACAAAATGGTTATGGAGATAGACCAGTGGGTGGAGACAGAGGCACAGCCCTTTTTTTTCCACAGTGAAAGGTTGCACACCTAAAGTTTAGTAGGGTCCAGACTTGCAGGTAATTCTTTTCATACATGGGTATGCAGGAGTGAAACATCCAATTCGCTGACTGCATTTTTTCCAGTTCCTCCGCTCTTGTGAATAGTTCAACGGTTCTAGTCCCAAACAGTACATCCTTATCCAGTGGTGCTTGTTTGGGAACTAACTTTTTACAACCTCTGACAGAAGTTACAGCCTACTCACTTGATTACAGACCCCATAACTGTCACCTGAGGCTATATTCATAACCACATTTTATATAGTGCTTAGCCACCTGGCTTGTCTAGCTGAGGTCTGAGTTTTGTTCTTAGACTGCCATCAGAACCCCCCCCCCCCCATCTACTCCATCTAGTCTATGACAGTAATTAGAAACTTGTCAATTTCTGTCTGCCAATTAATGGCTCTGAATGCCGGGGTAGCGGCACTCTTTCTTCATAACAGAGAACAGTACTAGGAGCTTTCACCAGTTCTGATCCCTTTCCTGCTGGATCTGTCACTAGATTTTTTTTGTAGAGGAACTAGGTCTTACAGAACCTATTATGCTTTTCAGGGGTAGAGGACGCAATGTGCTCCTTGGAGGCTGTCAATAATGCATCTTCCAAATCTCCTAAGGCTAAAAGAATAACTTCAGGCTTAGGAGCAAATCAAAGCGCCTTTTCTGAGATTCTAATACCACTTTTGCCTCCCACATAAAGTGCCCTTTCATTCTGAAAGCAGCATCTTTCCCTCTGAGGGTAAAGCAGAGAAAGTACAATTTTGTACCTACCATAAATGTAGATGTTCGAGTGTTCACCCTGCTGCAGTCATCACACTTGGGTTATCCTGCCGTCAGGCGGTTCCGAAGTTGGCCGGAATTCCAAAGTCTTGGTCCGGCGTCGGCTGCTGTCGCTTCTTCCCTGACGTCAGTGCGCCAGGGGTATATGTAATGCATCCGACGCCATTTTCTTCAGTTTTTCTTGCCCCAGATGTCAGGTGCCCCCAAAAAGGTGGTCAGTAATTAGTACCAAATTAAGCAATTTTTGTAGAAACACAAAATCCCTCCAGCTATAAGCAAATACATCAGGAAGGTATTGTAGAGACTTTAGCCAGTTAGATCAGAGGGGATGGAGGGAGGGTAACCTGGACTGCAGCAGGATGAACACTCGAACATCTACATTTATGGTAGGTACAAAACGGTACTATGTTCATCGTGTTACCCTGCTGCAGTCATCACACTTGGGTAGAATCCCAAAGCTAAGGATGGGTGGAGGAGGTATAGAGGGTTAGAGAAGGCTAGGAGGCCCTGCAGAACTGCAGTGGCGAAGCCAGCTCTAGTCTTAGATTAAAGTGGTAAGTGATAGTGTTTGGTAAAGGTGTGTACTGAGCTCCAAGTTGCAGCTTCCAAAATCTCCTTGGTAGAACCCCCCCTGAGGAAGGCTGTAGATGTAGCTGTTGCCCTGGTAGAGTGGGGCCTAATGGTAGCAGGTACTGGTGTTCCATGATGGGTATAGCAAAACCGAATGCAATGTCCTATCCATTTGGAAATGGTCTGTTTTGATATGGCCTTCCCTTGTGAAGCTGTAGCATAGGATACAAAGAGTTGGCCAGATTTTCTGAAAGCCTTAGTTTTATCCAAGTAGAAATTAAGTTGCCTGTGAATGTCCAAGGAATGCAGGAGTCTTTCTCCTTTGTTTTGTGGTTTTGGGAAGAAGGTGGGTAAGTGGATTTGATTTAAAGCCACACTGGAGACCACCTTAGGCATGAAGGAAGGATTAGTTCGTAGAGAAACTCTGTCTTGATGGAAAATGAGGAAAGGTTCCACTGCCATTAGTGCCTGCAGCTCTGAAACTCTTCTAGCTGAAGTTATTGCTAAGCAGCAGGGCAGTCTTCCATGATAGAAACTGTAGATCTGCAGAGAAAGCTGGTTCAAAGGGAGGTAGCATAAGTTTTCCAGAACAAAACTGAGGTCCCATGTTGGTGTAGGTGCTCTCCTGGGGGGCCGAATGTTTTTTACCCCTCTGAGGAACTGCCTTAGAAGTGGATGCGAAAATAAGGGTGGATCCGTGTTGTAGTGGGCTGAAATAGCTGATGCATGGATTTTAATGGAAGAAAAAGAAAGTCCTTTGTGCAACATCTCAGTTAAATACTGTAGAATCTGAGGCATGTGAGGCTGAAGTGTGTTTTGGCCTTTAGCTTGGTTCCAGGCGCAAAACCTTTTCCATTTATCCGAATAGGCCTTCCTGGTGTTGGGTTTCCTAGCTTCCAGAATAACACCCATAACTGCTTGGGAAAGAGGAGCTGGTTGGATGCTTAGGTGATTTGCCATGCAGCCAGATTTAAGGTTTTAAGTTGGCTGCGAAGTATCTGATTGTTTTGCTGTGTGAGCAAATGGGCAATTTGTGGTAAAATCCAAGGTGGGCCCTGGGCCATATTCCTCAATAGTGGGTACCAGTGCTGGCGTGGCCAGTCTGGGGCTATAAGTATCAGTTGTGGTTTCCCCTTTCTGACTTTCAGAAGCACCTTTGTGTGGAGAGGCAATGGAGGGAAGGCATATACTGTCAAGTTTTTCCAACTGAATGAGAGTGCGTCCACTTTCCAGGCTTGATGGTGAAGTGTCCTTGTACAAAATTTTGTTAGTTGGTAGTTTTGAGGACTGGCAAACAGGTCTATGTCTGGAAGGCCCCATTTTTGAGTTATCATTGCAAATACTTGTAGATCCAGTTTCCACTCATGGGGATCCATGAGGTTTCTGTTGAGGTCGTCTGCCAATGCGTTCTTTTTTCCTGGTAGGAATTGAGCTTGTAACTGAACTTGGTAAGCCAGAGCTGTGTTCCACAAGGTCATTGCTTGCCTGCATAGAGGGTAGGAGTGTGTACCCCCTTGTTTGTTTATGTACCACATTACTGTGGTGTTGTCCGTCCTTATTGTAAGTTGATCTGGATGTAATAGATTCTTGAAGGCTGTCAGAGCATTCTGTACAGCTAGCATCTCTTTTTGATTGATGTGCAGATTCCTTTGATCTGCAGTCCATACGACTTGAACGCACTGTCCTACCATTTGTGCCCCCCAGGCGTAGTCCGATGCATCTGTTGTCATAGTTTGCCTGGCTGGGGGCAAGGTGAAAGGCTGACCGTTGTTGAGGTGACATGCCTGTGACCACCATAGAAACTCCTGTTGTAGGCAGGGAATGAGAGAGATCATTGTGTCCCAGCTGTGGCTGTGTTGAGACCATACACTTTTTAGGTACCACTGTAGTTTCCTCATATGCAGCTTTGCAAATAGTATTAGTAGTATGCAAGATACCATGAAGTCCAAGGCCTGCAGAATTTTTCTTGCAGGTAGCTGGGTCTTTGTTGCCATTGTTTTGAAATACTGAGTCAGTTGAAGTTGTTTGTCTGGCGTCAGATAAGCCTTCTGGGCCGTTGTATTCAAGCTGGCACCCAGGAATGTCATGTTTTGTGAGGGTACTAGTTTTGATTTCTTTTCGTTTACTGTGTACCCCAGGCAACTTAGAAGATGCTTTACAAAAGCCAGATGTTGTAAGAGGGTATCCTTGCTTTCTGCTTGGATGAGGCAGTCGTCCAGGTATGGGTATATTTGAATTCCTCTTCGTCTGCAGTATGCAATTACTGGTGCCAGACATTTTGTGAAGACCCTGGGCGCAGTAGATAAGCCAAAGGGCAGTGCAGAGAATTGGTAATGGGTTGAACCTGCAATGAAACGGAGGTATCTTCTGCAACTTTGTCTGATAGGGACATGCAGGTATGCCTCCTTGAGGTCCAACGTTACTAGCCATGCTTTCTTGCCCAACATGGGAAGAAGCTGCTGTAGTGTTAGCATCTTGAATTTGGGTACTCGTAAGAAGGTGTTTAGAATTGAGAGGTCCAGAATTGGTCTCCAGGCATTGTCCTTTCTGGGAACTAGAAAGAGTCTTGAGTAAAATCCTTGGCCTTGCTCTGGAGTAGGTACCAGTTGAATGGCTCTCATGTCCATGAGAGCTGTAATTTGTTTTTGTGCCTCTGCCCATTGATTTTGTGGCAGGTTTGGCATTCCTCTTTTCATTGGCAAGGTGTGAAAATGGAATCTGTATCCTCGTGAAATTATGTCTAGGACCCATTTGTCCTTTGTGACAATGTGCCAGTTATCTGAAAAAAGTGTGAATTTTCCTCCCAAAGGGGCTGCCAAGAGAGTGCTGCTTGGCCAGATGAGGTGCAAGTCATTGAGTTTGCCTTCTGGTAGTTTGGGACCTGTCTTCTCCTCCCTTCTGTGTTGCAGTGCCCCATTGCCGAGGTTTGTACTGGGCTTGTGGTTGTCCTCTACCTCTTGGACGTCTGTATTTACCCCTCTGTGGTCTGTCAGTAGCTGGAAAGGACCAATTTTTTGTTGGCCAATTTCTGCTGAAGCGAGGGGGCTGTACCTGTAGAAATTCTTTGACTGTCTGCATAGATTTTGCCTTATCCTCCATTTTCTTTAAGACAACTTCTGCTTTGACTCCAAAAAGAACATCCTGCTGTAAGGGAGCATCCAGAAGCTTTGCTTTAATATGATCAGGCAGAGTTTGTTCCTTTAACCAATCATGCCTACGTATGACAGACCCAGTGACAGCTGCTCTGCAGGAAGCCTCCAAAGAATCAAAACCACATTGTAAAGTATGTTTGCCCACCTGTTCAGTTGCATGTAACAGATCCTGCATTTCTTTCAATTCAGACTGTTGAGGGACTGTGCTCATTTTTTGTTTTAACTGAGACATTAGAAATTGCTATTTTAGCATGTGAAATTGGCAATTTAGTGCCCTCATAGCTAGAGTGGCTGAGGTGTAAACCTTTTTCCCCCACCTGTCTAGTGCTCTGGAGTCCCTTTCAGAGGTTACAGGATTTTTTGCCATAGAAGCCTTGGCCCCTTTGGGACCCTGGGAGATGGTCTCTAGATCAGCAACAGGGCTTTTATAAAGGAATTTGTGGGAATCAGGTACTCTATAGTATCTGTCAGGTTTGGCTGGAGCAGGAGGCAGAGAATCTGGGTTCAACCTGGATTCTAAGTAAATATTATCCACAATGTCTAAAACTGGGGGGATGGCAAGAGGTCTGTGCTGGGGGAGTAAAAGAAACTCTCTGAGCCTTTTCATTGAGTCAGAGTAGTCCTGACCTTCCGTAAAGTTTCTCCAAAGGAGTAGTCTTCAGGGGGAGAAGCTGAGGGAATGGAATCCTCAGCATCAGAATCTTCATATGGGGAGAAGGAGTAATCTTGGTCCTCAGAGAAGCCTGAGGAAATAGAGACTTGTTCAGAGGAGGCATAATCTTCCTCTTGTCTAGGCCTTTTGTCGGGTGGGGGTTGGGAACCCCCGATTAAAGAGATCAAATCTTCAGCCATTTTGAGCATCTGTTTCTTAGGCATGGGGCCTTGAACTGGAGACTGAAGTGCAGTCTTTTTAGGTTTAATAGGAGTCTTAGTCTTAGGATACGTTTTTATGGTGAGCGTCGTCGGTCTGGAGACACCTTCAGAAACCGAAGGTGTTTCTGCAGCACCGACATCTTTATCAGCAGTGTCGTCGGTAGGGGGTAAACAAAATGGCTGCGTCAGCCTAGTACTCTCCGTGAAAATCTCCGAAGTGGCCTCGGGTTCCAGATCTGCGGTAGTCAGGGGCTGAGTCGGAGCCTCACTGAAGACCGGTGAACCGGAAACCGGACCAGCCGAGGCCTCGGAGTCTGGCTTGGGTCTAGGCTGCCTGTCCTTGCGATTTTTGTGCACGCCGGTAGTCGGTTGCTCCGACGGCATAGTGTAGTTAAATTTTCTACCGAAGTAGTGTCGTGCAAAATCAAAGCGTCTTTTTATAGTACACTTATTAAACCTTGCACAAAAACGACAACCACTGATGTCGTGGTCTGGGCCTAGGCAAGGTATGCAGTAAGAATGAAAATCCTTATGAGGTATTTGCTTCCCACAAGAAATACAATTGTTAACTTTTTCTGACATTGGTCTGAGGCAAGAAAAGTTTCCCCAACGGGGTACTTAGCTTTATTGAAGACTTCGGATCTGAAATTCGACTTAGTAAATCTCAGGAGTCGGCCGACCGGCACTTCCGAACTGCTTCTGCTTCGGGCACCGCACGGCAAGAAAGACTGAAGAAAATGGCGTGGGATGCATTACACATACCCCTGGCACACTGACATCAGGGAAGAAGCAACAGCAACCGACGCCAGACCAAGACTTTGGAATTCCGGCCAACTGCGGGACCGCCTGACGGCAGGATAACCCAAGTGTGATGAATGCAGCAGGGTAACACGATGAACATCATGGTGTTAATGTCTGCATCATAACCAAGTTGGAAGGATTGGTCCAAGTCTTCCCCTCAGTCTCTCAGGTGTCATCAGCCCTTTCTTGGGTGGGTTCCCTCTTTCTCTTAAAAGAAAGGAGCTCAAGTACTGACAACTAATCTGAACTTGGCTGCAGACCCTGCAAGACTTGGAAATCTTGCTAAGGAGATCCATTCCTGAGAAACAGCCTGGAGCTGGGGAATGGGCAAGGACCTGCCCACTACCTGCATTTGCATAGAGGTAAGCTGGATGTCCCATGTTTCAGCTTCTGAGTTCTCTTCACCGGGGCTGCCACTTTGGGTGGGGGGGCGTCAGAGACAGAGGATAGGATTCCTGGACCACCATGTTACAACCCTCAGTTGTCTCCCTAAACACATTCCAGTCAAAACAAAATTGCAGGTCATGCTCCCCCTGCTCCCACAGAGCTTTTGGCATAAAGTCTAGATAGACTCTCCTTTTTCTTGATGCTTTTTGCCTTCATGACTGTTAACCATCTGCCTCCCTCCCAAACAGACTCGAGAGCCCTTGTTCCTATATTGGGTACCCCCAGTATGAGGGCAAGAACAGTTCAGAAGGGGGTTGTCTTCCATACAATCATGAAATTCTTAGTGCCATCTCATATATGCCATATTCATCTGTTTATCTGCTACACCAGATAACTGCCTGCATGTCCTGTTTATGTTAGTCCACCTTCTCCTCCCAAACAGGGTCCCATGGCTACAGTATTAGTTTGTTCCCAGGCCTGGAACTATAGGACACACCTCTCCCAACAGCAGCACTCCAGATGTTGGCATTCAGGAGACTTCTGTTAAGTCTCAGTCCTACCCCCAGGTGGCTGACATGAGCACTCTGGTCACTGCAGGGACCACTAAGCCTCCCCCTTATGTATGCATGCCAAACTTACCTGCTCCAATCTGTGACAAGTGATGACCTGCAAATCTCTGCTTATATAGAAACAAGTAGCTGACCAAGAAACCCACTCCACTGACAAGATGGGCAGGCCAGTACGAAAATGACCAGGAAACTTATTCCCACTGCCAAGGATGAGAAAAAGGGTATGAAGTGCAAGATGTTTCCTACCATCCTCCCCTGCCTAGCTCTTCCAGCAGCTACTCCATCTTGGGTTATCTAGGTTGTACTCAGGACCTGATCCCCTTATTCCACAAAGCTAGACCCTCTCCACACAGCCATCACAGAGTCCCAGTTACCTCTTCATCACTTGTTCATAATGTTGCCCTCCAATGCTAACAACCAATGGACACAGAAGTCACACAGTGCACATAGTGACAAATAATTATAAGGTCATGATGAATATTTAAACTTGTGCACACTTACCTTCTTCAAATCAGGTGCAGTCTATAGTGTACTGCTTCATCAAGACCCTCCCTTTCCATGCTGGTACAGAACATTATCAGGCAAGCTCCTCCTAAGCCAATGCTTATCCTGGATATGACAGCTATCCCTGGGAAAGTAGATGCCATTAACCCAATGCTCAAGGCTACCAACATGACAGCTATCCCTGGACAGTAAATCCCCATAACCTAATGCTTATCGTCATAAGAGCTATCCCTAGAATAGTAATGGCAATGCTTTGTACGTCAGGTAGTACATACGCTTAATGAAGGACATCTTGAGATCCAATTAACTACAGAAGGTGGATTTCACATAAGATGCTTACAACACACAACTGTACATTATGGTCCCCTTACCACTACACCATGGTTCTTTCATGACAAGTGGCTGGCTGGACTGCTTTCCCATGAAACTGCAATCACTGCGTCCCAGGAAAGGACTAAGCAATATATGCCCAGTTCCCCCTTACCACTACACCGTGGTTCTTTCATTAGAAGTGGCTGGCTGGACTGCTTTCCCATGAAATTGCAATCTCTGTGTTCCAAGAAAGGACTAAGCAATATATGCCCAGTTCCCCTTACCACTACACCGTGTTTTTTTCATTAGAAGCAGCTGGCTGGACCGTTTTCCCATGTAATTGCAATCAGTGCGCACCAGGCAAGGACTAAGCAATATATTCTACTTTTTAGCTCTTCCTTCCCTTTGGCTGTGCCTACTCTAAGTTTCGTACACACTTCCTAAGTAACTCGCATCAAATTTTTGCCATTCTGATTGTGAGCACTGTATTACGTTTTCCACTAATGTACTGACCTGGTGCAAACTGATATTGGTGATTGTTTTTCTTCACTGCTTTGTCCGTTCGTGGCGCTTCCCACTCTGTTCACCTTTGCTATGCTTAGGCCACTCTGCTCCCCTACCCTACCCCAATTCCTACCCACCTCAGCTTTCCCTAGATTTATACCTACCATAACTTCACTCCCAAAAGCTTGTTATCCACTTACAAATACTCCCACCTCCATATAGCCAAGTAACACCCAAACCCCACAATAGCCCACTTCTATGCTTCACAATCTACTTCTTAATGCCCATTCCACTACCCACTCCTCCTAGAACTCAAATTAAACCATGTAACTAAAAAATATTCCCCTTTTCTCCAACCTGCTTCTAACATTATTTCTCAGTCTCCTAATCCACCTTACCTACCTGAACTATTTCCCAGCCCCAGCAACTTTTACATACTCTACCTTTGTCCTACATCATGACAACCTCACAGAAAGCTTCAGTAACACATCAGCTAGCCTAATTCAATACAGTAAACTCTCAGTTAACCAGAGTTTTAAAAAGGAAGATAGGAATAAATACCCTCTCTCTCCAACCTGAGAACAAGTCAAACCAAACAAATAGTATTGGGTACAGCATTATTAAGGCCTTTTAATAGTAACTCTCAAGCAATCAAACTACAGTTATCCGGCATCTACAGATCCCCATGGGTGCCGGTTAACTGAGGGTTTACTGTATAACATTATACATCTCTCAAAACCCTCCCTGACAACATTACTGCTAAACCTAATTTCTACATAATAGTCAAAAATAATAAACCTACCCAATACCTCAACACTACCTCTCCAAGCAACACATTCTATCCCTGTGTGGGGATATCAACCCCAAACCCAGGGTACTCAACTAAAGCTTCTTCTGCTAAAAGTCTAAACCCTAAAAATATTTTTTTAGCAACCCTAAACACATTTAGTATCTGTAACAATACCACAGGACTTCATGCTTGGCTAAGTCAGTTCATCCCAGATATTCTAGTAATCACCAAAAACTTGGATAAAACCACATATCCATGATACAGAAATAACACCCTCAGACTATAATACACTTAAAGACAAACCCCCAAAAAAAAGGTGTCAGGTTAGCCTTAATTTATCCTAACACCATCACAACCTCACCTTTCGCTAAAGAAACACCAACTTTCAACAATGCCGAAATTCTAATCACAACCCTACAAATTAACAAAACAAACATGTACAGTTGGACTAAATATAACCCCAGGCAAAACATCCAAATTATGGAAGATATTCTCTCCTGGCTATAACGGGGTGGTGGTGCTGTGGTAGCGTTGTCGCCTCACAGTAAGACTCTGTCGGGTTCGATTCTCAGCTAGAGCGTCTTCTGCGTGGAGACATGCGTGAATGGGCATACCTTCGTTGAAGGTTGTGCGTCAGGGCTAACTCGGCACATAAAAATCAACTACCAATCATTAGCTCACCGGAGTTCCGCTGTGGCGACCCCTAACAGGGAAAAGCCGAAAGACACAACAACAACAACATTCTCTCCTGGCTATCAGAAAACATCAGTAATGAAAATATAGTTATGGGAGCTATTAATATCAACTGGGAAGATCTGATGATCGAGTCCCCTACTAATAGCATAAACCTCTATGGTTATAGCCAACTAGTTACCAATGCTACCTGCATCCATAACAGCAATACCTTAGGTGCAACACCTGACTGGATACTAGTTTCTAATTCTGACAACTTCTTTAACCCCTACACTCTACTCACTTCGCTTACTGACCACCTACCTGTATTCATATACAGATCCACACCACAAATTACAAGAACCAACACACACAAAAAAAAAAAAAACACTAGAAATATCAGGAACTTTGACAAGCAAAGGTTTAACGAAATCCTAAAAGACACTAACTGGAATCTACTTAAAACACTACCACTAGAGGATGCCCTTGAATACTTCAACAGTGTATTTCTAAAATACCCTTGACAGTCTAGAACCACCACACCAAAAGAATAAAACTTAACCAAGCTTCCTAACAAAAAATACCAAACATTTACAAGATAGAGATAACGTTTGGAAGGACTGGCATAATTTATTTATTTATTTTACATTTGTTTACCGGGGATAGTCCGACTGGATACTTGTCCATTTAAAGCATTATATAGTTTGGCAACAAGTTCCAGGTTTTGCCAACAAAGTTGGCGAACAGGGATTCACCAGCTGAGTTATTAGCTTTGTGGGTTTGGACCAGTAATTTACTGGCTGACCATAGGGATCTTAAAATGTTATATGGCTTAATTTACTAGTGAGGGGGTATATCCTCAGGGTGGTACAGAACTTTGTGTGCTATTAAGAGTTGATTGAATTGTATTAAGCTGGGCAGTTTTAGCCACTCTAGCTGTTTCAGGTTCTGGCAGTGGTGGGTTCTATAGGTGGAGCCAGTGGCGAATCTGGCAATATGGTTGTAGCTATGGGATAGCTTAATTAGTTCGGTTTTGTTGAAGTTTGAGAGTACAGGCGAGGCATATTAGACAGTAGGTGTGATCGGGTGACTGCAGTCCTAGCCAGTGCGGTTAAAAGTGTCTTGTTTTTATACAGTGATCCTAGCTTCTTATTGAGGATCTGTATGGTTTTGTTGACATGTAGGTCAAATTTGTGATTACTGTCTATGATGACCCCTAGAAGTTTAGTGTGTTGATCTGGGGAGATAGTGGTGCCATTGTTAGATGTGACACAGAATGACAGTGTGGCAGATCTACTAGTGGGGGTGAAGAGTAGAAGTTTAGTTTTACTGGTGTTCAGTAGAAGGCATTGGTTGGTGAGCCAGTTCTCAGTGGTGTTAAATGTATTTTGGGTTAAGATTTGCAGTTCGGATGGGGAGGTAGCTGAGCAGATCAAAGTGGAATCATATGCATATTGAATACAGGTAAGCTTTAGGGATAGCAGTGTGAAGGTTGTTGATAAAAATAGAGAAGAGTAGCGGTCCAAGTATGGAGCCTTGAGGGACACCGAGTGTGAGAGAGGTAGCTGATTGGAGAGTTTACCCTGTCATAGTACTGCCTGTTACTTTCTCATAGAAATGTTTTTATTGGAATGTTTAGTTTTTATAGTGTATGCCTTTTAGGGTATTAATTTATTCAAGGGATTTTTGTTTGATTGGTTGGATTTTAACCTATCCTGTGAAACTAACGTATTTAAATCCAAATGACTGTTTGTATATTGTTCTGATGAAGTCAATTTTACTTTGATAAAAGTGCTTAACCTGGAAATAAATTTTGTGTCTACTAGTCCTGCTGGTGAATTTTTTGGTTCATAGTACTGCCTGCTGTCTACCAGTCAGGTAGGACTGGAATCACTTGATAGCGTGCTTATTGAGGGAAATAGATTTTAAAGACAGTATGAGAAGTTCATGGATGACCATGTCAAAGGCTTTTGATAGGTCAAGGAAGAGGGCATTTTTGTTTTGGTTTATGGCATTAGTAAAGGACAGGAGGGCAGAGGTAGTGCTGTGGTATGGCCTGAAGTCCATACTGGGAGTTGGATAGTAATTTATTCTGTATAAGGTATTGCATTAGTTGTTTGTGTACACATTTCTCCATTATTTTGGCTAGTGGGGAAAGAATGGCAAGGGGTCTACAGTTGGATATGTCTGTAGATCAACCACCTTTATGGAGTGGGATGACGTGCGATATTTTCCAGAGGGAGGGGATAGCATTTTCAGATAAGGTTCTGTTAATAAGGATGGATATGGGATATGCAATGGCATCTGCAGCTATCTGTAGGTACTCTGCAGGGAGGAGGTCAGCAGCGAGGGTGGTAGATTTTAGTTTTTTTAGAAGAGTTTTGATAAAACTAGTGGATATTGGTTGGAAGCTAAATTCAGTGTGATGAGTGGATAGATTAGGCATGTGGTTTAAGTTTGTGAATGTTAGCTGATTTGCTAGGGATTGGACTGTTTCAGTGAAAAAAATGTTGTAGGTGCTGGCTATGGCCTCTGGGGAACTATGGGTGAGGTTAGCTGGGGTTGGGGTAGTAGAATGACCTAGATGAAGTAGTTGATGTAAGCCTGCCCAGAACCTTTGGGAGTTGTTTTGGTGTTTTTGTAAGAGATTGTGGTAGAAGCTTTTTTTATTCAGTCAAATATATTTTATGGGTCATTTCTGAGTTGACTATATTTTAGATGGTCGAGTGGGGCTTCGGTTGTTTTCCAGCTGGCCCAGGCTCTGTTTCTAGTTTTGATTTTAGGTTTGGTATCTTTTGCGAGCCATGGTGCTGTATTTGATCTTGATTTTATTATACGTGCTGGAGCATGGGAATAGAGAATACTTAGAAATTTAGTGTTAAAGTAAGCTATAGCCTCTTCTAATGGTACATTTTTAAATTTTCTGTCAGCTGCTTGTAGTTTGTTTAGGAATATTGCAGTGACAAGTTTTTTTTCTGTTTCTAACTGTTTTATATTTATCTGGTGAGGATTTCCTACTTTATGTTTTATGATATAGGTTAAAAAGTGGTCGCTAAGGTAGTCAGGGAGAGTGCCAGCTGTATACATTTGGGGTTGGTTATTAACTAGGATCCAGTCTAGGATACTTTCCCTGTTGGCTGGTTTACTTATCTTAGTGGGAGAGGTTATGGTCTGTTTAAACCCAGATAAATTTATAAGCGTGAGGGGGGTTCGGAAGAGCAGGAGTGCCAGTCAGTGTTAAAGTCCCCTAGAACTATGGTTTCCTTAGGGATAGGTATAGGATAGCCAGTACAGGATATCTTCTAGGGTATTTATGTTGTTGCCTGGCGGAATGCATCCACAGACAACGTATAAACATTTGTGCTGGTTAATCTGTAATTTGGTTATGAGGAGTTCTGCATTATTGAATTGGGGTGGTTGAATGGTGTCTCTATTAACAGAGTATTTTTGTAAAGGACTGCTATCCCACCTCCTTTCCTTGTGGCACGGTCTAACCAGTGGATATTATATCCTGGGGGTAGTATCTCATTGTCTGTAGTACTGGGTTTTAGCCAGGTTTCCATAAGACACATTATGTCTTGGGAGTGGGTTGCTAGGAGGGCGTGTAGGTTGGGAATCTTATTGTTAATTCTGCTAATATTTAGGTGAAATGCTAGGATGGAACTAGTGGGAGTGAAGAGGGGTAGTCTGACTGTGGGGGTTGTGGTGGGGAGGGTCATGGTTACTAGGTCTGGGTGGGCCAGGGTTGGGATGGATGTCGCAGTGTGTTGTTAGGTCATAGTGACAGGATATTCTAAGCTTTAGGAGTTTATGAGTTTTATATAGTCTTTGTCTTTAGTATTGTGTTTAGTGGCTTTACAGGGGTGATATTCTATTGAGGGTGATATGTTTGGTCTGCTGGG
Organism: Protopterus annectens; assembly: GCF_019279795.1. Taxonomy (NCBI): domain Eukaryota; kingdom Metazoa; phylum Chordata; order Ceratodontiformes; family Protopteridae; genus Protopterus; species Protopterus annectens. The sequence goes on along the minus strand of NC_056744.1, from coordinate 1,792,054,362 downwards.
GATGGCAAAGTGTTTGGTGTTATGTGTAAAGTCGTGCGTGTCTGTTTGACCGTTCAGGTAGTGAATACCATGGTCAAGTGTCTGTTCATAGGCAGTAAGACGATAAAATAGAAACAGTATAGGCATTAGGGTGATTAGTATTTTAAATAGAAAAAGTAGTATTTTAAATAGAAACAGTAAAGGCATTAGGGTGATTAGTATTTTAAATAGAAACAGTAAAGGCATTAGGGTGATTAGTATTTTAAATAGAAACAGTACAGGCATTAGGGTGATTAGTATTTTAAATAGAAACAGTACAGGCATTAGGGTGATTAGTATTTTAAATAGAAACAGTACAGGCATTAGGGTGATTAGTATTTTAAATAGAAACAGTACAGGCATTAGGGTGATTAGTATTTTAAATAGAAACAGTAAAGGCATTAGGGTGATTAGTATTTTAAATAGAAACAGTACAGGCATTAGGGTGATTAGTATTTTAAATAGAAACAGTACAGGCATTAGGGTGATTAGTATTTTAAATAGAAACAGTACAGGCATTAGGGTGATTAGTATTTTAAATAGAAACAGTACAGGCATTAGGGTGATTAGTATTTTAAATAGAAATAGTACAGGCATTAGGGTGATTAGTAATTTAAATAGAAATAGTACAGGCATTAGGGTGATTAGTATTTTAAATAGAAACAGTACAGGCATTAGGGTGATTAGTATTTTAAATAGAAATAGTACAGGCATTAGGGTGATTAGTATTTTAAATAGAAACAGTACAGGCATTAGGGTGATTAGTATTTTAAATAGAAACAGTACAGGCATTAGGGTGATTAGCATTTTAAATAGAAATAGTACAGGCATTAGGGTGATTAGTATTTTAAATAGAAACAGTACAGGCATTAGGGTGATTAGTATTTTAAATAGAAACAGTACAGGCATTAGGGTGATTAGTATTTTAAATAGAAACAGTACAGGCATTTGGGTGATTAGTATTCTAAAATAGAAACAGTACAGGCATTAGGGTGATTAGTATTTTAAATAGAAACAGTACAGGCATTAGGGTGATTAGTATTCTAAAATAGAAACAGTACAGGCATTAGGGTGATTAGTATTTTAAATAGAAATAGTACAGGCATTAGGGTGATTAGTATTTTAAATAGAAACAGTACAGGCATTAGGGTGATTAGTATTTTAAATAGAAACAGTACAGGCATTAGGGTGATTAGTATTTTAAATAGAAACAGTACAGGCATTAGGGTGATTAGTATTTTAAATAGAAACAGTAAAGGCATTAGGGTGATTAGTATTTTAAACAGAAACAGTAAAGGCATTAGGGTGATTAGTATTTTAAATAGAAACAGTAAAGGCATTAGGGTGATTAGTATTTTAAATAGAAACAGTACAGGCATTAGGGTGATTAGTATTTTAAATAGAAACAGTACAGGCATTAGGGTGATTAGTATTTTAAATAGAAATAGTACAGGCATTAGGGTGATTAGTATTCTAAAATAGAAACAGTACAGGCATTAGGGTGATTAGTATTTTAAATAGAAATAGTACAGGCATTAGGGTGATTAGTATTCTAAAATAGAAACAGTACAGGCATTAGGGTGATTAGTATTTTAAATAGAAACAGTACAGGCATTAGGGTGATTAGTATTCTAAAATAGAAACAGTACAGGCATTAGGGTGATTAGTATTTTAAACAGAAACAGTACAGGCATTAGGGTGATTAGTATTCTAAAATAGAAACAGTACAGGCATTAGGGTGATTAGTATTTTAAATAGAAACAGTACAGGCATTAGGGTGATTAGTATTTTAAATAGAAACAGTACAGGCATTAGGGTGATTAGTATTTTAAATAGAAACAGTACAGGCATTAGGGTGATTAGTATTCTAAAATAGAAACAGTACAGGCATTAGGGTGATTAGTATTTTAAATAGAAACAGTACAGGCATTAGGGTGATTAGTATTTTAAATAGAAACAGTACAGGCATTAGGGTGATTAGTATTTTAAATAGAAACAGTACAGGCATTAGGGTGATTAGTATTTTAAATAGAAACAGTACAGGCATTAGGGTGATTAGTATTTTAAATAGAAACAGTACAGGCATTAGGGTGATTAGTATTTTAAATAGAAACAGTACAGGCATTAGGGTGATTAGTATTTTAAATAGAAACAGTACAGGCATTAGGGTGATTAGTATTTTAAATAGAAACAGTACAGGCATTAGGGTGATTAGTATTTTAAATAGAAACAGTACAGGCATTAGGGTGATTAGTATTTTAAATAGAAACAGTACAGGCATTAGGGTGATTAAATAGAAATAGTACAGGCATTAGGGTGATTAGTATTTTAAATAGAAACAGTAAAGGCATTAGGGTGATTAATATTTTAAATAGAAACAGTACAGGCATTAGGGTGATTAGTATTTTAAATAGAAACAGTACAGGCATTAGGGTGATTAGTATTTTAAACAGAAACAGTACAGGCATTAGGGTGATTAGTATTTTAAATAGAAACAGTAAAGGCATTAGGGTGATTAATATTTTAAATAGAAACAGTACAGGCATTAGGGTGATTAATATTTTAAATAGAAATAGTACAGGCATTAGGGTGATTAGTATTTTAAATAGAAACAGTAAAGGCATTAGGGTGATTAATATTTTAAATAGAAACAGTACAGGCATTAGGGTGATTAGTATTTTAAATAGAAACAGTACAGGCATTAGGGTGATTAGTATTTTAAACAGAAACAGTACAGGCATTAGGGTGATTAGTATTTTAAATAGAAACAGTAAAGGCATTAGGGTGATTAATATTTTAAATAGAAACAGTACAGGCATTAGGGTGATTAATATTTTAAATAGAAACAGTACAGGCATTAGGGTGATTAGTATTTTAAATAGAAACAGTACAGGCATTAGGGTGATTAGTATTTTAAATAGAAACAGTAAAGGCATTAGGGTGATTAATATTTTAAATAGAAACAGTACAGGCATTAGGGTGATTAATATTTTAAATAGAAACAGTACAGACATTAGGGTGATTAGTATTTTAAATAGAAACAGTACAGGCATTAGGGTGATTAGTATTTTAAATAGAAACAGTACAGGCATTAGGGTGATTAGTATTTTAAACAGAAACAGTACAGGCATTGGGGTGATTAGTATTTTAAATAGAAACAGTACAGGCATTAGGGTGATTAGTATTTTAAATAGAAACAGTACAGGCATTAGGGTGATTAGTATTTTAAACAGAAACAGTACAGGCATTGGGGTGATTAGTATTTTAAATAGAAACAGTAAAGGCATTAGGGTGATTAATATTTTAAATAGAAACAGTACAGGCATTAGGGTGATTAATATTTTAAATAGAAATAGTACAGGCATTAGGGTGATTAGTATTTTAAATAGAAACAGTAAAGGCATTAGGGTGATTAATATTTTAAATAGAAACAGTACAGGCATTAGGGTGATTAGTATTTTAAATAGAAACAGTACAGGCATTAGGGTGATTAGTATTTTAAACAGAAACAGTACAGGCATTAGGGTGATTAGTATTTTAAATAGAAACAGTAAAGGCATTAGGGTGATTAATATTTTAAATAGAAACAGTACAGGCATTAGGGTGATTAATATTTTAAATAGAAACAGTACAGGCATTAGGGTGATTAGTATTTTAAATAGAAACAGTACAGGCATTAGGGTGATTAGTATTTTAAATAGAAACAGTACAGGCATTAGGGTGATTAATATTTTAAATAGAAACAGTACAGGCATTAGGGTGATTAATATTTTAAATAGAAACAGTACAGACATTAGGGTGATTAGTATTTTAAATAGAAACAGTACAGGCATTAGGGTGATTAGTATTTTAAATAGAAACAGTACAGGCATTAGGGTGATTAGTATTTTAAACAGAAACAGTACAGGCATTAGGGTGATTAGTATTTTAAACAGAAACAGTACAGGCATTAGGGTGATTAGTATTTTAAATAGAAACAGTAAAGGCATTAGGGTGATTAATATTTTAAATAGAAACAGTACAGGCATTAGGGTGATTAATATTTTAAATAGAAACAGTACAGGCATTAGGGTGATTAGTATTTTAAATAGAAACAGTACAGGCATTAGGGTGATTAGTATTTTAAATAGAAACAGTACAGGCATTAGGGTGATTAATATTTTAAATAGAAACAGTACAGGCATTAGGGTGATTAGTATTTTAAACAGAAACAGTACAGGCATTAGGGTGATTAGTATTTTAAATAGAAACAGTACAGGCATTAGGGTGATTAGTATTTTAAACAGAAACAGTACAGGCATTAGGGTGATTAGTATTTTAAATAGAAACAGTACAGGCATTAGGGTGATTAATATTTTAAATAGAAACAGTACAGACATTAGGGTGATTAGTATTTTAAATAGAAACAGTACAGGCATTAGGGTGATTAGTATTTTAAATAGAAACAGTACAGGCATTAGGGTGATTAGTATTTTAAATAGAAATAGTACAGGCATTAGGGTGATTAGTATTCTAAAATAGAAACAGTACAGGCATTAGGGTGATTAGTATTTTAAATAGAAACAGTACAGGCATTAGGGTGATTAGTATTTTAAACAGAAACAGTACAGGCATTAGGGTGATTAGTATTTTAAATAGAAACAGTACAGGCATTAGGGTGATTAGTATTCTAAAATAGAAACAGTACAGGCATTAGGGTGATTAGTATTTTAAATAGAAACAGTACAGGCATTAGGGTGATTAGTATTCTAAAATAGAAACAGTAAAGGCATTAGGGTGATTAGTATTTTAAATAGAAACAGTACAGGCATTAGGGTGATTAGTATTTTAAACAGAAACAGTACAGGCATTAGGGTGATTAGTATTTTAAATAGAAACAGTACAGGCATTAGGGTGATTAGTATTCTAAAATAGAAACAGTAAAGGCATTAGGGTGATTAGTATTTTAAATAGAAACAGTACAGGCATTAGGGTGATTAGTATTTTAAACAGAAACAGTACAGGCATTAGGGTGATTAGTATTTTAAATAGAAACAGTACAGGCATTAGGGTGATTAGTATTTTAAACAGAAACAGTACAGGCATTAGGGTGATTAGTATTTTAAATAGAAACAGTACAGGCATTAGGGTGATTAGTATTTTAAATAGAAACAGTACAGGCATTAGGGTGATTAGTATTTTAAATAGAAACAGTACAGGCATTAGGGTGATTAGTATTTTAAATAGAAACAGTACAGGCATTAGGGTGATTAGTATTTTAAATAGAAACAGTACAGGCATTAGGGTGATTAGTATTTTAAATAGAAACAGTACAGGCATTAGGGTGATTAGTATTTTAAACAGAAACAGTACAGGCATTAGGGTGATTAGTATTTTAAATAGAAACAGTAAAGGCATTAGGGTGATTAGTATTTTAAATAGAAACAGTAAAGGCATTAGGGTGATTAGTATTTTAAATAGAAACAGTACAGGCATTAGGGTGATTAGTATTTTTTCACTTGGTTGCATTTTGTGGGGGGGACTATGCCAACAGGATGTGGAGTAATGAAAGAGAAGGAAATGGGTGCAGGGGTAGGGCAGTTGAATGACTGCTGTTCAACAAGAAGAGAGTGGCTAAGTTTGGTTTAAATGTAGCACTAGTGGGGGAAGGTGGGAATTGTGGGCAGGGAGGGGAGCGGGGCTAATACGAACTCCAAGTATTTCCCTGGGCTTACTTGTTTTCTTTGTACAACAGAGTAACCTTTTTTCCTGTAATTTTACTGGTTTCTTCTCACACCAAATATATGGATAAATTTAAGCTTAAGATTATACACTTGCAGAATTAAGAGCTGCAGGGTATAATTTCTGGGCTAGGTGAAGGGGAACAAGGTAAAATTACTGTGTTCAGGGTATATTTGTAGGTGTAGGTGTAGGAAATAAGTTACTAGGGGTAAAAACTAGCCAAGTTACACAATATGGAGGGAGCCAAATTACAGTGGGGGGCAGCCTAAAGGTGCCTTTAGACCCAGGTCAGCATTAAACAGTACATAGAGTGACTTGGTACTACTAGAATTTATGGTATTAACCTTATCCAATTTGCAGGTTGGACTTCCAAGACTTGTATGAGGGTAAAGTTTCTCAGGGTGACGTCCTTTCAGGCAGGAGAGTCTTACACTGGGGTAGTTTGAGGAGGGCTGCCTAGAAACAAAACACTAATTATGAGTAAGACCTTATCGGCACTAATAACGAGCCACCCGTCAAGCAGGTATAATAGTGTCACAAACTGTGTGTTATATGGTAATTCACGAGCTCCGTACAGTTACGAAGCACAGTATATGCTTCTTGTCTACACCAATGGTCAACAAACAGTTGGAATGTAACTCTATCCTTATAAACTACTCTTGCAAACATGCTAAGATGCAGGTAATAATTGTTAAAGTTCTTTTTACAAAGCCATTTCCTTATTTTATGCTGGATAGTTAAGCTAGGTACCGGACAGCAGCTTTCAAGTCCTTTTAAGCAGCTTTGTTATCAGATATCTTTGCACAGTAATTATTTAGCCGATTTCCTTGCATACAGTTTGTTGCTGGATATTTAAACTAGGTGCCGGACAACAGCTATCAAGTTTAAGCAGCTCTGTAATCAGACATTGTTACACAGTAAATATTTAACTGCTTTTCTTACATACAGAGTCTAACATAGTTTAAACATGTTGCCAAGCAGGCTAAGAGCGGACATGTAATGAGCAGTTGAGCTATCAGTTTTATTAACACAGCGCAATACTGTTCAAATAACCTCTGCTAAGTTTGCATTTAAAAACACGTGGAGCTCAATCACAGTGCCTAGGTTCGTACGAAATGCTAACTATCATGCCAGAATACACAAACATTGTCCGAGTACGTCTGACATTAAATGCAGCTTGATTTCCTTAAATGCAGAGTTTTGACACATTTTAAAGTTGAATACAGAGAAAAGTAGTATACCAAGTGTAATAGCAGGCTGCCGACTGGGTCAGGGAGAACTGGAGTTTGAAAATGGTGGTTTCAGGGGCAGTATTAGAAACCTCATATACGTAATGCAACAGGGAGGAGTTAAGGGGCTAATACGAACTCCAAGTATTTCCCTGGGCTTACTTGTTTTCTTTGTACAGCAGAGTAATCTTTTTTCCTGTAATTTTACTGGTTTCTTCTCACATCAAACATATGAACTAACAAGCTCTAGATTATACACCTGCAGAATTAATTAAGAGCTGCAGTTGATAATTTCTGGGCTAGGTGAAGGGGAACAAGGTAAAATTACTGTTTTCAAGGTATATTTTTAGGTGTAAGAAATAAGTTACTAGGGGCAAAAACTAGCTAAGTTACACAATATGGAGGGAGCCAAATTACAGTGGAGGCAGCCTAAAGGTGCCTTTAGACCCAGGTCAACATTAAACAGTACCATAGGTAGAGTGATTTGGTACTGGTACAATTTATGGTATTAACCTTATCCAATTTGCAGGTTGGACTTCAGAGACTTGTTATCTGGGTAGTTTCTCAGGGTGACATCCTTTCAGGCAGGAGAGTCTTATACTGGGGTAGTTTGAGGGGGACTGCCTTATCCAATTTGCAGGTTGGACTTCAGAGACTTGTATCACGGTAAAGTTTCTCAGGGTGACATCCTTTCAGGCAGGAGAGTCATATGCTGGGTTAGTTTGAGGGGGACTGCCAAGTGTAACAGCAGGCTGCCGACTGGGTCAGGGAGCACCAGAGTTTCTGATGCTAACAGAATCAAATATAAACAGTTGCAAAATAAAGCAAAAAAGCTAGTGAACTTGGACAAAAAACAGTTTTCCAATCAACTGTCAAACCACAAAAACAATCCAAAATAATTCTGGAAATGCATATCAAACCTCCTTACCCCTGGCTCTAAACAAACTCCCAACACCACACCCTGACAAAACTCCCTCTGTGACAGCCAACCTGTAACTCTCACTTCATCGATAGCATGAGCAAACTGTTAACAAATCCCACTGCCACAACTACCTTAAGCCTCATCTCCGATCTCATTTCCACCTTTATATCATAACCCTCGCAAAAACAAAAAATGATTCGCCTCCTCAGCAAACTAATACAACATCTTCTATCCACTTTTCTCTGAACCCTGTCCCTACTTGTCTTATTCAAAAACTACTTCAAAAATGAAACCCATGCTCCCTCTCCTCTGACAACTTCCCTCCCTCATTATTTAAAGCTTGCAGCAGAAGCCACAGCATATCCTGTCAGCATCCTTAGAAATCGCTCCACAGCAGAGTCCAATGTCTCGAGCCTTTGGAAAAAATCCATCAGCATCTCTTCACACAAAGGGGGCAACTCCAATCAGCTGTGCAGTCATCAACCAAGCTCTAGCTTCTCTCCTTTCTAAACTACCCCATAGGCAACTGCTGCACCATCTCATTCAAAACAAACTACCCCTACTCAGCATGGCTTTTGCCCATCACACACCACCACCACAGCCCTAACCTCCTTCATGAACATGGTGTCCCAATACACTGTCTCTGGTAACATCACCTCTGTTTTACTACTACACTTATCAAAGGCATTTAACAGCGTTCCATAACAAACTTCTACATCAGCTATCTACTGTAGGCTGCACCCCACCATCCTTCCAATGGTTTGCAAGCTACCTATCCAACCATCAAGAATGCATTAAATGGCAACATACATTACCCCAATATCAAACACAACCGGGGTACCACAAGGGTCTATACTTGGGCCCTTACTATTCAATGTATTCACCAATAACCTCCACACCTCGTTACGCTTTAGCTCCATCATCCAAGACACAGATGACACACCATAATTTCCTCCTCGAAAAATTTACATCTCCAGCAACTCACCCAAACCACCGTCACCTCAATAGAAACGTGGCTGAGAGAAGCTCAGCTAGTCCTAAAGCCTAAAAAAAAAACTTCTGCTATTCTCAACAAAACCAATCTCATCTGACTTTAAAATATTCTCTCAGAATAACACAGAAATTGAAACAGTTCCCACATCTAAGCCACTAGGCATTACAATAGACAACAAACTAACTTTCAAACATCACATCTGCAACTACATTAAAAAAACACACATCAAACTAAGGACGCTCTACAGACAAAAACCCTTCATGGATAACTCCACCACAAAAACTCTTGCCAATACCCATTTGCTTCCCTCTCTCTTATACACAGCCCCCTTATACGCCAATTTACAATCTTCTCTTAAAAACAAGCTCCAATTCTTCCATCATAAAGCTGCCAAATTTGCCACAGGCTACTCCTACAGATCCCATCACTGCCTAGCTCGGAAAGAACTAAATTGGCTTGAACTAACCCCACAACCTAAACCTAGTTCAGCTGTCTTCGGCACATAAAATGATATATACACCCGACAGTTGCCCAGCAATCAAATCCATCCTAAACTCCTACATCCCTACCAGAGCCCTTTGCTCTGAAAACAAAACTCCTAACCATTTACATTCCAAACAAAAGAACTGGACAGTGCCTATACTCTCATGCCACCGCCAAGCTGCGGAACTGTCTGCTAACAGACATTACCACCACTGAGTGCTTTAACAACTTCAAACACACCCTAACAAAACATTTCCTTTGTAATCAGACCTGCCCCTGCTCTATCCCCAACAGGTGAACTCCACTCTCTTGGGCCTTTCCCTTCTATACCTGGAAATCCCTAGATCACAGATTTCATCCACAAACCATTACCATATCGAATAAAAAACCTTGCGTATCTCTACACCCTTAACTATTCTCGCCCTACTCCACAAGTCTTCTAAGAAGATGCTTTCATCTAATATTCTAACTGTCTGCCTGACCTTCACTCTGTTCCTTAATACTACCTGAAAAAAAAAAAACAAAAAAAGGTAATCTACCACATTACTTTTATTTAGTATTGCCTATTTGTATATGCTTTACTACATAGGTACAGAGAGGTAGACACAACAGTATTCATTACTTGTTTATTTAATGTGTGCTTAAATACTTGTTACTGTCTTGCTCAAGTACAATGTCACCTTTAATGTATCAACTGGAGGTTTTCTCCCTGGAGCCTCCGCTGAAAATGGGTTCCTGACCCAGTCAGACTTTCCCGGCAAATAAATGTTAAATAAATAAACTAATGCGCATGCTTATCACCTCGACAGCTAACCCTGGGGGCCAGTAAATCCCCTTAAACAATGAGCATGCACATGTACAGGACATTAGAGTTATCCACTCGACATTACATCGTACTAACCCAATGCTCACTCTCACCTAGTCACGACAGCTACCCCTGGGCCAGTAAATCCCCTTAAACAATGAGCATGCACATATACAGGACATTAGCGCTATCCACTCGACATTAAATCCTATTAACCCAATGCTCACTCTCTCACCTAGTCACGACAGCTACCCCTGGGCCAGTAAATCCCCTTAAACAATGAGCATGCACATATACAGGACATCAGAGCTACCCACTTGACATTAAATCCTACTAACCCAATGCTCACTCTCACCTAATCACGACAGCTACCCCTGGGCCAGTAAATCCCATTAAACAATGAGCATGCACATATACAGGACATTAGAGTTATCCGCTCGACATTACATCCTACTAACCCAATGCTCACTCTCACCTAGTCACGACAGCTACCCCTGGGCCAGTAAATCCCCTTACACAATGAGCATGCACATATACAGGACATCAGAGCTACCCACTTGACATTAAATCCTACTAACCCAATGCTCACTCTCACCTAGTCACGACAGCTACCCCTGGGCCAGTAAATCCCCTTAAACAATGAGCATGCACATATACAGGACATTAGAGCTATCCACTCGACATTACATCCTACTAACCCAATGCTCACTCTCACCTAGTCACGACAGCAATCCCTGGAATTGTAAATTTTCTCAATCCAATGCTATTGGCCATCTGATTAAGTGAGCTAACTACTCAGACTGCCAAGAGTGGCAACCAAAGCCCTGATACCACATAAAAGTGAGTCCACCTGCTGGAGTACTTTCTAGACTTTCCAGGCCTCTGAGTAAACTTTATCCTAAATTTTTGCAGCTGTAATACGTTTCATAAAGACTATCTGCTGTCTCAAACACTTAAGGATTTTCTTATGTCCAACAACAAAGGAATCAATTTTGTAGCTAGCACTGTCACAGTACGGCCATAAGACAAACAAACAAGGATGTCATATTTACTCACTTTTGGTGATACACATACAAACTATCAAAGAACTGATCAGTACAAACAGCACACAATTACACACTAAATGGCATTAAAGTCAGAAGAGAAGTGATAACTAACACAAAAGGAATGCATTTCATCAACTGTTGTGTGTTCTACAGCTACAGCAGCAGAATAGTGACCAACATGCAAAACAAAATAAGGTGCTACAAAGGCTTAAACATGCTTTAATTATGTCAAGATGCAAACTGCTCAATTGTGTGAAGTTCTGCATAAGAAATGATACCAACTGATGGTGAAGACTCAGCCTGTCCAATCAGCTAAAACATAACCCCATAAGATCTCACCAATGCCTTGCAGCTTGGATTCTGAGATATTCTACCAAAATGCATCAAACTGGAAAAAAATGACGATTAACTGGCAAACATAACTGAACCTTACATTTCCATAAGCAAAGGTGAAATTGTCATTTTTCTGCTTTGATAAAGATAATACACCAAACTTTCATACACGTTTTAGAGGCATGAGGACATATTTTTCTTTTTTTTTTTTTGAGATTACACTAATTTTCACAAATGTCTTAATACTTATTTCTTCCACTGCCTGTTACTACACTTCTACCTTCCATGTCAATAAGGTCTTTACCATGTTAACACTCCCCTCCCTCCCTGCAATCTGAAACAGACAAGATCAGTGGGCTTGCTGGCAAGTGCTAGACTCGCATGTGATCACCACATAAAGTAGCGATCACACCTAAGCTAAAGCTGCCAAATGCAAACCATATTCAGGAGTAAGACGATTAAAAGGAAAAAATGGGTTTTTGCAGAGGGACAAGCTCCTCTGCAACCCCCCCCCCCCCACCATCCCTGTCACTTATACCAACTCTAAAGTCAACATTATAGGGGAAAGGGGGAAATCCCTTGTCTAAAAGCAATTCATTCTCCATGAAAAAGCCAGGCAATCACAGCAGACAAACAGATGTAAGGCTTGTGTGCACGACAAAAATCCACATTTTCAAGGTACGGGCATCTAGATTGCACTAAGGTGGTTATGGTTTTTAATCCTCCCTGAAAAAAATATGCATTTTATGTTCCCTACCTGCATCCCCTTCCCCAGCCAAGGGGCACTCCCAAGACTTGGGAAGCAAACTAAAGCTATAAGAAGCATGGTATCTGATGGGGTGGGAGGGTTACTACCTACAGTTAGCTCTACAGGAGCACTGTATGCAAAGGAGTGAGGGGTTACTATCCACAGCTACCAAAGCAAAGAGTTGGGTGGAACTGGCCCACTACCAGGTACAATTTCTGCAGAAGATCAGCTCATAAAAGACTATGGACTAGCTCTGCCTATGAATCACAACCCTTCACGCAGTACTGCTTCAGAAAGTAATGCACAAAGAGAAAGAACGTGACAACACAGGACACACAGATGTTTTAAAAGTGAGCTGTTAACTCTGCCGCCCTCCTGTTTACAAACCCATACTCCTGATCTATCTAAACCATGGGGAAGAACTACTTCAGATCCCTGCTCTCATCTTTAATCATATCTATCTAAACCATGGGGAAGAACTACTTCAGATCCCTGCTCTCATCTTTAATCATACTCCTGATCTATCTAAACCATGGGGAAGAACTACTTCAGATCCCCGCTCTCATCTTTAATCATACTCCTGATCTATTTAAACCATGGGGAAGAACTACTTCAGATCCCCGCTCTCATCTTTAATCATACTCCTGATCTATCTAAACCATGGGGAAGAACTACTTCAGATCCCTGCTCTCATCTTTAATCATACTCCTGATCTATCTAAACCATGGGGAAGAACTACTTCAGATCCCTGCTCTCATCTTTAATCATACTCCTGATCTATCTAAACCATGGGGAAGAACTACTTCAGATCCCTGCTCTCATCTTTAATCATACTCCTGATCTATCTAAACCATGGGGAAGAACTACTTCAGATCCCTGCTCTCATCTTTAATCATACTCCTGATCTATCTAAACCATGGGGAAGAACTACTTCAGATCCCTGCTCTCATCTTTAATCAAGGGGCACTTCCAGTCTTGGTGTCCTGATCCTGCTCTCCTTACTCTGCAGTACCGATCATTGGTCAGCACTGACCCAGAGGGATTAAGGACAGTATCACTTCCATACCCGATCCTTGCTAAACAGGATTCTGATGCACAGGTAACTGTAAATGGACTGTAACATTAGAATATTCATAAACAGGCCCCACTGCAGTGACGGTCAAAAACAGCTGGAATTAATCAAACTAGACAGAGATACAGAGGGTGGGGTAGAACAAGATGGGCCAAGGGGCTAGTAGCTCAACACTACAGACATTAGGGCCGTTTCTGTTCGCAATCTGTCACATATTCATATACAACCAAAGCACAATTTAAACAGAAAATGGCAAAATGACAGGTTGAAATTGGCTGTGATTTAGTGCTTCACTGCAAATGATATTGGTGTACTAACTATTCTGTGAATGACACAGGCAAACTACTGGTCTGAAACTACCCTAGTCCAGAACTATTTAACTCACAACCCTTTATAGTGCATCACAGAACTCCCAACAATGCTGTTCTGAACATAAACCCACTGGAATAATGCTTTCTGGAAAATGGCCGAAAGAAGGTGCTAAATTATAAGCATGCCTTGGAGTAATACTGATATTAAACAGCCTTAGAGTGCCAACAACAGTGCAACCCTCCCCCCCCAAAAACATTTCTCTGTAGGGTGAGTCTCACAAACTTATTAAACAAACAATAAATCACTGGCCTTGCAGATGTACTGCTGTTTGAGGAGTGCATACAGACTATGACAAAATCTCTAGTGCATGGTTATTCTTGGTCAATATCATGGAAAAATAACTCAAATTATCCTAGGTCATGCTTACTTCTAGAAACAGACTGACTGTGAAATAATAAAAACAAAAACTGAATACTGACGGTACAGAAACATGTCAAACTGTAAAATGGTCCTATTATCCACTCCTGAGAAATTGCAATCTGTAATCAAATTTAAATGAACTATAAGTGCTGACAACTGCTCTTTAACTAACTAACTCTAGGACAGTCTGTTTCTAATCCATCTCTGCGGAATGAAATTTATAAATTAGCTGCTACACATTACTGACCACTAAGATTACCCAGAATGCTCTGCTTTTCAGCTTGCTATAAATAGTACAACTCACCTTCTTCTTAAAGTCTGAGAAACGGCCCTGCTCCACTGGGCTGCTTCTCTGATGGATGACATTCTGTTCCATCCGCTGCCTTTTTGGTGCTGGGGGCTTACATTCCACACGTTCCGTATCTCCATCTGGGCTGTTTTCAAACCTGCTGCCGAGCACTGAAAGCTGTTGGGCTTCTTCCCTAGACACCGGGGTCACCCTTAATGCATGTGAGGAGGGAAAGCAAGAATAAGCTGAGCTTCTGTTGCTTCTCTTACACAATGACAGACTGTAGGTATGGCTACATTGACTACAGCTATGGGATCCTCTGTTGTTCCAGCCATCTTGCCAAGGCAGCTGTGACATCACAAACGTTCATGCGGATATAACATGACAACAAAAAACAGTACAACAAATCTGGATGCCAATCATGTTTTCCTTTTACACTGGAACACATCTGTGGTTATCTCTTACCTTCTATCACATTCTACATACAGCAAACCTGCACACCTTAAGCGTCTGCCACTTACCCCGAAGAAGGAGGGGGAAGATAACCGTAACTACTGCTGTCTGTAAAGAATACTGCTGTAGGTAAGGCAAGGCTTAAGAAAATAAAACAATGTTTAAGCACATAGTCAATAGGGTACTTAAGAATACAAGACACCAATTTTTTTTTTAGTCGTAACCGCCAAGTGTTAAAATGTTTTTCGGAGCTCCCTCACTATAAATGTGCCTGCACACAT
Organism: Protopterus annectens; assembly: GCF_019279795.1. Taxonomy (NCBI): domain Eukaryota; kingdom Metazoa; phylum Chordata; order Ceratodontiformes; family Protopteridae; genus Protopterus; species Protopterus annectens. The sequence continues at coordinate 1,792,039,236 of NC_056744.1, read as the reverse complement.
TACCAGACCCCAGTACACACACAGAACTAACGACATCACCTGGTCACCAGTACTTCATACTACAAAAAAAAAAAAAAAAAAATCACAATACTATCAAAAATGTACCTCATTTTTTATTCTGCTGCAAACAAAATATACTCAACACTTCAGCCACTTCTGTAGCACACATAGAACCTGGGACTGATTAGCAATCCAAAAAGTGAGAGAGCCATCAAAGGAGGATGGCAGCAAGGTCAACATCAGGCCTTCCACAAGATGGGCATAGCCTGCTGCATGACTGACAACCAGAAAAGACAGATGTTTAAGCATGCAGCAGATAGCCCAAGACAGACATATGGAACAGTGTCAGAACAGAAGATGTAGGAAAGGTGCACTAGTCATCATGGTGGTACTGTGCAAGTTCAAACATGTCAGGCTGCCACTGAAACAAGAATCAGGGCCAGCAAAAGCCTACCATTCACTGTGGGTGCTTGGATGACTACTCGTCCAGTCAGCTCGAATTTTCATCCCCCTTTCCCCAATCAATCAGTGGCCCATGCCACAGGCGAATGAATTGGCTAAAGACCAGTAACAGGGGTCTGATGGCTGAACAGCATGCATGAGGGGTCAAACAGATGTTAGTAAAAAAAAAATCTACTTTCACCAACACACAAGGCAGATCATAACTATCATTAAGATCTGCAAAGCTACATACAATGTCTGTGTCGGAGAATCTCAGGTTCATTCACAGGAATCAAGAGGTTCATTTATGATGGCCGTCACATCACATGGAGAAGAGGTTATCTGTGGAGAACTATGTTTTAACTGCATTTATCTGGAATACAGCTTTTCTGTTGACAGCAAACTAGTCGACAACCAACTCAATGAAAAAAGCAGAGAGAACACACTAAACTAGGGTACTAGTCAATAACCCATCAAGCACACACAAACTTGCTTGACACAACATTCAACATCCATACAACCCAAGACACAAAAACATCCACTAAATACATTTCTAACATATAGTGCAACCCCCCCCCAATAGTGCATAGTCAACCATAAGACTGTGCAAACTTTGAGGTAAGTGGTGGCTGAGAAACAGTCAGATGGGTCTTCACACAATCCACACTCGCCACTCATACATTTCATACAGCATACATCAACATACCCAATATACACTCAGTCACTGTAATACATATATCACATTCTGTACCAGTATGCACAGCCTACACACACAACCACACAATATCATTGGCCACTCACTCAAGACACTACCACTGAGCACACACACACACGCTTTTGACCAGTCACACCAGCCTACACAATACACTTAGACCAGTTACTTCAAACCTTACCTGTACAACACTTACAAAATAAGCCCCAATCCATATGCTAAAAAAATAACCAATATAAACATCACCATGGTAAAGCCAGTACCGTTTCCATAAGGACCACTTACTTCATAAGGAAGTCAAACCCACCATAACAATGCTATATATATATATATATATATATATATATATATATATATATATATATATATATATATATATATATACACACACACACACACACACACACACACACACACACACACACACACACACACACACACACACACACACACACAACTAGTGTATGTATTTTCAACAAGGACTGCTCATAGGACAGCATCCAGTCATCCATGAGAGCCAAAGGCTGAAACTTACCAAATCAGACTTTGTAAACAACTGATTCAAAAGGTGACTGGGGCCAGTTCTTGGTCCATTTATCCACTAAATATTTACCCTTGGAGGAACCCATTCCCACTCAAGAGGCTGTGCCCCTATACCCCTTTCTTAAAATAATACACTCAGATGACTGCACCTTGGAGTAAGGGAGACTACTTTGATTAATTAACTTTGTGCCCAAGTGTGTAAAACCCAACTTCGACACAAACAACTGCTGCCATACACCCATTCATTGGTAAAAGAATGACAGCAAAGCCTAGTTTCAGCACATTCAACACCAAAAAAACACATTCTCAAGTACCTAAAAAGTAGGATACAGGAGCACCAAGAGAATGTCGCACTTCGTGTGTGATCACAGCATTATGCTCCAGATGGGATGCTTATCTGCCTAGCATCTCTTTACATACCCAGTAAGAAGAAAATATAATTTTCCATCACTGGCGAGCTAACAGCCACAGATAATCTATGACCATTATTCACAAAGTTTAAGGCTCCGACTTTTTATTAAAAATCCCCAAAGGCTTCACCACTGAGACTGTACATCTTGTCAGAATATTCCGGTTATGTACCCATCTCTAGAACAGAAAACCAAATCCCAGTCTCAAGCCACAGTACTGGAAATATTACACAAGTGTGTTTAATCAGACACACCTGCCCCCTTCAACAGCTGTCTATGTGAATACAACAGTATGCTTCTGCAGCTGCTCTGCCTTAGTTATGCACAGCCAACAGTGGATGCTTGTTGTTTTTAGAAATACCTTTAGACATTGGTTACCGCACACATCTGACATGAATGCCTTTTCTGCTGAAACCTGTCCCTCAGCTACAGGCTGCATACACATATACACAAACCTGTTACTGGAAGGCAATCACAGTAACATTATATCTTCATGGAAGACACACCTTCAGCAATATGGCAAATGACCTTCCACTTACAACTGTTACCTGCTCATTCAGTTGGACATTTTCCCCACAGCCAAAAGTGTCCACTACGAGACAATGCCACTTTCATGCCTCAGACACCATTCTGTCAATGATCACCATCTCAAAAAAAGTGCAAAGAAAAGTATTAAAAAGTCAGCCTTGGGATTGAGGAGGAATAAGCCATCCTAATGCAGTAGCTCCCCCAAACCCTTTTATTACTCGGCTGGAGTAACAGATTAGGCTCTGGAACAGTTTGGTAACAGATGATGGGAAATGAGTGGCTACATCGGTGGTGAGAAAGGGTGTGGTGAATCCTAGGTGGACTTGGTATCACACTCCAACCCCCGGCAGAGGCCTCAAGCATGGAAAGTAAGTGTCTGTACATGGAAGTGAGTGGGCTACAGTTATCCAAGCCACTGAAAACAGTGTTAATCCAAGTATGTAAAGAAGCATGCATCAGCAGAATAGGAGGTATCATGTAGTCTCTCCAGTAGCTTCTAGCCCAAAGCCAATCTAGAAGGGATGCTACAGTGGCCAGGTCGGGGGGGGGGGGGGTGACAGTGAACACTCCCAGCTGGGAAGAGCTTAAGACAAATGCAGAGAAGGGCACATAAAACTCTTATGGCTGTTGGAATGATGGTCCTTCCCGCCACCAGTCATGTCCACTCCCCTACTACATTAAATACATCCTGCTTCAGGGAATAACTACAGTGAGGCTTGATGGCCAACAGACATCGGGGCAAAGCAGCCATAAGAGATGTGCTTGTTGATGCTCCAAAGACCAGACAGAATAACTTACAACTGTTGACCTAAAATGGGATGTACTAAATATTACCTATTGGAACCACTGGATTACCTCCAAGTCTAATGTTTGTAAATAAAAATACATCACACAATGTTCAGGTACATAAAATGCTTCTCAAAGAAAGAACTGATAGAAATTAGTTTGTCTTTACAAAAATTACAATTTTTTTCAAGTTTAAATGTTTTCCAAAAAAACAGGACTATTGGAAAAATAAGCTACTGTTGTGTAAATGGAACTTGTCCAAAAGCTGTAATACACTTGGCTTCCCCTTCCCAAGTAGCTTATCTATTTATAAAATATTTAACAGTGAAATTAACATGTCAAAAGATGCTGCTATGAACTTTCATCAACATTTTTATACACCCAATGGGAGGACATATGTTTGTCCCCAAAATGTGCAACAAAATATAGAAGATTTGGGATTTTTGCCTGGAAATGTTTGCATAGATATTTCTATACCTCAAGTAGACTCCAGAGAATTTTTCCTCAGGCAGACAGCAAGTGTTGGAGGTGTGACAGGAAGAAAGAGGTAATTGGGAACATATTTTCTGGGAGTGTGGTGGATTGGCAGACTTTAAGGATTTTTTGCTGGATGCACTGTCGGACATGCTGGGTGGGCAGACTGGTCTGACGGGAGAGATGATTTTCATAGGTTCACTGGTGTTTACTAGGGTAACAACCACAAGTGCCTTTTTAAGTCTAGCCATGCATCCCAAATCTCTGATAAGTTCTGATACCACTGATAATTGCCTGTGTCCATTACAGAGACTGGAGCCAAACTAGGGATGAATTTCCTGTTTCCCAACCAAATGTCCAGGTTGCACTTGAATTGGGTTAGGGAGGAATTCTGCTTCACATGTATGAGGAGCCTGTTCCAGTGACTAGTAAACACTGGGATACATACCTATCTTTCCAGCCGGTCCTATTTATATCACAGGCAAGGTCTAAGTCTTTATAATGGGTAATTCTGGTACTGTTTTTTTTTTTTAGCTATGATATAGAATCTGAATTGCCTAAGCATGGTAAGGCCTTGCAGTGTCCAATAATGGTGGTTGCCAAAAAAGCAATTACTAGAAAATGGAAATCTAAACTAACTATACTAGAAGTAGTGAATATAGTAACAGAGATAAAACAGGAATTGAGATCTTTAGAAATGCTAGTAGCAAACTACACAGGAAAAAATGGGAATTGTGGAAACAATACATACAAGGGAGGAATGAGATTTAAAAGGCGGCAAGATTTAATTCAGCTATGTAATGTTTGACTGAAAAAGATTGGGTAGATTATAACTGATGTATAATGTTTGCAACAGGGAGGGTGTCAAAATGGTTTGTGATGTAAAATGCTGTCGGTGTGGTTTGTTTTCATTTGTATAAATGTACGAATGTCTACATAGTAAGTGATAAGTTAATTAAGATTTATTAAAAAAGGCAGGAACTGAATAAATTATGAAATGTTGCTTAGGTTATATGATATATAGCAATATATGTAAAGTAAAATGTTACGTTAATTATAGTATGATTACATTTATATGAATGCAAATTTGCCTATGTCACAAGTGATAATTCAATAAAGGAATTTGGGAAAAAAAATCATTTATTATATAGCATTTAATTCTAAAAAGGAAGTATAGCCCAAGCAATTTTCTGCCTTTTTTGCATACAAAAAGCTATATCAGTGAATGCAGCAGTATAAAATCTGTTAAACCATTTAATGGAACTGACCTTTATTTTATTAAGTTACTTCCGCGGTGGTGCAGCGGTAGCGTTGTTGCCTCACAGCAAGAGGTTCTACCGTTCAATTCTCGGCTGGAGTGCGGGGAGTGCCTTCTGTGTGGAGTCTGCATGTCCTCCCCGTGGTTGGGTGGGCGTTCGAAAGACATGCGGAAATGGGCGTGCCTTCGATGAAGGTTTAACGTCGAGCTGGCACCTCGGCGTTCGTGAAAATCTACTACCAATCATTAGCGGACCGGAGTTCCGCTGTGGCGACCCCTAACCAGGAAAAGCCGAAAGACAACCACCACCTGTATTTTATTAAGTTGTCATTAAATTCTTTATTGTGGCCTTTTACATTGTTTTAATTCATGATTATAACTTGGTTGCTTTCAATATTGCTGGAAGAAGCTGCTTCTGGTTCCTCCTTTTAAGAAATGGGGAAAGTCTCTCATCACATCTACTGCCCTATAGTTCTAGAACTTCCAAAATTTGTAACTCAACTGATTACACAGAGGTTAACAGCTTGACAGAAAATTTTCAAAGTGGCATTCGTAAACACAATGTTTACTGCTAAGTATACACTTTTTTTTGGGGGGGGGGTTTCAAATGGCTACACACTAGTAGGTTGAACATAACTTTCCCAATATGAATATCAAGAATTTGTTAAAAAGCCAGTAAAAGTTATCAATCTGGGTAAAACTCTATTCCTGGTTAGTAATTATAGTGCCTGGAGGCCAGCAAATGCATTTGGACAACAGAAGCAAAAATCAACTATAAAAGGATGAAGAAAAGGTCCTGACAAAACGAACCTTGTAGCTCTTCAGCAACATGCAGTTCAGGTTTCAGTTTTGGTACAGAACATGTCTTCTGGTAATACAGAAAAAAAATAAATTAAATGGATTCATAGGTGTTTAAAGAAATGGCACTCTAAAGCCATACACTGTCAAATGTCAGAGGATGGAAAAACTAGAGCAAGCTTTAAGCAGTTACTCAGATGAGCTGATAAACTTGCAGAAATCAGGGAAAGACAGAGTGAATATAAGGGGTTTCAAGATGAGCTGCTTGAGGTAAAAATAACAGAGCTGAAAGAAGGAGATGCAGGAAAATACACCTTTTTGCAATATCAGAGAAACTGAAAGGAACAGACTGCCTTAATGACATGAAATTACGAATCAGCAAAAAGACTGACATTCCACAGTAGGATTTGTTAAATGAGAGGTCACAGTGTGCATATGGTCCAAATCTAGCTATCAGAAATCAGCCAAGACTTATATTAGTAAATATACTATCATACCAGCAGAAACAGCTCCTCCTGACAAAATTATGGCAGATGGCAAAGGTATTAAAAAAACAGGGGACCAGAGTCTTCTTGGAAAACGCACATTCACTGTACACCAGCCAGAAGACGAGCAATTAAATCCCAAGTACTCAACAGATACTGAGAGGTAGGTGTGAGACTCAATTTGCTATGCTCACTATAACTTGCTGTCTTCAGAATATTTCCTCCTGAAGGATAAATGACCTTTTTAGATGCAGAAAGTACAATAGTGTACACTTACCAGAAATGTAGATGTTCGAGTGTATTCACTGTTGCAGTCATTACATTTGGTTATCTGCCTGCAGGTAGCCCTCAACCGGCCTGAATACCAGAGTCTTGGATTACTGCGTCGGATGTGGTCTCTTCTTTCATGACGTCAGGTCGTGAGGGGTATAAAACATGCAGCCGACGTCATTACATCAGTTTTTCTTGCTCCAGATGTCAGGAGACCCCACAATTGGAAGCAATTATGTTATGTTACACCTCCATCAAAAAGCAAATACACCAGAGAGCTTAAAAGAAGGAAAGGTAGAGCCAAGAGAAGTCAGGGGGCTGGAGTGAGGGTAACCAGGACTGCAACAGTGAATACACTCTGACATCTACATTTATGGTACGTATACACAACTGTGCTATGTTCTTCGTGTTTCACTGTTGCAGAAATCACATTTGGGTTGATTCCCAAAGCTGAGGAATGAAGGAGGAAGTTAGAGAGCCTTAGGGCCAGCTATTAAGCCCTATAAGACTGCAGTGCCAAAACCAGCTCTGGATTTAGAAAAAATAGGCATGTGGTAATGCTTGGTGAAGGTATGTACAGAGCTCCAGGTAGCAGCTTCTAGGATGTCCCTGGTAGGGACTCCTCTGAGAAAGACTGTAGAGGTAGATGCAGCCCTGGTGGAATGTGATCTTATCCCCTGTGGGGTAGGTTTTCCATGGTGCTTATAGCAGAAATTAATGCAATGGGCTATCCATTTAGAAATGGTTTGCTTTGAAATGGCCTTCCCCTCTGCCCCTGCAGCAAAGCCAACTAGCAGCTGTTCAGATTTTCTGAGAAGTTTAACCCTGTCCAAATAAAATCTAAGTTGTCTGTGCACGTCCAAAGAGTGCAGTATTCATTCTCCTTTGTTTTGTGGATTCAGGACAAAGGTAGGCAAATGAATGGACTGATTTAGGGCCACAATAGACACCACCTTGGGCATAAAGGAAGGATTGGTCCTGAGGGAAACCCCGTCTACATGGAAGATAATGAAGGGTTCCACTGCCATGAGGGCCTGTAATTCAGACACTCTTCTTGCTGAAGTGATGGCTAGAAGGAAGGCTGTTTTCCAAGAAAGGAATTTCAACTCTGCAGTTGCAGCTGGTTCAAATGCAGGGAGAGTGAGCTTTTCCAATACAAAGTTAAGGTCCCAGGCTGGAGTAGGGGCTCACCTGGGGGGGGGGGGTCTTAAATTTTTAGCCCCTCTGAGGAATTGCTTTAGCAGGGGGTGAGAGAAGAGGGGTGGGTTCAGTATTATAATGTGCTGAAATGGCAGAGGCATGAATTTTAATTGACGAGAAGGATAGGCCCTTGTGGAGCATTTCTGTTAAGTACTGAAGAATATGAGGTAAACTGGGCACCGTTGTGCCCATCCCCTGAGTCTGGCTCCAGGAACAGTATCTTTTTCACTTTTCAGCATAGGATTTTCTAGTACTAGGCCTCCTTGTTTCCATAATGATATCTAGCACCTGCTTACTGAGGGATGCTATTGGAGAGCTCAAGGAATTAGCCAGGCTACAATGTTCAGGGTTTGAAGCTGAGGGTGCAGAATCTGGCCCGCCTGCTGGGACAGCAGGGAAGGTATCTGAGGTAGGTGCCATGGCTCCAGCAGTATCCTACTATGCAAGAGGGGGTACCAGTGCTGGCGAGGCCAGTCTGGTGCAATCAGTACTGTCCTTGGCTTGTCCTGTTTGATCCTTAGCAGAACCTTTGAGAGGAGAGGCAGAGGGGGAAAGGCATAAACCGAGAGGCTTTCCCAGGTAAACGACAGGGCATCCACTTTCCAAGCCTGACTGTGGGAAGTCCTTGTGCAGAATTTGTCCAACTGGTAGTTCTGAGGGGCGGCAAACCGGTCTATCTCTGGAGCCCCCCATTTGTTCCTCAAGAGGATGAATATTTTTGGTTTCAGTTTCCATGGGTCCATGAGATTTCTGCTTAGGTCGTCTGCCAGTGAATTTAGCTTGCCTGGCAGGAATTGAGCTTGTAGGTGCACTTGGTAGCTCAAGGCTGTGTTCTACAGAGCCATGGCTAGTCTGCAGAGAGGGTACAAGTTGGTTCCCCCTGCTTATGTACCACATAACTGTGGTGTTGTCTGTCTTTACCAATAATTGTCCTGGAAGGATGTGGTCTTAAAAGGCGGTCAGGGAATTCTGTACAGCTAACACTTCTTTTTGGTTGATATGCAGGTGCATCTGACTCTGGTTCCATTTGCCCTGAATGCACTGCCCTGCCAAGTGAGCCCCCCCCCCCCCCCATGTATAGTCTGATGAGTCTGTTTGTTAGGCTTTGGGCGGCAGGGGATAGAATGAAAGGGAGTTCCTTGTTGTGGTAGCAGGCCTCTGCCCACCAAAGGAACTCTGTCTTCATACATGGAATGATAGAAATCATTGATTCCAGGTCCTGAGAATGTTGACACCACAGGCTTTTTAGATACCATTGGAGTTTCCTCATATGCAGTCTTGTATAATTCCATATGCAAGAGGCCATGGACCCCAGGGCTTGCAAAATTTTCCTTGCAGATAGCTGGGTCTTTGTGGCCAGTAGTTTGAAGTAGGTTGTCAAATAAACTTGTTTCTCTGGAGTGAGGTATGCCATCTGGGAAGTTGTGTTCAAGCTTGCTTCCAGGAATACAATCTGTTGGCAGGGTATTAGGTGAGATTTCTTTTCGTTTATGGTGTACCCCAGTGAGGTTAGAAGTTTATTTACGAATGCCAGATGTTTTAATAGCAAGTCCTGGCATTCTGCCAGAATCAGACAATCATCCAGGTATGGGTATATTTGAATATTTCTCTGCCTGCAAAATGCAATGGCTGGAGCTAGACACTTTGTGAATACCCAGGGCGCAACTGATAAGCCAAAGGGAAGTGCAGAGAACTGACAGTGCATGGAGCCTGCCCTGAAGAGTAGGTATTTCCTGTGGAATGTGCAGGTAACACTTCCTTTATGTCTAAGGTTGCCAACCAGGCATCTTTGCCTTGTATAGGAAGCAGCTGTTGAAGTGTTAGCATTTTGAATTTTGGGATTACCAAAAAGGTGTTTAGAATAGAGAGGTCCAGGATAGGACGCCAGGAGTTGTCTTTTCTGGGTACCAGGAAAAGTCTTGAATAAAATCCTTGCCCCCTTTCTTCTGCTGGGACAGGCTGAATAGCCCTGATACTTAGAAGAGAGAGAACCTGCTGTTGAGCCTATGCCCACTGATTTGGGGGTAGGTCTGGCCAACCATTTGGGGTTGGTAGGGTGTGGAAGTGGAATCTGTATCCTTGGAAAACTATATTTAAAACCCATTTGTCCTGGGTAATGAGTTCCCAGTTTTTTGCATGCAGGGCGAGCTTTCCTCCTAAGGGAGCAGGCAGTTGAGCAGGTCTTGGAAGGGTTAAGGTTAAGTCACTGTGATATTTTTCCGTAGGGGAGTGTCTTACCACTTCCTGCTTTGGAAGTGGCAGCCCCCCACTGCTTAGGCCTGTGCGTAGCCTGAGACTGTAACCTAGGTGGTCTGCTGTTCCTGGGTTTGGACTGAGAAGGCCTGGAAAGGGCCAATTCTTTGAAGGCCAATTCCTATTAAATCTGGGAGACCGTACTTGCAGGAAATCTTTAACAGTTTGCATAGATTTAGCTTTTTCCTCCATCTTTATGAGGGCTACTTCTGCTTTGTTGCCAAACAGGCGGTCTTGGTTTAAGGGAGCATCCAGTAATTTAGCTTTAACATGATCTGGCAAGTTTTGCTCCTTAAGCCAAGTCAAAACCACACTGCAAAGTATGTTTACCAACTTGTTCAGCAGAATGCATTAAATCCTGTAATTCCTTGTGTTCAGCAGTCAGGAATCAACATCATTTTCTGTTTAAGTAGTCCCACAATACGCTGCTAGTACCTTAACATATGAAACTGGCAATTTAAAGCCCCAATGGCCAGAGTAGCAGAAGTGTATACCTTCTTACCCCATCTGTCCAAGGCTCAGAAGGGGTAGGATTTTTGTTAGCAGTAGCCTTAATGACCTTTGGTCCTTGGGAAATGGTCTCTGGATCTGCAGTAGGATTCTTGAAGAGGAACTTGTGAGAGTCAGGTACTCTGTAATACCTGTCAGGTTTTCTGGGAGGTGGAGGTAAAGTGTCTGGGGACAGGCTAGATTCCAAGAAGGCATCATCTACAATGTCCAGAACAGGAGGGATAGCTAAAGGCCTGTGTTGAGGCAGGAGTAAGAATTCCCTAAGCCTCTTTCTGGAGTAAGAGTAATCCTGGCTTTCCCAGCGGAAATGCTCCCTAAGAGTGTGCAAGGTTTCACCAAAAGAAAAATCTTCTGGAAGGGAAGCAGAGGGAATAGAATCCCCTGCTTCAGAATCCTCATAGGTAGATAAGGGCAAATCCTGGTAATGAAAAGAAACAGAAATATCAGAATCCTGATCAGAAGAAAAATCAGTTTTAGGTCTCTCAGAGGGGAAGGCTGGCTTCTCCTAATTAAAGTAATAAGATCTTCAGCCATTCTAAGCATTTGTTTTTTAGGCATATGGGCCTGACCATGCAGTTTGGACGTAGGTTTTCTAGGCGTGGGTCGAGTTTTAGGCCTGGATGAAGAAGAGAGCGTCTGTTTAAAATGCAAATCTGTAGGCCTGAATACACCCTCAGAAGCCAGTGTCTGCACGGCAGCTCCGGACACATCCAAGGTAGAGACATCCGCAGGTTAAAGAAGAAGCATCTCGCGGTATACCGGACTCCGAATGGGTCTTAGTAGAGGCCTGTGAATCTGAAGTAGCGTGTATCAGGGGCTGCGAAAGCACCTCACTGAGTACCGGCGGACTGGCGAAAAGCTTAACGGAAGTGTCATCTGCAGTTTGGGACCTATGCGGTCTGTCTTTATCCTTACGTTTTTTTTCGGAATATCGGTAGTCGGATGGCTTACAGAAGCCATTTCTGGATAGTTATACAGCGTACCAAAATAACTTCCTGCAAAAATAGACTGATGATGAATAGTTCGGGGGTTGAATAGGCGCAAAACCGATAGCGAGGGATGTCGTGGTCTGGGCCTAAGCAAAGAATGCAGTACGAATGAAAATCTTTATGAGGTATTTGCTTTCCACAAGTAAGACAATTGTTAACTTTTACTGACATCGGTTAAGAGCAAGAAAAAGGATCCCCAATGGGGTACTTAGCTTTTTTGAAGAATTCAGTTCTGAAACTCGAAAACAAAAATTTCAGGAGTCGGCAGACTGGCACTTGCGAACTGCTTCTGCTTCGTGCACCGCGCAGCAAGTAAGACTTATGTAATGGCGTTGGCTGCATGTTTTATATCCCTGACAACCTGACGTCATGGAAGAGGAGACAGCATCCGACGCAGGAATCCAAGACTCTGGTATTAAGGCCAGCTGAGGGCTACCTGCAGGCAGATAACCCAAATGTAATGACTGCAACAGTGAAACACAAAGAACATCAGACTATGGGGAAAAAAAAATAGCTTATAAAGACTTAGCTACCATGCTGAACGGGGACTCTCCTAAATCCTCTGTATAAAAGTTTCTTGCTGTAAACTGCATGCTACACTATAAAGTAGTTATGTACAGTATACAGCAGAAGCATTTTAAATGTGAGGTGGAGAGTTTCATCAGTGAATCCTGTATATGCTAGTGATGTTTAACAACATCAACAGAAATGGTGTCGGATATTTCTTGAGCACCGGTTTCAGAAGGAATGGCCTCCGGTACCGAAGTTGCCGGTTGTGCGGTGTCGTCGGTCTGAAGCGGTAGAGATTCGGCTTCAGAAGAGACCGAGACACTCGCGGTAGGCCTAGGCGTGGAGACGGACGAAACCGTGGACCGCATGTGTCGGTCCTTATCCTTTCGTTTTTTGGGCAAATGTGCTGTCGGAAGCTCCGATGGCATGATATAACAAAAACTGTCCCCAAAAAATTCCTCTGCAAACTCTGCCCGACGCCTAAGAGTGCGTTTATTGAAGGAAGCACAGGCAGAACAGGCCGAGATGTCGTGGTCTGGGCCTAGGCAGGGTAAGCAGTAAGAGTGGAAATCCTTATGAGGTATTGGTTTCCCACAAGATAAACAATTATTAACTTTAACCGTTTGATCTGACATCGGCTGAGGCAAGAAAGAGTCCCTAACGGGGTACTTAGCTTTTTTGAAGTCTTCGGTAACTGAAATCACAGGAGCTGGCTGACCGGCACTTGCGAACTGCTTCTGCTTCGGGCACCTCGCGGCAAGAAAGACTGAGGAACATGGCGTCGGCTGACGCTTTTATACCCCAGGCGCAATTAAGTCGGGCAGAAGGGCGACATCAGCCGACGCCGGACCCAGACTTTGGAATCCGGCCGACCGAAGGGCTGCCTGAGGCAGGACAACCCATATGTAAGGACTGCAGATGCATCCTTGAAGGACATCATACTTTTTCTTAGTTGTAATATATCCAAACTTTGCACACTGCAACAAGATAAAAAAAGATAAAATGAAGGAAGTTAAAGTTAATACACAAGTTGTGATCTTGCAGTCTTAGGCATGCAGAAATGTTTCTGCTCATACTACTCATAGAATTAAAAGACAGTTACCCCTGTCTGTTTACACACGTCCTTGCTTTAAGCTCCAGACTAGTTTTTCAGCAAAAATACTTAAAAAGCAAGGGAAAACATGAAAGCATTTAAAGGTAGTTCTTTCTTCCATTTGCAAAATTATTAGATTTCTTTCATTAGCGTATGCTTTTAGTGGAAGAGCAACTTGTAGATGCAGACAATTAAGAGGTCTGAGGAGAGTTTTCTGAATGAAATGTATAAGATACAATGCAACTCACTTTTAAAGGGATACTGGCAAGCAGTTCAGTGAAACTGTGGGTGCTGACAAACATCTGCAATGTACAACATAATAAACTTTTAGAGGGATTCTGTTGAGCAGTTCTATGAAAGGCAAAGGGTAAAGTAAGAAACAAAGCTTGGAACTGTGAGAAGTGATTAGTTATACAAATAGATGCCTCCCCAGCAGCCACAGTACTTTAATGCATTAGATATGACAGTGCACAATGCAGATTATTCAAGAGTAGCAAGTGCACTTTTTCTTAAGGCTAAAAGCTAATGTTTACTGAAAGCATGTAAGCATTATTAAACATTTGTGAGTACTAGAGATAAGAACAGACGGCTGTATTTATGAAATGGACACGAGCACGGATAACATAACTTGAAACATGTAATAATTGCGGGTACAGCTGTCAACTTGGGACAACTGGGCCTAGAGGGGTACAGCCAACTTGGAAAGTGTATACAATTCTGCTTGTGAATATAAAGGGAATTTTTTAAAAATTACTTGGCTTTTGTTTTTTTTGGGTGTTTTTACTGAAGGGAAAAGTCTGGGAAAATGTGGCAGATTCACACAGACATAAGAAACAGCAACTACATATGAGAACAGCTTGTCAATCATAGCTTCACAGGTAAACACTGCGGGCCATTTCCCTTTTAGTGCTCAAATTAACTTCTCCCATTTGGCGAGAGATTGGTCTTAGCCGTCCTATGGTGAATAATTACACACCCCCCTAACGAGAATAATGGACTCATACATAGGTTACACACCCCCCTAACGAGAGTAATGGAATCATACATAGGTTACACACCCCCCTAACGAGAATAATGGACTCATACATAGGTTACACATCCCCCTAATGAGAATAATGGAATCATACATAGGTTACACATCACCCCTAATGAGAATAATGGACTCATACATAGGTTACACACCCCCCTAACGAGAATAATGGAATCATGCATAGGTTACACATCCCCCTAATGAGAATAATGGACTCATACATAGGTTACACATCCCCCTAATGAGAATAATGGAATCATACATAGGTTACACACCCCCCTAATGAGAATAATGGAATCATACATAGGTTACACATCCCCCTAACGAGAATAATGGAATCATACATAGGTTACACATCCCCCTAATGAGAATAATGGACTCATACATAGGTTACACATCCCCCTAATGAGAATAATGGAATCATACATAGGTTACACATCCCCCTAATGAGAATAATGGAATCATACATAGGTTACACATCCCCCTAATGAGAATAATGGACTCATACATAGGTTACACATCCCCCTAATGAGAATAATGGAATCATACATAGGTTACACATCCCCCTAGTGAGAATAATGGAATCGTACATAGGTTACACACCTCCCTAACGAGAATAATGGAATCGTACATAGGTTACACATCCCCCTAATGAGAATAATGGAATCATACATAGGTTACACATCCCCCTAATGAGAATAATGGAATCATACATAGGTTACACATCCCCCTAACGAGAATAATGGAATCATACATAGGTTACACATCCCCCTAATGAGAATAATGGACTCATACATAGGTTACACATCCCCCTAATGAGAATAATGGAATCATACATAGGTTACACATCCCCCTAATGAGAATAATGGAATCATACATAGGTTACACATCCCCCTAATGAGAATAATGGACTCATACATAGGTTACACATCCCCCTAATGAGAATAATGGAATCATACATAGGTTACACATCCCCCTAGTGAGAATAATGGAATCATACATAGGTTACACACCTCCCTAACGAGAATAATGGAATCATACATAGGTTACACATCCCCCTAATGAGAATAATGGAATCATACATAGGTTACACATCCCCCCAATGAGAATAATGGAATCATACATAGGTTACACATCCCCCTAATGAGAATAATGGACTCATACATAGGTTACACATCCCCCTAATGAGAATAATGGAATCATACATAGGTTACACATCCCCTAATGAGAATAATGGAATCATACATAGGTTACACATCCCCTAATGAGAATAATGGAATCATACATAGGTTACACATCCCCCTAATGAGAATAATGGAATCATACATAGGTTACACATCCCCCTAATGAGAATAATGGAATCATACATAGGTTACACATCCCCCTAATGAGAATAATGGAATCATACATAGGTTACACATCCCCCTAATGAGAATAATGGAATCATACATAGGTTACACATCCCCCTAATGAGAATAATGGAATCATACATAGGTTACACATCACCCTAATGAGAATAATGGAATCATACATAGGTTACACATCCCCCTAATGAGAATAATGGAATCATACATAGGTTACACATCACCCCTAATGAGAATAATGGACTCATACATAGGTTACACATCCCCCTAATGAGAATAATGGAATCATACATAGGTTACACATCCCCCTAATGAGAATAATGGAATCATACATAGGTTACACATCCCCCTAATGAGAATAATGGAATCATACATAGGTTACACATCCCTAATGAGAATAATGGAATCATACATAGGTTACACATCCCCCTAATGAGAATAATGGAATCATACATAGGTTACACATCCCCCTAATGAGAATAATGGAATCATACATAGGTTACACATCCCCCTAATGAGAATAATGGAATCATACATAGGTTACACATCCCCCTAATGAGAATAATGGAATCATGCATAGGTTACACATCCCCCTAATGAGAATAATGGAATCATACATAGGTTACACATCCCCCTAACGAGAATAATGGAATCATACATAGGTTACACATCCCCCTAATGAGAATAATGGAATCATGCATAGGTTACACATCCCCCTAATGAGAATAATGGAATCATACATAGGTTACACATCCCCCTAATGAGAATAATGGAATCATACATAGGTTACACACCCCCCTAATGAGAATAATGGAATCATGCATAGGTTACACATCCCCCTAATGAGAATAATGGAATCATACATAGGTTACACATCCCCCTAATGAGAATAATGGAATCATACATAGGTTACACATCCCCCTAATGAGAATAATGGAATCATGCATAGGTTACACATCCCCCTAATGAGAATAATGGAATCATACATAGGTTACACATCCCCCTAATGAGAATAATGGAATCATACATAGGTTACACATCCCCCTAATGAGAATAATGGAATCATACATAGGTTACACATCCCCCTAATGAGAATAATGGAATCATACATAGGTTACACATCCCCCTAATGAGAATAATGGAATCATACATAGGTTACACATCCCCCTAATGAGAATAATGGAATCATACATAGGTTACACATCCCCCTAATGAGAATAATGGAATCATACATAGGTTACACATCCCCCTAATGAGAATAATGGACTCATACATAGGTTACACATCCCCCTAATGAGAATAATGGACTCATACATAGGTTACACATCCCCCTAATGAGAATAATGGAATCATACATAGGTTACACATCCCCCTAATGAGAATAATGGAATCATACATAGGTTACACATCCCCCTAATGAGAATAATGGAATCATACATAGGTTACACATCACCCCTAATGAGAATAATGGACTCATACATAGGTTACACATCCCCCTAATGAGAATAATGGAATCATACATAGGTTACACATCCCCCTAATGAGAATAATGGAATCATACATAGGTTACACATCCCCCTAATGAGAATAATGGACTCATACATAGGTTACACATCCCCCTAATGAGAAAAATGGAATCATACATAGGTTACACATCCCCCTAATGAGAATAATGGAATCATGCATAGGTTACACATCCCCCTAATGAGAATAATGGAATCATACATAGGTTACACATCACCCCTAATGAGAATAATGGAATCATACATAGGTTACACATCCCCCTAATGAGAATAATGGAATCATACATAGGTTACACATCACCCCTAATGAGAATAATGGAATCATACATAGGTTACACATCCCCCTAATGAGAATAATGGAATCATACATAGGTTACACATCCCCCTAATGAGAATAATGGAATCATACATAGGTAATTGGAGGGGACTCGTTCATGGAATAAAGCATTCTGGAGCTGCCTCTGCCCATCAGTAGTACAGAGGGCAGTCCTAGTGTAAACATTCTATTTCCTAACCTACAGATACAAGTTGCTCTTGAATATTAACATGGATGAGCTTTGTTTTACATGAACATAGAGTCTCTGTTTCGGAGCAGTAGTATACTTTGCAAGAAGTACCTTTCTTCCAAACTGATCTGATAATGTTGATGAAGAGATTTAGATGCCTTAGACAGACATTTCTTATGATATTTGGCTTGCCGATGTACATCATATCTATCAGTACTAGGTTGGAGGATGGCTTGTATGCTAAATACATAGGTTCATAGATTAGTACTAGGCTGACTGCTCTTGCGAGCCATTCTAGCCAATTATCCCTTGTGAGACTCAAACCCTGCACCTCGTGTTTGCAAGGCAAACACCTTAACCATTAGGCCACCCTCCCAACAGGTAACATGTCAGCAGTCTGTTCCATACAGTGTGTAGTGACAAGGCTTTGAGTTGGTCTATGTAGGATAAATCGTTTAGGCCTCATATCCTTTTAGTAAGATATCCCCATGGGGGTAACAGTTGTTGCATCCCTAACCTAGACACAATCCCTTTGATAAGGAAGTCCTTCTGTATTGCACAGCTTATTATGACAATGGAGACATACTGGTCTACAGTTAAGTTCCCAAATCCCACACAACTGGGTCAGCTCTTAGGGACATATTATCTATGTGGTGATTCCTTGGGATAGATAATGTCCCAAAGGATAGAATAAGAATTTTTGGCATTTAGTTTCAAGTCCGTGATTTTGGCAACAGCTATTTTTTTTTGGGGAGAAACTTTCCTGCATGATGGCTCCATCATCTTCAAACTTAGCCAGAGCTACTTTGGCTTTAGCTTTTACTTCAGAGAAGCAAATGCAAAACAGGAGAGGTTCCAGCACAGTACCCTAGGGGACTCCACAAAAGACTGGTCTCTTTGTGGAGGTAACTTCCTATTTTGATTTCCTGCATCCTATGAGCCAGCTGGCAATCCAGTAGGTGATACAGGGGTTTATTCCCAGTTTATTTAGTTTTTCTACTAAGCTTGAATGGTGGATTGTGTAGTGTGCACTCTTGCAGTCATCCATTTCTTTGATGACATTTTTAAAAAAGCCCAAAAGTGTGAGTGTGACCTGCCCTTGACAAATCCAGACTGAGAAGGACTGGGTGATTGGAGGTTCCCAATTTAATTTCCTTACTGACAGGTTTCGTAGGTCTTTCCACAGATTTGCATATGAAGCTGGTCAGACTTATGGGTCAGTGGAAGGTGGTCTCAGGCAGGAGAATGACTGTAGCTGTTCTCCATTTCTTAGGCACAAAACCTGTATGCAGGTTAGGATTGAACAGTGTTAGTAGTTTGATTAAATCGCGCTTCATGCTATTTAATATGCATCCAGGAACACTGTCATCATCCATTGATAGTGCTTTTAGGATTTGTTCTTGCATGACAGCTGGATAATTGTGTGTGTGTGTGTGTGTGTGTGTGTACAGAAACTGATGAGTGTACATTCAAAAGAACTGTCCTATGCAATATTTGCGGGTAACAGTTTTTTTTTTCCAGAATAGCTGCTTTATCCACATTAACATGGAATTTGAATGGTCTTTCAGGTACAGACAAAAAGCTGAGAGTACTGAATAGAAAGTGCAAATAGGAATGTTACAGGAGATGCACTGGAATAGAAATGAGCTTGGGAACTTAGCAAAGCAAAGATTGCGGGGTGGGCATTTTCACAAAGGAAAAGGACAGTAATAACACTGAAAAGTAGTTCCAACAGTGACAAAGGGCAAATGATTTGTGGTAGTAAAGTGATACTGGCAGGGCAAGAGGGTTACACTGACATGCATTTATATTCTTGTTAAAATTATTATGGAGCGCAAGAGAATTTTTGAAAAATAAAAATTTAACAAGAAATAATACTTATGGTGGGAACTAGAACTTGATTTGCAATAATGAGGACGTAGCAGTGAATCTTAGAAGGGAAATATAATAAAAGAAGGTAGCTTTGAATAGGCATTTGGGAATATTTGGTAAGGAAGACATGAATTCAATAGCAAAAACTAAATCAGAATTTACATACTATTCCCCAACATACAAAACTGGGCTAGACTGGATAGAAATTGCATTTCAAAGGTGCAAGTGTATTTAACTGATAACCCTTGACAACGATGCAATAACTACCTCACAGCATGAACAAGTAAATCTTAAGATAAAGATGCAGAATACCTTACAAAATGTGACAATGGTGCTTTCCTAATTATCTGTTAAAAGTGATGAATTTAAGGAACGGGAAGTGATATTATGACTCAAGAATTATTCGAGAAAATACTTCAGGAGGGATAAATCTGAGTAGGATAAAATGAAAATGGAATGCTAAAAGGTGGTAGAATTACCTCTACAGGAATTGACTAAGGTTTAAATATTAAACAGGAAGGGGAAACAAAACAAGAACAGCAGAGAGTGCTGAAGGAAAAATAAGGGGTTATTTGGATAAGAGTTTAGAACAGTTGCTGTTAAGCACATACTTTTGGACAACTCTAGAGTGCAAAAACTTTTACCACAATTGACATACAGAACAGGAAAGTAGTTATAACTAAATTTAGGAACTCTACAATAATAAAAATATACATTCATCTTATAGAAGCATTAGATATACTTCAAAAAATTTATGAATGTATACAAAGCAGAGGGAATGGGGAAACCAAGAAAAAGTACAAACAATGATATTTATGGAAGTCTTAGTTATGGCATGGTTACTGCAATATGGTACTCAGCAACTGACAGACAAGACAGGAGGAGATGAAATTAAAAAAAGTGACATATAATCAAGAGGGACGTCTCAAAGAAAAAAAACAACATTCCAGCTGAATTCTGGAAGTTAGGAGTGAGGAGTGAAGAGCGACGAAGATCTGGAAGGCTTTAATATTTCAAGGGAGTACCAGCGGCTTGGAGGAAAGCAGTGGTGTCTTTATTGCCTACAGAATATAAAGGCCATACAGACCCATTTCAGTTTCAATACCTGCTTATATAAAGTGTGTACATCTATGGCAAAGATATTATCAAAATTATAAGATACGGATCAATGTGATTTTTGTGTGGGGGGGTGGGGTGGGGGTAAGAAAACCATCTGACAAGATTAACAAAACATTAATACAACAATAATGATCCACGGGGAATTGGAGTATAAGAAACCACTGGAACAGTTGTGATTTTTGAGTAGGGCAATGGTAGCATTTGCATTCTCTGACAGAATACTAGGATTACTAAAGATGATACAAGGAAAGTCAGAAAAAATAATTAAGGTTTGGGGGCCTCTAACAAGCTGTGCTAGTAAAGTGGAATGAGTCAGGATTACCCTCCTTGTTTGTTTTACATTTAGTGCTCTTATAGAAAATTAAGGGAGACCCAAATTCAAGGATTAAACTGGTATAGTAAGCAAGAAAGTTCCATTTTGCAGACATTCTGTTCTTGACTCCAAAAAAAGGGCAGTTTAGTGCTGTGGGAAATTCTGAGACAGTTTCAAATCTTTACAAGATAAAAAGATGAAGCTCAAACAAAGGCTACAGCAGTAAGCTATATACCTCATACATCTGAAGACATGAACAGGTAAAGTATTTTAATTAGGTGCATGGATTAAAAAGGTTTCTATTAAGCAGCTAAGGATATGGAGGAAGAAAATCTAAGAAATTGGAACGTCTCTGCTTATGGAAGAGAAGATACAAATAGTGAAAATGGTTTTAGGACCTCAAGTCTTACATAACGGGTCCGGACATAATATGAACCAGAGAAGAAGCTGTGGAGAAGTCCATTCTCCCCACAGAACCAGCTAGTTTACAGTTACCTGATTTAACGGGCTACTTTAAAGGTATGCACTTATGGTTCATATACATGTAACTCAAGAAGAAAGTTATAAATCACAGTGGAAAAAGATGATGCCGAATTCAGGAGTAGAGATAAAGAGAGACTATGATTTTGGATGAAAGTTCTTAAAAAAATAAAAAAGCTGAATATTATGCATCCTCTTACCAATAATATTCATAACATAGCAAAAAGTATTTTGAGAACAAAACCAGACTGGAAGAAAGGGGATCTCATCAACAGAGAGGTCTACAAGTAGAGTATAGAAAACAGACAAGCAGGGGCTGGAATTTACTTGGGGAAATCAGCACAGGAATCAAGATACTAGAAGTAAATAAAATCAGCACAGGAATCAAGATACTAGAAGTAAATAAAATCAGCACAGGAATCAAGATACTAGAAGTAAATAAAATCAGCACAGGAATCAAGATACTAGAAGTAAATAAAATCAGCACAGGAATCAAGATACTAGAAGTAAATAAAATCAGCACAGGAATCAAGATACTAGAAGTAAATAAAATCAGCACAGGAATCAAGATACTAGAAGTAAATAACCCAGGAAGGAAGGAAAGGAGAAGGGGTGGGATAAACCTAAGCAGGAGACTGCAATGCAAGCTGGGGACTGCCTTCCCTATCACAAATTAACGCAGGCAAACAGAAAGAGATAGGGGAGTTCAAACTGAATGGCCAGCTAACTTATGCTTAGAATTTCTAGTTGAGTCTAGAACAAACGATGCTGTTAAAATCAGAATAATTAGCAGGACATACAAAACACTGCATAACAACTAAGAACCAATCACAGGATCTTGGAAAAAGAGTGGAAAAAAGGATAGAAAAGGAATTTACAAAAGAAAAATGGGAAGAGAAATGTACAGCTCCCAGGCATAGACGGCTTTAAGAACCAGTGAACCCTGCGGTCGCTGGGGGCCCTCAACCACAGTAAGATATCTTATCCTGATATTTTGTTACATGTCTGTCAAACCAACAAAAGCTAGTACACCATTCTTGTATACTTAATAACCCACATGGATAATAAATAGAAGTTATGTTCTTATCATAACGTTCCATGTTAGTTGTCTTCTTCTCGCCTTCTTTCTTGCTGGATGGGTTCGGAGCCGACCTCGGCTCCGACTCGGCCACTCTAAAAGCTCGAGAGTTGGTTCCACCGGCTCGAGGCTCCCCTTATATCCCACAATGCTAGGCGGTATTACCTCAGATCTCATTTGTAAGCTAGGCCCAGCCAATAATAACTCCAGAACTAATGGAAAAGGGAAAACCCACCTCTATAAAAGGAAGGGAAGAAGGTGACCTGAAAACCTGATGAAGGAATATATGCACAGTATAGCATATACCTATATACAATAGAGGTGGTAGAAAGAGAGGTCACAATCAAACTCCTCTAGGTCTGTCCAGGCTAGGGGGAAGGAGGGTGGGGCCTTAAGAAGAAGCGAGAAGACAACTAACATGGAACGTTATGGTAAGAACATAACTTCTATATGTTAAGTTGTCCATCTCGCCTTCATTCTTGCTGGATGGGACCGCGTCCCTAGCACCTTGTCCCGGGTGGCCTATCGGAACAGACTCTTGAGTAGAGTGGAACCAAAATTAGCTCTATGTCTAGAAGCTAAATCCAACTTATAATGAGAAATGAAAGTGTGAGGAGTAGCCCATGTAGCTGCTGCACAAATGGTATCAATAGGCAGCCTGTCTTGGAAAGCTATAGAAGTAGCCAAAGCTCTAGTCGAATGGGCCTTTGGTTTGTTAGGCAACTTTTGGTGTCTAATTTCATACACAAAGGAAATCAGGGATGTTAGCCATCTGGAGAGTGATACCTTTGAAACTGAAAGGCCCTTTCTGCCTTCTGCATAAGAGACAAACAACTGGTCAGTTTTTCTGATCTGTTTGGTCCTATCCAAATAATACCTGAATTGACGATGGACATCTAGCCAATGCAATTTTTGTTCAGACCTGTTAGAAAAGTTAGGAAAAAACACAGGGAGGTCAATGTTTTGATTTAGATTTGCATAGAGGCTACTTTAGGTAAAAAGGATGGATTGGTCCGTAAGGATACCCTATCCTTATGAAACAATAGATATGGTGGTCGACTGCTGAGTGCATGAAGCTCCGAGACCCTTCTAGCTGAAGTAATGGCTACCAGAAAGAGAGTCTTCCAGGATAGCAATTTCATTGAACAGGAAGCTGCAGGTTCAAAAGGGGGAAGAATTAAAGATGTGAGAACTAAATTAAGGTCCCAAGAGGGGGGAGGATTTCTTATAGGAGGTCTAAGAAGAAAAACTCCCTTCAAGAAAGCTTTGCAAAGCTTGTGAGACATGATGGCAGAATCTGAGATGCCCACATGAAAGTTAGATATAGCTGCCAATTGAACTTTTAAGAGTAGAAGGAGAAGAACCTGTATGGAAAAGTTCAGCTAGAAAATCAAGGACTATTTGGATGGGAGCAGTGAAAGGATCTATGTCCCTTCCTTGAGCCCAATAGGCGAAACGTTTCCACTTACTAAGATAAATCTTCCGAGTGGAAGATTTATGGGAAGCTATCAAAATATCTCGAACAGAGTGAGATATTTGAGGAAGCCTGGCTAAGGTTGGAACTGGAGGAACCAAGCAGTGAGGTTCAGAGAGGGGAGGGAGCAATGTAACTGACCCGACTGATGGATCAAAAGATCTGGAACTAGGTCCAGATGCCAGGGTTGCTCCAACAGAAATTGATGTAGAAAGGGGAACCAAACCTGTCGAGGCCAGTAAGGAGCAATGAGGATCAATGAGGCCTTCTGAGCGATAGCTTTCTGTATCACTTGAGAGATTAGTGGGAAGGGAGGAAATGCATACAGAAGTCCCCGGGGCCAAACTTGGACTAGAGCGTCTCTGCTGGGCTGGCCTGGTAAGGGGAAGAGGGTGAAATAATCTTTGCACTTGCTGTTTTGGGGAGTAGCAAAAAGGTCGCAGCAAGGCTGACCCCACTTGAGAAAAATTTTCTGCAAGATAGAATCTTTCAGAGACCACTCGTGAGGCATGAGGATAGCTCTGCTCAACTTGTCCGCGATAAGATTGGACTTCCCGGGGATGTGCGTTGCTATCAGAAATCGCTGAGAAGAAATCGCCCATTGCCACAGTCGGAGTGCTTCTCGACATAGGGGGTAGGACCTGGTTCCGCCTTGTTTGTTGATATACCACACTACAGACATGTTGTCCGTCTGAATTGCTATCGTTCCCAAGGGAAGAGAGTCTTGAAGGGCTTGCAACGCTAGAAGCACTGCTCTCATCTCTAGAACATTTATATGCAAGTGGCGTTCGACTGGTTGCCAAATGCCCTGGACTGTTCTGCCCCGATAATGCCCCCCCACCCGATCAGGGAGGCGTCCGTTGTCAGAGTAGCAACCAGAGGGGGAAGGACAAAGAGTATTCCTAGGAAGAGCTGGGGGGAAGAAATCCACCAAAGAAGATGATTCTTGCATGCTTGCGTAATCACAATGGTGTGGGACATCGGAAGTTGTTGGTATGACCATTGTGTGAAGAGCATCCATTGAAGGATTCTCATGTGAAATCTGGCTAATAGAAGTAGAGGGATAGCAGCCGCCATAATCCCCAGTACTTTTAGAACTAATCTGATTTTGACTCTGTTGCTGTGGAAGAGAAGGGAGACCAGTTTGTGTACGTCTGCTATTCTCTGGTCTGTGAGTCTCGCAGACATGTTGACTGTCTAGATTTGCGCCTATGAAGGTAATAGCACGACAAGGCGACAAAACAGACTTTTCGCAATTTATTGAGATACCTAACTTTTGAAAAATGCGAAAGGTGTAGTCTCTGGCAAGTAGAAGAAGATGCTTGGTAGGAGCTGTGAGGAGCCAGTCATCTAAGTAAGGAAACACCTGGAATCCTTGACGTCTCAGGTGAGAAGCTACCACTGCCATGCATTTGGTAAACACCCGGGGGGCAGTGGTGAGTCCAAAGGGCAGGGCTCTGAATTGAAAGTGACTGGTTCCCAGCCTGAAGCGGAGGAATCTCCTGGAGTGTCTGTTCATTTTTATATGATAGTACGCATCCTGGAGGTCTATAGAGCACATCCAGTTTTCCTTTCCCAATAGGGGTAGGATGGATTGTAGCGTGACCATCCGAAATCTTGTTTTCTTGACAGACTTGTTCAAGATACTGAGATCCAAAATGGGTCTCCAGTCCCCTGTTTTCTTTGGAACCAAAAAGAACTTGGAGTAGATTCCGGATCCTTGCTGGTCTGCTGGCACTGGCTGAATGGCTCTTTTTGCAAGCAACTTTGATATTTCCAACGCTGCTTGATCCCTTTGAGCGGGTGGAACATCTGGAAGGGATTTTTTTGATTGATTTGGAATACGAAAGAACGGAATGGAATAGCCTTTGGAAATGATGGACTGTACCCACTTGTCTTGAGTTAGGGATCGCCAGGCTTCTGGGTACAGTGACAATCTTCCCCCGACTGCCTCCGAAGGTGGACAGTCGGGCAACACCTCAGGGATGCTGGAAGGGCTTATCGGAAAAGGTTTCTCGATTGCCCTGGTTCTGCGGACCCCCCCTGCCTCTAGGGCGACATCTACCATTATTGTTCCCCCCTCTGCCTCTAGAGGGGAACCGACTCTGTGCGTCAGGCAAAGTCCCTTGAGATTGTTTGCGGAACCACATCTTTCCACTTTTCTGGCCTTTGGGGTAAGGTCTAGAAGGAGTAGAAAAACGGACTCCGACGGCAGAAAGAGTTTTGCCATCTGTTTCGCACCTTGTCAAGGTTTCTTTCACTTGAGGACCAAAAAGGGATGATCCATCAAACGGGGAATTAGTGAAAGACGTTTTAAAGGGGTCTGCAAAATCGCATAGCCGCATCCAGGCATGCCGGCGTAAGGCCACACCTGTCCCTGCGGCCCTGCTCGCTCCATCAGCCGCATATGAAAGGAGGCGCATGGAGGAGTTAGCTATAGAATTTAGGGTAGCCAGCTGAGCGTTCATCTTGTCCTGAAAACCTGCAGCTGTAGGGTCCTTCAACATCTCACTCGCTTCCTTGATCAAGTCTCTTTGAAGACGAGTGAAATGGCAGAGGTAGTTCAGCGAACGCATAGCAAAGGTCGCTGACGAAAACATCCGCTTCCCGTACCTGTCCATAGACCTAGATTCCTTGTTAGGAGGATGGACAGGCACCGAAGGATCAGCTAGCTCCTTCTTAGTGGCGGCAGCTACCACCATAGCATCCACAGAAACTCCCTTAGTGAGAAATTGTTTATCTGTTGGTGCTGTGATAAACTTTGAAGGTCTCCTGGGGGTGGGGTCCACAGAGTCAGGAGCCGTCCAAGCCTTTTTAGCTACCACCTGCATGAGGGGGTCAAAGGGGGGGGACACCCAGGAGGTGGAAGGGCGAGAGCCAAACGCCTCAAGATACACAGATTCATCCTCCGAAGGATTAAGGACTGGCCAATTTCCCCTCTGTTTCAGGATCTCTAGAATGTCTGCAAAGGAGATATCTTCAGAAGGGGAACGGGGGGAACCCTTGGAATCCTCTAAATCCGTGTCAGAGGTGACAGACTCAGGTGAGTCTATGTGCTTCCTCTTGCACTTTCTCTTCCTAGGGGGCTCCCCTGCCAATTCAGGAGAGGCCTCGGAAGAGGATGAGATCCCCACAGGGGATTCTTGAGGAGCTGGCTCTCTGCGGTCTGGGATGAGGGAGTGAGCAGACATAACCTGAGGCACCGAAGAGGGAGGGACGGACAGAGCCGACTGTGGGGTTGAACCGGGTTCCAACACACTGCGCATGACCTCGAATGCACCCCTGTCAGGCAGAGCCAGAGGTCCCCGCTCCGAAAAGCTGAAAACCTCCCTCGGCACCGACAGCGATGGCTCCGAGGCCGATGTCGGAGCCAAACTCACCAGCGCCGAAGCACCGAGAGGGAGAGCGGGGTCGGACAAGGGTCCGATGCCACTCACCCCCTCGGAGCCGACGAGGGAAGTCCGGCGCCGAGATTCTTCCAAGGAAGAAATCGGAGCTGACGACGGTGCCGAAGACAATTGTATCGGCTCCGACGCTACCACAGTCTCGGGTCCGAAACGCCCAGGCTCCGAACTCAAAGGAGTTGGAGGAGGAATATTTTGAGATATAGGGTTAAGCATCGACTGATGAGTCGGGCTCTGAAGCATTTGGGCCAGTGCCTCGGACTTAAGAAGTCGACTCACTACCCTCTGAAGGTCATGGTCAGAAAGCCTTGAAGACCTAGAGGAGTGCGACCTATGGCTCCGTTCAGACAGCAAGGGAGATGCTGGAGCCGAATGAACGGAGCCGAGGGACGGTGACCTTGATCTCTTCCTAGTTGTCGGTTCCGATAGTCTGATTGGAGCCGACTCAGCCATTTCCAATACCTCGGCTCCAGCCGGAGCCGAGGGAACCACAGGAGTGGAAGTTCGAGTCTCATCGGCTCCAGCCGGAGCAGATGTAGTAGCAGACTTCGGTGTCTTAGGTGCCGACTCAGTAGCTGGAGTCTAAGACCTAGAAGCCTTAGAAGGTTTGCCCGAAGATACAGTTGGGGAACCCTCAGGCTTTAGCAAGCCCCGTAAAATGAGCTTGTTCTTTCTTTCCTGCAGGACTCTAGGGCTGAAGCCATGGCACACAGCACAAGAGTCCTGCAGGTGTAAAGGTCCCAGGCAGTACACACAAGAAGTGTGACCGTCTGTCAGAGACATTTTCTGACAGCACGAGTCACACTTCTTGAAGCCTGAGACCTTCGAATCCTTAGACATTTTAAGGAACAAGTGTAATCACACACAAGCACAAACACACCGATTACACTATACACTAAAACTAACTTAAACTAAATAAATTTAGATAGTTTTAAATTTTATAAAGTCCCTACAAAAAACACATACACTCCAAGGGGGAATGGGAGGGCCCGAAGGCCTAAGGGAAGAACTATAAGTTCTTGTGGTAAAAAAAGGGGATAGAACAAGAAGAAGGGATAAAAATCCTTTAAACTAAGGGGATACTGTAAGGAAAACTAATTTAAAGGGGTTTGGTAACTTTTTTAAACTATTTTCTACACTCACCTGAAGCCGGTTGAAGCAACACGTCTCGATAGCTGTAGCGGCAAGCGAGATCTGAGGTAATACCGCCTAGCATTGTGGGATATAAGGGGAGCCTCGAGCCGGTGGAACCAACTCTCGAGCTTTTAGAGTGGCCGAGTCGGAGCCGAGGTCGGCTCCGAACCCATCCAGTAAGAATGAAGGTGAGATGGACAACTTAACATCTCTTATTTATATCTCCTTTAAAATTCAAAGATATTTCTGGTTGTATAAACATTTTTTTCTCAAGTAACAGGCATCAGAATTCTATTAAATATTTTACCACTGAAATAGTGCCCGTGGCTTAGTTAAATCCCGCTGTTGGACATTTTCTCCACTTGCTATACTCATTGCTGCAGGGGGACCCCCTTAATCATCCTTGACTGTGTGTGTGCCCCACAAAAGCTGCTGGAGGTTGGGGAAAAATGAGGAAGAAAAAATGCATTATTAATTTACTAATTATGCTCTTTAGCCTGAACAGGGCTGTGACACAACCCTGTTAGGATGAAGTTGATAATGAACATGAGCAAGGTATGCACTGGAGAGATCAGCAGCCCAGAGTGACCAAGATAAGCACTGGAGAGATCAGCAGCCCAGAGTGACCAAGGTAAGCACTGCTCAAATGTGTGTGTACAGAGAGCTGCTGGGGATCTGGGGATTGTGTGGTTACTACAACTTTAATTTTCATCACAGTCAAACCTTACAGGTGTGCACATGAAGTCATTATAGCTTGTGATTGAGCTGAGGACAGTGTGATCATTGTTTATTTACTTTTCTCACAGACCTTAGAGGTGTAAAACAAAAGGTACTATAACTTGTGTAAGGGTAGTGCACTGTCTAAGAGCAACAGATTAGAATATATTACTGAAATCATTCTCACAATCACACATCAGGCACATATACATGGGGCTGACTTTGAGTGTTAGGGGTGAGGAAGCATGCTATGTATACATACATCAGCAGTACCTTGAAATACATGGCCAACTGCGGTGGTGGTGCTGCTGTAGCGTTGTCGCCTCACAGTTAGACGTTGCCTGTTCAATTCTCAGTTAGAGCGTCTTCTGTGTGGCGACATGCGTGAATGGGTGTTCCTTCGTTGAAGGTTGTGCGTTAGGCCCGGCAAGCCAGCACGTAAAAAAAAAAAAAAAATCTACTGCCAATCATTAGCGGACCGGAGTTCCGCTTTGGCGACCCCTAAAAGCCGAAAGACAAGACCTTGAAATATATGGCTAAGGCAATTTAAAGCTCTGCTTTCATCCTAGTCTAACACCGGAGGGATGTATAGGCAGTGACCATCTTTTGTGAGGGGTTAGGGAAGGAGGCAGTATTCCCAGATAATACCTATGTATTTCCACAACTGGCTTGTTAAGTTTATTGTGAGCTATTTTATCAGCTTTGAACATTAAGCCTTGGGCACAACTTATGTCTTCCTTGAAAGAAAAAAATAAGACTGAAATTTTTTTCTTTTTCATGATTTTTATTTAGGCCACCAATGGAGTAAAATGTTGAGAAAATGCTCTAAAATGCATTCCAGGGCACATATATAATCCCTATGGCTTTGGGGGCACCAGCTTAATTAAGTTATTTCCTAAATGGTTATTACTATGCTGTCTTGGTCAGGAAAGGAGTGCTGAAAGGATGCAAAGAAAATTAAAGCTGAACAGCAACAGTGAATTTCTTTCCTTAATAATAATTTTTGTTCAAGCCATTATTGGATGAAAAGGTTGTGTAAAAAGAAAAAAAAATGTTAAAATGCACTTCAGAGCATACAGAAAGTTATGGCTTCTTGAAAAAGCTGAGAGTAAGGCAGAATGTGAGAAAAGGAAGAATAAAGTAATGTGCATGGTATGGGGAGCCCAAAAGGGGGCGGGGATCAGAGGAGATGACTGGAGGGTGTACGGTTGAATGTTGAAATGTTAGGCTTAGTCATCACTTCATTTATGTCCAGACCTGTACATAGAGTTGTTGTAATGTATCACTGCTGCAACTAAATGCCAGTAACTAAGCATCCCTTTGTTAGACAGGTCAACAAAGTATGGTATATAGGCCTTTTGTAATATAACAGCTTGTAGCTAGGGTCTATCTGTGAGTACTACTACTAAAAGTTAGCAGCACAAACAAAAATATTTCTTAAGAGGTGTGGCATTGACAGGATGACACTTATACTGGAAGTGCCTAGGGGGCCCCCAACTTGACATTTGCTGGAGGCCCCCAAAATGCTAACACTGGCCCTGCTCCTAGGTAAGCAACAAAATCCAGAAGGTTTAGGATTTCAGCATTGAAGTCTTCCACAGGTATTTTTATCTCAAGTAGAACATGAGGTAAGTTGAGGCTCCTGAAAGAGAAACAGATGAGACTTCAAATTAGGTTTTTCTCAAGAGGATAGCAAAATGCCAGATATGTGACAGAGAAGAGAAAGGTAATTATAAACAATGTTTTCTGGGAATGTAATGAGTCTGCAGATTATAAAAATTCCCTACAGTACTTTCACAGAAGTGTGTGTGTGTGTGTGTGTGTGTGTGTGTGTGTGTGGGGGGGGGTTTAGTAACTAGAAATTATTCATTTCGGTTGAGATATAGAATTTGAATTACCTGAATATAGTACGGCTTTACTAAGGTTAGGGGGGGTTACTGGCTTTCAAAAAATGTTAATCAAAATCCACACTGTAAAGGAATAAAACTAGAGGTAGGATCTTTAGAAAAGGGATGTTTAAAAATGCTCAGGAGTAGTAAAGAGGTTTATTGGAAGGCAAGACTTGACCAATTTATGTAAAGTTATAAATAACACTTGCAAAAAAGAAGATCTATTTTTCGCTTAATATATACTGTGTGTTTGTATGTACGTATATACAGTGGATATAAAAAGTTTACACACCCCTATTAAAATGCCAGGTTTTTGTGATATAAAAAAATGAGACCACAAAAAATTATTTCAAAACTTTTCCCACCTTTAATGTGACCTATAACCTGTACAATTCAATTGAAAAACAAATTTGTTAGGGGAAAAATATAAAAAATAAAAAAACATACAATAAGCTGGTTGCATAAGTGTACATACCCTTAAACGGACACTTTGTTGAAGCACCTTTTGATTTAATTACAACATTCAGTCTTCTTGGGTAGGAGTCTATCAACATGGCACATCTTGACTTGGCAATATTTGCCCACTTTTCCTTGCAAAAGCGCTTCAAATCTGTCAGATTGTGAGGGTATCTCTTGTGCACAACCTTCTTCAGGTCACCCCACAGATTTTCTATTGGATTTTGGTCTGGGCTTTGGCTGAGCCATTCCAAAACTTTAATTTTCTTCTGGTGAAGCCATTCTTTTGCTGATTTGGGTATATGCTTGGAGTCATTGTCATGCTGAAAGGTGAAATTCCTCTTCATCTTCAGCTTTCTAGCAGACACCTGAAGGTTTTGGGCCAAAAGTGACTGGTATCTGGAACTGTTCATAATTCCCTCCATCTTGACTAACGCCTCAGTTCCAGCTGAAGAAAAGCAATCCCAAAAGCATGATACTGCCACCACCATGCTTCACCGTGGGGATGGTGTTTTTTTTGGTGATGCGAAGTGTTGTTTTTGCGCCAAACATACCTTTTGGAATTGTGGCCAAAAAGTTTAACCTTGGTCTCATCAGACCACAACACAGTTTCCCACATGCTTTTGGGAGACTTGATGTATTGTTTTGCAAATTTTAGCTGGGCCTGGATGTTCTGTGTAAAAAAAGGCTTCCATCTTGCAACCCTACCCCACAGCCCAGACATATGGCGCATATGGGAGATTTGTCACGTAGTTCACAACCAGTACTTGCCAGAAATTTCTGCAGCTCCTTCAGTGTTGCTGTAGGTCTCTTGGCAGCCTCCCTGACCAGTTTTCGGCTTGTTTTTTCATCAATTTTGGAGGGATGTCCAGGTCTTTGCAACATCACTGTTATCCCATATTTTCTCCACGTTTTGATGACTGTCTTCACTGTGTTCCATGGTATATCCAATGCTGTGGAAATTTTTTTGTTCCCTTCTCATGACCGATACCTTTCGACAATAAGATCCCTTTGATGGTTTGTAAGCTCTCTGTGAACCATGGCTTTTGCTGTAGCAGGCAACTGAGTAAATGTCAGGAAAATCCTACTAGGACAGCTGAACTTTATTTGGGGTTAATCAGAGTCTCTTTAACTGATGTCAGGTGAGTACCCAAGAATACTGAATACTGTAATTAAATGAAAAGGTGCTTCAACAAAGTATTAGTTTAAGGGTGTGCACACTTACGCAACCAGCTTACTGTACGTTTTTTTTTTAAATATATTTTTCCCCTAACAGATCCATTTTCAATTGAATTGTACAGGTTATAGGTCACATTAAAGGTGGAAAAAGTTTTGAAATGATTTATTGTGGTCTCATTTTTTTATACCACAAAAACCTGGCATTTTAACAGGGGTGTGTAAACTTTTTATATCCACTGTATAATATACTATATAACAATAATGGAAACTATTTTCGATTAACGTATATGAACTAACACTGTATCTTAAAATGAGATAACTTAATAAAGATGTTGGGAAAGGTCCACATGCTGCAGCAGTAAATGAAGCTAACAAGAGCTTGCTTTAATATACCTTTTTATTAATAAAATACCATAACGGACATTAAGAAAGATTTATTTTTAATGTAGATAAGATCTCCACAACTTCTCCAGTTCTGTCTACACAATCTGAGGGTACACAATCCTGCTCAAGAAATTCATAGGAAAACGTGGTGGACTTATAATAGACATTAAACATATTCACAACTGAGGCCTTTTTTTTAACAGCTGTGCTATTTTGAAAGTGCTGGTCCCACAAAAATTGTAGATTTTCTCTCAGAGTTGACATATCAAAAGAAAACATTTTTGCTGTAAAACTTTTACATTTCTTGTTGCACAACTTTTTATATAATACCTCCTCTATGATAGCTCTAGCAACAGATGCAGTTATGTCACAATCTATTTTCTTTATCTGCTGTAGCCCAATGATTGAAAAGTTAATTTTTTAAAATTCGTTAAAACCTTTCCATCAGCTTCTATCACCTTGATGGTTTAAGAAGCCTGATTTTACTTTTTGCTTTTCTGTAAATGGTACTACCTGAGGTAAGGCTTCTCTACACATGCTCAAGACAAAATTGCTCAAGTGTTAGGAGCCTGCACAAATAAAAACAAACAGCATAATGCTGAATGTCATTTCCCATAGGAAATCATTGCTGGTGCAATTTCTAATTGTGTGCTGACAGCAATTCATTTCTGTAGGGAGATTTCTCCCTTATTTGAGTTGGTATATTTAAGTTTCCCATCAGGGGGTACAGGGGACCTGCCCCTCTGCAAACAAAAACAAGAAAAAGGGAGTTTTTCACCCTTTTGTTTTTTGGGCAATTTTTGTATTCATTCTTTTGGAATATCAACTTCCAGAAAGTTGGCATTTCACAGCAGAACCCAAGGTAAACTGCAGAATTCCAGTACACATCTATACCTCAACAACAGTCACCTTACAAAGCTCATACCAGCTGTAGTTTAAAAATCATCACTGTGGTTCTACTCATCTTAAAAAATTACACTTGCATAAATCTAAACTTGGCGTTAGCAATTTTTGTAGTGCGAGGACATTTCAATGTCAATATAACCGCAATAATTAAACTGGGGCTGAAAAATATAGATCTAGAGTGTTACCTACTCTTACTGAGAAAACGTACAAAATTAGTGAAGTTATGCAACAGCATCAGGTGTAGTAAATGGCGCCTGTATACCTGCCCCAAAAATACGATGATGTTATACTGTCTAAATATGCTGTGATGTGTTAATCCTTCAGCCACCCTTGCTGCAAAGTGTTCTGGCAATACCTACAAATATATCAGATTTTGCACAGGGGTGTTCTGGTTACATGGGTGCCACTTCATGGGCAAAATAGGTACAAATTGAGCCATCTACTAGCAGGGTTCTACTTCTAATCATCGAAATTTCAAAACATCGAAGTTCTGATCATCGAGACCAGAACATCGTGTTTTAAAACATTGAAGGTTTGAAGGGGAAGAAAAAGGTAAGTGTAGGTGGGAGAATGTTTGTGCCACAGGCTTTTAAGGCCTACAATAACCTACAGGTTGGGGGTTGGTAGTTAAGGTGCTTTACACCTCACAGTAAAAAGGTAGAGGATGTGATTCCCACTAAGGAAATTAGCTAGGCTTAAAATGCTCCAGAAGAGCAGCTATTTTAGTACTTACCTAAGAATCTACACGTTAAAAAGATCACACAGGTCTCAGCTTGCGCATGCCAGGTAAGGGACTTCCTCTAGTCAGTGTATTTGTGTGTGTGTTGAGGGGTGCCTTCATAAGGGATTCGCCTTCTTGAAGGCCATGACAGGCAAATTTAGGACTTTCACAGCTGCCTTAAAGGAATCTTTGAGCACAATCACCAGTGAGAAGGGAGGGGAATGCAAATGTATTCCAAAATACAAACTTTAGGTGTCTTGGGGGAAGGTTACAGAGGTCAAAGTTCTCTCTAAAGGACAGTCCAACCTTGGGAAGAGAACAGTTACAAGACTATGAGGACTTGCAGCCCTTTCTCCATTTTCAAGACAACCCCCACTGGACTCTTAAGATTCCACATAAGAGCCCAAGGCAGGAGGAATCTCCTCTCTTCACCCCCCCAACCCACCTCTAGCCCCAGGAATTTGTTTATACATGGTCTTGCACAAAGGTAAACACAAAATATGCACGCATCTGGTTTTCAGCAAGCAAGAACTGGCACTTGGGAGCACCAAGCAAAACTGGTGTGTGGGTAAGAAAGGCCCTCACTGACATTAGTCCATATGACATAAGGCTGTGATCCCAGACTTGTGGTTCAACTTTCTACAAGACACTAAAATTTTCCTGATTCCTGTGCCTTCACCTGAAAGGTCTGGCGAGGAACAACTTGAAAACCACCTCAGAGTGGACCATTATACTCTGCTAAGCCCAAGCGACAAGCAATAGAAAAAACATGGACTTAAAACACAACCCATGGGTCATGTGACTAGAGAGAGCATTCTATGGGATCAGACCACATAGCCTCAAGTTCCATCTGATTAACTGGGTGTCTGGCACAACCAACAAACCAGAATGCACCTTCTTTGGGAGCATTGCCATCCACTGATGTGGAGGACTGCAGTAGGCTAAGGTTTAGCACCTGCAGATCCCCAAAGCCCATTTCTACAACAAATTTATCTCCAGAAGGACTAGGCTGTGGCCCACACTCTAAGCTTTCTGCCAACCAAGCTTCAGGCTCCATATGGGATCCTCCTACCAGTTCTCAGGCAAGGAACTGTCAAATCACTACCATCTTCATCGCAGTGGAAAAGGCCAAGAGATCCTCCCTTTAATAACTGGCAGATCTGAACCAATCATATGGTACTGCTTAAAACAGCAAAAGTAATGCTGATGTGACTTCTGACTACTACAATCTGAAGGTCAGAGGCACACTGGAGATAGTAGCTATACACTAACTACAGGAACTTTTCACCAACTAGTGCGAGGACTGACAGTTAAGTATGTGAATGGCAGAAAGGAAGGGGTAGACTTGGGAAGTGGTCTAGTTGCTCTTATGCAGTTACTATGAAATGGCACAGGGTGCACTAAAAGGGCACGGGAGGCTCTTGAGAAAAAATGCTCAACTGTAACTCAAGAGAACAAACAAAATGTATGACTTGTATCAATGAGAGTATAGGTTACATATGCTTCTTCCATTTGAAAAATCTAGGAATATACCACACTACTGGAAAAAAAATTAAAATATCCCAAAACTTGTCAGAAATAGCCCTTACCCAGAAAGATTTCAGTTCTTATTCTAAATTTAACTTTGGCAGCTCTGTAAGATTACCTTTCATGCAATACAAAAAGTATACTATTACTGGCTCTGTTGGCATGCAGAAACCAAACGCCCCAGCTGTTGGCTCTGTTGGCATACAGAGACCGAACACCCCAGCTGTTGGCTCTGTCGGCATATAGAGACCGAACACCCCAGCTGTCGGCTCTGTTGGCATAGAGAGAGAGAGAGAGAGAGAGAGAGAGAGAAGTCCTCAATGTCGGCTCGGGGGCCTGCAGAGACAAAGCCCCGACCGTCGGCTCGGGGGCCTGCAGAGACAAAGCCCCGACCGTCGGCTCGGGGGCCTGCAGAGACAAAGCCCCGACCGTCGGCTCGGGGGCCTGCAGAGACAAAGCCCGACCGTCGGCTCGGGGGCCTGCAGAGACAAAGCCCCGACCGTCGGCTCGGGGGCCTGCAGAGACAAAGCCCCGACCGTCGGCTCGGGGGCCTGCAGAGACAAAGCCCCGACCGTCGGCTCGGGGGCCTGCAGAGACAAAGCCCCGACCGTCGGCTCGGGGGCCTGCAGAGACAAAGCCCCGACCGTCGGCTCGGGGGCCTGCAGAGACAAAGCCCGACCGTCGGCTCGGGGGCCTGCAGAGACAAAGCCCGACCGTCGGCTCGGGGGCCTGCAGAGACAAAGCCCGACCGTCGGCTCGGGGCCTGCAGAGACAAAGCCCGACCGTCGGCTCGGGGCCTGCAGAGACAAAGCCCGACCGTCGGCTCGGGGCCTGCAGAGACAAAGCCCGACCGCCGGCGCGGGGGCCGGCAGAGACAAAGCCCCGACCGTCGGCTCGGGGGCCTGCAGAGACAAAGCCCCGACCGTCGGCTCGGGGGCCTGCAGAGACAAAGCCCCGACCGTCGGCTCGGGGGGCCTGCAGAGACAAAGCCCCGACCGTCGGCTCGGGGGCCTGCAGAGACAAAGCCCCGACCGTCGGCTCGGGGGGCCTGCAGAGACAAAGCCCCGACCGTCGGCTCGGGGGGCCTGCAGAGACAAAGCCCCGACCGTCGGCTCGGGGGGCCTGCAGAGACAAAGCCCTGACTGTCGGCTCGGGGGCATGCACAGACAATGCCCTGACTGTCGGCTCGGAGGCATGCAGAGACAAAGCCCTGACCGTCGGCTCGGGGGCATGCAGAGACAAAGCCCTGACCGTCGGCTCGGGGGCCTGCAGAGACAAAGCCCCGACCGTCGGCTCGGGGGCCTGCAGAGACAAAGCCCCGACCGTCGGCTCGGGGGCCTGCAGAGACAAAGCCCCGACCGTCGGTTCGGGGGCCTGCAGAGACAAAGCCCCGACCGTCGTTTCGGGGGGCCTGCAGAGACAAAGCCCCGACCATCGGCTTGGGGGGCCTGCAGAGACAAAGCCCTGACTGTCGGCTCGGGGGGCCTGCAGAGACAAAGCCCCGACCGTCGGCTCGGGGGGCCTGCAGAGACAAAGCCCTGACTGTCGGCTCGGGGGCATGCACAGACAATGCCCTGACTGTCGGCTCGGGGGCATGCAGAGACAAAGCCCTGACCGTTGGCTCGGGGGCATGCAGAGACAAAGCCCTGACCGTTGGCTCGGGGGCATGCAGAAACAAAGCCCTGACTGTCGGCTCTGGGGCATGCAGAGACAAAGCCCTAACTGTCGGCTCTGGGGCATGCAGAGACAAAGCCCTGACTGTTGGCTCTGGGGAATACAGAGACAAAGCCCTGACTGTGACCTAGACAACAGATAGGTTAGCAGCTTGTGAATCTGGAACAGCTGGGTGAGTTGGGGTAAGAGATGCACAGCTCATGTTGACAAGCTCAAATGGGAAGGAGGGCTGTGGCAAAGCCTTCCCCTAATGACCTTCTGCTCCTGGGAGTAGCATAGGCTGGCCTTTCTGAGAACAGATTATTGGGGAGGGGCGTCCTGTCTAAGCCAGTAATGGCAGCCTGGGGGGGCATGGAGTAGACAAACCACCTTTCTGGGGCAGAGTGGCTCCCTGCAATGATGCAGAAGCCCATATCGCCATCATGGAGTAGGGGTACAGCCGTACAGAAAAAATGTGCTAATAACTCAAGAGTATGACAGGCACTACAATCTGCTTTCACAAGGCTGGGCACGGATGTGTGGGAAAAGGCTCTTGCCCAGGAAGAATAAATGAGCCAATGGATTCTGGGGTGGTTGGCAGGCAGCAGGATGCCAAAAAGAAAGACTATTACTTTCAAATGCAAGACTTGCTATGTTACAGATATGGTCAATTTGGACTAGGTGTTATTAATTCTAATTCATTTACTTGTGTGGTATGATTTGTGAAAACATTCTCTCTGATTTGTTTCTATAACACAAGATCTGAAAATTACTCATTACATTCAGTGCTTCTTTGTAAAGCTTAACAAGACAATTAAGGCCACTACGACCTACACCGTTAATTTACTTCTACTGCTTGCTTTAGTCTACTCACATTTATCATTCTACACTACATCTGTCTAAATACACAAGGAAACAGTATTCTGTCAGTCCTTTCAACAAATTAACATTCTTCCCTCCCTTTCACCAAGCCTCTCACCTGTCCTACATCCCGTCAAGTGCCTCGGTGCACTACCTCTCCGCCATCCATTCTAGGCATTCCACAACTCCCAAGTACTCTCTCTGACAGTATTTTTGCAGAGCCAAATTGCAGCTAGTCCCTGCAATTTGTTGCCTGTGGCAGTTCCCCCATGCACGCATTCAAAATGAATCTTCATTACATATTCACTATGATCTCTCTAACACATATCAGACACCAGAGAAGAGTTCCAAGCCCCTATCTTCTCTGCTACCTTTACCCCCCCCCCCCCAAAAAAAATGTTGGTGTATATTTCTTTTGCCCATATTCTGGGCTCACTCCAGATATTTTTCAAATAGCAACTAAATGCAATACTCGAAAGTGGCATTGTCAGGGCCAGGCAGAGTGGGACTGTTAATGAGTCTATATATCTAGTGTTCTGTCTGCTGCTATCACTATCCTCTCACTCTGCAGCTGGCGGTCCAATTCTGATCTGATAAAACACCCCTTTTGATGTTCCTGCTCAGACCATTTGTTCTAATTCCAGTATGTGTGTCATACCATGGTAGCTGAAGTCAAAAGGCTGCACTGTAGGCAACCTCATCTGTCACTGTTTTGCCCATGTAGCCTTCCTCTGACTTCTTCCTCCTCATCCTCTACTGTTGATGCATCTTTGTGTCATTCTTTGTGTCATCTGCAAAGAGGCTGATTCAACTCTCTACCATCACTGACATTTCAGAAACAAAGCTAACCCAGGACTCGCCAATACAGTATGCTACAAAACTCCTTCCCTTACTCCTGAATCTCATTCTCATCACAGGCATTTTCGTCCTTTGCTGCAACCAAGCAACGATCCTAATCATTAGCCTTGGTCGTACCAAGCGACGACCCTAATCATTAGCCTTGGTCGTACCAAGCAACGACCCTAATCATTAGCCTTGGTCGTACCAAGCAATGACCCTAATCATTAGCCTTGGTCGTACCAAACAACGATCCTAATCATTAGCCTTGGTCGTACCAAGCAACGATCCTAATCATTAGCCTTGGTCGTACCAAGCAACGACCCTAATCATTAGCCTTGGTCGTACCAAGCAATGATCCTAATCTAATGATTAGGTCATACCAAGCAACGATCCTAATCATTAGCCTTGGTCGTACCAAGCAACAATCCTAATCATTAGCCTTGGTCGTACCAAGCAACGACCCTAATCATTAGCCTTGGTCGTACCAAGCAATGACCCTAATCATTAGCCTTGGTCGTACCAAGCAACGATCCTAATCATTAGCCTTGGTCGTACCAAGCAACGATCCTAATCATTAGCCTTGGTCGTACCAAGCAGCGATCCTAATCATTAGCCTTGGTCGTACCAAGCAGCGATCCTAATCATTAGCCTTGGTCGTACCAAGCAACGATCCTAATCATTAGCCTTGGTCGTACCAAGCAACGATCCTAATCATTAGCCTTGGTCGTACCAAGCAACGATCCTAATCATTAGCCTTGGTCGTACCAAGCAACGATCCTAATCATTAGCCTTGGTCGTACCAAGCAACGATCTTAATTAGTCTTGGTCATACCAAGCAATGATCCTAAACATTAGCCTTGGTCATACCAAGCAGCGATCCTAAACATTAGCCTTGGTCATACCAAGCAGCGATCCTACACATTTGCCTTGGTCATACCAAGCAGTGATCCTAAACATTAGCCTTGGTCATACCAAGCAGCGATCCTACACATTAGCCTTGGTCATACCAAGCAGTGATCCTAAACATTAGCCTTGGTCATACCAAGCAGCGATCCTAAACATTAGCCTTGGTCATACCAAGCAGCGATCCTAAACATTAGCCTTGATCATACCAAGCATTGATCCTAATCATTAGCCCTGATCATACCAAACAATCCGGATCATTAGCCTTGGTGAAACATCAAGCCCTGCAGCTTTTCCTAGCTGCTCTTCTGCAGAACAAAGTCAAAGGTTTTATTGAAGCTCTAGAAGGCCAAATCTACTAGAAAGTGTGGTTACCACCTGTCAGGAAATGTTTCTGGGCAGTCAGGAAATCGTTATGGTAAGCATTTTAATATTCTGAATCAAACCGAGAACTAACATTTCTGAAGTTTGTTTTCTAAAATGTTTACTGTTTTCACTTGGATTACCTTTCTATATTCAAGTCCAATATAAAAACAATCACTACTGTGGATTATTCTTGCGTGTGCACGTTGGGGGGGGGGGGGGTCATTGTATGCAAGTTGGCCACAACTTCTTCAACTTTTCTAAGTTATACATCAACACTGCACACAATAACTGGCTTTCGCTGGTAGTCTGAGCAGGATACGTTGGAAAGGGACACATCACTGGTACAGTGGCATAGTGAGTAGTGTTGTCACCTGACAGCTTGTCTTCTTGTCTGTGGCTCCATCTGTGAGAAGTCTGCATGTCTCCCACTTGCTGTTTTCTCGAACACCCTGTATGTGTGTCTATCTTATGAGAGACCTGGCTTACAAATGGCAGTGCCTGCTTGTGTTTGGGGGGAGGGGGGGGGGCTAAAGTAATCATTATTTCTTTAATTTTCCTGACAGGTATGCAGAGAATGTCTCAATAGCATGCATGTTGGCTGATGACAGCTTGGTCACTTTTTTCTTTAACTTTCCTCAAAAATCACACCTCAAAGGTGAACATAAAATGTCACTAACTTATCTAGGACCACTGCATTGTGCAAGAATAACAAGTTGGAATGAGTTACTAAGGGTTATTTTTTTCCATGCCTTCACAACAGAAACCAAAGGGTATACTGGTGGCTATCTTCTGGGGGTATGGGAAAAAAGCCACAGTGTACATGTGCAGCTGACAGCAACAGGCTGAAATATGTTAGCCTTTATTTATTCTGTCACTTTCATCCTAGTTTGACTTCAGAGGAGTACAAATGTTTATGTGTTAGCGCTATGGAGGCATGCTATGTAGAGTGTTTAGGTGTTAGCGCTATGGAGGCATGCTATGTAGAGTGTTTAGGTGTTAGCGCTATGGAGGCATGCTATGTAGAGTGTTTAGGTGTTAGCGCTATGGAGGCATGCTATGTAAAGTGTTTAGGTGTTAGCGCTATGGAGGCATGCTATGTAGAGTGTTTAGGTGTTAGCGCTATGGAGGCATGCTATGTAAAGTGTTTAGGTGTTAGCGCTATGGAGGCATGCTTTGTAGAGTGTTTAGGTGTTAGTGCTATGCAGGCATGCTATGTAGAGTGTTTAGGTGTTAGTGATATGCAGGCATGCTATGTAGAGTGTTTAGGTGTTAGCGCTACGGAGGCATGCTATGTAGAGTGTTTAGGTGTTAGCGCTACGGAGGCATGCTATGTAGAGTGTTTAGGTGTTAGCGCTATGGAGGCATGCTATGTAGAGCGTTTAGGTGTTAGCGCTATGGAGGCATGCTATGTAGAGTGTTTAGGTGTTAGCGCTATGGAGGCATGCTATGTAGAGTGTTTAGGTGTTAGCGCTATGGAGGCATGCTATGTAGAGTGTTTAGGTGTTAGCGCTATGGAGGCATGCTATGTAGAGTGTTTAGGTGTTAGCGCTATGGAGGCATGCTATGTAGATGTATGACAGTACCAATATGTCTATGGTTATGTACCTTTTCACTTTCTTCCCAATTTAACACTATATAGGTACTCTGAAATGTGGAGGTTGGGTGGAAAGCAGTTATCCTACATATGAACTCTGTGCTTTCACAAGAAGGTTATTCTCAATTTATGGATAAATACTACTCCGTTTTGTTTTGGTAACTATGGTGTCAACAGCCTTAAACATTATGCCTTGAACATAACTTTCTTCCTTCGTTGTTCTTTTGTTTTGTTCGGGACATCACTCAATCAAAGGTTGTAGAAAAAAAGTTCTAAAATGCACCTCAAAACAATTAGAGCCCCACAGATTCTGGAAGCTTCGTGCCCCCCCGATCCCCAGTATAATTAAATTATTTCTCCACAGTAACTATAGTATAGTCTTGGACAATTAGAATGTGTTACAAGGAAGTTTCACAAAAGTTGTACGAGGAGTCAAGGGTGGGTGAAAAATAGGGGAGCAGTGGGGTGTGTGGCAGTGTGACAGGCAGTGGAGGTTAGGTATACCAAGGAACACTTGGCCTAGAGCTCCATATCATCTAAAGCATACAGTTACTGCATATGACATTCAAAAATGGTACTTCTTGGAGTAGCTTGCTAAAAGAGGTGTTTCTACCCAGAGGCAAGGGGTGTGTTTTCATTATGCAGGGGTGAGGCTTATTTGTCAGGAAATGGAAGAATGCATTAGGTGATAACACCACTAAAAATATAATTGTACAAGTAAACTTTCCATAACAGTAGATATTCTAAATAGATAACTCAAAGTAGCCAACGTTATATGGGCCTTAAACCCTGTAACAGCCAGCTTACTAGAACTCTGGTTACCTTTTCTGCAGTCCAATTTCCAGGAACTTGAGCTGAACTCCATAGACAAGGTATGTAGAGTACAAATCATTGTTTTTTTTTTTTTTTTTTTTTTTTGGCCAAGGAGGGAGGCAAGAGTCCTGAAAAAATATACTTACCATAATGATTGATATGTGATGTCTGCTTCTGCCCTTCTTCATTGGATGGGTTATAGGATCCATCTCAGATCAGACTTCAGCCATTCTTAGAGTTTGGAGATCCAGTGCTCAGGCTCCTCTCCTTACCCATTACCCCCCTGCAAGGATTTCCACGGTTCCCACCAGGGTATCTGACAACTCCTTGATCAGATCCATTTGAAGTCTTGTAAAGAGTGCCAAGAAGTTCAAAGACCTTACAGCGAAGGTCGATGAAACATAAACCCACTTCCCAAATCTATCCATGGCCCAAGACTCCCCTGTTGGGCAGACGGATAGATGAACTCGCCTCAGGAAGCTTCTTATTTGTGGCAGACACTACAACCGTGGCATCCACTGCTAACCCTTTGGCCCAGAACTGTTTGATTTCAGGAGGAGATAAGAATTTGTCTGGTCTCTTGGGGATGGGTTCGATGGTGTTTGGAGCCTTCCATGCCCACTGTGATATCAAATGAAAGTGTTCATCAGTGGGTGGGGTCACCCAACAGGTAGATGAATGAGTGCCGAAAGCCTGCAGG
This sequence comes from Protopterus annectens, assembly GCF_019279795.1. NCBI lineage: Eukaryota > Metazoa > Chordata > Ceratodontiformes > Protopteridae > Protopterus > Protopterus annectens. Next base: position 1,791,995,170 of record NC_056744.1, on the reverse strand, counting down.
TAAACATATTCCACAGAGAAAAGGGTTTTGGGTCTGCCAGCCACCCCTTTGCTTTAACATTTCTAGGAGGTCTACAAAGGAGACATATTCAGGAGATGACTGTGTGGACCCTTTCCCCACATCAAAATCGGTGTCTTCAGTGACTGATTCCTGAAGGGAATCTAAGTGCTTCCTCTTGCACTTCTTTTCCTAGGGAACCTTCTCAGGGGGATAATCTGGGGAGGTGTCAGACGATGACAGAACCGGAGTCTGAGAAACCAGAGACTTCGACAGACTCAGAGGTGACCATCTGTTACAAGGAGGAAGGTGCTGACTGGGTCACTGAAAGGGACAGGGCCCCCTCCATCACCTTAAAGGCGGGCCGCCTCCCAGTACAGGGAGCCCAGAACAGAGATAGACTGCCTCGGAACCAGGGTCACTCCCTGCTCCGAACAGCCAGCCCTCAATACAGAAGCTGGTACCGAACTAACTCAAGTCAAAGCTCAGAAGAGCAGGGACGGCTCCGGAAAAAATGGAGTCGATTCCTGCCCCTCGGAACAGAAAGGGTGGCTATGGCTCCAACAGGTCTTCGGTTCTGAAGTCACCAAAGAGTTCAGGGGAATTACTGGTTCTGGACAGGTGGAAATCTCGGGGACCAGTACAGTTGGTGCTGGGAGACTCTGAACAGTAAACTCTAAAGCCCTGGAGGAGGTCAGAGGTGGAGTGGTCAGCAAAGTGAAGGAAGGCTTGGTTCCTGGACCCAAAGGAGTCGGAGCCAGGGGGGGGCTGTAAGCCCTCTCATTCACAAGATTTTATTATTAAGTCTCTCCACATCGAGCTCAGAAAAACTTATGGGGGAACAGATCGATGATACGGGCAAGGATTTAGGCATCTGAAAAAAAACTTCTGGAAGCAAAGGGCAAGTAGTCCTGGGTAAAAATTCCCTTTGTTCAGATTCAATAGTCTGCGCCAATATCTGTGCCGTCAAAGAGAGGCAGATGAAATGTCCTACACTGGGGCCTTCGACAAAGGAGGATTTGAAATAGTTACCGGTGCCAGGGAAATTGTCATTGGTAATTTAGAGTCAGAGGCCTCCGGTTCCAAGGATGCTTTCGGAACCAAGGATTTCAATTTCTTAGTTCTCAGTGCTGACAGAGATGACAGAACCAAGACACTCCTCTTTTTCTCTTGTCCATGGAGGATGAGGACAAAAGGGAGGAAATATCAGTTTTAGGTTTTTCAGCTGTAGTTCAGGCTTCACTAAAGGCAGAGGGGATCAAACTCTTTAGAATAAGCTTATTATGTCTCTCAAAGAGGGTTCTGTGACTGAACCCGTGCAAATACTGCAGTCCTCTTGTAAGTTTTAAAACCAGAAGGGGTTTAGCTTTCTCAGCCATCTTAAAAAAATGGGCTGGAAGGCAGACACACACACACACACACTCGTGCACTCACACTGAAAGGGTTTAGAGGGAGAGAAGAAGGAAACGCTTTTTTTGTTTGGAAAGGAAAAACTATCAACAATGATAGTTAGTTACAGAGATACACCAAGGTGTAAGGGAAGAGACTATCAACTATGATATTAAGAAAAATACACTTGCATGTATGGAAAAAGAGAGAGAGAAATGGTAAATGGAAGAGTAGAGGATTGGTTAGAGAAGAGACAGAGAAAAATCTTTAAGAAATAACAGCAGAAATGTGTCTAAACCAAAACCGGAGACCACTGGCAAAACATGACTATTTCAGAAAAGCGGCAAACGATATCGGAGATAACAGTGAGAGAGGGAAGGATTATGGGTAGACCTGAAGCAAAAGAGGTTTTGGCTGGCATGAGCTGTAGTAACGGCCAAGTCTGTTCTGATATAGGAACCAGACCCATATGTCAAGGATAAAATGAAGATTGACATCAGATCATCACTTTAGAACCCCCCTCCCTTCCAAGTTTGGCTGAAGAGAAAAACACAAATTATTGACCAGAAATTCCAAAATGGCTGGATAAGGAGCTGAAACCTGATCTAGGTTTTTGCTTGAAGCCCAGATAGAAAATCCTTTTCCACTTGTTTTTGCAATCCTTTCTGGTAGAAGGTCTTTCCAAACAGGTCAAAATGTGGACGACTTGGGGGGAAAAATGGACTGTCTAGCCATCAGTGGAACTGAAGAAAACGTGGTTAGTTTTAGGGCATAAATATCCAAGTGAGGCGACCTAGATGGGTGAGAGAGAAGACCAGTGCTTACTCAGATAAGATCAAAGAAAGGGGACAATGAGTATCACTGTGGCCTTTCTCACCAATGCTATCTAAAGAAATTGTGGTAAGAGTGAGGTGGGAAAAAAGGCATTACAAGAGCGTAGGCCGCCTACTGTGGATCAGAGCATCCTTTGGTGATTCCCCCTCCTGAGGGATAACAGCAAAGTGCTTGCTGCACTTGCTGTTGTAGGGGAAAGCAAAAAGACTGCAGCAAGGTTGAATCCAATGGCTGAAAACTTGATCCCCCACTGCTGGGTTGAGGAAAGTACAGTTGTGTACACTTACCATAAATATAGATGTTCGAGTGTATTCACTGTTGCAGTCATTACATTTGCGTAATCTGCTGGCAGGTTGCCTTCAGTCGGCCTGATTAACAAAGTTTTGCGTCCTGCGTCAGTTGCTGTCCCTTCTTCCATGACGTCAGAGAGAGAGAGAAATGGTAAATGGAAGAGTAGAGGATTGGTTAGAGAAGAGACAGAGAAAAATCTTTAAGAAATAACAGCAGAAATGTGTCTAAACCAAAACCGGAGACCACTGGCAAAACATGACTATTTCTGAAAAGCGGCAAACGATATCGGAGATAACAGTGAGAGAGGGAGGGATTATGGGTAGAGGTGAAGCAAAAGAGGTTTTGGCTGGCATGAGCTGTAGTAACGGCCAAGTCTGTTTGGATACAGGAACCAGACCCCCCTCCCTTCCAAGTTTGGCTGAAGAGAAAAACACAAAAGGGGTATAAAACATGCAGCCGAAAAACACAAAAGGGGTATAAAACATGCAGCTGACTCCATTGCATCAGTTTTTTTTGCCCCAGATGTCAGGTGCCCCCCAAATGGGGAGCACATAAAACTAAAAACACATAATATACCTCCAATCCCAAAAGCAAATACACCAAAAGGGCTTTTAAGCATATAGAAAGAAAGTAGAGGAATAGCCAGAGAAAAATAGGGGCTGGAGGGAGGGTAACCAGGACTGCAACAGTGAATATACTCGAACATCTACATTTATGGTAAGTGTACACAACTGTACTATGTTCTTCGTGTTTCACTGTTGGTCATTACATTTAGGTAGATTCCCAAAGCTATGGTTGAGTGGAAGGAATTATACAGCATTAGGACCAGCTATAAGGCTCTGCAGGACAGCAGTGGCAAAGCCAGCTCTGGATTTAGAGAAAAGTGGTAAATGGTAAAAGTTTGGTGAACGTATGACCTGAGCTCCAGGTAGCTGCTTCTAGAATGTCCCTGGTAGGAACACCTCTGAGAAAGGCTGTGAAGTAGATGCAGCCCTAGTGGAATGGGATCTGATCCCCTGGGGGATAGTTTTTCCATGGTGCATACAGCAGAAATGAATACAATGGCTTATCCAATTGAAAATGGTTTACTTTGAAATAGCCTTTCCCTCTGCCCCTGCAGCAAATGCCACCAGCAGTTGTTCAGATTTTCTTTGAGACTGTGTCCTGTTTAAGTAAAATCTAAGTTGTCTGTGCACATCCAATGAATGCAGAATCCGCTCCCCCTTGCTCTGTGGATTGGGAAAGAAAGTTGGCAAATGAATGGTCTGATTAAGAGCCACACTGGATACCACCTTAGGCATGAAGGATGGATTGGTCCTGAGAGATATCCTGTCCGCATGAAAAATGATGAAAGGCTCCACTGCCATAAGAGCCGGTAATTCGGAAATTCTTCTCGCTGAAGTGACTGCTAAAAGGAAAGATGTTTTCCAGGAGAGAAATTTTAACTCTGCAGTAGCAGCTGGCTCGAAAGGAGGGAGAGTGAGCTTCTCCAATAAAAAATTGAGGTCCCTGGCAGGGGTTGGAGCTCTCCTGGGTGGTCTTAAGTTTTTTGCCCCTCTGAGATACTGCTTTAGCAGGGGATGAGAGAAGAGGGGAGGTTCTGTGTTGTAATGAGCTGAAATGGCTGAGGCATAGATTTTTATTGAAGAAAAGGACAAGCCCTTGTGAAGCATCTCAGCTGTAAAATCTGAGGAGTGTTGGGCACTGCTGTGCTTATCCCTTTGTGATTGATTCCAGGCACAGAATCTTTTCCATTTGTCAGCATAAGATTTTCTAGTACTAGGCCTCCTCGCCTCCAAAATTACATCCATCACAGGTTTGCTGAGGGATGCCAAGGGTGAATTTAGGTGATCAGCCACGCTGCAAGATTCCAAGTTTGGAGCTGAGTGTGCAGAATTTGGTTGTCCTGCTGAGACAGTAAGCAAGATGCCGGAGGCAGGTGCCATGGTGGAAGGTGTGACACATTGCTCAGGAGTGGGTACCAGTGTTGGCAAGGCCAATCTGGAGCAATCAAAATCATTTTTGGTTTGTCCTGTTGACTTTTAGTAGAACTTTGGAAAGCAGAGGCAGAGGGGGAAAGACATAGACTGACAGGTTTTTCCAGCTGAATGACACAGCATTCACTTTCCAGGCTTTTTTGTAATGAGTTCTTGTGCAAAATTTGTCCAACTGATACTACTGGGGTGAGACAAAAAAATCTATGTCTGGGCTCCCCCATTTGCGTGTCAGCATGTTGAAAATCCCTGATCCCAGTTTCCATTCGTGTGGGTCCATGAGATTTCTGCTTAGTTCGTCTGCCAAAGTATTCAGCTTTCCTGGCAGGAATTGAGCTTGTAGTTGTACTTGATAGGTCAAGGCCATGTTCCACAATGCCATGGCTAGTCTGCAAAGGGGGTAGGAGTGTGTACCCCCCCTGCTTGTTTATGTACCACATGACCGTGGTCTTGTCTGTCTATCATTAATTGTCCTGGATGAAGGGAGCCCTTGAAGGCTGTCAGTGCATTCTGTACAGCTAGCATTTCTTTTTGACTGATATGAAGGTGCATTAAATTTGGGCTCCATTTGCCCTGAATGCACTTCCCTGCCAGATATGCCCCCCAAGCATAGTCTGATGCGTCTGTAGTTAGGGTTTGGGCAGCGGGGGTTGGTGTGAATGGCAGCCCCTTGTTTTGGTGGCAGGCCTCTGCCCACCATAGGAACTCTAGTTGTAGGCAAGGTATGACTGGAATCATTGTTTCCAGGCTGTGACTATGCTGACTCCATAGACTTTTTAAGTACCACTGAAGTTTCCTCATATGCAGTCTTGCATATGGAATTAGAAGAATGCAGGAGGCCATGAATCCCAAGGCTTGCAGTATTTGCCTTGTAGAAAGCAGGGTTTTTGTGGCCACCTGTTTAAAGTAAGTCACCCAATGAGTTTGCTTCTCTGCCGTTATTAAAGCCATCTGGACAGTTGTATTCAAGCTTGCACCCAGGAATGTAATTTTGTGAGAGGGTACCAGTTGTGATTTATTTTCGTTTACAGTGTACCCTAGACAAGTTAGAACCCTTTTTACAAACACCAAATGGTTTAGAAGAGTGTCCTTGTTGTCTGCCTGAATTAGACAATTGTCCAGGTATGGATATATTTGAATATTTCTTTGCTTGCAAAATGCAATTACTGGAGCCAGGCACTTTGTAAAGACCCTGGGCGCAGTAGATAAGCCAAAGGGCAGTGCAGAGAACTGATAATGCAAGTAGCTTGCTTTGAAGCGGAGGTATCTTCTGCAAGACTCCCTGAATGGGATATGCAGGTAAGCCTCTTTTAAATCTAGAGTTGCCAACCAGGCATCTTTGCCTAGCATAGGAAGTAACTGGTGAAGAGTCAGCATCTTGAATTTTGGAATGTCCAGAAAGGTGTTTAGAGTAGATAAGTCCAGAATTGGATGCCATGATTTGTCTTTTATGGGTACCAGGAAAAGTCTTGAATAGAAACCTTGTCCCTTTTCCTCTTCTGGTACTGGTTGAATAGCCCCCATGCTCATGAGGAAACGTACTTGTTTCTGGGCCTCTGCCCACTGATTTGGGGGCAGGTCTGGCCATCCGTTTGGAATTGGCAACGTGTGGAAATGAAATCTGTATCCCTGGGATACTATATTTAAAACCCATTCGTCCTGGGTTATAAGCTGTCAGTTTCTTGCATGAAGAGCCAGTTCTCCCCCCAAAGGGGCGGCTAAAATGTAAGTGCTTGGTAAGTGTAAAGGGAAGTCATTGAGACTGCTTACCAAAGGGAGGTGTCTTGTTGTTTCCAGATTTGGAAGAGGAGGCACCCCATTGTTTTGTTCTGAAAGTCCCTTGTGACTGAAATCTGGAGCCTTTGGAATGTCTGGGTTTGACCTGAGTGGCTCTCGAAGGAACTGGAATGGACCAGTTCTTAGTAGGCCAGTGTCTACTAAATCTTGGAGGCTGCACTTGTAAGAAATCTTTCACAGTTTGCATAGATTTAGATTTATCTTCCATCTTTTTTAAAACTTCTGCAGCCTTATTGCCAAAGATACGGTCCTGTTGTAAAGGAGCATCCAACAATTTTGCTTTAACATGATCAGGGAGATTTTGCTCTGAGCCAAGCATGCCTTCTTAGCACAGACCCAGTTACAGCAGCCCTGCAAGAGGCCTCCAAAGAATCAAAACCACATTGCAAAGTATGTTTTCCAACTTGTTCAGCTGAATGCAATAAATCCTGTAAATCACAGAAATTATCATTTTCTGTTTAAGCAGTCCCATGATATGCTGTTGATATTTTTGCATATGAAATTGACAGTTTAAAGCCCTGATTGCCAATGTTGCAGAAGTGTAAACCTTCTTATCCCATCTATCCAGCGCCTAGAATCTCTATCAGTAGGGGTAGGATTTTTAGCAGTAGAAGCCTTAATGCCCTTGGGATCATGAGAAATGGTTTCAGGATCTGCAACAGGATTTTTGAAAAGGAATTTGTGGGAGTCAGGAACCCTGCAGTATCTGTCTGGCTTACAAGGAGCCGGAGGCAGGGAATCGGGAGCCATACTAGATTCTGAAAAAAACATCATCAACAATGTCTAGAACAGGAGGTATAGCCAAAGGCCTATGCTGAGGAAGAAGAAGAAAATCCCTAAGTCTCTTTTTAGATTCTGAAAAATCCTGACTTTCCCAGTGGAAATGTTCCCTTAAGGTACGTAAAGTTTCCCCAAAAGAAAAATCCTCAGGGGGAGAAGCAGAAGGAATGGAATCTTCTGCATCAGAGTCCTCATAAGTAGGTATAAACAATTCTTGTTCATTAGAAGAGTCAGAAGAAATAGAATCCTGTTCAGAAGATTCATAATCAATGTCTTGCCTAGGCCTCTTAGAAGGGGGGGTTGGCTACCCCTGATCAGAGTAATTAAATCTTCAGCCATTTTGATTATTTGTTTTTTAGGTATAGAGGCCTGCACACGTGGACCAGGCATCGGTTTTTTAGGCATAGGTCTAGATCTTGGCCTTAGTTTTGAAGATAGCATTGGTCTAATATACAAATCTGTAGGCCTGAAAAGACCCTCAGAAGCAGGTGCCTGCATAGTGGCTCTGGACCCAACCAAAGTAGAGACATCCGCGGGTTCCATAATTGAAGCATCTCGTGGTATACCGGACTCCGAATGGGTCTCAGTAGAGGTCTGCGAATCAGAAGTAGCGGGCATCAGGGACTGCGAAAGCGCCTCACTGAGTACCGGCGAACTGGCGACTGGCTTAGGAGAAGCATCGTCAGCAGTTTTGGACCTCAATGGCTCATCTCTGTCTTTTTCTTTGCGTTTTTAGGCACTTCAGTAGTTGGATTGCTAACCAACGACATTTCTCGATAATTAAAGCATGAGCCAAAATATTTAGAAGCAAAAATGTACCAACGTTTGATAGTGCAGTGATTAAATAAAGCATAAAACTGACAGCAAGGTATGTTGTGGTCAGGGCCTAGGTAAGGAATACAGTACAAATGAAAATCCTTATGAGGTATTTGCTTCCCACAAGTAATGCAATTATTAACTTTTACTGACATCGGTACAGAGCAAGAAAAAGTTTCCCCAACGGGGTACTTAGCTTTTTAATTGAAGACTTTGGATCTGAAACTCGAAAACGAAAATTTCAGGAGTAGGCCGACAGGCACTTGCGAACTGCTTCGGGCACTGCGCTGCAAGAAAGACTGATGTAATGGTGTCGGCTGCATGTTTTATACCCCTGATGACCTGACATCATGGAAGAAGGGACAGCAACTGACGCAGGACCCAAGACTTTGTTAATCAGGCCAACTGAGGGCAACCTGCCAGCAGATTACCCAAATGTAATGACTGCAACAGTGAAACACGAAGAACATCTACTTGTGAGGAAGAAGGGCGGATCTGCTTAACTTGTCCCCTAGAACAGTGGATTTCCCTGGAATGTGCATTACTATCAGAAAAGTGATGAAAAGCCCTGCCCATTACCATACTCTCATGCCCTTTTAACACAAGTAGTAGGACTGTGCTCCTCCTGTCTGTTGATGTACCAGGCCACTGACATGTCTGTCTGGAATGAAATCACACCTAAGGGCAGAGTGTTCTGAAAGGCCTACAGTGCTAGGAAGACTCTTATCTCCAAAAATCTTGATGTGAAGACTGGCCAAATGGCTTCTGTAGGGGAATGTAGGGGAACATGTACCCTAGACCATCTTTCCCAGGAAATGCCCTCCTTCACCCTACGTAACTGTAGCTTGCGGGGAAGGTAGTAAAAAGAGATGGCTCTGAAAGACTATCAGGGACGCCAACCACCATTGTAGGGAAAACCTATAAATCTTTGTTAGCAAGACCTGAAATCTCATGAACTGATGATAGACCACTGCAACGACAGGGTCCACTGGAGAACACGTGCAATATCTGGTGGGAGGAATTGAGGTAATGGACACTGCCATCGAGCCTAAGAGACATAGAATCAATTTTGCTGATGGTTTCTGACATTAAAGAACTGCAGAGTGCCTGTTTAACTCATTAGAGCCAAGTGCACCTTCAGGGATTTCTGCAGTTACCTATTGTGCCTCTGCTTGTTCATACTTGCATTAATAATTCAAAAAACATCCTACATATAAGGTATCAGAATATTTTATCTTAAAGCATACATGATGGCAAACACAAATGTATTGATATTTGACCTCTGTCAAAGAGTATTTGTTAGACCTGTAAGGTGATAACTTCATTTTATTTTAAGGCTTAACCCACAGCCACTGGGAGTTAAAGGTACACGATCAAAAGAGCTGTACTGGAGGGAGTGAGTTAAGGAAAGTGGAAATCCTAGTTTATGGTAGCTTGGTGATTTGCAATTGTGTGTCAAGTACTCCAATAAATTCTAAGGTCCATACAGGGTGAAGCTTAGATTTGACTACATTCACTTTAATGCCTAGTGTTGAGCAAAGCTGTAGCAAGGAATCCCCGTCTTGGAGAAGATTACTGGAGGGGGCAGTTATTAGTCACTCATCCAGGTATGAGAACACTCAAACCCCCTACAGCCTAAGAAGAGTTGTTACCACTACTAAGCACTTTGTGAACACCCAGAAGAGATCAAAGCACAGGGCTCTCAACTGGAAATGACCATCTCTCAGCCTGAAGTGAAGTGCATCTGTCCATTTTTATATGGTAGTACGCATGCTGGAGGTTGGTCAAACACTTCCAGTCATCCTACCGCAGTAATGGGAATATGGACTGTTCTGTGACTACCTGAAGTTTTGCTTGTTTCACAAATTAGTTCAAGTGACTTAGGTCCAGAACTGGCCTGAGGTCTCCGTTCTTTTTTTTTTTGGCACTAAAAAGAATCTTAAGTAAACTCCACATCCTTGCTGGTCTGGCGAGATGTTTGGATGACACTATTTTTTAACCAGCTTTTCCTTTTCTAATGCTGCTGCTTCACTCTGGAAGGGTGGAACACTGGGAAATGTATTTAAGCATAGAGAAAAGTGTAGAAATGGGATGAAGTAGCCTCTGCTTATTGTCCTCTGCACCCAAACATTTTGACTGATGTACACCCAGGTTGTGGGGTGTGAGGATAAGTGCCCCCGACTGCCTCCAGAGTGCAGCAGTACGGCAAAAATTCAGGAGCACTAAGGCGGCCAATCACAGAAGCCACCCTGAAAGCCTTGGTTTTGTGAGCCACCTCTACCATGGGGGGTGACATCCACCATTAGAATTTCCCACTCTGAATTGGGGGGGGGCTCTCTCTCTCCCTCCAGGGCAGTCAGGCATGACCACTGAGACTTCTGGAATGAAAGTTTCTTCCCTCACCTTTGGTTTCTTGTCTGTGTAAACACACCAAAAACACTTTGCAGTGTCTGGCCTGAGAACCTGCATGTCTGGTCCAGCAGGCCTAGCAATGCATATGAACGGAGATTAATAAAAAAAACAGAGCAAGACAACAGCCCAAGCAATGGAAGCTGACCCTTCTTAAAGAAATAATTATAATCATAGTCAGTATTTGTGTAAAAAGGAATTTTTATTAGATTAATAACGTTTGGCAGAAATGTTGTTACTCTAATGAAAAATGCATTTTTTGACAAATACGGACTACGGTTATAATTACTTCTTCAAGAAGGATCAATTTCCATTGCCTGAGATGTTTTGCTCAGTTTTTTTTTCTTAATCTTGCCTTTGACTTCTGGAAAAAGTTCTTGGGGGTGAAAACCAGATCCCTACAGCAAACAGGGTCTTACCATCTTCCTCACTCCTGGACATCATTTCTTTAACTTTTGGACTGAAGAGGATGTCTTAAAAGTGTTCCACAAAAATTGCATAGGTACATCTAGCATGTCTCACTAAGGTTATGTCAGTACTAGCAGCTCTAAAGGTGCCTTCTGTGGCACTGGAGATGAGGCGCACTAAGACATTAAACAAGGACTGAAAGGAGTCAACTGCGACACAGCAGACTTTCAGGGACCCTGTGGAGATGGAGACATTTGGAGAGCTCTTTGGTCAGACCTCTTTGGAAGTACATAACGTGACAGATAATTCAGCTCCCTGACAGCAAAGGTTGCTGATGCATAACTTACTTCCCAAATCCAACACTCAAGACTATCTATCTGTTAGGGGGATGAACAGCGGAACTACCTTCTTGGTAGTCATCTCCCTTCAACTAGTTCCATACTGATAGTGCCCACCGGGTCTATATTAGCATGTCGACAGGGCAGAAAATCGAATGCCCTTACATCGACACATATTGAACAAAATGTCACCATCTCGACAGGCCAGAACACTCCCCCCCCCGGGGGGGGGGGAAAAAGTTGTTCTGGCCGTTCGAGATTTCAGCACTTTGTGCTATATGTGTTGACGCAAGGGCATCCGATATTCAGCCTTGTCAACACGCTAATATAGACCCGCTCCCACCACCATGGAATCAATGGATGGACCCTTGCTCCTATAAGGATAGTCATTTGATCAAATCAGAAATATGTCAGGTTTGTGCGGGACAGGTTTGGTCAAGTCCGATTCTTTTCAGGCACGTTTAGAGATTAAATCTATCATCTTCTCCCCTGATGGAACCAACCAAGAAGCAAATGGTCCAGCCTCAAGAGCCTTGAGAAATACTGAATCTTCTTGGGATGGATCTTCTGAGGAGCACCCCCTTTTTGTCTGAGTAGTTCTATTATTTTGCTGAACAAGATTTCCTCAAAGGAAGAGATGAGGTACCCCACCACCTCATCAAAGGCTACATCTTTGGTTACAGACTCCTGCGAGGAGTTAATGTGCTTTCTTCTGTAATTATGATCCTAATGAACCTACCAAGTAGGATGCTCTGCGGAGGACTCAGACACTCATTGGGGAAGGACTCAACAGGACAGCGAGAGAGAGCAGGATCAGGACCCAGGGAAATCCTGTGGGGGAGTGATGAATCCAAACATGAGATTGAAGTCTGCTCCCGTGAATGAGAGAGCACTCTCTCAAAAAGCCTAGAAGGCCGATCCCATGATAGGACCAGAGACCCTTCCAATAGGAGCCACGGCCCTCAAAAATAATTAGTCTTGAAGTCCCACTCAGCTCCGAAGCTGACAGTGTCAAGCTTTCCAGCACTGAAGTCGTGAGGGAAAGGGACAGCTCAGAGGACTTCAGATTTGCGCTTACACTCCTTGGAGTCCAATGCAGACACCTCTGCTAAGAGATCCACTGGGATATGAGCTACTCAGAGCTGACCAGATCAGAGATATCAAAAAAGACCATGTCTTCAGATCCAACATGGACATACCTAGATGAATGCTCAGATCCCACACCTCCGACTCAGAAGGACTGATTGGGAAATGAACAATAATTTAATGAAGGAAAAAAAACCATTACCACAGCCCTGACATGGAAGAAATTGCCAGTTGGATTTGGGTTCTGAGGAACTTCCTCATCATCCTATCCACATCAGCTTCTGAAAGACTCTGAGGACTGAACTGAGGAGACAGAGGATGTTCTATAAGGTCTAGAGATTTGATGGAGGCCTCGCCTGAAGAACAGGTATCTCAGCCCGTGTAATACTGGCTATGGTGAAAAGCATGGCACCGGTAAAGAAGGAATACAGGATCCAATAAGAATAGGCTCAGACGCAAAAGTTTGACCTGAAGGCTTCAAATTTTTGGTGCTAGAGACAAAGAAGGGAGAGATCCAGGGACCGCTTTTTTTTTTTTTGGTTCCTTGGATTTTTTTTCTTTCTTTTTTTCTTGGCTTTCACATACCTTTTTGGGGGGTTGTGCTTTGCCATCAGAAAGTGGTTGAAGGTTATGTCCCACTGCCACACTCGGAAGGCTTCTCCCCCCGTTTGTTCATGTACCAGACTATGGAAATGCTGTCTGACTGAATAGCTATCGTCCCTCGAGCTAAGACAGAATGAAACACTTGCAACACTAGAAGCACTGCCCACAGCTCCAGAACACTGATATGCATATTGGCCTCAGAGGGGGACCAAGTGCCTTGGACTGTCTTCCCCAGATAATACCCCACCCTATCTAGGAAGCATCCGTGGTCACTATGGCCTTGGGCTGAGGGGGGACAAAGAAACAGCCTAGAAGAATCTCCTTGGACTGCATCCACCAGGACAGGTACTTTTTGCATCGGCTGGATATAAAAACTAGGTGATTCATGGAGTGGATTAGAGTAGACCATTGGTTCGCAAGCAGCCACTGAAGAAGTCTCATGTAAAACCCTGGTCAGTGAGACTAACATGATCGCTGCTGCCATGGAGCCCAATGTTTGCAGAATTTGCTGACCTGATATTTTGCTTGAACGAAGATTAGGGTGAACCTGGGATTGGACTTTCTGCAACCTGTGGTGGGAAGCAATGCCACACAAGACGGTGTTGACATGAGCACTAATGAATTCTACATCCTGAGAAGGGTTAGTTAAGACTTTGCAAGATTGACCGTGATGCCCAACTGTTGAGATAGCTCCAGAATGAAATCCATTATTCACAGAAGATGATGCCTGGTGAAAGCGGTGAGGAGCCAGTCGTCTAGGTAAGGAACCCCTCGGAATACGTACAGCCTCAAATGTGCTGTGACTGCTGCCATGCATTTGCTGAATACCCTGCGGGCTGTGGTGAGACCAAAGGGAAGCACTCTGAATTGGTAATGACTGGCTCCTAGCTGGTAGCAGAGAAAATTTCTTGAGCGTTTGTCCATCTTTATGTGGTAATATGCATCTTGAAAGTCGATAGCACGCATCCAATCACTTTCCTCTAAGAAGGGAAGTGCTGACTGGAACCGTGACCATCTGGAATTTTGACTGTTGGACAAAGCTGACTGGAACCGTGGCCATCTGGAATTTTGACTGTTGGACAAATTTGTTTAGAATGCCGAGATCCAAAATTGGTCTCCAGTCCAGTCTTCTTTGGCATTAAAAAAAATCTTGACTAAAATCCAGATATTAACTGGTCTGGTGGGACTTCTTGGATGACTTTTCTAGCAGCTTTTGTATTTCTAATGCTGCTTGATCCCTCTGACTGGGTGGAATGTCAGGGAGTCTTGTTCAGGTTCTTGGGTAAAAAGAGTGAAGGGGATTAAATAACCTCGGGAAATAATCCTTAGCACTAGGTATCGGTAGTTAGTAGTATGCGTCGTAGGTGATTGGGTGCATGGAGAATCTTCCCCCAACTACCCCCAGAGGAAAGCAACTGGGCCTCCTTTCAGGAGTGCTGGTAAGGTTTGACCAGAGGAGGACTCCCTGGAACTCTGATTCTGTGGACCATCCCTGCCCCTGGGACAGCATCTTCCATTTTAACTCCCCCCTCTACCCCGATGGGAGCCCGTACCACGTCCCGATGGGAGCCCGTACCACGTGTGTCCTGGAAAGGTTTCTGGGACTTTGTGAACCACATCCTGCCACTCCTTTAATTCCTGGACAAGGACCACTGAGAACTGGAAAAATGTATGCCCACAGCAGAGTCTTTCCATCCTTTTCACATCTGGACAGAGTTTCCTTAACTTTGGGCAAAAACAATGAGGATCTGTCAAAGGGAGCATTGACAAAGGAAGACGTGAAGGGTTCAGCAAAGTTGCACAGGCACGTCGAAGTACATTGTCAAATAGCAACACCTGAACTTACTGACCTGGTCGCCCCTTTGGCTGCATGCGCAATGAGCCTCATGGACGAATTCAAAATAGACTCCAGGGAAGATAACTGGGAGATCACCTTTTCTTGGACCCCCTCAGCCATTGTTCCTGTCTGAGTATCCGAGAGCTCCAAGACCAGATTCCTCTGAAGTCTAGTAAAATGTGTCAAAAAGATGCATAGACCCGCTTCCCAAATCTGTCCATTGCCCCTGACTCTCAGTTAGAGGGATGGATAGTAGAACTTTTGTCAGCTAGTTCTTTCTTGGTGGCAGCTGCTACCACCATGGCATCAACTATTAAGCCCTTTGCCCAATGTAGGTGGTCCTCAGGAGCAGAAAGTATTTTGTTAGGTTTCCAAGGGACAGGTTCTACAGAGTCAGGAGTCTTCCAAGCCACTGAGCGATCAATTTAATTAGATAGTCAATGGGAGGGATCACCCAGAAGGTAGACGGGTGAAAACAAGAAGTTATGTACTCACCATAACGTTCGATGTATGTAGTCCATCTCGCCTCACATTCTTACCCGTGGGTTCGGAGCCGAATGTCGGCTCCGACTCGGCCAAACTTTTCTAGCTCGAAGTCTTTCTATTGGCTGGGCTAAGATGGCATCCCATGCTGCACTACTCTATATCCCCAGATCTAGTTTGCTGCGAACACCAGCACTCATTCTCCATGCATAACACCACCCAAGGAAAGGAAGAGTGCTGAAACCAGACCTAACCTCCAAATCCTCCAGGAAGGGGGAAGGGGGGGGGGTAAGTAAGAATGTGAGGCGAGATGGACTACATACATCGAACGTTATGGTGATTACATAACTTTTTCATGTTATGTAGTCCAATCTCGCCTACATTCTTACCCGTGGGACATCGTCCCTAGCACATAAATCCTTGGAGGTTCAGTGGAAAATACTCCTGAGCACTGTGGAACCAAAGGAAGACCTGCCCCTAGATACCACATCCAACTTGTAATGAGTAACAAAGGTGTGAGGAGATGCCTAAGTAGCCACAGCACAAATATCATCCACAGACAATCTGGCCTGATAGGCTGTAGATGTAGATACAGACAGAGTAGAGTAGAGTGAGCCTTCACCGGGAACACTAAATCTTTACCCCGAGGAATAAATGAAAGAAATGCAACTGGAGATCCACCTGGACAGCGTGACTTTGGAGACAGGAGACCCAATTCTGTTTTCCGAAAAGGAAACAAACAACTGATCAGATTGTCTGAGGTCTTTGGTTCTGTGCAGATAAAAACGTAATTGTCTGTGTACATCCAACTGATGAAATTTAAATTCTGCCTTGTTTGAGAACTGGGGAAAAAACACTGGCAACTCAATAGATTGATTACGGTTACTGACTTGACGCCACTTTGGGAAGAAAGGAAGGGTTGGGTCTGAGAGAAACCCTGTCCTTATGAAAAATCAAATAAGGGGGTTTGATTGATAAGGCTTGAAGCTCTGAAATGTGTCTGGCTGACATGATGGCTACTAAAAAGACAGTCTTCCAAGTTAAGAATTTAAAATCACAAGTGGCTGCAGGCTCAAAGGGGGATGAAGTAAGAGCCTGCAGAACAAAGTTTAAATCCCAAGGCATGACAGGTTCCGATACCGGAGTTCAAAGTAACAGAGTGCCCTTCAGAATGGCCTTACAGAGTCTATGAGCCATCAGACTAGGTTCATTTGCGACATGAAAGGTAGAAATCGCCGCCAACTGGACTTTTATGGTTGCGGCCACTGAACCCTGGTTTAAGAGCATAGAGAAGAACTCCAATACAGACGAAATTAGAGCCGTATAAGGGTCAATCTTTTTGGTATGAGCCCAGATCGAAAACCTCTTCCATTTACTGTAGTAAATCTTCCTGGTGGAGGGCTTATGAGTGGAAGATAAAATATGAACCACCTCCGGTGAGAAATGATGAAGCCTAACTAAATGACGGAAGTGGAGTAGCCAGGCTGTCAACCGGAGGGTCCGAAGAGAGGGATGGAGCTGCCCTGACGTGTGTTAGTAAGTCTGGTTGTGGGTCCAGAATCCAATGAGCATCCATGAGATAGGGATGGAGAAAGGGGAACCAAATTTGATGAGGCCAGTGTGGAGCAATCAGAATCATTCTGCTTCTCAAGGCTTGCACTTTCTGAATAACCTTTGACAGCAAGGGAACTGGGGGGAAGGCATATAGTAGACCGGAGGGCCAATTGTGCACTAGAGCGTCCCTGGGGGACTCCCCCTGATCAACGTGAAGTAGCTGCTGCATTTGGCATTGAGGGGGCTGGCAAAGAGGTCGCAGCAAGGCTGACCCCACCTGCGGAAGATCTGTTCCGCAACTTGACAGTTCAGGGACCACTCATAAGTCATCAGAATAGCTCTGCTTAGCCTGTTTGCGATCACATTGGACTTCCCCGGAATGTGCGTTGCCACCAGAAAATGTTGGGAAGACACTGCCCACTGCCACACTCGCATGGCCTCTCTGTAAAGGGGATAGGACTTGGTTCCTCCCTGCTTGTTCAGATACCACACCACTGACATATTGTCTGAGTGGATTGCAATAGTCCCGAGAGGAAGAAAGCTCTGAAATGCTTGCAACACTAGTAGCACAGCTCTCATCTCCAGGACACTGATATGCAGATGCATCTCGTGCTCTTGCCACGTGCCTTGGACTGCCCTGCCTAGATAATGCCCCCCACCCCATGTGGGAGGCATTCGTGGTCACAGTGGCAATCGGGGGCGCAGGAACGAAGGGCTTTCCTGCATTCAGGTTGTCGGTGCGAAGCCACCAACTGAGATCCTGTCTGCACCTGTCCGTGAGTAGAATAGGGTAAGAAAGTGGAAGACGGAGAGACCACTGGGCAAAAAAGTAGCCATTGAAGGGGTCTCATATGTAACCTTGCCAGAGGGACTAACAATTGTCGCAGCCATAGTCCCCAATAGTTGGAGGACCCATCTTGCCTTTGCTTTTCTCAGGGGGAGCAAGGCATGAACTTGTTGTGTTGTAGGACTCTGATTCTTTCCTGTGGTAGAAACGCCCGCATGAGGATGGTGTCTAGTTCTGCGCCTATAAAAGTGACACGCTGTGAAGGCAACAAGGCAGATTTTTCCCAGTTCAATGTGATGCCCAGCTGTTGACATAGGTTTATAGTAGCATCCCTGGTCTGAATTAGTAGATGCTTGGTGGTGGCAGTAAGGAGCCAGTCTTCCAGATATGGAAACACTTGGAATCCCTGACGTCTCAAGTGAGCAGTAACCACTGCCATGCATTTGGTAAACACCCTGGGGGCTGTGGTGAGACCAAAGGGCAGGGCTCGAAACTGAAAATGACGGGCTCCCAGCCGGAAGTGTAGCTGACTTCTGGATGCCCTGTCCATCTTGATGTGGTAGTAAGCATCCTTGAGGTCGATGGAGCACATCCACACTTCTTTTCCCAACAATGGGAGAATAGACTGCAATATGACCATTCGGAACTTGGACTTTTGCACGTGGGTGTTCAATTGGCTGAGATCTAATATGGGTCTTGGGTCCCCTGTTCTTTTCGGCACCAAAAAGAATTTTGAGCAAGTCCCTAATCCGATCTGGTCTGAGGGGACATGTTGGATAGCTCCTTTTTCTAGCAGCTTTGAAACTTCTGAAGCTGCGTAACCCCTTTGACTGGGTGGAACATCCTGGATTTTCTTGATTGGAGGGGGATCTGATGAGAAGAGGATGGCATATCCTCCAGAAATTATTTGTAGAACCCATTGGTCCTGGGTGATGTCTTGCCAGGCCTCCGGGTATAATGAAATTTGACCCCCAACTGGCTCCGGAAACACATAGTCAGGCCTCCCATCAGGAGCAGCGGTAGGGAGAACCACGAAAGGAATTGCTGTCTCCTGAGTTGCGGGGGCCTCCTCTGCCTCTAGGGTGGCGTCTCCCTGAATAACCACCCCCTCCTCTTCCTTTGGAGGGGGGCTCACCTTGTGCACCGGCATAAAACCTCTGTGATTTCTTGAACCACATATTGCCACCCCTCTGGGCCTTGGGATAAGGCCTAGAGGGAAGGGAAAAATGGACTCCTACAGCAGACAGAGTTTTTCCTTTCTGCTCGCACCTGGTGAGGGTGTCTTTCACCTTGGTTCCGAACAAAGAGGAACCATTGGAAGGGGCATCGGTGAATGAAGACTTGAAGGCCTCTGCGAAATGAGAAAGGCGCATCCAGGCCTGTCTCCTAAGGGCAACTCCTGAACTTGCTGCCCTACTCGCTCCATCGGCTGCATATGAGATCAGCCTCATGGAGGAGTTAAAGATGGAATTGAGGGTAGACATCTGAGCGTTAACAGTCTGGGTCATCGCTTCAGAAACGTTACCCATGAGAGTATCTCCAAACTCCTTGAAGAGATCTCTCTGGAGCCGTGTAAAGTGATATAAATAATTCAGTGACTGTAAAGTAAAGGTCGCTGAAGAAAGGGTAGGCTTCCTGTACCGGTCCATGGTCCTAGACTCCTTGTTAGGAGGATGGACGGTGGAAGAAGTCTCGGTTAATTCCTTCTGAGTGGCCGCTGCCACCACCATGGCATCCACAAGGACTTCCTTGGACAGAAATTCCTTACCAGGAGGAGCAAACAAAAATTTACTGGGTCTCCTGGGAACTGGTTCCACAGAGTCAGGGGTCTCTCACACCCTTCGACAGACCAAATCCAGAAGCTTGTCGAAGGGTGGAGATACCCAAGAGGTGGAGGGCTGAGCACACAGGCCTTCAGGAAGACAGAGGGGGCTTTGGATGGCCAGTCACCTCTGAAAATCTCCAAGATGTCAGAGAAAGAAACATCCTCAAAGGATGACTTGGGGGACCCCTCCGATTCCTCAAGGTCAGTGTCTGATGTGAGAGACTCATCCTGGGAATCTATGTGCTTCCTCTTGCACGTCTTATTTCTGGGTGGCTCCTCAGGCAAGGACTCTGAGGGGCCCTCAGAAATGTGAGGACCACTCATGGGGGGTACCCTGAGGCCTTGGGGCTCCGCTGTCTACAGACAGATGGCGATCAGAGACCTGCACCGGTGTAGTAGGGGATAGAGTGACTGACCCGCATGATGCCGCTGACTACCTGGCCAGCGCACTCTACATGGCCTCGAAGGCCGGTCCCCCTGAGTCCGAGGAGTGACCAGCCTCTGAAACCACGACAGGAGTCAGACTTCCCTGAGCCGAAGCACCGAGAGGGAGACTAGGAACCAATAGGTGTCCCAAAGCCTATCCCTCGGGTCTGATCGAAGAATCCTGAGTCCTGAATCCCGTGGACAGAGCCGACGTCAGCACCGATAAGCCAGGAGGGGCTGTCGGAAGCGACCTAGGGACATCACATGGAGCCGAGCACTCCAGCTCAGAAAGCTGAGATATGCTCGGAGGAGGAAGTATCGAAGCAGGTTGAAAGATGGGCTACGGAGCCGACTGGGTCGGAGCCAAGAACAATTTAGCCAAAACTGGTGACTGAGGTTGTCTCTGCACCACTCTATCGACGTCCACATCTGATAAGGTCCTGGAGGATTTACAAGTTAGAGAGGGAGATTGAGACCTCCTCTCTGCAGGGGACCTGGGAGGAGGTGATGCTGGCCTAATGCTAGGCGATCGGCTCCGAATAGGTTCCAAAATGATTGGCGCCGATGCGGGTTCCATAACCACAGACACTTCCTGCGGCCCCGAGGACAATGGAGCTGAGGATGTCGAAGCAGACTTTGCTATTTTCTCCGGTGGCTCCGAGGAGACTGATGGAGCCGGAGATCTCTTTTTTGAGTTTGAAGATTTTGTCTTGGAGCTGGAAGCAGTTTCCAGACCCCCCTCAAAAGAGGGTTTCAGAAGTCCCTTCAAAATCAACTTATTCTTCCTTTCCTGAAGAACTCTCAGAGTAAATGCATGACAGAAACTGCACGACTCCTGGAGATGGATTGCTCCCAGACAATACACAAAGACAGAATGTCCATCGGTAATGGACATTTTATAGCTGCACCTAGAGCATTTCTTGAAGCCAGTGGGCTTATGCTCCTTAGAATCTTTGGGCATAGTTAGCTACCACAAAGCACCAAAGACAACAATAACTGACAATAGAACCAATGGTAAAATAGTCACAAGGCGGGAAAACACTACCACAAACAAAACCTCAGGATCTCTAACTAAAACGATCCTTTGGCACAACACAGGAGGGGAAGACTAAAACCTCTAATTTAAACGGTTTTAGACCCGAAACAAAAGTAACACAAGGAAGCAAGGGACAGACTAGGTCCTCTAACTGAAACAGGCCTAGCCAGTTGGAAACAGCTAGTGAGATACCACGGAAAAAACGATCAAACACAAAACTTTTTCACCATACAAGACCAGAACACACAATAGCTATTAAAATAGCTTTTTGTTTTCAACCAATTCTCTAAAAATGATGAAAAAGGGTACTTCGCCACAGCGAAGAGCGAGACCACGTCCAAGCTACATGAGCGGCCAACGAGATCTGGGGATATAGAGCAATGCACCATGGGATGCCATCTTAGCCCAGCCAATAGAAAGACTTCGAGCTAGAAAAGTTTTGGCCGAGTCGGAGCCGACATTCGGCTCTGAACCCACGGGTAAGAATGTAGGTGGGATTGCACTACATAACATCTAAAGGCCTGCAAATACACAGATTCTTTACAGGAAGGGTCTTTGGGCTTTCAATCACCCCTCTGTTTTAGGATCTCAACAATGTCTCCGAAGGAGACTTCCTCTAGGGGCGAGTGTTGAGAACCCCCCCCCCCATCGAAATCTGTGTCCTCAGTGACAGACTCTTCTAGAGAATCAAGGTATTTCCTCTTACATGATCTCTTCTGTGGTGGCTCTTCAGTGGGAGCATATGAAGAGGACTCGGGAGAGGGTAAGTCTTCAGTAGGCAAGTCTTGCAACCTTGGAGCTCAGTGTCCAGGAATCGAGGCTGGTGGTAGAACCGATAAACCTGGGATCAAAGGGAGAGACTCTGGTAACACAGGAGACACCTGAGACGAGGCATTGCCCAAGGCTCTTTCCATAACTTGGAAGGCAAGACCCTCTGAGGAGGGATGGGAGCCCAGAACAGAGACAGACAAACTCAGAACCAAGGTCACACCCCGCTCCCAGAGACCCATCTGACAAATCGGAACCGAGAACAGGTCCTCTGTCAGTGCAGCCTGAATAGGCAAGGCCGGCTCCATAGAAAAAATTGGAGCGGACTTCAACCCCTTGGGCCCAATGGTAAAGACACAGTCCCAAAGGCACTGAAGGTACCAGAGCCATACCCAGCGAAGACAAAAAGGCTGTCGATGCCGAAGTTACTGGAACATGTGAAGTTGGAGTCAAGAGTTCTAAAGTCTGTGAAGCGGTCAGAGGAGGAGAATACGAAGGGGGTCATATGGGAGAAACCCCCTGCACCGGAAGGGAGAGGGGGCTGAGAAGACGAGGGATGACCCCTGGCTGTCAGGATCTGATCCACCAACCTTACTATATTAACTTCTGAGACACATCTGGTGGAGCAAATGGACAACCCAGGAGGATACTCCGGTTTCTCTAAAAAGGAGTTATGGAGTTTTTCAATGGAGGGGTCAATGGAGTAGGGAATAAGTGGTCCTGGGATGAGTAGAAATATCAGTCTTCGGCACCATCTGCAGGGCCATGGGAGATATTGGTGCCAACACGGCAGCAGTGACAATTGGTACTGGTGTCGGAACCATGGCCAAAGTAGAAGTGGTAGGAGTAGTAGTTTGAGTGGGGATTGCGGTCGGTGTCGAAGGCACTGGTAAGGGTAACGGTGCCAAAGATTCAGACCATTCCTAAAGCTTCGGAACCTTAGATTTTGGTTCCGAAGAGGAACCTGAAGATGCATGCTTATGCTTTTTAACAGTAAGTGTGAGGGAGATGTTCGCACCGAACAGGAAAATTTGGAACCAGAGGCCGGAGAAGACTGACTGAACTTGGAGAAGGCTTCTTCGAAAAGGGATTTAAGAACCCTTTGAGAACAAGCTTACTCCTATGTTCTACCAGGGCTCTACGACTGAAACCCTGGCAGATTGTACAGTTAGTACTTAAGTGGGGCACATCCAATCAATAAACACAACAGTCATGGCCATCCGAGTTTAGCATTTTCCTGCCACAATCTTTACATTGTTTGAAACCAGTAGTGGAACTTTTGGATTTATCTGCCATCACCCTAAATAAAAACTAGGAGAGGCAGAAAGAAAAGAGGAGAAAGGCTAAAATACAGTCACACCACAGAGGAAAACACTAGCAGCAATGGCAGAAAGATTACCCAACGGTAATGGGGAGGGGGAGGGAACAACCAACGACAGTAGTGGAAATTACCAACGGTAAAGGGAAAGGTAACACAAACACTAAGGGGTACACCAGAAAATTAAGGATTCTAAATATGTTATAGATTAATGTTAGCAAACCAAGGTAGAGAAAAAAAGAGCAAAAAATATAAAATTTTACTTAGTACAAGAGAGGAGTTGGCTGACTCATCTTGCTGTAAGAGCAACAAACTAGATCTGAGGTAATGTAGAGAAGGCACTGTGGGTAGACTAGCAGCTTGAGAGATTTTTTTTTTTGGCTGACATGAGCTATATATTGGCCGGATCGGTTCCGAGGATTGGAACCATACTCCCAAGTCAAGAACAGATGAAGATTTACAACATCAGATCTTATGTTATGAAACCAAGTCACCCATGAACTATACGCAAAAGGGTAAAAAGAACACCACCATAGCAACACAATGAACACCAGCAAGGAAAGAGGTGCTAGATGGAGGGACGCCTACTGCAACAGTGATCTATCAGAACATCTACTGTTATGACAAGTTTACTTACACAACTATTATGTTCAACACACAGATCACTGCTGCAGTAACCTAAGCTACATGGGTAGATTTCCGTAACTTAGAGAAAGAAAAACAATGGAGTTGACCAATAACAGTCTCCAGGAGCCAGAGGAGAACAGTCCTAGCAAAGCTTTGTTCTGGACCTTAAAAGGAATAGAGTTTGTAGTGCTTTGATAAAGTATGCTCAAAGGACTAAGTTACTGCCTCTAGAATACTAATCCCTTTACACCACAAATGAAGCCAATGCCCTTGAAGATGGAGCTGAAACCTTGTCTGGAAGTGGATTTTACTGTGAGTATAACAACCTAGAAGTGCCTGGTCAAGATGCTACCCGTAAGCATGACTTCCCATCCCCACCTCTTTACTGTAGTAACTGGTCACGGTTTGCAAGTCAACACCCAGTTACTCTTAACAGTAAGTATCTGCTAGTAACAAATTATCTCGCTGCTTACACATCAATCCCTAGTCATTTCTTCTATAGAGTACCAAGTGAAGCAGGTGCTCCAAACTTGCAGAGATGGTTTTGTCTTGGAGGCATTTTGTTTTTTTTTTTAATCCTGACAAGAAACAAGATGCATCTCTAGCTAGTGGTAATATTACACACTGTGAAAGCATAATTACTGTTACAATTTATTTAATTTACATATGTATTACAGCAATCAAGCAGGGCTTGCTGCAGAAGCAAGTCAAAATACATTACTGAGAGCATTATTTCTTCCACATTTTGGTGATGACTGCACATCACAGATGATCTCCATAATGGGCAATTTGGGGAGCAGTCTACAGATAAAAGAAAACAGTCAAGTGATCACAATGAAATGACTATTGCTACCACTTGGGGGATGCAAATATATAAAAACACAAAACTGAAACACAGTACTATGACCGTTTGTTCTTTCACTTTCACCTCAACAGATGGTGTGTCAAAGGGATGCAGTCAAGGTGACAGCCTCTTGAAGGGGATAGGAAGATTAGCTATGTGTAAACGGACTGGGCAATGCTGTATTCATTGTTGAATGCTCATGATATGACATTATTGCTGAAGCTACTGTTTTTCACATTCTTCACAAGCACACACTGGAAATGTGCAAAGAAAGTGACTCTTTTTGGGGTCTGCAGGTCATATGTAAAAAGCAGAGGATAATTACAGGACCCAGGTGAAACAAAGTACAGTTTTGTACCTACCATAAATGTAGATGTCCGAGAGGTATGCATCTGCAGTCCTAACAAATGGGTTGGCCTGCCTCAGGCAGCCCTTCGGTCGGCCGGATTCCAAAGTCTGGGTCTGGCCTCGGCTGATGTCGCACCTCACCCGACATCATAGCTGCAGTTCTGCGGGTATAAAGGCATCAGCCGATGCCATTTTCCTCAGTGTTTCTTGCCCCAGATGCCAGGTGCCCTCTAGGAAGGCTAAATTTGGATAAATGCAAATGTTTCCAAACAATAGAGAGCAAATAGAAATAAACATGTATATACATATATACAAACAAATACACCATAATAGATTCCCCCAGCTAGCTAAGAGATGGGCAAATACCCTAGGAGTACCACAGAGGGGAAGGAGGGTGGGTAATCCTGACTGCAGATGCATACCTCTCGGACATCTACATTTATGGTAGGTACAAAACTGTACTATGTCCTTCAAGGATGCATCTGCAGTCCTAACAAATGGGTAGAATACCATAGCCAAACTGGGGGAGGAGGTACTAATAAGATTATGGTGTAGTTAAGATCCCTTGCAAAACAGCAGTGGCAAAACCTGCTTGGGATCTGCTTGGTTTAATGATATCCTGGAGACCACCTTTGGCATAAAAGTAGGATTAGTTCTCATGGACACTCTATCCTGATGGAAGATAAGGAAGGGCTGTACTGCCATTAATGCCTGTAATTCAGAAACCCTTCTTGCTGAAGTAATTGCAAGCAGGAAAGCAGTTTTCCATGATAAGTACTGTAATTCTGCTGTTGCTGCTGGTTCAAAAGGGGGGAGTGTCAACTTTTCTAGCACAAAGTTCAAGTCCCATGTAGGCAATGGTGGCTTCCTTGGTGGCTTTACATTTTTAATTCCTCTCAGAAACTGCCTGAGTAGAGGATGAGAGAAGACTGGAGGATCCATGTTGTATTCTGCTGAAATAGCTGACGCATGAATCTTAATGGAAGAGTAGGACAGGCCATTGTGGAAAAGCTCTGCTAAGTATTCCAGGATGTTAGCTATGTTTACCAGTGATACATTTTCTCCTTTTGCTGCACTCCAAATGAGATATCTTTTCCATTTTGCTGAATAAGTTTTTCTTGTTGAGGGTCTGCGAGCCTCCAAGATAATGTCTTTAACCCTTTGAGATAAATCTGGGTTATTTTGTCTTATGCAATGTTCCAAGCAGCTAGCTGCAGTGTTTTCAAGTTTGGATGCAGGGTTTTGAAGTTGTTCTGTGTTAGCAATAAAGGAACTAGGGGTAGAGGCCATGCGTGTTCCCGAGACATACTCCTCAGTAATGGGTACCAATGCTACCTCGGCCAGTCTGGAGCTATCAGGATGATCCTTGGATGGTCTTCTTTGATCTTCAATAGCACCTTGTGCATCAAAGGAAGAGGTGGGAATGCATATTCTGTCAGGTTTTCCCAACTGAAAGATAGGGAGTCCACCTTCCAAGCAAGTGGGTGGTATGTCCTTGTGCAGAATTTTTTCAATTGGTGGTTGTGTGGGGATGCGAACAAGTCTATTTCTGGTAGTCCCCATTTCCTTGTAATGGATTTGAAGATGTCTGGATGCAGCATCCATTCGTGGGCATCCGTGGTAGTTCTGCTTAAGGTGTCTGCTAGTATATTTTCTTTTCCTGGCACAAATATTGCCTGGAGCTGAATGTTGAGGCTCAGGGCCACATTCCAGAGGTCCATTGCCATCCGGCATAGAGGATATGAATGTGTGCCTCCTTGTTTGTTGATATACCACATAACTGTGGTGTTGTCCGTCCTTATCAGCAATTGACCCTGTTGAAGAAACGGTCTGAATGTCTGAATTGCCAGTTTTACTGCCAGCATCTCTTTTTGATTTATGTGTAGGTTCAGCTGGTCTTGAGTCCATAAGCCTTGTATGCACTTGTCCAGCATGTGTGCCCCAACCGAGGTCTGAGGCGTCCGTGGTGATAGTCTGGCTTGGTTGAGGGCTGTGGAAGGGCAGTCCTTTGTTCAATTGACAGGCCTGAGCCCACCATCGGAATTCTTGCTTCAGGCATGGAATTATTGGAATTTGGGTTTCTAGGCTGTGCTTGTGCTGAGACCATAAATTCCTTAGGTACCATTGCAACTTCCTCATATGTAGTCTGGCATGTGGAATCAATATTATGCAGGATGCCATGTAACCCAGGGCTTGCAGGACTTTCCTTGCTGTAAGCTGGTTCTGCGTTGTTAATGCCATGAAACAGAGTGGTAGGTGCTTCTGCTTTTCTGCTGTGAGGGATGCCATTTGGTTTGATGTGTCCAGTTCTGCACCCAAGAAAGTTATCCTTTGGGATGGTATCAGCCTTGACTTTTTTATATTGACTGTGTATCCCAGGGCTTGCAGTAGGTGAATGACCTTTTTCAAATCTTTTGTCAATTTGTTTTTGTTGTCCGCTTGTAACAGGCAGTCGTCCAGGTAAGGGTAAATTTGAATTCCCTGAAGCCTGCAATGAGCAATTACTGATGCCAGGCATTCCGTGAATACTCTGGGCGCAGTAGATAAGCCAAAAGGCAATGCTGAGAATTGATAATGCTCTGATCCTGCAAGAAATCTGAGGTATCTCCTGCAATTTGGTCATATGGGGACGTGCAGGTATGCCTCCTTGAGATCTAGAGTTACCAGCCAAGACTCCTTGCCCAGCATGGGAAGAAGCTGCTGTAGGGTCAGCATCTTGAATTTTGGAACAATGAGATATGTGTTCAGAGTGGACAGGTCGAGAATAGGTCTCCATTGGTTTTCCTTTCTTGGCACCAGGAAAAGTCTGGAGTAAAATCCTTGCCCTTGTTCCATAGACGGTACCTTTTCTATAGCTCTCATCCTTATTAAGTGGTCTATTTGTTCTAGAGCGTTTGTCTTTTGATTTGGAGGTAGGTTTGGCATTCCTCTCTTCCTTGGTAGAGTATGGAAGTGAAACTTGTAACCTTTGTCTATTGTCTGTAAAATCCATTTGTCTCCTGTAATGTAATGCCAGTTTACTGAAAATAAGGCTAGCTTTCCGCCTAAGGGTGCTTCTAGTTGTTCCCTGGTAGGCGGTTTCAGAGCCAAGTCACTGTGATTGTCCTGTGGAAGTGGTAGTGGCTGGATCTGTGGCAGTACTTCGCTGGTTGTTAGGCTGCCACTGACGTCCCCTGTAGGCACCTCTGGATTGACCTCTGCCTCTTGGGTGCCTATTCCTGCCTCTCTGTGCTCTGGTGGTGTTTGGAAAGGACCAATTCTTGGAAGGCCAGTTCCTACTAAACCTTGGAGGCTGGACCTGTAAGAAATCCTTGACTGTCTGGACAGATTTTGCTTTCTCTTCCACCTTCTTCAACACTTGCTGTGCAGGGGAGCCAAACAAACTGTGTTTATCCATGGGAGCATCTAGGAGTTTTGATTTTACATGGTCTGGTAAGGACTGCTCTTTTAACCATGCATGCCTTCTGATCACTGTACCAGTCATAGCTGATCTAAAGGAAGCCTCCAGTGCATCATAGCCGCATTTTAAAGAATGATTACTGACCTGCTGAATGTTATGTACCATTTCCTGAAGAGACTTTCGGTCTAAAGGTTCAGGCGAGGACAGTTTTTTAGTTAACTGATCTAACATAAATTCCTGATACTGAATCATGTGGAATTGACAGTTTAAGGCCCTAGCCGAAAGAGTAGCAGAAGTATAAACTTTTTTACCCCATCTCTCTAAGGCCCTAGATTCCCTTTCAGAGGGAGGGTTTTTGGCAGAGGTAGCTGCTACAGCCTTGGGGCCCTGTGAAATAGTTTCAGGATCTGCAAAAGGAGCCTTATACAAGTGATAATGTGTGTCCGGAACCCTATAGTATCTGTCGGGCTTAGCAGGGGCTGGAGGAAGTGAATCAGGAGCAGTACAAGCATCATTAAATGCATCATCCACAACTGTAAGTACTGGAGGAATGGCTAAAGGCCTATGCTGTGGCAAGTGCAAAAAGGTCCTAAGCCTTTTCCTAGAGTCTGAAAAATCCTGGCCCTGCCATTGAAATTGTTCCCTCATAGCATGCAAGGTTTCCCCAAAAGAAAATTCCTCAGGAGGAGAGGCAGAAGGAATGGAGTCTTCTGCATCAGAGTCCTCATATGGAGAATAAGGGCCTTCTGGAGGGTTTGTATTTTCTGAATCATCAGAGGAGTAATCTGTAGAAACTGGCTCAGGGGGCTCTGCTCTAGGCCTCTTCTCTGGAGGGGGGGGTGAGAGGCCCTGTCAGGGTGAGGCTGGGATCCCCTGATCAAAGAAATGAGATCCTCTGCTAGACTAAGCATTTGAGTACTACAGCTAGGCCTGTGAGAGGGGGTTTTAGCAGGCACGGTCTTGGTTGATTTTGCTGCTTTAGCCCTGGTAAAAGCCTTAATTGACATGGATGCAGGGGGCCTAGCAGCTCCACGTGCAGGAGTAGATATATCTAAAGGGATAGTATCTGATAAATCCTGTGAACCTGAAAGAGCAGGTGGAATTTCAGTAGCAGATTCAGCCATGCTGGATGAGGCCTTGGTAGGAGGCAAGCTTTCGGCCGAAGGAAGAACCGAGGACTCGGTTTCAGCCGAAACCGAGACACTCGCGGTTGACTTAACCGCGGTTTCGGCCGAAACCGCGGACCGCGAGTGTCGGTCCTTTTCCTTACGCTTTTTAGGTAATTGTGAAGTCGGAGTCTCCGACGGCATGTTGTAAGCAAAAGCGGAGCCGAAAAACTCCTCTGCAAACTCCGACCGACGTCTAAGTGTCCGTCGGTTGAAGGAAGCAAAGGCTAGACAAGCTGCTACGTCGTGGTCTGGGCCTAAACAAGGTAGGCAGTAAGAGTGGAAATCTTTATGAGGTATTTGTTTCCCACAAGTTAAACAGTTATTCACTTTTTCTGACATCGGCTGAGGCAAGAAAGAGTCCCCAACGGGGTACTTAGCTTTTTAGAAGTCTTCGGTAGTAGCAATCTCTGGTTCTGACCGACCGGCACTTGCGAACAGCTTCTGCTTCGGGCGCCACGCAGCAAGAAAGACTGAGAAAAATGGTGTCGGCTGATGCCTTTATACCCGGTTAACTGCCGCTATGACGTCGGGTGAAGTGCGACATCAGCCGAGGCCAGACCCAGACTTTGGAATCCGGCCGACCGAAGGGCTGCCTGAGGCAGGACAACCCATTTGTTAGGACTGCAGATGCATCCTTGAAGGACATCTACATATAGGTCTTGACAGAGATAATCTGTATCGAACCAATAGAAACCAGCTGAAATACATTACTGTGATCAATTGTTTCAGCTCCTTAACAAACATCACATGTGTACATGAAAGATGGTTGTCTTTTTGGGGTATGAGTGAGGAGACATGCTGCCTAAGAAAACACATGCCTGTAAGTTATCTACACCATTGTGCTACCGCTGTCCCTCTTTAGAGAACACACACACACTTATGTACAATATATATAAAATACAGTCTATACTGAAATATTAAAATGTATTTATGTCTTCCGGGGTAGAGCACTGATCTCCATGGAGCTTTTTCAGGCTAGAAGCAGTGTTGGATTAAATGATTAACTGACCTGCTCAAAGTCACACAGTTGGGCAATGGAGGCTGACATCTTGTACCACAAGACCACAGAAAACACATTAACAGTTCCTTAATCCTCTAAGCCAACTGCCAGACGAATTCACTAAATTTATCTTTCAAGATAGCAATCTAAAACATCAAATGGCTCATACCATCAAAAAAAAAAAAAAAAAAAAAAAAAAAACAGTACCCGTGCACTTCCCACTACTACGCACAACAGTGAGGAATAAGGAAAAACACACCTTACTCTAGTGTTACCAATCTTACACCAGACATCATAAAGTCATCCCAAACCCAAATCACTCTCACACACACGGAGACACACAGACAGACACACAATTTTTAATGGATTTATCATACATCAACCAAATAACTTAGATGAAATGCAGAATCCACTGAAAATAAATGAGCTCACTCTAAATCAAACCAACAGCACCCATAAATATATACAGTACACAGTGGTATACTACTTGCACCTTAGGCCCTCGGCGGTTTTCAAACCATGCCCCTCCACATACACTTTTTTGGAACACATGCAACTGCTCATTTGCTTTCGAATTCACTTTACTAAGACCATCTGAACTGCTGTCATTATAACCCACAAAAGTCCATACCCATTGACTACAACCACGTGACTTACTTATGATTAAAAAAAAAAATGGTCACAGTAAATTATTCCAGTTTGCTTTATACTGACACACACTAATCCTACAAAGCCAGACTAATAACTGTTTAAACTGATCATGACAGCCACACGCAGACATTTTCATTCACAGCCTAAATACTCTCCAATTATAACCTCATGTTAATTTTGTACAGCTCAGACATCTGACTGGTAAATAATTAATGACACAATGTAGTAAAAGTTTCACACAAACACACAGCAGTCCATCGATTCCAAAGTATTTCTTATAGATGCACACTAGCCTTGCAAAGCCAGAGTGTTTAAAATGAGCAAACAAAAAGGTAAGTGACTGTCAACTACAGACAGGCCCCCTGCCACCCAGCAGTTACAGCCACTTCACATTGTATACCTCATCTGACTGTGATAAATAATATTTATTAGCACAAGAATCAGAGAAAAAGTACAAAAATAATGAGGAACAAAAGCCCAGAATCCGAGAAATATTTACTTACTTAAAGGCACTCGTGAACTAGTTGGGGTTTGTAGTGCTCTTACCTCCATGAAATGAATAAGTATTAAAGAATGCCTAAAATCTAATGAATCACATTAAATAAAATGTTAAGGAGGTACCCAATATCTGGCACATGAAAAAAAAAAAAAGAAAAGCAGAAAAAGAATCTGAAGCGATTATTAAACTGCAAACAAAAAATTCAGTGTGCCCCTAACTAGACAACGCAGATGCAGCCATAGGGTAGTGGTTTCTCAGACATGGAGCTGCACTCCAAAATGGATAGACTGCTTGACAAGATGACCAAGAGGAATCAGACCCTACGTGACTGTAGTAATCAAATCAAACATGGGCTGGATGAAAAAGAAATAGCACTTTCCTAGCACACAGATGATACGACAGCCCTTAAAATCGAAACAAGTGGGACAGTTCATTAGACTGGCAGACACTGAAGCCCTACAGGAGGAGCCATCTGATCAAGTTGGAGGACATGGAAAGGTGACGGAAGATCTTTATTTTGGTGCAGTTAAGTCAGTTCTAGTGAATGTTACATACAACACAAAGAGGTATATGTGCTGGAACATTACATGTCTCGCTATCCCAAGCCAATCATAATTGAGGTGCAAAACTTCTCCCTGAAAGAATAAAATACTTTGTTGAAACAAGGGAAACATCTACTGATCAAGGACAAGGCGGTACATGTAGATAATGACTATCCCTTGGTGCCAAAGAAGATAAGAATGTAATTCACCCCACTATTTATACTGAAAAATTACATCTTAGATTTCATTTGGTACACCCGGTCACCCTAAGATTAAAACTTTCCTTCTTCTTTCGGCTTTTCCTGGTTAGGGGTCGCCACAGCGGATCACCTGTCTGCTCATGATCGGCAGTGGAGTTTTACGGTGTCGAGTTGCCAGCCCGGCGCCCAACCTTCCACAGAAGGCACACACGCACACACATACACACACACACACTCTCACACCTAGGGCCAATTTAGAGAGTGTCCAATCCGCCTACTGCATGTCTTTGGGATGTGGGAGGAAACCTGAGCACTTGGAGGAAACCCACATGACCACAGGGAGGGCATGCAGACTCTGCACAGAGGGCACCCCAGCAGAGAATCGAACCAGAGAACCTCTTGCTGTGAGGTGGCAATGCTAACCGCTGCACCACCGGTGGCCGCCCTAAGATTAAACTTTCCTACAGGTTTAAAATCCTCTATGGCTACTGAGATATGGCATAGACACAGAATGAGAACTTTATGGCTTTTCTGGAAGAAAGTTGTGAAACGGAGGGAACATCTGGGGCCTCAAGTGGGAAGAAGCAACAGAAGCATTTACCAAACAAAAGATGCCTGGTTAGGCCCTTTCCTGTGTTCAATATGCAAACAGAAGTGAAAAAGAAAGTGATGTCAAAGTTTCAAAAAGGTTAAGGGAGGAGTAATGGAGGGCCTACCGAGAAGAACAGATACAAACCAGGACTACATAATGACAGAGAAAGAAGACTGAAGGATACTGATCGTGCCACTTCTGTAAGTGACGACATTAAAGGGATGTAAGACTGGCTGGAGCTAATCCTTTCTCTGCAGAGGAGATTAAATCCGCACAACATAAGAGTTTGATCAGAGCAGGACAGGAGTTACCTCAACAGTTATATGACTGGAGTGGGAATTAAAGACCTGGAGTCTGAAGACTTGCAACCTGTTTTTTTTTTTTTTAAATCAACTTTAAAAAGCATGTGACACACTGAAAGAAGACAAACTATTTACAGGGTAAACCCAGTGGCTTTCATGGTAAACAGTGTCCCATTCCGTCCTCATGAGAGGCTGTTGTGTTTTTTTCTGGTCTTTGGGAAGGCAATAACATTTTGCAGCAGTGCAGGGAGATGGGAGAAAATAACAGTTAACATAAGAAATGCTAAGAGAAGCATCCAATTGAAGTTCAGCCGCAATATAACGGTCTTTTTTTGAAAGACTTGGTGAAAAACACATGTCTAAGTGAGGCGTAAGGGAAATAAGGGCCAGATTAGACTGAATTGTCTGAAAATGAGACGACAACTTTGTTAAAACTAGATCAGACAAACTGCATAAGATAAATTTATTTTACTTTATTTTATTTTTGTTAACCGGGTAGAGTCCAGCTGGGCAAGTAGCCCGTTTTCAGCTGAGACCCGGGGAGATAAGCTCCACAACAACAGTGCAAAAAGATTACAAATATTTTTAAAAAGATTTACAAACAATAACAAAAAAGTTTGACAGTTGCCAACAATCACATTTTACAAAAAGGTGAATGTAAAACAGAAAATATTACATTTCTTAAGCCTTATTACAGACAGTAATATGAAACTTATTAGATATATAACTAAAAACCATTGTAGCATTTTCATTTCGAAGAAGTAATACAGGAAGATAGCAGAATAGAAAACATTTGATGAAAGGCATGAGAAAGTACCCAGGAATATTACAGGAGCACAGTCATTCTTGAGTAAAGTATCCCTTTAGGAGCTGTTTAAAGCTATGACTATGTTTTCTGGGATATTCTGGGGTATTAGGTTCCACTGTTTGGCTACTTTGAAGGAGAAGAGAGAGTCACCAAAGTAATTATGGGACTTTGTAACCTTGAGTACAAGTTTATCGGATGATTTAAGGGTTCTGGGGTTGGTACTTAGTTGCACTACATTGGACAGTGCAGGGCACTTTTCAGGTTTGTGGATAAAACAGTGGGCAGTGGTGAGTTGATTGAGTGATAACAGATTGGGAAATTCAAAACAGTGTAGTTTTTGAAAAGCAAGGCAATGATGGGTCCTGTTGGCTATATTAGCAGTAAATTATGTTATTTTGTTATAGCAGGAATCAAGTAGGTGTTAATCAGACTTGTGTAGGTTAGTGAAAAGTTGAGAAGAGTAGATAGGAGGTGGGATCTGGCTGTGGCTAGTCCGGCATTTTGAGTTAGGTAAGGTTTGGCCCTCTACAGAGCACCAAGTTTGATGTGAACTTTCTTTATTGTGAGTGATATACGTTTACTGAATGTTAGGTTGCTGTCTATCGTGACAACAAGCAGTTTTGTTTGGTTAACTGGTTCTACTATAGTGCCATTAGTGGAGTAGATGGAGAGCGGAGGTGGTTTTGCTTTGGATTTCCTGTTTGAGATCATCATTAATTTTGTTTTGCCTGGGTTTAAGATGAGTTGATGTTCATTTAGGTAATTTTCAATATCAAGAAATGATTTTTGCAGTTTATCTTGGAGTTCTTAGAGTAGCACTGTCAGCATACTGAATGATAGAAGTGGATTTAATGGCAGTGTTTAGACTATTTGTGAATATAATAAAAAGGAGAGGGCCAAGGATGGAACCCTGAGGAATCCCAACAGAGACTGGGAGGAGTGTGGAGAGTTTATTATCCCATTTAGTTGCCTGTTGTTGATTAGTAAAGTAGATAAAGAACCAGTTGAGAGCTGTAGAGTTGAGGCTGAAGGAGGCTTGAGTGTTGAGAAGTAGTTGGTGGGATACCGTATAAAAAGCTTTGGACATATCAAGGAATACAGTAGAAACTAGTCGTCCATTGTTTTTGAGGAGCTTGATGTAGTTAGTCAAACTTATGACGGCTGTGCAGGTACTGTGTTTTGGACAGAAGCCGTGCTGTGAACTAGATAAAAGGTTATTTGTAGTGAGGTGGTCTAGGAGCTGCTTATGGATACATTTCTCTTACATTTGGCTAGGGGTGAGAGAATGGCAATGGGCCGATAATCAGAGAGATCTTTAGATGGGCCTCCCTTGTGGAGGGGGTGATATGGGATATAGATTTCAAATGAAACATGAGAAATGTAGTACTGATTTCCCCTGTGGTTGGGAGTGGTGATGGATTAGAGGGTACACAGACCAAAAGACATTAAGTTTTGATATACCTCTGATATTTCACCACAGTCAAGCTGAGGTTTGCCAGTTTTCAAGGAAGAGATTGTTATCCTTTTTGGATTGAGAATGTAGTCTACATAGTGATTAAATAGGTTTACCACTGGTCGTTATTTTGTGATAAGGACTGAAAGTTGCCAAAAGCAAACTGAGATATAAAATGAAAAGTTGCACTTTTTAGAAGAACAGTTTGATAAACAAGCATGAGGACCAAACTGTAAGGCTCAATAACTTGATCACAAACCATAAGTAGGACTAAGAATCAAAGACTAATGACCTGGAATGTTAACAAGCTGGCTGATGCTAAATGCAGAATCTTAGACTAATGACCTGGAATGTTAACGAGCTAGCTGACACTAAATGCAGAATCTAAGACTAATGACCTGAAATGTTAACAAGCTGGCTGATGCTAAATGCAGAATCTAAGACTAATGACCTGGAATGTTAACAAGCTGGCTGATGCTAAATGCTCAGAGATAGTTCAGGCCTTACACAACACAGTAGTGAATACTGTACTGCTGCAGCATACATTTCAAGGATGAATTGGATAAAATAATAAAAAAAATATTTAGAGGGGTGTGGTTGGGAAGCTTTGGAAGTAAGGAAAAGGTAAGTTCAGACATTAATTAGTAGAAATACTCCATTTAGACTGGAAGTTGTGAAAATTAACCATCATTGTAAATAAGTACTACTCAGAGGGGACTGGCGTGAGGAAAAAAAAGGCAGTGGATAATTTTTATATTCAGACTAAAGGAGTTCAAAATAATCTTTAACCTGACAGTTGAATACATGCAAGGAACAGTAATCCAAGGGGACAACTGGAATATAATTACAGACGCAATGTGCCAGGAGGCCCAAGAAGGCTAACAGGGAAAAGAGGGTTCATTTAAAAAAAAAAAATAGTAACGTTGTTTCATAGACGGGAAGTGGGTATTTTATTTTAATAGTAAATGCAAGTACATTTCTTCTCCTGTTGTTAGACCATGCACAGGTGGTCTTAGAGATTCTGTACTTGGGGGTAGACCATGCCAAAAGACATCAGAGGCTAGCATGTATTGGTTAATGAATCCTGAAACTATCATAACCCCCCCCTTTCCCATTTTTTTCTACAAAGTCGGGGTATCGTGTTAACTGTTGCAAACTCTCTTGATTCAGTGCCACACTCCTGCTTTCTTCAACACTCATGCCTGTCACAGATGATCTTTCACACTATCCATCCACCTCTTTGCTGGACGTCCTCGCTTCCTCTTACCTTCGTCCTGTCTGTCCCAAATCTTCCTCACCAGACTGTCTTCTGCTTTTCTGCACGTGTCCAAACCACAGTAATCTGTTCTCTTTGATCTTTTCTGCAACTGGAGCTACTTTGGCTTCTGCTCTTATGTCCTCATTTCTTCATCTGTCCCACAGTGTGCATCCTCAGGCATTTAATTTCCATAACCTCTAGCTTCTTCAACTGTTCTGTCTTTACTGCCCAGGTTTCTGTATCATACACTAGTAACTGGATGCACCACTGTCTTGTACACCTTACTTTTCAATGTCTTTGGCATTCTTCTGTCCTAGACTACACCTGGAATCTATGGTAGTTGGCTGCAGCCCCTCAGATTCTAGCTTTGACCTCTTCATTCAGACTACTCTTCTCCTCAACCACCCCTCCTAGATACTTTAAGCTGTTTACCTGTTCCATTCTATCTCTATTCTCAGCTTCTTCTGATTTCCCCAATTTGCTGCCATTACCACCATCTTATTTGTGCTTACTTTCATCTAATGTGCCTTCAGTTTTGCATTCCATTCTCTTATGCTTTGCTGAAGTTCTAGCTCAGAGTCTGCCTGTAATGCCACACAGTCTGCATACAGCAACTTTACTCATCTGTCCCCTCCAACCTGTTTGCTAATGTAATCCATCACCAGTATGAACAACAGTGGGCTCAGAGCTGAACCCTGGTGAACACCCACTCCCACTGGGAACCCCTCTGTGAGGCCAAACACTGTTCGTTCTTGAGTCACTGGTTCCTTGTACATAGCCTGCACTAATTCTACCAATGTTTCTGGGACGTCAAACCACCACAGTACTGCCCACATCTTGGGACCTTGTCATGTGCATTCTCCAAGTGTAGGAATGCCCAGTTGGATTTTCCCCGAAATAAGGGAAAAAATCAAGACGTTTGTAGTGGATTTGGAAAAGAAAGTGCAGAACCTCTCATTAACTAAAGCACAGTACTGGGAACTGCTTAAAAAGGGGAATGAGGAAAGCACAGTTGTGTCCACTTACCATAAATGTAGATGTTCGAGTGTTTCACTGCTAGAGTCATTACATTTGGGTTATCTGCTTGCAGTAGCCCTCAGTCGGCCTGATTAACAAAGTCTTGGGTCCTGCGTCGGATGCTGTCCATTCTTCCGTGATGTCAGGTTGTCAGGGGTATAAAACATGCAGCCGACGCCATTACCCCAGATGTCAGGTGCCCCCCTAATGGGAAGCAATTAAATCTATACATATACAAGGTTATATCACAAAAAAAAAAAAAAAAAAAAAAAGGCAAATACACCAAAAAGCTTTTGAGCATAGTAAAGGAGAATAGAGGTATAGCCAAAAGAAATAAGGGGGCTAGAGGGAGGGTAACTAGGACTGCAACAGTGAATACACTCGAACATCTACATTTATGGTAAGTGTACACAACTGTACTATGTTCTTCGTGTTTCACTGTTGCAGTCATCACATTTGGGTAGATTCCCAAAGCTAAGGATGGAAGGAGGAATTTAGATAGTATTAGGACCAGCTATAAGGCTCTGCAAAACTGCAGTGGCAAAGCCAGCTCTGGAGTTAGAGAAAATTGGCAGATGGTAATGCTTGGTGAAAGTATGTACAGAACTCCAGGTAGCAGCTTCTAGTATGTCCCTAGTAGGGACGCCTCTGAGAAAGGCTGTAGAGGTAGATGTAGCCCTGGTAGAGTGGGGTCTGATACCCTGTGGGATAGGTTTTCCATGGTGCTTGTAGCAGAAATGAATGCAATGACCTATCCATTTGGAAATGGTTTGCTTTGAAATAGCCTTCCCCCTCTGCCCCTGCAGCAAATGCCACCAGTAGTTGTTCAGACTTCCTTTGAACTTTAGTCCTGTCCAAGTAGGATCTAAGTTTCCCTTTGTTCTGTGGATTAGGAAAGAAGATTGATAAATGAATGGACTGATTAAGGGCCACATTGGATACCACCTTGGGCATGAAGGAGGGACTGGTCCTAAGGGACACCCTGGTCGCATGAAAGATGATGAAAGGCTCCACTGCCATAAGGGCCTGTAATTCAGATACCCTTCTTGCTGAAGTGATTGCTAAAAGGAAAGCTGTTTTCCAAGAAAGAAATTTTAACTGCAGTTGCAGCTGGGAGGAACAGTGAGCTTTTCCAATACAAACTTAAGGTCCCAGGCTGGAGTTGGAGCTCTCTTGGGTGGTCATAAATTTTTGGCCCCTCTGAGGAACTGCTTGAGCAGTGGATGAGAGAAGAGGAGAGGTTCTGTGTTATAATGAGTTGAAATGTTTGGGGCGTGAATTTTAATGGAGGAGAAAGACAGGCCCTTGTGAAGCATCTCAGTTAAGTATTTTAAAATCTGAGGTAAACTGGGCACTGCTGTGTTCATCCCTTGAGATTGGTTCCAGGCACAGAATCTTTTCCATTTTTCAGCATAAGATTTTCTAGTAGAAGGCCTCCTTGCCTCTAAAATGATATCCATCACTGGTTTACTGAGGGATGGTAAAGGAGAGATTAGGTAATTAGCCAGGCTGCTAGGTTCAGTGCTTGAAGCTGAGAGTGCAAAATCTGGTTCCCCTGTTTAGACAATAGAGTAGGAGTCTGAGGCAGGTGCCATGGGGCCAACAGTGACACACTGTGCAAGAGGGGGTACCAGTCTTGGTATGGCCAGTCTGGTGCAATCAAAATCATCCTTGGTTTGTCTTGTTTGATCTTTAGTAGTACTTTGGAGAGCACAGGAGGAAAGGCATAAACTGATAGGTTTTTCCAGCTGAAGGATAGAGCATCCACTTTCCAAGCTTGTTTGTGGGGAGTCCTTGTGCAAAACTTGTCAAGTTGATAGTTCTGGGGGGAGGCAAACATGTCTATATATGGGCTCCCCCATTTGCTTGTCAACATGTTGAAAATCCTTGGTTCCAGTTTCCACTCGTGTGGGTCCATGAGTTTTCTGCTTAGTTCGTCTGCCAGTATATTTAGTTTTCCTGGCAGGAATTGAGCTTGTAGCTGCACTTGGTAGCTCAGGGCTGTGTTCCACAATGCCATGGCTAGTCTGCAGAGGGGGGTAAGAATGTGTACCCTCCTGCTTGTTTATGTACCACATAACAGTGGTGTTGTCAGTCTTTACCATTAATTGTCCTGGAAGAATGTGGTCCTTGAAGGCTGTCAGAGCATTCTGTACAGCTAACATTTCTTTTTGATTGATATGCAGGTGCATTTGACTTGGGTTCCATTTGCCCTGAATGCACTTCCCTGCCAGGTGAGCCTCCCATGCATAGTCTGATGAGTCTGTTGTTAGTGTTTGGGCGGCAGAGTGTAGTATGAATGGTAGTCCCTTGTTTTGGCGACAAGCCTCTGCCCATCAAAGGAATTCTAGGCGCAGGCGAGGTATGATAGGAATCACTGATTCTAGATCCTGTGAATGTTGACACCATAGGCTTTTTAGATACTATTGTAGTTTCCTCATATGCAGTCTTGCATATGGAATTAGAAGAATGCAGGAGGCCATGAACCCCAAGGCTTGAAGTATTTGCCTTGCAGATAGCAGGGTTTTTGTGGCCACTTGTTTGAAGTAGGTTGTCAAATTAATTTGTTTCTCTGGTGTGAGGAAAGCCATCTGGAAAGTTGTATTCAAGCTTGCTCCCAGGAATATAACTTGTTAACAGGGTACCAGGTGTGATTTCTTTTCGTTTATGGTGTACCCCACAGACAAGTTAGCACCCTTTGTACAAAGGCCAGATGATTCAAAAGTATGTCCTGGTTTTCTGCCTGAATTAGACAATCGTCTAGGTATGGATATATTTGAATATTTCTTTGCCTGCAAAATGCAATGACTGGAGCTAGGCACTTCGTGAATACACTGGGCGCAGTAGATAAGCCAAAGGGCAGTGCAGAGAACTGATAGTGCGTGTAGCCTGCATTGAAGCGTAGGTATCTTCTGCAAGATTCCCTGATTGGGATGTGCAGGTATGCTTCCTTTAAATCTAGTGCTGCCAACCAGGCATCTTTGCCCAGCATAGGGAGCAACTGGTAAAGAGTCAGCATCTTGAATTTTGGAATCACCAAAGGTGTTTAGAGTAGACAGATCCAGGATAGGACGCCATAAATTGTCTTTTCTTGGTACCAGGAAAAGTTTCAAGTGGAAACCTTGTCCCTTTTCCTCCCTGGTACCAGTTGAATAGCCCCCATGCTTGAGAGAGAAAGTACTTGCTTCTGGGCCTCTACCCACTGATTTGGGGGTAGATCTGGCCACCCGCTTGGTGTTGGTAACGAGTGGAAGTGAAATCTGTATCCCTGGGACACTATATTTAAAACTCATTTGTCCTGGGTAATGAGCTCCCAGTTCTTTACATGAAGAGCAATCTTTCCACCCAAAGGGGCAGTCAGTTGAGAAGTGCTTGGAAGTTTTGAAAAGAAGTCATTGAGACAGTTTACCATGGGGGGAGTTTTATTACTCCCGGGTTTGGAAATGGAGGCCCTTCACTGCTTAATCCTGTGCGTACCCTGGGACTGAAGTCTAGGAGCTCTGCTGGATCTGGGCTTGAACTGAGAAGGTCTATAAGCGGCAGGAAAGGACCAATTCTTGGAAGGCCAATACCTACTTAACCTTGGTGGTTGTACTTGTAAAAAATAAACAGTTTGCATAGATTTATTTATTTTATTTTACATTTGTTAACCGGGGGTGTCTGAGCCGAAAAGGCCCTTTTTCAGCAGAGGCCCAGGGAGAAAAGCTCCACAAAGAAAAATTACAGACACATTTAGTTATTTAGACATGATCAGTATACACACAAATTACAGGAGACATGTTTTTACAGTGGTATGCAACACATAAACAGTTACACTGGAGAGAACAAACAAAAAAATATTAATTTTAAAAATAAAGGTAATTAATAGATTTGTGGTGTATGGCTGAAATTTGGAACATAGGTAGAATACATACATAGTACACAGGTACAGTATATACATTGTAGATTAGCCAGTGTTTGTGAATAAGACTGAAAACTATTATCAAGTGCTCTAGATTTTGTATGCATGTTTTATCCACTTTCACTAGCCTGGGGAGCAATCGTGGTACTGCCAACTTTCCTTGAGATGTTGCCTGATGAGGTCTTTGAAGGAGGCTTTGGATGATGTGTTTTGAATGCTTGTAGGGACAGAGTTCCATTTTTTAGCCAATTAACTACTATATAGTGCATCTCCAAAGCTATTGTAGCTGTTGGTGACTTCTAGTAGTAGTTTGCTTGATGATCTAAGAGGCCTTTTGGCTGAGTGATGTTGTACTAGGTTTTTGAGGGCAGGACATTTATTGGGGAGGTAATAGATAGAATGAAGAGGCAGAGCTGATTGTAGGTTGGGCAGTTCAAGCCAGTGGAGCTGTCTCAAAGCAGTACAGTGATGAGTTATATATGAGCAATTTGCAGCAAAGCAGGCAATTCTGTTATAGCAGGCTTCCATTTTGCTTAGTTCAGTTTTGTTGAGATTAGTCAGAATGGGAGATGCATAGAGTAGGGTGGATAGAAGTTGGGAGCGAGCAATGGCTGATCTTGTGTTGTTGGTAAGAAATGGTTTGATACGGTAGAGCGAACCCAGTTTGGCATGTACTTTTTTAATAGTTAAGTTGAGATGACTATCAAATTTTAGGTGGGAGTCTATGGTTATTCCCAATAGCTTAGCCTGTGCCACTGGAGCAATTGGAGTAGATAGTGAATTGACTGTTAGTGTTTTTGTTAGAACTGGTTATAATCATAAGCTGAGTTTTCTTTGGATTGAGGATAAGTTGGGCTTTGGTAAGGTAGTTTTCAACGTCAGAGAATGCTAGTTGAGTTGTTTGCAGGAGGGTGGGAATGTTTTGTGCAGCACAGATTAAGGTAGTGTCATCTGCATACTGAATTATATAGATGCATGCTGTGTGGATATATGGAGGTCATTTGTGAAGACTGTGAATAGTAGTGGTCCTAAGATAGAACCCTGTGGGATTCCTATAGTTATGGGCAGCTGAGGAGAGAGAGAATTTTCCCATTTCACAGCTTGGTACCTGTCAATTAAGTAGCTTTGGAACCAAGTAAGAGTGGAATTTGATAGATAATATTGGTTTAGTTTGTTTAGCAGGATTTGGTGAGAGACTGTGTCAAATGCTTTGGACATATCCAAAAAAAGAGTTGACACCTCCAGGCCTTCATTTTTGAGACGGTTTACTGTGTCTGTGAAGCAGAGGAGGGCTGTAGTGGTACTATGGGCAGGTCTAAAACCATGCTAAGTAGGTGACAGGATGTTGCTGTCTAGGAGATAGTTTAGTATCTGGGTATGGATGCATTTTTCTAGGATTTTGGCCGGGGGGGAGAATAAAGCAATGGGTCTGTAGTTATTAAGTTCAGTGGAGGTCCCGCCTTTATGTATGGGTGTAACATAGGATATTTTCCAGAGTTTTGGCACATAGTTTTCAACAATTGATCTGTTTATGAGAGTGGAGGACTGGGATAGCAATAGCATCTGCTGTGAGTTTCAAAAAATAGCTGGGGAGTAGGTCGGCTGCTGTTGATGAGGTTTTTAGTTTGGAGAGCATGCTTTTGATTGAAGTGGTGGAAACTGTTTTGAGGGTAAAGCTTGTATTAGTGCTATTTGTGTTTGGGGGGGATAGTGAGGAAGGAACTGACCTGTGATACTAAGGATAGAATTGGGTTCACAAAGTGGGAGTTGAATTGTGTTTCGATGGGAACTTTAGTGTCAGGGGTGGTTGGTTTGGGGGGGACAGTGAGGAAGGAACTGTCCTGTGATACTAAGGATAGAATTGAGCTCACAAAGTGGGAGTTGAATTGTGTTTCAATGGGAACTTTAGTGTCAGGGGTGGTTGGTTTGGGGGTAGCCTTTTGGGTGGATTCTAGTAGCTGGCTTACATTTTTCCAAAATTTTTGCGGGTTGTGTTGGTATTTAGTTTGTAATGTTGTGTAGTAGGATTTTTTGTCCAGCCTAATGCATTTTTTTGCACGGTTGCGCAGTTCTTGGTACTTAGTTAGCCTTTGTGTTTCTTTGCTTTTTTGATAGTAAAGCCAGGCAGTGTCTCTGGACTTTGGTTTCTTTACTGAGCCAGGGGTTTGTAGAGGTTCTAACTTTGATTTTGCGTAATGGAGAGACAGTGTCTAGGTGTTGTAGAAATGTTTTGTTGAAATATGCTACAGCCTGGTCAAGTGGGAGGGTTTTTGGGGGGGGGGGGGTCCAGTCACAATTACAGAGTAAAGTGTTGAGGACCTCAGGAGAGGATTTTTTTGTGTTTCTAGTGGATATAGATTGCATATGCT
This sequence comes from Protopterus annectens, assembly GCF_019279795.1. Taxonomy (NCBI): domain Eukaryota; kingdom Metazoa; phylum Chordata; order Ceratodontiformes; family Protopteridae; genus Protopterus; species Protopterus annectens. The sequence continues at coordinate 1,791,951,414 of NC_056744.1, read as the reverse complement.
TGTTCTACTACGTATAAAATATATTATGTTCTGGTCACTTAAGGTGTCTGGGAGACTGCCTGTGTGAGGGTACAATGTGGGGCTGTTAGTTAGGACCCAGTCAAGGATGGATTCCCTTTTAGATTTTTTATCACATCTAGCTGGAATTTGGACTAGCTGCTGGTAGCCATGGAGATTTATTAGATTACTTGGTAGTTCTGATATACAGGTGAACCAATCTAGGTTGAAGTCCCCCAGAATAAGGGTTTCTTGTGAGTATGTGGAAGAACACCAGAATAAGAAGTCTTCAAGACTAGCAGGTGTATTACCAGGTGGAATATAGATCACAACTGTGGTGATGGCTTTTTTAGGGTGAAGTTGAAGTTGTGAGATAAGCATGTCCCAATTATTGGAGGAGGGGTAGGAGTTTGGTAATTGACGGACAGTTAAGTTTGACTTGTACAGTAAGGCAGTTCCACCCCCCTTTACGAAGTGGTCTGTCTTGTCTAACGATATTGTAGCCGGTAGGGAGAAATTCTGAGTTAGCTATGTTTTTATTTAGCCAAGTTTCTGTTACAGCAACTATGTCTGTGGAGTAGTGTGCTACTGTGGCCTGGAATTCATGTATTTTATTTTTGATACTTCTAATATTAATATTTAGCATTAAAAGATGGTTGGTTTGCTGCTGTTGTTGATTTGCCCAGGGATGAAAAAAGTGGGGGTGTTATGTTCTGACATTTGTGTTGGAGCAGTTTGAGTTGGACAGGATGGATTTGGGCCTGGGTTGGGGTGGATATCCCCACTTATGGTGAGACTGGAGTTAAAATGGTTATACAGATGTTGGAGTTTGGTGAGGAGTGTGAGAAAGTATTGTGTTTTTTTGGAGTAGGAATGAGACCATATGTGTTTAGTTCTGAATTGGTCCGTTATGTAATTCTTGAATAACTGTGGGCAGATATTATTATAATGTGTGGTGTCTGTATACGAGAGTGCATAATGCAGTGTTGTGCTATTAAGTTTAGGGATATTGCTAGAGTGATAACTTGTGGTGTTGTAAAGAATTATGAGAAGACAGACTAGACTTAGTTGCATGATAGTCATGGTTATAAAGTTTAAGTGGTTTCTAGGTGGGGGGTCTGAAGAGGAATTATAGGGTTGCACTATATGTGGATGGGGAAGTAGTGTGGGTGATGTAAAAAATGCCTAGTGGAAATGAGAGTGATTGGGAGTATTTTGTGTGGAGCAAGTTGGTGTGGTATAATGTGATATGACTTGAGGAGCTGTGATTGGTGGAGGTGATGTGAGGGTGAGCTGTGGGTGTGGCTGTGATTACTATAAATGTAGAGGTAGTGGGGGCGGGAGGGAATAGGGGGCACAGCAGGGGAGCGGAGAGAGCCTGAATGTTAGCGAGGGCGAACGGAGCGGGGCAGAGCCAACCAAGACAAAAGAAACAGTAAGTATTACTTTACAAATCTGAACACTTTTAAAACAAATTCCTGAGGTCTAATGGCTTACCGGCAAGCAGGATGTAATTGCGGAGGAGCACTTTGTGTCCTGGTGGGAGACTAGAAATTTAAAGATGGCTCCATACTCAGCAGGATTCTAATATAGACTTTGTATTGGGGGAGGGAAATAGCACAAGGGGTGTAAACCAGGTGGAATGCAAAGAAACCAGAGAGGCAATCAGTGGAAATCAGTCAAGGCCTCAGAGGGAGTAAGTAATAATTCAAACTACCTGTAAAGTGAAGGAGAGAAGAGACAGCAAAGTTTATTAAGGTTGGGAGTGTGTCTTCACATTGACTTGCTGATTAGTAAACAGTTTATGCACAGATTAGAGTAGGGAGATACATTAGCAATGAAGGGGAATGTATAGAGATGCAAATAAACAGGTGGGCCTCCAAGTGATTAAACTAAGGCAGAAAGCACTGAGAGGGCTGCTTGATGGTTAATTTAGTCACAGGGATGTGAATTAAATGTATACTGTCTACTGGACAGTTAGGATTACTGTACTAGTACGGGGGGGGGGCACAAGGCTACAACAGTCAGTTTTATTAGCAAGCTGATAACTACTAAGAAATACTGCTAATGTAATAGCTTCACTCTCATAAAAAATACAAGTAGAATGCCTGGGTGGACTGACCCTGCTCTTGAGGCTCAAAATGTATATCCATGTTTAGTTTGCAGTACTGATTCCTTCTTATACTGTATGGGTAGAGTGGTAGCCGCAGACTGCAGATTTGCTCGAGTGTGCTCTGAAGAGAGAGAGAAAAAAAAAGAGAGGATGAAGCTAGTAGAAGGAGACAAACACAGGTCAAAGGAAGTAATTAGGAGATGGGAGGGTGTAAAAGATACAAATCTGAGGATAGTGTGGATAAAGCAGGAGAATAGATGCTACTGCTACAGTTTGAGAGTGCTTCAACAGTAACCACATCACAGTGCCATAACTTAGTTTGGAAACAGGTTAATAAATCATGCACAACACATTTATCAGCCAATTATCCTGTGCATACAAGAAAAAGGAAAATGAACATAACAGCACAGCTGAAGCAGTAGCAGAGACAACTGTAGTGCTAAGTCAGTAAATACTGTTTCTAACTCCAAGACTAGGTCAATTAGATGTACATTACAGCTATAACAGCAGGTTTAGTAGCATAGAGACAACATAGCTGCAGTGGTAGTGTCAGTAAAAACACAATGCCTGAATGACAGAATCAACCAGTTAAATAAACAAATAAGCAGATCAGTAGTCAGGAATTTGAAAAATGAATACTAATTGTATAGATCCAAATACAGCAAAAAGTAAGTATTACTTTACAAACCTGAACACTTTTAAAACAAATTCCTGAGGTCTAATGGCTTACCGGCAAGCAGGATGTAATTGCTGAGGAGCACTTGTGTCCTGGTGGGAGACTAGAAATTTAAAGATGACTCCATGCTCAGCAGGATTCTAATATAGACTTTGTACTGGGGGAGGGAGATAGCACAAGGGGTGTAAACCAGGTGGAATGCAAAGAAACCAGAGGGGCAATCAGTGGAAATCAGTGAAGGCCTCAGAGGGAGTAAGTAATAATTCAAACTACCTGTAAAGTGAAGGAGAGAAGAGACAGCAAAGTTTATTAAGGTTGGGAGTGTCTTCACATTGGCTTGCTGATTAGTAACCAGTTTGTGCACAGATTAGAGTAGGGAGATGCATTAGCAATGAAGGGGAATGTATAGAGATGCAAATAAACAGGTGGGCCTCCAAGTGATACAAACTAAGGCAGAAAGCACTGAGAGGGCTGCTTGATGGTTAATTTAGTCACAGGGATGTGAATTAAATGTATACTGTCTATTGGACAGTTAGGATTACTGTACTAGTACGGGGGGAGGACACAAGGCTACAACAGTCAGTTTTATTAGCAATCTGAGAACTACTAAGAAATACTGCTAATGTAATAGCTTCACTCTCATAAAACATACAAGTAGAATGCCTGGGTGGACTGACCTTGCTCTTGAGGCTCAAAATGTATATCATTGTTTAGTTTGCAGTACTGATTCCTTCTTATACTGTATGGGTGGAGTGATAGCCGCAGACTGCAGATTTGCTTGAGTGTGCTCCTGCACTTGAGGCTCAAAATGTATATCCTTGTTTAGTTTGCAGTACTGATTCCTTCTTATACTGTATGGGTGGAGTGATAGCCGCAGACTGCAGATTTGCTTGAGTGTGCTCGGCAAGCAGAATGTAATTGCTGAGGAGCACTTGTTTCCTGGTGGGAGACTAGAAATTTAAAGCTTAGCTTTCTCCTCCATCTTTTTAAGAACTTCTTCTGCCTTGTTGCCAAACGGGCGGTCCTGGTTTAAGGGATTATCCAGTAATTTCGCTTTAACATGATCTGGCAAGGATTGCTCCTTAAGCCAAGCATGCCTTCTAAGTACAGACCCAGTTACAGCAGACCTGCAAGATGCCTCTAGTGAATCAAAACCACATTGCAAAGTATGCATTCAAACTTGTTCAGCTGAATGCAGTAAATCCTGCAAATCCTTATTTTCCACACAATCAGGAATCAACACCATTTTCTGTTTAAGTAATCCAATAACATGCTGCTGAAACTTTAACATATGAAACTGGCAGATTAAGGCCCTAATGGCCAAAGTTGCAGAAGTGTATACCTTCTTACCCCATCTATCCAGCGCCCTGGAGTCTCTATCAGAGGGTGTAGGATTTTTGGCAGTAGTAGATTTAATGCCCTTGGGACCCTGTAATATGTGTCAGGTTTCTGGGAGCAGGAGGTAAAGAGTCAGGGGCCAAGCTAGATTCTGAAAAGGCATCATCAACAACGTCTAGTACAGGAGGTATGGCTAAAGGCCTGTGCTGGGGCAGGAGTAAGAAATCCCTAAGCCTCTTTTTAGAGTCAGAGAAATCCTGACTTTCCCAATGAAAATGCTCCTTGAGAGTATGCAAGGTTTCACCACAAGAGAAATCCTCTGGGGGGAAGCAGAGGAAAAAGAGTCCTCAGCATCAGAATCCTCATAGGTAGATAAGGGTAAATCCTGGTCATCAGAGGAAACAGAAAATTCAGAATCCTGGTCAGAAATATCATAAGCAAACTCAGTCCTGGGTCTCAGAGAGGGAAGGCTGGCTTCCCCTAATTAAAGTAATAAGGTCTTCAGCCATTCTCATCATTTGTTTTTTAGGCATAGAGGCCTGACCATGCAGTCTGGGCGTCAGTTTTCTAGGCATGGTTCGAGTTTTAGGCCTTGAAGAAGAAGATGGCATTGGTTTAATACACAAGTCCGTAGGCCTGAATACATCTTCAGAAGCCGGTGACTGTGCAGCGGCTCTAGACCCATCCAAGGTAAAGACATCCGCAGGTTCTACCAGTTGAAGCATCTTGTGGCATACCGGACTCCGAATGGGTCTCAGTAGAGGCCTGCGAATCTGAAGTAGTGGGTATCAGGGGTGCGAAAGTGCCTCACTGAGTACCGGCAAACTGCCGACTAGCTTAGGAGAAGCATCGTCGGCAGCTTTGGACCTAGCCGGCCTGTCTCTGTCTTTATCTTTGCGTTTTTTCGGAACGTCGGTAGTCGGATGGCTTACCGAAGACATATCAGGGTAATTGAACCAAGCACCAAAATACTTACAAGCGAAAATATACCAATGACGGATAGTTTGTGGTTTAAATAAGGCACAAAACAGACAGCAAGGTACATTGTGGTCAGGGCCTAGGCAAGGAATACAGTACGAGTGAAAATCTTTATGAGGTATTAGCTTTCCACAAGTAATGCAATTAACTTTTACTGACATTGGTTTAGAGCAAGAAAAAAAGTTTCCCCAATGGGGTACTTAGCTTTTAGTTGAAGACTTCGGTTCTGAAACTCAAAAACAAAAATTTCAGTAGTTGTCCGACTGGCACTTGTGAACTGCTTCTGCTTCGGGCACTGCACGGCAAGAAAGACTGAAGTAATGGCGTCGGCTGCATGTTTTATACCCCTGACGACCGGACGTCAAGGAAGAAGGGACAGCAATAGACGCAGGACCTAAGACTTTGTTAATCAGGCTGACTGAGGGCTACTGCAAGCAGATAACCCAAATGTGATGACTGCAACAGTGAAACACGAAGAACATCAGAACTCATGAGACAAAGTCAAACTTGGAAAAACAGAAGAGGATCAATGAAAGTTGCTTAGATTAAAGGAGCTACAACATGGTGGGGCTTGGAGAATGCAAAAGGCTAGAAAAACTTTCATCAGAAAAATATCTAAAGGAAAGATTTGAAGAGAAAGCCAACAGGACTCAAGTAGCATTAAAAATCCTGTTTAATGACAACTCCCCCAAATACCAGCGTTCAGGCAGTGAGACTTTGATAAAGATGAGAGACATACGGCAAAGTTGAGGGATTTGGAAATGGGAAGGATAACCAAAATAATGGAAGAGAGTTCCAAGATGGCTGCACATCAAGTAACAGTTTAATTCTAGCTCTCCCACTGTGAAAACAGAAACTCAGCAGAGAAGGCCAGTAGACTTTTGTGTTTCTGGGTAAATTTCAGTAACTGGCTAGTACGTGCACTGCCCTGGATGCCAGGAAAAAAGAAATGCAAAGGATCTGAAAGAAAATCAGATACAAAAGTTGAGGAAAACACACAGAGGGGGAAAAGTTCTGCAGCTGTTTAGCAAAATGCAGTGCAACCTCCAGACATGACTTCCATTAACCTAGAGGAAAGTACAAGACAAATGCATAAAGAGCTGGTCAAACTAAACGAAACACTGATGAGTGCATCAACTCAAACAACAAAAGGCTGGAAAAAATGGAAGAAGCTTTAAACAGAAATTCAGATGAGGTGATAAAAATGCAAAAACAAGTTCATGAAGAAAAACTGGCGGAATATAAAACTGCTCATTAACAGATGATTAAAAATTAGAATTAGAGGACAGAGCACATAGGGTAAATCTGAGACTTTCAAGCTGTATCAGAGAAGCTGGAAGGAGCAGACTGTACTCATGAGAGCACAAATAAGCAACTGGACTGGTTTTCCATAACAGGAGCTGATAGTTCAGAGGACACATTGTGTGTATGCTTCAAATCTAGTTATGAGACGCTATCTAGAACTTTAATAGTAAAGATGCAATCGTACCAGCAGAAGGGGTGGATTCTGACAAAACTGTGGCAGAAGGACAAAGTACTAAAAGTGGGAGAAAACACAGTATTTGTGGAGAATGATTACTTGTTGCACACCAGGTAGAAGAGGAGTACATTTATTCCACTATTCAGGGAATGCTGAGAAGCAGGCATGAGATTCAAACTGCTGTACCCAGCTATCTTCAAAATATTCTTCAATGGAGGGACAAAAATAATTTTTTGATTAAATACATGCTAAGGAGGAAATACAAAAGTATGTCCAACAAAAAGTGAGCTGTGAAACAGGAGATTTTGTTTCGTGTCCTTCTGGTAATGAAAATCAGAGAGAGACTGCGCCAGTGAAACCTTTTCCAATGCTTCAATGGAAAATGCTGGAGAAAAGGAAAGAAACACAAGAGTCGACTAGAAGACTCAAGAGTACGTTGGAAATAGAGTCAGGCTTTGGGAGTTGGAGATAAACAGGAATGAAACCAGTAACTTGGAAATTGACAAATGTGGGACTACAAAGCAATAACTATATTGGTGACAGGCACTAGATTTCTTGTTACTTATTCCACAGATTCCAAAAATATTAGGGATATTCTTTTTAAGAATTGAACCATACTGTAAGACAATGGTCTTAAAATATTGGAAGCAGACCCACGTTTCACTTATAGGAGGGGGACCCAATATGAAATGCCTTTTAGAGAAACAGAGGAAAATATGTAAAGGTAGTCTTGGCATGGCTAAATGCGGTAGCTGTCCCCAGTGTTAATTTATTAAAACAGGCAACAAACTTTGCATTTTAGGGACAGAACATACACTATAGAAGGCAAATTTAACTGCGACACTAAAGGGGTAGTCTATGTAGCTTTGCGTGAGGGGTGCGTATCACATTACAGTGGCAAAACCAAAAGAAAAATTAAACAAAGGATATACGAACACCAGTATAGCATACACAAAAATATTACTATAAATGTGTTGACAAAACACTTTAGATTACCCCACTCACAAGTTTGTGTCTGCAGTATTACAACAGTTAGAACACAATACACGAGGAGGTCCAAGGGAACTTAAAGTAGAGGAATGTGAGCTTATGTGACAAGTTCGCACACAGGCCCACATACCTCCTGGCCTTAATGAATATGCATCAATCAAGTGCCTTTTAAAGCTCAAAGCACTTGCTAGGTAGTGTTTATAGTTGGCGGATCAGTATTTCACCTTTTTCCAACTAAGTATTTAAATACATTTTGATGGGGACCTGGGCCACTTTTTGCCTATTTACACAGAGTGGCATATTTAAATGTAACTGTTAAACATTGTTAAATTTAACTGTTGAGGCTACCCACTAAAGTGAGCTAGCCTGTGTAAGTGATTTATTACTGTTTTTCCTACATTTCTGTGTACTTTTTAACCTAAAAAACAAAAAAAAAAAAAAAAAAAAAAAAAATATCCTTGTTTTCCTGCCTTTCTTGACTAGTTTAGACCAGTATACAGGCTTTGCTGTATTCTGGACTGTGGTGTAATTCCTGTGTTGTCCATTGCCTTACTTGGATAGAAGGAAGTTTCTTTGCTCACCAGTGGGAGTGGGAAGCCTTGAGCAGCCTATCTGTCCCTGAAGGAGTGACCTCAGCACAAGAGCTTGTAGTAATTGGTCGTTTTGGACCATTTCCAGCTCTTTTGAAGTTCCCTGTTTAAAATCTGCGTATTGTGCGCATAGCCCAGCGCCGGTTAAACAGGCTTAAACTATTCCTGGCTCCGCCAAGCCTGCACTTCAATTGTTCCCTTAAGAAAGCTCTACTTTCAACAAAATCAGTCTATTCGCTTTATCATAAGCCTAGCACTTGCTCCTAAAACCTTTCTTTTAAGTGAAGCACCCTTAAACTAACGTAAGCACTACATCCACCTACAACCCGTGCTAATACCCACTTCCCTTCAGAGTCCTCTCTCTGACCCAGTTACACATCACCCCCTTATACTATCCTGGCATGTCGAGTGGTATATTACTGACGTCCTCTCCAGTTCAGCTGGTTAATCTGGGAATCCTGAGACAATGTTACAATTGTCTCATGTACACAGACAACCCTCTCCTCCTCCCAACAAACACAAACACATGTGAGAGATGCAACTATATAGCCAAACTGGAGGCTGAACTCTCTCAACATAGGACGAGCAAGACCAGACAGGAGGAGAAGGTAACCACACACCCAACAAACCCAGTCTCACAAACCAACCACAACTGCAAACCAAACACATAACACAAAGACATACTCGGAGGCTCTAATAAAAAAACTTACCGAAACAACAGAGGCTCCCAAAGCAGACATCCAAGAAAACACCACCTCAAAACTCTGCACATGCAACACATAGTACACAAAGTCAGTGTGCCAAACAATCACAGCCCTTAAGGCGAAACACCATGCCTGATACACTAGTAATAGGTGACTCTATAGTCAGACACACTGACGTCCCGCTTACCAGGCTGAACAAAGAGAGGGTAACGGTGAGCTGCCTGTCGGGAGCTAGGATCCGCCACATAACACAAGCACTCAGGTCACTCCAAAGCAAGTACAAATATGACTCCGTCACTGTCCATGCCGGCGTGAATGACCTGAGACGTACCTCCTTGGACTACATGAAAAGAGACAGAGGAGCTCTCTGATTATGTAGCCCAGGCCAGTATGACCCTGACCCTGAGCAGCATCTTGCCCTCACCAAGAATGATGCCACAATACAAAGACAAGATGATCAGCTTTAATAATTGGCTCAATTACTGGTGTCATTCTACGGCGATCCAATGTCTGTCTGCTTGGGATGACATGGTGGACAAGCCACGCTGCTTCGCAAGGGACGGCTTGCACCTGTCACCACTGGGCTTCCGGATATTGGCTAAGGCTCTTGCCACCCCCATAGTGCCTTTTTTAGGCAAGGCTCAAAAGACAAACCCACCACCTTAGAAAAAAATAAAGAAAAAAAACTAAGGGTAATGCTGCTCAACGCCAGAAGTCTAAATCTCAAGATGCAGGCTCTCTAAGCACTCCTCAGTATGGAGAGCATCGATATCTGTGCTGTAACTGAAACCTGGTTCAAGGCTCCTGAGAGCACCCCAGCCCTACCAGGTTATACCTCGTATCATGCATCTCGGCCCCAAAACCTAGGCTGAACCACAAAAGGAAGGAGAGTGTCCATATTCATTAAAGACACCCACACCTACAGGTTAGTGGCAACGCATGAAGCATCGGAGACCATCCATGTGCAACTAACCGTGGGCAAAACCGCTATACAACTTGTAGCATGCTACAGACCACCCTCGCAATCTCAGGAACTCCATTCAGCCTTCCTGAAGACACTGGAGGATATGAATGTCTCACCAAATACCATCATATTGGGAGACTTCAACTACCCAAACATAGACTGGGTGCATTACTCAAGCCCCAACACCCTAGCCAAAGGTTCCTGGAATTCATCAACTCAAATGCGATGGAACAACTAGTCACCTCCCCCACAAGGGGAAATAATATACTTGACCTGATCATCACAAACATGGGGACAAAATGCTCAACACCGGAAGTATACCCCTCACTAGTGAGATCAGACCATAAACTAATAACCCTAGATATTCATATCCCACATCCACCCCCAGCACAAAAGACCACAGTGAGAAACTTCTCAAAAGCCGACTTTATACTCCTTAGGACTGAAATGGTATCCTTCAAGCCCCCTGGGCCAGTGGAAACCACATCCCACACTGCTGAATCCTTCACAAATGCTTTCTACGGGCATCTCCAAGAATGCATGGATCATGCAATCCCAAATAAAACCAAGACCCTTTCCACCAAAGACAGGCATCCTATCTGGTGGACCCCAGCCATAAACAAACTTTATAACAAGAGAAGGAAGCTACTGCAAGACAGAGCAAAATCCCATAAAGGGAAGGCATCCCTGATCGGCACTAGCAAAAAACTACGTTCGCTAATAAAATCATCAAAGGCCAACTTCGACAGAAAAATCGCTAAGGACACTAAAGATAATCACAAGGCCTTCTTCAGTTATGTTAGAAACCTGGGCGGAAACCTGCAGATATGCGCAGAGTTAGTTCATAACGGCAAAAAATACACTGAACCCACAGATATTGCCAACATACTGGCAGACAGGTTCAGTGCAAATTTCTCCCCTCCCTCTTCCCCAAAAGACAAAATAAATATCTCAGCTGAATGCAACCTCCCCGAAATCTCAGATGTCCAGGTGAGAGCTGCCGTCAACAAAGCTAAAAATACAGCATCCATGGGACCTGACGGTGTCCCGGGTTGCGTGCTACGTGAACTCCTAGAGGAGCTAAACCCGCACATAAGAACGCTGTTTAATCTTAGCCTTGCTACAGGATACGTCCCTGAACACTGGCGTACATCTACAGTGGTCCCACTCCACAAAGGTGGCACCTCTACAGACCCTGGAAACTACTGCCCCATAAGCTTGATCAGCCTGGTCTGCAAAGCTATGGAAAGGATCATTATGGAACTCAAGCAAAGACATCAGGGACCTACAGACAATTGACCCTACCCAGTTCGGCTTTGGAAAAGGCAGATCCTGTCTTTTAACCTGGTGGACTTTTTTGAAACAGTCACTAGAGCCATCGATGAAGGCAAAGCAGTTCATACAGCCTACCTGGATCTGGCAAAAGCCTTTGACACAATACCCCACTCAGGCATCATAGACAAGCTCTACAGCTTAAATGTAAACCCGTTTGTCACAAGATGGGTTGCAAACTGGCTAAAGGACAGAACCCACAAAGTCAGAATAGCTGGAGCTATGTCAGACTCTAAGCCAGTCACAACTCTGTCCTGATGGAAGATGATAAAAGGCTGGACAGCCATGAGAGCCTGTAGTTCTGAAACTCTACGAGCTGAGGTGATAGCCAGAAGGAAAGGTGTTTTCCAGGACAAATATTGCAAATCTGATGAGGCAGCTGGCTCAAAGGGAGGCAAGGTCAGTTTTTCCAGAATGAAATTAAGATCCCAAGCAGGTATTGGTTGTTTCCTTGGAGGCCTTAAATTCTTAGCCCCTCTGAGGAACTGTCTTAAGAGAGGGTGAGTGAATAAAGGTGGATCAGTGTTGTATTCTGCAGAAATGGCAGAGGCATGGATTTTGATGGAGAAGAAAGAAAGTCCACTGCTTAGCAGTTCAGCCAAATATTGTAGTATTTGAGGTAAATTCAGTTTTCCAGGATCCTGGCCCTTTTTCTCATTCCAGACACAAAAACGTTTCCATTTTGCGGAGTAAGCTTTTCTAGTTGATGGCCTTCTGGCCTCCAAAATGACATCCTGCACCTCCTTGGAGAGTAGGGCCTGTTGTGATGCTAAGGAATCTTCCATGCAGCTAGATTGAGTGTTTTTAGCTGGCTGTGAAGAGTTTTGAAACTGTGCTGAGTCAGAAGAAGAGGCATTAGAGGCAGGGTCCATGGTGGGGAATGAGTCAGGCTCCTCAGGAGTGGGTACCAGTGTTGCCTTGGCCAGTCCGGAGCAATGAAAATCATCTTTGGTCTGTCTGCGTTGGTCTTTAATAGAACTTTGGGCAGCAGAGGAAGAGGAGGGAAGGCATAAACTGTCATTGATGTCCAACTGAAAGAGACAGCGTCCACTCTCCAGGCCATTGGATGGAAGATCCTTGAGCAGAATTTTGTCAATTGATGATTCTTGTGGGAGGCAAAGAGATCTATGTCTGGCCTTCCCCATTCTTGGATTATTTCTGTAAAAACTTTTGGATGCAATTTCCATTCGTGTGGATCTGTCATATTCCTGCTTAGGTTGTCTGCCAGCGTGTTTTTCTTGCCTGGCAAGTACTGTGCTTGTAGTTCCATTTGCAAGTCCATGGCCATGTTCCAAAGTGACATGGCCAGTCTGCATAGGGGGTAAGAATGTGTTCCTCCCTGTTTGTTTATGTACCACATAACTGTGGTGTTGTCCGTTCTTATCAATAGTTGACCTGGTTGTAGAAGGTCCTTGAAAGCTATAATAGCATTTATTACTGCTAGCATTTCTTTTTGATTGATGTGAGGGTGCTTTTCTTTTTGGGACCATTTGCCCTGAATGCACCGATCTGTCATGTGCGCCCCCCCAGGCGTAGTCCGAGGCGTCTGTTGTGATGACTTGATTTGCTTGAGGCTTGCTGAATGGAAGACCTGTGTTTGTTTGACATGCTTGAGCCCACCACAGAAATTCCTTTTGCAGACATGGAATTAGTGGTATTATTGTTTCCAAACTGTGGCTGTGTTGAGACCATATGTTTTTCAGGTACCATTGAAGTTTCCTCATATGCAGCTTTGCACATGGGATTAGTAAGATGCAAGATGCCATGAATCCCAGAGCCTGCAGGATTTTCCTTGCAGTCAGCCTGGTGCAATTTGCTAGTGTTCTGAAGTATTGAATTAGTTGCCCCTGCTTCTCTGGCGCGAGGTAGGCCATCTGGGTGTTTGTGTCCAAATTGGCACCCAGGAAAATTATCTTCCGAGAGGGTATTAGCCATGATTTCTTTTTGTTGACTGTGTATCCCAGAGAGTTCAATAACATTATTACATAAGCCAGAGGTTTCAGAAGAATGTGCTTGCTGTCCGCTTGGATCAGGCAGTCGTCCAAATAGGGGTATATTTGTATCCCTTGAAGTCTGCAGTAGGCAATTACTGATGCCAGGCATTTTGTGAATACTCTGGGTGCAGTAGATAAGCCAAAGGGCAATGCAGAGAATTGATAATGGGTTGAACCTGCAAGAAATCTGAGGTACCTTCTGCAATTTTGTCTGATTGGGACATGCAGGTATGCCTCCTTGAGGTCCAATGTTACCAGCCAAGACTCCTTGCCCAGCATGGGAAGAAGTTGCTGTAGAGTGAGCATCTTGAATTTTGGTACGAGTAGAAATGTGTTTAGGATGGATAGATCCAAAATAGGTCTCCAATCTTTTCCCTTCCTTGGCACCAGAAATAGCCTGGAATAAAAACCTTGACCTTGTTCGTGCGTAAGGTACCTCTTGAATAGCTTTCATGTTTATGAGATCTGTAATTTGCCTTTGTGCCTCTGCCCTTTGATTGTGTGGCAGGTTTGGCATGCCTCTCATTTTTGGAAGGGTGTGAAAATGGAATCTGTAGCCTCTGTTTATAATGTCCAGGATCCATTTGTCCTTTGTGACAACATGCCAGTTTTTTTAAAATAATGCCAGTTTTCCTCCTAAGGGGGCTGCCATTTGAGACCTGGTTGGCATGCAAAGGGGAAAGTCATTGGGTTTGCTTTCTGAAAGATTGTGAGTTGTCCTCACCACCTCTTTGTGTAGGAGCTTGCCATTGTCTGCCTCTATACGATCCTTGGGATTGTCCTCTGCCCCTCGGGCGCCTGTATCTGCCTCTTTGGGTTCTGTCTGTGGCAGGAAAGGACCATTTTTTGGAAGGCCAATTTCTACTAAAACATGGGGGTTGAACCTGTAGAAATTCTTTCACAGTTTGCATTGATTTAGCCTTTTCCTCCATTTTCCTTAATACTTTCTCAGCATTAGCACCAAATAGTACATCCTTTTGAAGTGGGGCGTCCAGTAATTTAGCTTTGACATGATCAGACAAGGCTTGTTTCCTTGAGCCAGGCATGCCTACGTATGACCGATCCTGTAACAGTAGCTCTACAGGAGGCCTCTAGAGCATCAAAACCACATTGTAAGGTATGCTTACCCACTTGTTCTGCACTATGCATCAAATCCTGCAACTCCTTCAAGTCTGGTTGTTCAGGCTGTGACATTTTACTTTTCAATTGTGATAACAAAAACTGTTGGTATTTTAGCATATGAAACTGACAGTTTAAGGCCCTCATGGATAAGGTAGCCGAGGTATATACCTTTTTTCCCCCACCTTTCTAAGGATCTGGAATCTCTCTCGGAAGGCAATGGATTTTTGGCAATGGAGGCCTTAACTCCCTTGGGGCCCTGTGAGATGGTTTCTGGGTCAGCAGCATGGCTTTTGTATAGAAATTGGTGTGAGAAGGGAACCCTGTAGTACCTGTCAGGCTTAACTGGAGCTGGAGGTAGAGAGTCCGGGTTAAGGCAGGCCTCCGAGTAAACATCATCTAGGATGTCAAAGACAGGAGGTATAGCCACCTGTGCTGAGGTAACAAGAGAAATTCCCTGAGCCTTTTCTTGGAATCTGAATAATCCTGGCCTTCCCAGTGGAAGTGTTCCCTTAAGGTATGCAAGTTTCCCAAATGAGTAATCCTCAGGGGGGGATACAGAAGGGATGGACTCCTCCGCATCAGAGTCTTCAAAAGGGGAGTAAGAATATTCCTGATCATCAGAGTGCTCTGAAATAATGGAGCCCTGATCAGAGGAGGGGGAAACTTCCTCCACTCTGGGCCTTTTGTCTGGTGGGGGCTGAGAACCTCTGATTAGAGTAATTAAATCCTCAGCCATTTTAAGCATCTGTTTCTTAGGTATGGGGCCTGGAGATGGGCCCTGTGTAGCTGGTCTCCTAGAGTGCATGGCTGCTTTAGACTTTGTGAAAGCCTTGATGGAGAAAGAAGAGGAATGTCTGAAGACACCTTGAGTGGAGGTGGACCTGTCCACATTCTGAGTTTCAACGCCAAGAGTGGCTTTGGTATCAGTAGTCGGGGTGTGGGCCGAGGAACCTGCGACCTCAGGCACAGGAGACACCGTCAAAGAAGTGTTATCGGTAATCAGGGGCTGCGTAGGCGCCTCGCTGAGAACCGGACCACGTGTAGTCGGCTTTGGCGTGGTGTCTGTAGAGGCCGCGGACCTCGTGTGTCGGTCCTTGTCTTTGTGTTTTTTAGACAAAACCGGAGTCTGAGTATCCGACGACATAGTATAGTTAAATGCTTTCCCAAAATAATGCTGGGCGAACTCCGCCAGACGCTTAATAGTGCGTTTGTTGAATGTAGCACAAAAGCGACAGACCGAGACATCGTGGTCTGGGCCTAAACAAGGAATACAGAGGGAATGGAAATCCTTATGCGGTATTTGCTTCCCACAAGAAATACAATTATTAACTTTGTCTGACATCGGTCTGAGGCAAGAAAAGTTTCCCCAACGGGGTACTTAGCTTTTAAGAGGACTTCGGTTTCCAAATTTTCGTAATCTCGGGAGCTGGCCGACCGGCACTTGCGAACTGCTTCTGCTTCGGGCACCATGCGGCAAGAAAGACTGAAGAAAATGGCATCGGCTGGTTCCTTTATACCCCTGTCACACTGACGTCAGGGAAGAAGAGACGACAACCGACGCCGGACCTAGACTTTGGAATTCGGCCGACCGAGGACCCGCCTGACGGCAGGAGAACCCATCTGTTATGACTGCAGCTGTATGCACGATAAACATCACTGATAAAGATATGGAAGGTTTTGTTTAACAGTACTTTAAGAGGAGAAGTACCAACATCCTGGAAGAAAACAGTAGTAACGGTTATACCTAAAGAGGGTAAAGAGCCATCACATCCAGCTTCATACAGGCCCATTTCCATACTAAACCATGATTATAAAATGCTTATGTCTATAATGGCTAACAGAATGGCAAAAGTGATGCTAAACATGATGGATATAGATCAATGTGGTTTTGTGGACGGGAAGCAAACATTTGTCAACATTAACAGAACACTGATGACCCAGAGAGAAGCAGAACGTAAGAAAATACCACTGTTGTTGGTGGGTCTTTATGCAGAGAAAGCTGGGCAATGGAAGCACTGCATTCCCTGATAAAATAATAAGGTTAATTAGGAGAATATATGAAGGATCAGAGGCAAAAATTAAAGTGGGTGGGGTCCTCTCTGACAATTTCTGCTTGAGTGAAGGAACCAGGCAGGGGTGTCCTCTTTTCCCTTTATTTGCATTACATTTAGAACTACTGGCAAAGAAAATAAAGAACTCAGAAATGCAAGGATATAACTGGTATAGTAGTCAAGAAAAGCTGTCTCTTATCTGCAGATTATATTTTACACCGGACAAAATCAGAAAGGGACACTACAGTGTCGTAGAACATTTTCAGACAGTTTCAAATCTTTTTGGGATACAAAACTAATGAAGCTAAAACAAAGGCAATAGAGGTAAATTATGTATCCACACACAAATTGGTTCAGCAATATCTATATTTATGGGGACATGATAAAATGAAGTATTTAGGAGTACAGATTAAAAAAAGATACCAGTGGGGCAGCTAAGGATATGTGGGAAGAGACTAAACAAAAGAAAACACAAAAACTGAGAAAATGGAAGCTCTGTTATATGGATATGAATAGTAAGATACAAGCAGTTAAAACATTTTTTTCTTCTTTTAGTCTTATACACAGGTCAAGAGTATTTTTATCAACCAGAGGTGAAGTTGTGGACAGCAATTAATAAAGAGCTGAAGGATTTCATCTGTGTGGGGAAGACAGCAAGAGTCAAGTGGGATAAACTGATTCTTCCAATAGAACAAGGTGGATTGGGATTACACAACTTGAAGGGGGGGGTATTTCAGAGCAACACAGTTAAGGCTCCAATACATAGCACAAGCAGAAAGCTATAATTCAAAGTGGAAAGGGATGATAATGAAATGGGGGGAAGCTCAAGAAACAATGAGAGACTGGTATTTTGGATACAGACCTTTAAGGGGAACAAAAATATGAATATACTATTCTGTATGATTAAAGTACTAGAAAGTATTCAAATAACTAAGTGAACACAGGAATGGAGAGGGGAGATTTTGCTGATAGGGATGACTGCAATTAGGAGGGATGGTTGTAATTAGGGATACAGACAATAGACATGAGGGGGCTGGAATTTATTGGAGAAAACTGGCAAAGGAACCAAGACAATGGGAGCAAATAACCAGAGAGGGAAAGATAAGAGAATGGGAAAACACCAAGAATTTATTTGGACTGCAGGTTAGAGATTGCCTTCCCTTATCAAGGACTGATAGAGTATAGGCAAAGATAAAGAAATAAGGGGATCCTAAATGAAAGACCAGCACCGGGTACAGTGTTTAATACAATACAAAACAGAAGCTGCCATTAAAAAAGGACTTAATAGTAAAGCATATAAAATATTTCACGATACCTATAAGAATCAATCAGAGGAGGTTAAAAAGAATTGGGAAGAGAGACTGGATAAGCAATTCACAAAAACAACAGGGGGGATATATGTACGTCTCCCAAAATCTAGATGATTTAGGATTTTTGCTTGGAAATGTTTACATAGATACTTGTATACCCTAAGTAGACTCAAATTTTTCCTCAAGTAGACAGCAAATGTTGGAAGTGTGATGGGGAAGAAAATAGATTGGGAACATGTTTCCCAGGAGTGTAATGAGTTGGCAGATTTTAAAAATTGTCTGCAGACTGCTCTATCAGAGATGCTGGGTGAGCAAATTGGTGCAACTAGGGAAAAGATTTTTCTGTGCTATGATACAGAAACGGAATTGCCTAGATATAGTAAGGTCTTGCTGAGTCTTATATCGGTGGCTGCCAAAACACAATTCCTAGCAAATAGAAATCAAAGTCTAAACCAACTGTACTAGAAGTAGTGAATATAGTAACAGATAAAACAACTGGAATTAGGATCTTTAGAAAATGGCAGGAGCAAATTACATAACAAAAATGGGAATTGTGGGAACAAATGCATACAGGGGACGAATGAGGTTTACAAGAAGGCAGGACTTGAATGAGCTATGTGATGTTTGACGGATAATGATTGGGTAAGATTATAAATTATGTATAATGTCGGCAACTAGGATTATGTCAATATGGTTTGCGATTTAAAATGCTTGCAACTGGGATTGTGTCGATATGGCTGGTTTTCATTTACATAAATGTATGATTGCCTGTGTCATCAGTAATAATCTAATAAAGATGTTTCTTGTTTAAAAAAAACTAAAAGAATAGAAAAAATTAGCAAAATAATAAAATAATATTATACACGCTAATATAAAGAAGAAAAAGAAGGTGAAGGTTGGCAAGAGAATCTCATTAATTTCTTGAGAGGTTAGACCTCCCAAGAGCAAAAGAAGTGGAGAATCTTAAGCTTATCCTACCCATCACTTTGGGAGAAACTGAGCACAAAGTAATCAGCAGGGTACAAAACTATTGGAGGCAATGACCTACCAACAGAAATATGGAAAATGCTTGAACAAATTATTATTAAAATGGCATGCTTTGATTAGGGAAATAATTGAATCAGGTAATATTCCAGACTGTTGGCATGAAGCAATAACTTTGATGTTAAAAGAAGGGGAAGGACCCATGTGCTCCAGGATACCACCACCTCATAATCAATGCTGCCACATGACTAGAAGGCATTTGTAAGCACTTTAAGCTACTCGACTGGAAAATATTACCTAGGCTAATATAACTTGACCAATGTGGTCTTTTAATAAACAGGCAAATATCTGATAACATACTAAAGGTGCACATCATTCAACACAAGGTGAACCAGCCCAGAAGCAGATGGTTCTGTTCAGCTCAGATGCAGAGAAGGCATTTAACGGGTTAGTTGGAAATATCTATTGCAAATTCTAAAACTTCTGAGTATTAAGGAAGATTTGGTTCAATTTCTTCAAAAAAAATTTATCTCTGCTCAGCAGCGTTAATAAAGGTGAATATGAGGCTGAATGGACAAGTCCCTATTGAAAGGGGCATGCATCACTGCTGCCTCTCTCACCTCTGCTTTTTGCACTTTAAATGGGGAGTAGCTACAGATGTTCCAAGTTATTTCACACAAATGCACATTAATCCTGCAAACCCAGATGTAGGCAAACGACCAGAAGGTAAGTTACTTTCAATCACAAATGAACACCATCAGCTCTAGCAGTTCCAGCCACTTTATGGTGTATACCTCATCTGACTGCAACAACAAAAATACCACTTCTCAAACTCTTAGTGAAAGAGTCAGGGACAAAGCTAACAAATAAAATAAATAGATGAATAAATAATGGACAACTGCCAAAAAAAAAAAAAAAATTTAAGGAAATATTGTGCAAGTAAACTTGCTTGATCACAGCTACTGGAACCTCAGCCATACGGGTTATATCCTGCAAAGGATACAACAGCCATCCAGCTTCCACAGCTTCAGGGTACCTCCCAGGTACCCAAACTGTTGGGCAAAGCTGACTAAAAGACAAGTTTGGATGTCAGCCCTTAAGAGCTTTCTTGACAACGGAGGACAATGCTACTACTACTGTCTTTCGGCTTTTCCCAGTTAGGGATCACCACAGCGGAACTCTAGTCCGCTAATGATTGGCAGTGAATTTTTACAGTGTCGAGCTGCCAGCCCAGCGCGCAACCTTCAAGGAAGGCACACACATGCAAGCACCTACTTACATCTTTAAATTCATTCGACCGCAGGGAGGACATGCAGACTCCCTACAGAAGGCGCTCCAGCCAAGAATCAAACCAGAGAACCTCTTGCTGCGAGGCGACAATGCTAACCACTGCACCACTGCGGCCTACTTAAAAAAGGTAATGAAGGATTTTGGGGAAGTGGAAAAATGGTTTATGATTAGAGTCAAAGAATTAAAAGCCTGTTGTTCAAGCAAAAGTATTTTTTGCAGGGAAAGAAAGAAGAGGTTACACTATATTTAAATAAAGTAGTAAAAGAAAGGCTAATGCTAAGAACAAAAAACGCACCTGG
This sequence comes from Protopterus annectens, assembly GCF_019279795.1. Classification (NCBI taxonomy): domain Eukaryota; kingdom Metazoa; phylum Chordata; order Ceratodontiformes; family Protopteridae; genus Protopterus; species Protopterus annectens. The sequence goes on along the minus strand of NC_056744.1, from coordinate 1,791,931,202 downwards.
ACATGAACATACCAAAAAATAAGGGGGATGCAGCTACTGCAGCAGTGATCACTCAAAGATCTACTGTTAGGTAAATTTGCTTACACAACTGTACTGTGTTCATCATATTCATCAAAGCTGCAGCAGCCTTTGCTATATTGGTAGATTTTCCTTGCTAACTACAGTTTGGGGGGGGGGTGAAAGGAGAACAGTTGAGGAGCCCCTGGAGAATGGTCCAAAAGCAAATACTGATTTAGACCTAGAGAAGGAATCATGCTTAGTGCTTTTTAAAGTATGCACAGAGGACCAAGTTGCTGCTTCAAGAATACTTCTAGAATCCAACCCTTTCCAAAAAGCCATAGATGAAGCTAAGACCCTGGTAGAGTGGGCTTTGACCCTTCCTGGAATATTTTTGTTGTGGCAAGTATAACAAAAGATAACCACCTTAGAACCATTTGGAAATGGTTTGTTTTGACACAGGCTGCCTCTTCTTACCTTCACAAGAAATGAACAATTGATCCAAAGAACTGAAAGATTTTGTTTTGTCACAACAGTAACAGAGTTATCTGTGGACATCTAAGATATGGGGGATCTTTTCTCCAAACTTTTCAGTTCAGGAAAGAAAATGCGGGGGATGGGTAATTTGCCTTAGAATACCACTTTAGGTATAAAAGAAGGAATCCGTTCTCAAAGAAAAAAAAAGTCCTTGTGGAAAATGAGAAATAACTCAGTTATTCTTCAAGAAGAGCTCAGATCAATCCATAAAACAGTTTACTTGTTAAGAACCTCATGTCAGCCAGATTAGCTGGTCCAAATGGAGCTAGTATTAGCTTCTCTAACCCAAAAGTAAGATCCTAAGGAAGGGTCGCCATTTTTTTCCTGGAGGCCTATAGCAAAAATCCTTTACAAAAACATTTTGACATGAGAATGCAATGAAAAAGGAGGATCCATGGGCAGCCATGCTGAAATGGCCAATAAATGAACTTTGATAGAAAAGTAAGAAGGGCCACAGGACACAGTAACACACAAATATTGTAAAATCAGAAAACAACTAGACCTGAATGAGTGCTATTTATGCTGTTTGCGCCAACTAGAAAACCTTTTCCATTTGCTAATATGAGTTTCTAGTACCAGGTTTTCTTGCCTCCCTTAGCACCTGTTGCAAGTGCTCTGTAAAGAGGTGCCTAAAAGGAATTAAGACCCTATTATCCACGCAGTTAAATAAAAGACTGACAGAATGGCGCATCAAACACCCCGGTTCTTGTGTGAGAAGATCCAGTTTGCCAGGAAGATTGAGGTAACTGACCCTGGCCATTTCCAAACAAAGAGGGAACCATGATTGCCTGGACCGGATGGGTGGCACCACAATGATCTTGGGGGGGAATTCCTTCTGAAGCTTCAGAAGTACCCTGGACTTTAGTGGATAAAGTGGAAAAGCATACAGGAATGTTCCTGTCCAAAGAAAATTAAAGGCATCTGTCTTTCAGGGCTTCTTGCATGGAGTCATGGATCAGAATCTTGTCAGATGATTGTTCAGAGAGAAGGCACAGAAGTCTACTCGAACTCCCCACAGATTCTTGGTGTCTAGTTGACTTCCCACACAACACAATCCTGTCAGGAGGAGTCAAAAAAGACTTTTGAATGTTGTCTTGGAATCAGAGCTTGTGCAAAAGACAACTCTCACCAGAGAGAGAGCTTCCTGACTCTTTAAAATAGGCTCTACAAAGACAAGGAGGTTGTTTAAATATGTACAAATGTGGACACCCTGCAGCCTGCAATAAGCTATAACTGGTGCTAGAAACTTTCAGAACATTCTTGGTGCAATGGATAGTCCCAAAGGGTAAGGCACATAACTGGTAATATGCTCCAGGCACACAAAACCTTAAGAAACACCTGAAATCTGGATGAACAGGGATGTGATATGCATCTTTTAAATCTGTGTTATCAGGAAATGTGAATGAAGAAGAAAGTGGAACAGGTTGTGAAGTGACATCATTTTAAATTTGAAGACCATCTCAAACAGGTTTAGGAAAAAAAGATCCAGAACTGGTCTCCAAGCATTTCCTTCCTTTTGCACTGAAACATCCTTTAATAAAAACCCTTTCCAACCTGGGAAGGGAGACCTGGTTCATCCTTTAATAAAAACCCTTTTCAACCTGGGAAGGGAGAACCAGTTCTATCACTCCCTGGGACAGCATGTAATGAAATGGTTTTGAGAGTTTCCAAAATTCTTCTTGGGACTCCCTTACCATTTCTTCTTAAATGTCTGTTTACCTGCATTTTGCGGAGACTGATTTTGTTTCTTAGCAAAAGGGCTGAAAAATCTTGAGATTCCCTGCATCAGCTTACCCCTTTCAATACACTGTTTGATCACCTCTGAAGCAGAGGGGCCAAAAACTAAATCTGTCAAAATGAGAATTTAAAATATCATCATCTGGGAGGCTGTGGGAACTCAGCCATGCAAACTCCTAAAAACAGTACAAGTGGCCGTAGCCCCTGAAGTGTCAACAGTGTCGTACACACACTGCATACGAGTAGTGACTTCAACAATAGAAGAAATTAAATTATTTAAAGCAGAATTTTCCTTATAAGAAGATACTGCAAACAAAGCACTCATCATACGTTCACAATTAGTCAAGACAAACCTTAACATTAAAAGCCTGACAATTCAAAGCCTTCACTTTTCCCCCACACTTATCAATAATCTTCCCATCCTTATTAGAAACAGTAGTATTGGAATTAACTGTTTACCAGCAGAACAATTACAGCTATAGTCACACTTTAAACTGAGCAAGGAAGAGTCTAAGTTGCTTTCACCCACAGCCCCCACCTTTAGTGACTGCAATCTTCAGTGATTTGCCAGAAAACCACATATCTTAGAAGGCACAGACTAAACATAGGGCAGAGTAAGGGTCATTCTGTGAAATCAGTGATAGCTTTACCTTTACTTCAGAAATTCTCCTAAAGAGAACATATACCTTGGTATATTTCAGACAAATGCACACTAGTCCTGAAAAGCCAGAGTTTAAAATGAACAAATGACAAGGTTGTTGTTTTTCTTTCGGCTTTTCCAGGTTAGGGGTCACCACAGCGGAACTCCGGTCCGCTAATGATTGGGACGCCCAACCTTCAAGGATGGCACGCCCATTCACGCATGTCTTTCGAATGCTACTCGACCATGGGGAGGACATGCAGACTCCACACAGAAGGCGCTCCAGCCGAGAAAAGAACGGGAGAACCTCTTGCTGTGAGGCGACAATGCTACCGCTGCACCACCGCGGCTTCAAATGACAAGGTAAGTTGCTTTAATCCACAGCAAGTCCCCTCTACTTATTTAGCAATGTCACACACTTCAATGAAGTACCCGCGGTGGTGGTGCTGCGGTAGCGTTGTTTCCTCACAGTAAGACGCTGTCCGGTTCGATTCTCAGCTAGAGCGTCTTCTGCATGGAGACATGCGTGAATGGGCGTACCTTCGTTGAAGGCTGTCCGTCAGACCTGGCAAGCTGGTACATAAAAATCAACTGCCAATCATTAGCGGACTGGAGTCCCGCTGTGGCGACCCCTAACTGGGAAAAGCCGAAAGATAAAACAACAAGCACAAAACAATAATGGTAATAGTAATAAATTTCTCACACAAATGATGTTTCTTTTATTCTTAGCTAGCCCAACCCCCCTCTTACTTAGGGACTACAACTCTCAAATTCAACAATATCTTTGGATGCCTGCCAGGTTAACAGCAATAATAAAGTACAGTTTTGTACCTACCATAAATGTAGATGTCCGATAGGAATGCATCTGCAGTCCTTACAAATGGGTTGTCCTGTCGTCAGGCAGCCCTTCGGTCGGCCGGATTCCAAAGTCTGGGTCCGGCTTCGGCTGGTGTCGCACTTCACCCGACGTCATCACTGCAGTTTTTCGGGTATAAAGGCATCAGCCGACGCCATCTTCCTCAGTGTTTCTTGCCCCAGATGCCAGGTGCCCTCTTGGATGGCTAAATTTGGATAAATGCCAATGTTTCCAAATAGTAGAGAGCAAACACATAAAATAAGCATGTATGTACATATATACAAACAAATACACCATAATAGATCCCCCCCAAGCTAGCTGAAGGATGGCAAATACCCTAGGAGTACCTCAGAGGGGAAGGTGGGTGGGTAATCCTGACTGCAGATGCATTCCTATCGGACATCTACATTTATGGTAGGTACAAAACTGTACTATGTCCTTCAAGGATGCATCTGCAGTCCTTACAAATGGGTAGAATACCATAGCTAAACTAGGGGAGGAGGAAAAATGTAGAGATTATGGTGTAGCTAGGATCCCTTGCAAAACAGCAGTGGCAAAACCTGCTCGGGATCTAGAGTATAAAGGTAAATTGTAATTCTTGGCAAATGTATGCACGGAGGTCCAAGTAGCAGCCTCTATAATGTCCTTGGTAGCCACTCCTCGTAAGAAAGCTGTGGTAGTTGAGTGAGGCCTGATGTTCTCTGGAGTTTTCTTTCCATGGTAGGAGTAACAAAATTTAATGCAATTTCCTATCCATTTGGAGATTGTCTGTTTTGAAATTGGTTTTCCTTCCTTTCCTGTTGCATATGCTACCAGTAGCTGGTCAGTTTTTCTATTGGCCTTGGTCCTGTCCAGGTAGTAGCGTAATTGCCTATGTACCTCCAAGGTATGTAAGAGTCTTTCTCCCCTGTTCTGTGGGTTGGGGAAGAATGTAGGTAGGTGGATAGCCTGATTTAATGACACTCTGGATACCACCTTAGGCATGAATGTAGGATTTGTTCTCATGGTTCAGAGACCCTTCTTGCTGAAGTTATTGCCAGCAGGAAAGCAGTCTTCCAGGATAAGTATTGTAATTCTGCTGTTGCTGCTGGTTCGAAAGGGGGAAGTGTCAATTTTTCTAGCACAAAGTTCAAAGTCCCATGCTGGCAATGGTGGTTTCCTAGGAGGTTTTACATTTTTAATTCCTCTCAGAAACTGTCTGAGCAGAGGATGAGAGAAGACAGGAGGATCCAAGCTGTATTCTGCTGAAATAGCTGATGCATGTATCTTGATGGAAGAATAGGACAGGCCTGTATGGAAGAGCTCTGCCAAGTACTCCAGGATGTTGGCTATGTTTACCAGTGTCACATCTTTTTCCTTTGCAGTACTCCAAATGAGATATCTTTTCCACTTTGCTGCATAATTCTTTCTTGTTGAAGGTCTACGAGCCTCCAGGAGTATGTCTTTAACCCTTTGGGATAAATTTGGGTTAATTGCTCTTATGTAATGTTCCAGGCAGTCAGCTGCAGAGTTTTCAGGTTCGGATGCAGGATGTTGTAGTTGTTCTGTGTTAACAGTAATGGGATCAGGGGTAGTGTCCATATTTGTTCCCGAGACATGCTCCTCAGCAATGGGTACCAATGTTGTCTTGGCCAGTCTGGAGCTATCAGAATGATCCTTGGACGGTCCTCTTTGATCTTCAGAAGCACCTTGTGCATCAAAGGAAGTGGTGGGAATGCATATGCTGTCAGATTTTTCCAACTGAAAGATAGGGAGTCCACCTTCCAAGCTAGTGGGTGGTACGTCCTTGTGCAGAATTTCTTTAGCTGGTGATTGAGTGGGGATGCAAACAAGTCTATTTGTGGTAATCCCCATTTTCTTGTAATGGCTTTGAAGATGTCCGGATGTAGCATCCATTCGTGGGCATCTGTGGTAGTTCTGCTTAATATGTCTGCTAGAATATTTTCTTTTCCCGGTACAAAAATTGCTTGTAACTGAATGTTGTAGCTCAGAGCCACATCCCATAGGTCCAGTGCCAGCCGGCATAGAGGATATGAATGTGTGCCTCCCTGTTTGTTGATGTACCACATAACTGTGGTGTTGTCTGTCCTTATCATCAACTGACCTTCCTGGAGAATCGGTCTGAATGACTGAATTGCCAATTTTACTGCCAGCATTTCCTTTAGATTTATGTGCAGGCGCAGCTGATCTTGAGTCCATAAGCCTTGTATGCACTTGCCCAGCATGTGTGCCCCCCAACCGAGGTCTGAGGCATCTGTCGTGATGGTTTGGCTTGGTTGACTGTTGCAGAAGGGCAATCCTGTGTTTGATTGACAGGCCTGGGCCCACCATAGGAACTCTTGCTTCAGGCATGGGATTATTGGAATTTTGGTTTCTAGGCTGTGCTTGTGTTGGGACCACAAATTCTTCAGGTACCACTGAAGCTTTCTCATATGCAGTCTGGCATGAGGGACCAGAATTATGCAGGATGCCATGAAGCCTAGGGCTTGTAGTACTTTTCTTGCAGTTAGATGGTTCTGCTTTGTTAATGCCAAGAAGTAGAGAGGTAGTTGCTCTTTCTTTTCTGCAGTTAGGAATGCCATTTGTTTTGAAGTGTCCAGCTCTGCACCCAGAAAGGTTATTCTTTGGGATGGAATCAGCCTTGACTTTTTTATATTGACTGTATATCCCAGGGCTTGTAGCAGGTAAATGACTCTTTGTAAGTCTTCTGTTAGCTTGCTTTTGTTGTCCGCTTGTATCAGGCAGGGATAAATTTGGATCCCCTGAAGTCTGCAATGAGCAATTACTGATGCCAGGCATTTCGTGAACACTCTGGGCGCAGTAGACAAGCCAAAGGGCAATGCTGAAAATTGATAATGCTCTGATCCTGCAAGAAATCTGAGGTATCTTCTGCAAATTGGTCAAATGGGGACGTGCAGGTATGCCTCCTTGAGATCTAGAGTTACCAGCCAAGACTCCTTGCCCAGCATGGGAAGAAGCTGCTGTAGGGTCAGCATTTTGAATTTTGGAACAATGAGGAATGTGTTTAAAGTGGACAGGTCTAGAATAGGTCTCCATTTGTTTTCTTTTCTTGGTACCAGGAAGAGTCTGGAGTAAAATCCCTTTCCTTGTTCCATAGATGGTACCTTTTCCACAGCTCTCATTCTTAATAGTTGAGATATTTGCTTTAGAGCTTCTGTCTTTTGAGGAGGTGGTAGGTTTGGCATTCCTCTCTTTCCTGGTAGAGTATGGAAATGGAACCTGTAACCTTGGTCTACAGTTTGCAAAATCCATTTTTCCCTTGTGATGCAATGCCAGTTCTTTGAAAATAAGGCTAGCTTTCCGCCTAAGGGTGCTTCTAGTTGTTCCCTGGTAGGCGGTGCCACTGCCAAGTCACTGTGATTGAGTTGTCGTAGTGGTGGTGGCTGCGTCTGTGCCTCGCTGGTTGTTACCTTGCCACTGGCGTCCCCCTGTAGGCACCCCTGGATTGGTTTCTGCCTCTAGAACGCCTATTTCTGCCTCTCTGTGTCTTAGAGGAGTCCGGAAAGGACCAATTCTTGGAGGGCCAATTCCTGCTAAACCTTGGAGGTTGAACCTGTAGGAAATCTTTCACTGTTTGTACAGATTTCGCCTTCTCCTCCATCTTTTTTAGTACCTGCTGTGCAGGGGAACCAAATAAATTGACCTTGTCCATAGGTGCATCCAAAAGCTTTGATTTGACATGGTCTGGTAATGCCTGCTCTTTCAACCATGCATGTCTCCTGATAACTGTGCCAGTCATGGCTGATCTAAAGGAAGCCTCCAGTGCATCATAGCCACATTTTAAAGAATGGTTACTAACCTGCTGTATGTTATGTACCATTTCCTGAACATATTTTTTATCTAGACATTCTTCAGAGGACAGCTTTTTAGTTAACTGGTCAAGCATAAACTCTTGATATTGAATCATATGAAACTGGCAGTTCAAAGCCCTTGCTGACAAAGTAGCAGAGGTGTAAACTTTTTTACCCCATCTCTCTAAGGACCTAGATTCCCTTTCAGAGGGGAGGGGGTTTTTAGTAGAAGTAGCTGCTACAGCTTTAGGGCCCTGGGAGACGTCTCTGGATCTGCAAAGGGAGCCTTATATAAATGGTGATGAGTGTCCGGGACCCTGTAGAACCTATCAGGCTTAGCAGGAGCCGGAGGTAATGAATCAGGAGCAGTGCAAGCATCATTAAATGCATCATCTACAACAGAAAGAACTGGAGGTATAGCTAAAGGCCTATGTTGTGGCAAATGTAGAAAGGTTCTGAGGCTTTTTCTGGAGTCTGAGAAATCTTGGCCCTGCCACTGAAATTGTTCCCTCATAGCATGCAAGGTTTCCCCTAAGGAAAATTCCTCAGGTGGAGAGGCTGAAGGAATGGACTCTTCAGCATCAGAGTCTTCGTAAGGTGAAAAAGGAGCCTCAGTAGGATCTGTATGCTCTGAGTCATCAGAGGAATCATCTGTGGATACTGGCTCAGGGGGCTCTGCTCTAGGCCTCTTTTCTGGAGGTGGGAGAGAGGTCCTGTCTGGATGAGGCTGGGATCCACGAATTAAAGAAATTAGATCCTCAGCCAAAGAAAGCATATGGGAGCTGGTGCTGGGCCTGTGTGAGGGGGGTTTGGCAGGCACCGTTTTTGAAACTTTGGCTGCTTTAGCCCTGGCAAAGGCCTTAATAGACATGGCTGCTGGAGGCCTAGCAGCTCCACGTGCAGGGGTTGAAATATCCAGGCGAATAGTGTCTGATAATTCCTGAGAAACCGCAACAGAAGGTTGGATTTCAGAAGCCGATTCTACCAGGTTAGAGGAGGCCTCGGTAGAAGGCATGGTTTCGGCTGAAGAAGGAACCGCTTGCTCGGTTTCGGCCGAAACCGAGACACTCGCGGTTTGCTTAATCGCGGTTTCGGCCGAAACCGCGGACCGCGAGTGTCGGTCCTTTTCTTTGCGTTTTTTGGAAATTTGAGTTGTCGGAGGATCCGACGGCATAATATAGGCAAAATCAGAGCCGAAAATCTGTTCAGCAAACTCCGACCGACGTCTAAGCGTCCGTCGGTTAAAAGAAGCACAGGCTAGACAAGCTGCTACGTCGTGGTCTGGGCCTAAACAATGTATGCAGTAGGAGTGGAAATCCTTATGAGGTATTTGTTTCCCACAAGATAAACAGTTACTCACTTTCTCTGACATCGGCTGAGGCAAGAAAGAGTCCCCAACGGGGTACTTAGCTTTTTAGAAGTCTTCGAAGTAGTATTCGGTAGTAGTAATCTCTGGATCTGACCGACCGGCACTTGCGAACAGCTTCTGCTTGGCCACGGCAAGAAAGACTGAGGAAGATGGCGTCGGCTGATGCCTTTATACCCGAAAAACTGCAGCGATGACGTCGGGTGAAGTGCGACACCAGCCGAAGCCGGACCCAGACTTTGGAATCCGGCCGACCGAAGGGCTGCCTGACGACAGGACAACCCATTTGTAAGGACTGCAGATGCATCCTTGAAGGACATCTACAAAAAACTCCTGAGTGTGTCATCTTTCAGATAAGACGTTAAACCGACATGCCATCTGCTTCAGTAGGTGGTAGCTCAGGGGCATGTACAAGATCCAACATCACCTATCAAAAACAGGAGACGTTCCCCGATGACCTGGCCAAATTTCCCTTAGAACTATAAATACCTCTTTGGGTCTGCCATGAAAACAGAGGCCTAGTGAAACTAACCCAGTCAACATAGGATAAACAAGTAAATTCTAGGTTATTACTGTATCCTACATACTGACACGAACCCAGTCAACAAAGGATAAATAAGTAAATTCTAGGTTATTAGTGTATCCTGCATACTGAAACTAACCCGGTCAACAAAGGATAAGTAAATTCTAGGTTATTACTGTATCCTGCATACTGAAACTAACCCGGTCAACAAAGGATAAATAAGTAAATTCTAGGTTATTACTGTATCCTGCATACTGAGCGTTAGTTCAACACAATAACCCCCCCCAGCAGAAATGAGTGTAATATAAAACATCTGCCAATGAGAGCCTTTTAACTAATGCATCTTTTACGACTGTATGAAAGAACAAGTCTGGCTCCTGCTTTGAGAAACATTCAAGAAATAAGTGTCTCCAGCTATAAAAATGAACCTCAGCCTGACCATCTTTTCTTGGAGATTTCAGTTCAGCACAACCCTGAATTTGACCGATCATTTTCATTCCTTCAAAGTATAGCATTTAGCTATGGTATAACTGCAGTCAATTAAGTAGTCTAGGCCATTCTAGTAGTCTACATGGTGACCATGGGTTTAACGCAATACCACCAATGTGACGTCAGCATAATATACTGCAAAACTGTGGTAGTCAGGTTTGTGAACCAGTGCATTTTATTTCTGTGTACAAAAGGTTGCATCTTAATCCCCCTTAGAGATCTCATTACTTATGAAACTTTCAGGTAGTAGTGCAACAGCGGTAACCTACCAGTACAGGTCAGTGTCAAGTCTGATAGTACTTTAGTTGCTTGAAAGAATAGCAATGTAGCAGTGGCATGTTACAACTAAAAATATCTTGTGAAGTGTATAGTTTTTTTACTTCTGGTGTGATGGCAGCTCATTAAAGTTTTTTTTTTTTAATTTATTTAACATATGTGTACAGGGAAAGTCCGACTTGGACAGAACCAATTTTCAATGTAGGCCGTACGAGAAATGCTCCAGATGCATGTATTTGGAATGTGGGAGGAAATCCACATGAATGCAAGGAGGACATGTAGACTCCACACAGAAGGCACTCCAGCCAAAAATCGAATCGGAGAACCTCTTGCTCTGAGGCAACAATGCAAACTGCTGCAGCGCTGTGCCATCCTAATATCAGAGACTATTATTTTGCGTATTTAGAAGTTCAGTACAGCACCCAGAGTGTAAATGGGAATAATGAAGGGCGTCAGACTTTGGCAGTGAATGCGTGCGAACCAGCACCTCTGGTACCGGTACGTAGTACAGCACCCAGATTGTAAATGGGAATAATGAAGTGCGTCAGACTTTGGCAGTGAATGCATGCGAACCAATACCTCTGGTACCTGTACACAGTACAGCACCCAGAGTGTAAATGGGAATAATGAAGGGCGTCAGACTTTGGCAGTGAATGCATGCGAACCAACACCTCTGGTACCTGTACATAGTACAGCACCCAGAGTGTAAATGGGAATAATGAAGGGCGTCAGACTTTGGCAGTGAATGCGTGCGAACCAACACCTCTGGTACCTGTACATAGTACAGCACCCAGAGTGTAAATGGGAATAATGAAGGACGTCAGACTTTGGCAGTGAATGCATGCGAACCAATACCTCTGGTACCTGTACATAGTACCGCACCCAGAGTGTAAATGGGAATAATGAAGGGCATCAGACTTTGGCAGTGAATGCATGCGAACCAATACCTCTGGTACCTGTACATAGTACAGCACCCAGAGTGTAAATGGGAATAATGAAGTGTGTCAGACTTTGGCAGTGAATGCATGCGAACCAACACCTCTGGTACCTGTACGTAGTACAGCACCCAGAGTGTAAATGGGAATAATGAAGTGTGTCAGACTTTGGCAGTGAATGCATGCGAACCAATACCTCTGGTACCTGTACATAGTACAGCACCCAGAGTGTAAATGGGAATAATGAAGTGTCAGACTTTGGCAGTGAATGCGTGCGAACCAACACCTCTGGTACCTGTACATAGTACAGCACCCAGAGTGTAAATGGGAATAATGAAGTGTGTCAGACTTTGGCAGTGAATGCATGCGAACCAATACCTCTGGTACCTGTACATAGTACAGCACCCAGAGTGTAAATGGGAATAATGAAGTGTGTCAGACTTTGGCAGTGAATGCATGCGAACCAATACCTCTGGTACCTGTACATAGTACAGCACCCAGAGTGTAAATGGGAATAATGAAGTGTGTCAGACTTTGGCAGTGAATGCATGCGAACCAATACCTCTGGTACCTGTACATAGTACCGCACCCAGAGTGTAAATGGGAATAATGAAGGGTGTCAGACTTTGGCAGTGAATGCATGCGAACCAACACCTCTGGTACCTGTACATAGTACAGCACCCAGAGTGTAAATGGGAATAATGAAGTGTGTCAGACTTTGGCAGTGAATGCATGCGAACCAATACCTCTGGTACCTGTACATAGTACAGCACCCAGAGTGTAAATGGGAATAATGAAGGGCGTCAGACTTTGGCAGTGAATGCATGCGAACCAACACCTCTGGTACCTGTACATAGTACAGCACCCAGAGTGTAAATGGGAATAATGAAGTGTGTCAGACTTTGGCAGTGAATGCATGCGAACCAACACCTCTGGTACCTGTACGTAGTACAGCACCCAGAGTGTAAATGGGAATAATGAAGGGCATCAGACTTTGGCAGTGAATGCGTGCGAACCAACACCTCTGGTACCTGTACATAGTACAGCACCCAGAGTGTAAATGGGAATAATGAAGGGCATCAGACTTTGGCAGTGAATGCATGCGAACCAACACCTCTGGTACCTGTACATAGTACAGCACCCAGAGTGTAAATGGGAATAATGAAGGGCATCAGACTTTGGCAGTGAATGCATGCGAACCAATACCTCTGGTACCTGTACATAGTACAGCACCCAGAGTGTAAATGGGAATAATGAAGTGTGTCAGACTTTGGCAGTGAATGCATGCGAACCAATACCTCTGGTACCTGTACATAGTACAGCACCCAGAGTGTAAATGGGAATAATGAAGGGCGTCAGACTTTGGCAGTGAATGCGTGCGAACCAACAACTCTGGTACCTGTACATAGTACAGCACCCAGAGTGTAAATGGGAATAATGAAGGGCATCAGACTTTGGCAGTGAATGCGTGCGAACCAATACCTCTGGTACCTGTACATAGTACAGCACCCAGAGTGTAAATGGGAATAATGAAGGGCATCAGACTTTGGCAGTGAATGCATGCGAACCAATACCTCTGGTACCTGTACATAGTACAGCACCCAGAGTGTAAATGGGAATAATGAAGGGCGTCAGACTTTGGCAGTGAATGCATGCGAACCAATACCTCTGGTACCTGTACATAGTACCGCACCCAGAGTGTAAATGGGAATAATGAAGGGCATCAGACTTTGGCAGTGAATGCATACGAAACAATACCTCTGGTACCTGTGCATAAAACACTGCATCTCAGTACCCCTTTTGTCATTTTGTTGTGAAACCTTCAAGGCAGTAAGAACCGGATGGTGGCAAAAAACTGTACATAAAACTGCTATTTTACCATTGGGGAGTTCTGTACAACGTGTGCTTCATCTGACCACATAAGTATAGCTGCTTCAGAATGTAGCCGAATAGCTGTCAGAGTACAGATGGGGAAAATGTATGTATATGCACACATGCATCTATCTCTCCCTCTTTTTGTATATGTGTGTGTGCACTGTACTCATCCCTCATTAGACCCATTATAGAATACAACGCCCCATTTGGTATGTACCTCTCAAGACATCTGCAACAACTGGAAAGGCCTCAGAAATGCCTCACTAAAAGAATCACAGGCCTAAAGCAGATGCCCTATGCTGACCGCCTTAAACTCCAGCTATACTCTGTTGCATATCGTCTGCTCAGAGGCGATCTTTGCTCGGCATGCGGGGCCATGTCAAACCCGGAGCTGTTGGACATGCTACACTTAAAGAAATCCCAGTCCCTCAGAGCTACACGCTCCAGGGATCTAAACTTTGTCATCACAATGGACAGGACTTGCTGGAGGGGTAGGTTCCTGACCCACGGACTCCCCAGACTCTGGAATAGATTGCCCATACATGTCGGGCAGAGTGCCTCTTTGGACCTCTTCAAGAGGAACCTTGACGATTGGATGGGAGAAAGGAAATTCACCCCAGGGATCATGTCAGTCGACTTGCTAGACAGGGGTCCAGGAAAGTAAATAATGTGGGAAGAAATAGCCAGGGAATTGTTATGGCTAGGCTTGTAAAGGCCCTAGGGCTGATAGCCTAGTACCAACCTATGAACCTATGTACAAACACACACACATAAATAAAAAGATACGGAACACAGATGTAAACATATATATATAAACAATTTTTGTTGAAAATATCAAATTTTTACTTCCTGCTTTAATAAGACAATGTCTAGATGTAGGTTTCACTTTCCTTCTGACTACAGGACAAACCACTTCTTTATGGAGACTGGGTACAACATTACAGTGCAACAACAAAAGCCCTCTGAAAAACAGGTGTTGCTTTAGTAATTCATTGCTGCAGTACTGATTCTTTCGGGTTTTGACCACAGAACCCCAGCGACTGGTCTGAATACCAGAAATTTCACCTTCCCCCTCCAAAACCTGTGGACTCTCTCCCTAGCAGTGGTAGAATAAATGGATGATGAGCACAATCTTCAGGTCTTTCTTCACATATTTCAATGAGCATTTTAAGCAGTACAACTGTGTCATTCTCGTGGGTTAGCCCACAGCTAAGACTTGCAGGGAAGTATCCCTTTTGAGAAACCTTACCGTCATATTACTGAATTTGGAAAGCACTGTGCTGTTGGTGCTAGGGACAAAGACGAACAATTAATGTGTTAGCAGCAGAAAAGTAAATTCCACATGGGGACTTTCAAAACCTGTGCATTTTTTCCCAGGCTCTCCCCTCACCACTGCAGAGCCCAAAGCTGGCAATGTCACACGTGGAAAAAATAGTGATGCCAAAAAAAAAGTACACAGGGCTGATGCCTAAACACGGGTGCTGAAGGTCATTGCACTGGCAAAGCTTTTGCTGGCATAAATACAGGCAAAAATAGTGAACCCCCCCCCCCTTTTTTTTTTACAAGGGGAAAAGAAAATGGTAAGATAAGAAACAAAAATGATGTACTTACTAAAGAAACACAGCTGAAGGAGCAGGTCCACCTTCATTAACACCAGGAATACGCCGCAGGCTTTTAGTCCAATCACACCGAGTACTTTCCCAAGCCACTAACCCCTCTCATTTTACCTAAAATGGCACCAGGAATACGCCGCAGGCTTTTAGTCCAATCACACCGAGTACTTTCCCAAGCCACTAACCCCTCTCATTTTACCTAAAATGGTTTGCAAACCAACTTCCACTGCAGATCTGAACTTTGCAGTTTTAAGGTGCAGTAAAAACAGAGAGACCTCTAGGCTACATCAACAATTAGGCAGGTATGTAGACTGCCGAGCCGAGTGCAGATCTGCTCGTCCGCATCTTTTATTATATTAAGTACAAACCTTTTGTGTTTGGTGTGAGGAAGTTTCAGCCACAACAGCAGGACAAAGTCCCATGTCCTCTTAGGTAGTCAGCTTCATGGCAAACACTCCCTAAAATATGCAAATCATTAATACAGAAAAGGGGGGCCCTGTACGCACACATGTTGAAGTATTACAGAAATAAAGGGGGAACCCTTTTATAAATGTACACACAACTCCTGCCACTAGTAAAAGTAAAAACTTAGAATTCCATGGGACTGGAAAACAAACGGGTGACAAACCCAAAACCTTGGCAAATGAAAGAACTGAATGCACTGTGCAGTTAACCTGACAGTATGTAGTAGGGTGCAGTGAATCCCAGAGAAGTGCACAGAATGTGTGTATAAGACTCAGCATTTCCATGCAGGAACTACAAAAACTAAAAACAAAAATGACAAGGAGTAAATCATAGCCAACAGAATCAGGTATGGCGAGCTCTTGTCTAGCCGCGATTAGGAGAATGGAGCCAGGGGCAACTGGGAAAAGGCAGGAGAAGGTAATCCCTTCAGATATGGTCTGAGAAAGAAATAGTACCAAACACTGGATGACAAACAGATTCATCACAGGAAGTTCCCACATAAGTGAGGCCTGGGATAAAACAGTTATGGTAACTATCCATTTCATGAGGAAGTGGTGAATCACAGAGTTGCCCATTGCCTACACATGCACCACTAATAGAAGCACAGACATTCCCTGCAGGACTGTCAAGGTGCGTCTCCAGCTTGTTGACCTACCAAATCACTGCTACATGTCCAAGTGAATCAGAGAGTCAACGTGGCAGAGCTACAGAAATGGTAGCCCACTAACAGACTGGTTGGCTAGCTTTGTTAATCAAACAGGAAGACACAGTATGATACAGGAAGAAGTATCAATGTTTCTATATCTGTCTAGTCCCAACACAAACTGTCTAATGAAGGAAGTTATCTATATGCACAGTCAGGCACAAGGCATCCCAAAAATCTGGCTACAGGGAAACATGTTCTATCACTATGACGCCCCAAAGACAGCATAACGCAAGAAACATCTTCACAACAGCAAGTGCAAAAACCTACAAAGAAACAAGTGACATGAGGCAACTGTAAGAAACAGATGCGCATGTTTAATGCAGAAAGTGTGGCTCAAGGAGCACTATAATTTAACCTCCAGCTCTGAGCAACACCACATTCGACTTTATCACTGAGAGTCAATTATGCAAACAGCATCTATGGAGGCTGCATCAGGAACACAATCAAAGAACTGGTCTCCTTGGTACGCAGGCCTGAAACACAAACTACCATGCATAATATCTCTGCAGCCAAGACAGACGAAATGGCGGCATCTACAACCAGAAATTGCTGCCTTCACAGAAGCAAAGAAATGTTTGCAAAACATTCCTCATCCCTCATTCCTCTAATGTGAGGTACCATCCAGCAAATCAAAATCGCTTATCTGCTCTTCACCTACAGATGATAAGAAGCGGGGCTGGACAGTGCTTGATAATGAAGAAATTCTTCCAGAGAGAGAGAAATTCAGATGGACCGGGAAACTAGCTGATCAAACAAAACCTCTCTATTTTTTTGCTGTGGGAAGGCTATGTCTACAATTGCCTCCACCCTCACATTCAGGAGAAGATCTCTTGCACCCAGCGATCTTGGCTGGTTGAATGGTCTTCAGGAAACTGGCTCCTGAATACTAAATCCATACTGGTTCACAATATGCAAGTCCACAACAAGTTTCAAGTCACAAGTCTTTATGGAAAGCAAAAGTACAGGTACTTGAAACCTGACCTCTACGTGTCTCTGGACACACTACTCAAGGGCTCTTTCTGTGCAGTAGTTTGATGTCCAAGTACATAATATCCTAAAGAATCCACATGCAAAACAAGCTGCAGCAGTTAAAAATGGGTATGGAATAAATAACTGGCTCAAGAATGGAAAGGAGTGCAATAAGGCTACATATTGTTACCCTACTTACTTAATTTATATGCAAAACTCTGGATTCCACCCACTCAGATGCTGGAGTCAAAAAGTACAGTTATATACACTTACCATAAATGTAGATGCTCGAGTGTATTCACTGCTGCAGTCATCACAATCTGCCAGGGGTAGCCCTCAGTCAGCCTGAATACCAGAGGCTTAGTACATCTGCGTCGGTTGCTGTCACTCTAGGACAGGACTGATGTCAGGTCGTCAGTGGTATAAAATCAGGCAGCCAACACCATTACATCAGTTTTTCTTGCCCCAAATGTCAGGAGCCCCCAAACAGGGAGCTAGGTTATGGTGGAAGAACACCACCAGTAGAAAGTAAATACAAAAAATCCATGTAGAGAATGTGGGAGAGAGAGATTGAGAGAGACATGGAGGATGGAGGGTGGGAAACCAGGACTGCAACAGTGAATACACTCGAACATCTACATTTATGGTAAGTGTACACAACTGTACTATGTTCTTTGTGTTTCACTGTTGCAGTCCTCACAATTAGTTTGATTCCTAAAGCTTAAGTAAAAGGGTGGAGGCAGTCAAGATGAGTTGGGGCTGGCTAGAATGCCCTGCAAGACTGCGGTTGTAAAGCCTGCCCTGGATTTGGAAAAGGCAGGCAGGTGGTAATGCTTGGTGAAGGTATGAACAGAACTCCATGTTGCAGCCACCAGGATGTCCTTGGTAGGGACCCCTCTGAAAGAAAGCTGCAGAGGTGGAGGTTGCCCTTGTGGAATGTGTCCTGACCCCTTGTGGGGTTGGTTTTCCGTGGTGTTTGCAACAGAAATGGATACAGTGTGCTATCCATTTGGAGATAGTTTGTTTGGATATGACCTTGCCCTCCACCCCTGCTGCAAAGCTGACTAACAACTGGTCAGTTTTCCTAAAGTGCTTAGTCCTATCAAGGTAGAATCTGTCTGTGCTCATCTAAACAGTGCAGGATCATCTCCCCCTTATTTGAGGCTTAGGGAAAAAGGTGGGCAAATTAACAGATTGGTTGAGAGTCACACTGGGCACCACTTTAGGCATGAAGGTTGGGGGTTAGTCCTGAGGGAGACCATGTCAGCATGAAAAATGATGAAAGGCTCCACAGCCATGAGCACTTGTAGCTCTGAAACTCTTCTAGCTGAAGTGATGGTCAAAAGCAAGGCTGTTTTCCAAGAGAGGAATTTTAACTCTGCTGAAGCTGCAGGCTCAAAGGGGGGTAAGTGTGAGCTTTTCCAACACAATGTTAAGGTCCCACGCTGGGGTAGGAGCTCTTCTGGGTGGCCTTAAATTGTTAGCTCCTCTTAGGAACTGTTTGATGAGAGGGTGAGAAAAGAGAGGTGTCTCTGTGCTGTAATGAGCAGAGATAGCAGAGGCATGCATTTTAAAAGAAGAGAAGAACAGGCCCTATGAAGTAGGTCTGCCAGGTAATCCAGGATGAGAGGTAGGGGGGGCTGTGCTTTATCAGCTCCCTTAGCCTGGATTCAGGTGCAATACCTTTTCCACTTGTCAGCATAGAATTTTCTAGTGCTGGGGCTTCTGGCCTCACGTATAACGTCCAGGACTTGCTTGCTTAGGCTGGCAACTGGAGGAGAGGTCAGGGAATAAGCCAGGCTGCCAGGTTCAGGGTCTGCAATTGTGGATGCATGAATTTCTCCATTCTGCTGGGTGAGGAGAGTTGGGATCTGAGGTAGGTGCCATGGAGGGAGAGGTGACAGACTGCACAGCAGTGGGTACCAGTGCTGGCATGGCCAGTCTGGGGCAATCAAGATTGCTCTTGGTTTTTCCTCCCTTATTTTGAGTAGTACCCCTGTGAGTAGAGGTAGATGGGGAAATGCAGAGATTGAGAGGTTTACCCATTGGAAGGATAGGGCATCCACTTTCCAGGCCTTGATGTGAGGTTCCCTGGTGCAGAATTTGCTGAGCTGGTGGTTGTTGTGGGAGGCATACAGGTCCACCTTCTGGGTGCCCCATTTCTGGGTTACAAGGTTGAAGGTACTGTGGTCTAGCTGCCATTCACGTGGATCTAGGAGGTTTCTGCTTAAGTTGTCTGCCAGAGAGTTTTGGGAGCCTGGCAAGAATTGAGCTAGCAGGTAAATTTGCATGGCTGAAGCAGTGTACTAAAGGGTCATGGCTAGCCTGCAGAGGGGATAGGAGTGAGTTCCCCCCTGCTTGTTGATGTACCACATCACTGTGGTGTTGTTGGTTTTGATTAGTAGAGGCCCCGGGATATTAGAGGTCTGAAAGCTGTCAGAGCATGCTGAACAGCTAGCATCTCTTTTTGGTTGATGTGCAGATGCATTTGATTTGAGCTCCAATGGCCCTGAATGCACCTGCTGTCCAGGAGCGCACCCCAGGCATAATCTGATGCGTCTGTGGTTAGGGTCTGGGTGGCGTGGGGTTGTGAAAATGGAAGGCCCTTGTTGTGGTTGCATGCTGCTGCCCACCAAAGAAAATCTTTCCTTAGACAAGGTATCAGGTATGAGAGCTTCCAGGTCCTGAGAGTGTTGACACCAAAGGCTTTTTAAGTACCACTGAAGTTTCCTCATATACAGTCTGGCATATGGAATGAGTAGAATGCAAGATGCCATGAATCCTAGAGCTTGCAGGATTTTCCTTGCAGATAATTGGGTTCTGTGGCTAGTTGAGAGAAGTAACCTGTCAGATAGGCTTGTTTTCTGGAGTAAGGAATGCCATCTGGGATGCTGTGTCCAGGCTTGCTCCCAAGAATACAATTTTTTTGAGTGGGGACTAGTCTGGATTTCTTTTTGTTTATAGTGTTCCCCAGGGAGGTCAGTAGGTCCTTTACAAAGGTCAGGTGCTATTAACAGCTTTTCCTGACTGTCTACCTGAATCAGGCAGTCGTCTAAGTACGGGTACATTTGAATATTCTTTTGTCTGCAAAAAGCAATGGCAGGAGCCAGGCATTTTGTGAAAACTCTGGGAGCAGTGGATAAGCCAAAGAGAAGCTCAGAGAACTGAAAGTGCATAGATCCTGCCCTGAAACGTAGATATTTCCTGCAAGAATCCCTGATTAGGATGTGTAGATAGGCCTCTTTTAGGTCTAGGGTGGCTAACCAAGCATCCTTGGATATCATAGGAAGAAGCCGCTGGAGAGTGAGCATTTTGAATTTTGGGATCACCAGGAAGGTGATTGAACTGATAGATCAAGGTGCCCTCTTTTCTGGGTACTGGGAAATGCCTGGAATAGAAACCTTGGCCTATCTAGTCTACAGGAACAGCCTGTATGGCCCTCATGGAGAGAAGAGAATGGCCTTGGTTTTTGGGCCTCTGCCCACTGGTTTTGCGGAAGATCTGGGAACCCTTTTGGGGATGGAAGTGTGTGGAAATAAAATTTGTATCTCTGGGACATTATGTTGCGGACCTATCGGTCATTGGTGATGGAAGCCCAGTTTTTTTTGCAGGAGAGGAGAGTTTTCCTCCTAGGGGCACAAGCAGGTGGGCAGAGTAAGGGATGGAGTTGTAAAGTCATTGCGAGTTCTTTCCATAAGGGGGTGGCTTAGCACTCCCTGTTTTTGAAGTTAAGGAACTCCATTGCTTAGATCTCTGCATTCCCCTGGGACTGCTACGGGGGGGTTGCTTCCCCTAGGTCTTGTCTGAGCTGGCCGTGAGGGGGTTGAAAAGGAACAGTGCTTGGAGGGACAATGCCTACTGAACCTCGGAGACTGGACTTGCAACAAGTCTTTAACTGTCTGCATAGATTTAGCTTTTTCTTCCATTTTTTTAAGACCTCTTCTGCCTTGGTGCCAAACAAATTTTCTTTGTGCAATGGTGTGTCCAACAGTTTTGATTTGACATGGTCTGGCAAGGTCTGTTCCTTAAGCCAAGCATGCTTTCTAAGTACAGAACCTGTGACTGCTGCCCTGCAGGATGCTTCTAGAGCGTCAAAGCCACATTGAAAGGTGTGCTTAGTAACTTGGTTTGCAGAATGCATAAGCTCCTGTAATTCTTTATTTTCTGCACAAGCTGGAAAGGTAGACAATTTTTGGTAAGGAGTTCCATTGTATGTTGCGGGTATTTCAACATGTGGAACTGACAATTTAGTGCTCTAATGACAAGAGTTGCAGAGGTGTATACTTTTTTACCCCATCTGTCTAATGCTCGGGAATCCCTGTCCAAAAAGGTGGGATTCTTGGCTGTGGTTGCTTTAATTCCCTTAGGTCTCTGGGAGATGACCTCTGGGTCCAAAGTAGGACTTTTGAGAAAAAATTTGTGAGAGTCAGGGACTCTAATACCTTTCAGGTTTCCTGGGAGCAGGTGGTAGGATGTCAGGAGTTTAGCTCGATTCCACTCATCCACAACATCCAAGACAGAAGGAATAGCTAAGGGTCTGTGCTGTGGTAAATCTAAAAATTCCCAGAGTCTCTTTTTGGACTGAGGATAATCCTGACATTCCCAATGAAAATGTTCTCTCAATGTATGTAGCATTTCACCAAAAGAAAAATTCTCTGGAGGAGAGGCAGAGGGAATGGATTCCTCTGCATGTGAATCCTCATAATCAGACAAGAGCATGTCTTCATATTCTGAAACCTCAGAGTCGGACTCCTGGTCAGATAAAGCTGCTGGGGACAAGTCTTGTTTTAGAAGGGGTAGGCTGGCTTCCTCTAATAAGCATGATAAGGTCTTCTGTCATTATAAGCACTGGAGACTGAGGCATGGAAGCAGGTGCTTGAGTTTGGGTTGTCGTTTTTTTAGGTGTGGTTTGTACCCTGGGCCTAAGAAACTCAGTAGTTTACTGAAGACGTGAAAGAAATAGTCTGTTTGTGTCGAATATCGGTAGTGCGAAGAACTTCCTCGGAAGCCAGTGCCTGCTCAGTGGCTCCGGACTCATCCAAGGTAGAGACATCCGCAGGATCCTTAATCAAAGAAGAGTCTCGCAGCATACCAGACTCCGGGTCTCAGTAGCGGCCTGCGAATCCCTAGAAGTGGGCATCCAGGGCAGCGAAAGTGCCTCACTGAGTACCAGCGAACTAGCGACTAGCTTAACGGAAGTGTCAACAGTTTTGGACCTGTGCGGTCTGTCTCTGTCTTTATCCTTAGATGTTTTCAGAAGATCGGTAGTCGGATGGCTTACCAAAGCCATTTCGGAATAAGGAGATCGACAGCGTAAGTATTTAGCAACAATAAGGGCCCGACGACATATAGTTCTGGTGTTGAACAAAGCACAAAACCGACAGCAAGGGACGTCGTGGTCTGGGCCTAAACAGGTGACGCAGTAAGAATGGAAATCTCTGTGTGGTATTTGCTTTCCATAGGCGAGACAATTGTTAACCTTTTCTGACATCGGTTAGAGCAAGAAAAAATGATCCCCAGTGGGGTACTTAGCTTTAGAAGACTTCAACTTCAATTTTGGAAATGAAAAATTCAGGTAGCGGCCGACAAGCACTCGTGCGAACTACTTCTGCTTCGGGCTCTTTGGCAAGAAAGACTGATGTAATGGCGTCGGCTGTCTGATTTTATACCACTGATGACCTGATGTCAGTCCTGACAGCAACCGACGAAGAAATACTAAGCCTCTGGAAAACGGGCTGACTGAGGGATACCCCTGGCAGGATAACCCAAGTGTGATGACTGCAACAGTGAAACAGGAGAACATCTGCCAAGAGAGATACGAACAAACACCTCCACTCTGATGGCTGAAAGTGCAGAAGAGTTAAATGGTCTGTTGCTGAAGGTGAAAAATAAGTGCAAGAGTTGGCCAGCTGCGTAAAAGAAAAAAACTAAAATAATGCTATCCTGCTCTAATTATTTGCAAAAAATATTAAGTGGAGGCAGTAACAAATTTAATTTCTTGGGCTTAAAGATTTCTGCAGATGATGACTGCAGTCATGAAATTAAAATATGCTTGCTTTGTGGAGAGAAACCTATGCTGGGTCTGGATATGGTTTTAAAGAGCAGGGGTAGCAATACCATCAGCAAAGGTCCACATAATTAAAGCTATGGCTTTCTCCAATAGTAATGTAGAACTGTAAGGTGTGTACCAGAAAATAACTGTGGTGGGACAGAGTTTTTTTTTTGAATATCACTCTGCCAAAAGATCAAATTAATCAGTTCTTACTGAAATAAACCCTGCCTGTTCATTTTGGAAGATTTGACAGTAAAATTAAACTCGAGCACTGTGGCCATATGATGCAAAGACAGGACTCACTAGAAAAGACAATGATGCTGGCAACGAGTGAAGGCAAAAGAAGGGAGTGACACAGGCGGAGATTGACAGACAGCACTACTGAATATGAATTTGCAAGAACTTAAAGAAGCAGGTGCAGAAAAACAGGGCTAGTGTGCTAAACTCATTGAGGTCACAAAGGGCTGGCCTCAACTAAACAATCATTCTCTCTCTAACATCAAACTATCCAAAACAACAGGGGATCCACAACAACATTTAGACATCTCACCTACTGCTCTCCCTTATCTTGTAAGGCCCTGCTCAACTTTGGAGGCAAGCAGTAATAAATGTTTGACAAGGGTGGCAAGGACTTTTAAATTTGTCTGCCTAAAGGTGTATATGACTAGGTATCTTACAGTCTCTATCTTTGTGCTTAAACTCCTCATCCAACCTTGCCACAATCATTACATCTCCTCTGCCTGGACAGAAAGTACAGTTGTGTACACTTACCATAAATGTAGATGTTAGAGTGTATTCACTGTTGCTGTCATCACATTTGGGTTATCTGCCTGCAGGTAGCTCTCAGTCGGCCCAAATACCAGAGTCTTGGGATTTCTGCATCGGATGCTGTCACCTCTTCCATGACGTCAGGTCGTCAGGGGTATAAAAACATGCAGCGGACACCATTACATCAGTTTTTCTTTCCCCAGATATCAGCAGCTCACAAAATAGGAAACAATTACATGGTGTGGAACACCTCCAGTAAAAAGTAAATACCACTGCCATAAGATATGGCCAAAAAGAGGATAGGTGGAAAGAATAGAAAAGTCAGGGGGCAAGAGGGAGGGTAACCAGGACTGCAACAGTGAATACACTCTAACATTTATATTTATGGTAAGTGGACACAACTGTAACATGTTCTTCATGTTTCACTGTTGCAGTCATCACACTTGGGTTGATTCCCAAAGCTGAGGAAGGGTGGAGGCAGTCAAGAAGTATTGAGGCTGGCTAGCAGGCCTTGTAAGACTGCTGTGGCAAATCAAGCTCAGGATTTAGAAAAAATAGATAAGTAGTAATGCTTGGTGAAGGTGTGTACAGAACTCCAGGTTACAGCTTCCAGGATGTCCCTGGTAGGGACTCCCCTGAGGAATGCTGTAGAGGTTGAGGTAGCCCTACCCTAGTGGAATGAGAATTGATCCCCTGTGGGGTAGGTTTTCCATGGTGTTTGTAGCAGAAACGGATGCAGTGTGCTATCCATTTGAAAATGGTTTGCTTTGAAATGGCCTTGTACTCTGCCTCTGTAGTGAAGCTGACTAGCAGCTGGTCAGATTTTCTGAAATGTTTAGTTCTTTCAAGGTAGAACCTGAGCTGTCTGTGCACGTCCAAAGAGTGCAGAATCATTTCCCCTTTATTCTGAGGATTAGGGGAAGAGGTTGGTAAATGGATGGATTGGTTTAAAGCCACACTAGATACCACCTGGGGCATAAATGACAGGTTAGTCCTGAGGGAAACCCTGTCTGCATAGAAAATAATGAAGGGTTCCACAGCCATTAGTGCCTATAACTCAGACACTCTTCTTGCTGAAGTGATGGCTAGAAGTAGGGCTGCTTTCCAAGAGAGGAATTTTAACTCTGCTGCAGCAGCAGGCTCAAAGGGGGGAAGCGTGAGCTTCTCTAGTACAAAGAGAAGGTCCCAGGCAGGGGTAAGAGCTCTCCTCAGAGGCCTTAAATTGTTAGCTCCTCTCAGGAACTGTTTGATGAAAGGGTGAGAAAATAGAGATGGCTCAGTACTGCAGTGTAGCGAAGTTCCAGATACGGTCAGTGCCGACCCACCCCCGGCTCCAACGCTGCCCAGCTCCAAATGCTCCGAACCCAGAAAGGGGGTCAGAGAATGAGCTATCGGGGCAAAGAAGGGTGTTGAGCTCCCCCCCGGAGGGGGGGGGGGAGGCAGGAGCACTCCCATCTGCATTTGGGCCTGGATGAACCTTCGCATCACCCGGTCCAAATCAGCTTCAGAAAGGCTACGTGTTGATCTCGACGAGGCCACCGAGGCTGGCCGGGAGTGCCGCCTTGATGACCTGGACAGAGAGTGGGTCTCCTCCTCCTCAGGTCCCGGTGAGAAGCATGGAGACCGGAGCCGTAGAGGGAGAAGCCCGCTTAGCAGGGGGGCCGAAGCGGAGGCCTCGGCCCACCGCTCGTGGTACTTCTCCCTCCGGTTTTCTCTCCTGATCTCCCTCTCCTCCAGCGCCGAAGTGGGAGATTGAGTCCCGACCGGGGGGAGGGAGGCAGGAGAGGCCACCGCCGAAGCCTGGGAGGAGGCCACAGAAGTACCGGAGGCCGAAGCCAAATCCGGGGGCAAAAGTCCCGCCAGGATCAGCTTAGACCTCCAGTCCTTCAGTGCCCTGGGGTTGAACACCGCACAGATAGTGCATCCAGAGGAAAGGTGTTCAACCCCAAGGCACCGGACGCACCGAGTGTGGCAATCCGCCGGGGAGAGCTTATGGCCACACTCGGTGCACTTAGAAAAGATTGGCTTTGGGGCCTCAGACATTATAAAGAAAACAAACTCGCTAGGCCCCAAACACACTACACACAGAACTACACACCAGCGAAGGGGAGGGAGGGTAAATTAACTAAAATTAACTAAAAGATTCAACTACGAGTATTAAATCAAAGGGAAACCTAACCACAACACACTCGTACACTTAAAGGTAAAAGAAAACAAAGTTTTAAAACTCCTCACAACTCTGTGAAGACCCTAGAACCAGGAGCTCAAAACCTAGCTGCTGACCAGAAGCGCGGCAATCTAGATCTGAGGTCAGTCAGTGTTGGCAGGGGATTATGGGTAAGGGGAGGAGCTAGGAGCTCGGATCTAAGCTTTGTAAAGTTGCCGGCTCAGATCTGAGGTCGGATCCGTATCACACAGGTTGCAGACCAAATGAAGTTAACTATTTCAGATTCTAGGATTTGAGGTAAGGCGGGCACAGCTGTGTCCTTTCCTTGAGACTGGCTCCAAGAACACTATCTTTTCCACTTTTTTGAATAGGATTTCCTAGTACTAGGCCTTCTGGCCTCAAGGATGACGTCCTGCACCTGTTTGCTGAGGGTTGCTGGTGGTGTACTCAGGGGATAAAAGCCAGGCTGCAAGGTTCAGGGGTTGCAGCTGTGAATGCAAAATCTGTCCCTCCTGCTGGGACAGCAGGGAGGGGATCTGATGTAGGTGTCAGTGTGGCACTGCTGTCAGACTGCATAGGAGTGGGTACCAGTGCTGGCGAGGCCAGTCTGGGGCAATAAGGATTGTCCTTGGCCTGTCCTGTTTGATCTTGAGTAGTACTTTTGTGAGGAGGGGCAGAAGAGGAAAGGCATAAATTGAAATGTTTTCCCATGTAAAGGATAGGCAGGGCATCCACTTTCTACTCTTGGCTGTGGGGATTTCTGGTGCAGAATTTGCTCAACTGATGGGTTTGGGGGAAGGCAAAGAGGTCTACCTCTGGAGTCCCCCACCTGTGGATTAGAAGTTTGAATGAGTTGGGTTCCAGCTTCCACTCGTGTGGGTCCAGTAGATTTCTATTTAAGTCGTCTGCCAGTGAATTTTGTTTGCCTGGCAGGAATTGAGCTTGCAGGTGCACTTGGTTGCTCAGGGCTGTGTTCCACAGGGCCATGGCTAACCTGCAGAGTGGGTAAGAATGAGTTCCCCCGTGCTTGTTTATATACCACATAACTGTGGTGTTGTCTGTCTTTATCAGGAGTTGCCCTGGAAGGATAAGGTATTTGAAGGTTGTCAGAGCATTCTGTACAGCTAACATTTCTTTTTGACACATATGCAGGGGAATTTGTTCTGGGCTCCATTTGCCTTGAATGCATTTGCCTGCCATGTGAGCTCCCCACGCATAGTCTGATGCATCTGTTTGTCAGGGTTTGGGCGGCGAGGGGCTGAGTAAAAGGAAGTCCCTTGTTGTGTTTGCATGCCTCTGCCCACCAAAGGAACTCTGCCCTTAGACAAGGAATGATAGGAATCAGTCCCCCAAATCAGTGGCAGAAGTGACAGACTCAGGTGAGTCAACATGCTTCCTCTTACGGAGTCTCTTCCGAGGGAGCTCTCCAGTGGGATAATCTTGGGAGGTCTCAGAAGAGGGGGCACCTCCAATGGGGGCTGCTTGAGTCTCTGGTTCCCTGCGCTGTGGGGGTGGCAGGGGAGAAGAGGTTGCTGCCGGCTGCTGGTGGGACATCGGTTCCAAAGGTATGGCTTTTGCAGAGGATAAAGCCTTCTTTATTGCTTCAAAGGCCTTACCTCCCCTCTCCGAGGAGACGGATGGTCAGCTCTGAGCAAGGGGGAATGGCTCCGAAGCTGATGTGGGAACCGAGCTGAGTCAAGCCGAAGCACCGAGAGGGAGGGTTGCTTCCGAAAAAAACTCAGGTTGACTATCCCCCTCGGAGTCGACTTGAGCGCGTCAGCTGCCAGATCCCTCGGCTCCTGACTGAGCCTCTGAGGATAGAATTATCGGTTCCAAGGAAGCAGAAAGAATCCTCGGAACCGAAGGATCCAACATCGAGGAACCTGAAGCGATTGGCTCCGAGAGCGAAGCAGTCAGAGGGGGAGCAGTGGATTGCAAAAGGGTCGGCTCCGAAGCCTTTGGGTCCAGAGGGGCCAATTTCTTTGCCAGAGCTGGATCAGAAAGCAACCTTTTTCACCACCCGCTCGATGTCCTCATCTGAGTGTGTCCTGGAGGATCGGGTGGAGACAGAAGATCTTCTCCTCTCCAAAATGGGAGATCTCAAGGTAGGTGGGGACAGGGTCAATCTCGGGTAACTGTCTCGGTACCGAAGGTTGCCTTGGCACCAAAGTGACCGACGGCACCAAGACAGAAGAAGTGGAATCGGAGCCAGAACTCTTCGGCTCAGTCGCTTTGGACTTCTTTCGATGGTTCCAAAGCTGGAGACGAAGTTTTACGTTTAAGTAGTCTTAGGAGCTGTCTGACCAAGTTCCAGCTGTTCCTGGAAGGAACTGGTCATAAGACCCCTATCTTATCAATTTGTTTCCTCTCGTTCAAAACCCTGGTACTGAAGGCATGGTAAAAGGTACAGGGCTCTTGTAAGTGGGCTTTGCCTAAGCAGTACACACAGCTAGTGTGACTGTCTGTCAAAGACATCTTCTGTGAACATTTATCACATTTTTTAAACCCTGAAGGATGATGGTCCTTGTGTTGTCTGCCCTTTTCCTTAGACATACTAACAAGAACAAACTAACAGAGCTACCTAGAAAAATAGACACCAATGCTAACTATACAAACAACACTATCTACTGAGGTAACAATACCAACAGTAAAGACAGAAAAAGAAACACGCAGGGAGGAAAGGCCCTCTAACTTAAATGGACAACTATGGGCATCTAACTGAGACAGGCCGTACAGTCCTATGAGGTGGAATAGGGTAAAACTCTCAGTACATTCACACACTAAAGCTATTAACTACAAGGAATAAAAGATGAAGAAAAAGGTGGTGAAAAGACAAGATTTAGTAAATAAATCTTCTACTTAGCCAACGAGCCAGTAAGGAGACCATCTCGAAGCTTTTGCGGCAAAAGAGATCTGGGGAATTGCCATGAGGCACCATGGGATAGGGGATAGCCTCGAGCCAGTAAAAGCTCTCGTGCTTTAGTATCGGCCGAGTCAGAGCCGAATATCGGCTCCAAACCCATCCAGCAAGAATTACGGCGAGATAGGACTACATAACATTCAGTGTTTCCAGGTCCTGAGAATGTTGACACCAGAGACTTTTTAAGTACCACTGAAGTTTCCTCATATGCAGTCTTGCATATGGAATTAGTAGAATGCATGAGGCCATGAACCCTAGGGCTTGCAACACTGTTCTTGCAGATAGCTGGGTTTTGGTGGCCATTAGTTTGAAGTAGTTTGTCAAACAAGCCTGTTGTTCTGGATTGTGGAATGCCATCTGGGAAGTTGTGTTTAGGCTTGCTCCCAGGAATCCAATCTTTTAGTTGGGCACCAGTTGTGACTTCTTTTTGTTGATGGTGAACCCCAGAGAAGTTAGAAGTCTCTTTACAAA
The DNA here is from genome assembly GCF_019279795.1 of Protopterus annectens. Lineage (NCBI taxonomy): Eukaryota > Metazoa > Chordata > Ceratodontiformes > Protopteridae > Protopterus > Protopterus annectens. The sequence continues at coordinate 1,791,902,028 of NC_056744.1, read as the reverse complement.
TGCCAGGTGCTGAAGTAGCAATTCCTGACTGTCCGCCTAAATCAGGCAATCGTCCAAGTATGGATAAAATTTGAATATTTCTCTGCCTGCAGTATGCAATGGCTGGTGCCAGGCACTTTGTGAATACCCTGGGCGCAGTAGATAAGCCAAAGGGAAGTGCAGAGAACTGATAGTGCATAGAGCCTGCCCTGAAACATAGATATTTCTTGCAAGATTCCCTTATGGGGATGTGCAGATCAGCTTCTTTTAAGTCTAGGGTGACTAGCCAGGCGTCCTTGGCTAGCATAGGAAGAAGCTGTTGTAGTCTCAACATTTTGAATTTTGGGACCACCAGGAAGGTGTTGAGAATTGATAGATCTAGGATAGGGCGCCAAGAGCCCTCTTTTCTGGGCACCTGGAATAGTCTGGAGTAGAAACCCTGTCCCCTTTGCTCTATATGCACAGGGAAGAGAAGAGAAAGTACTTGCTTTTGAGGTTCTGCTCACTGGTTTGGAGGAAGGTCTGGCAACCCCCGCCTGGGGTTGGCAATCAGTGGAAGTAGAATCTGTATCCCTGGGATAAAATGTTTACGACCCACAGGTCCTGGGTAATGAACATCCAGTTTTGTGCATGCAGGGCGAGTTTTCCTCCCAGGGGGTGCAAGTACTTGGGCTTTGCTGGGAAGGAAGATAGACAAGTCATTGTGAACTTTTGCCATAAGGGGGTGGCTTACCACTCCCTGTTTTAGAGGAAGGAGCACGTCATTGTTTAGATCTCTGCATATCCTGAGACTGTACTCTTGGTGGCCTGTTGTCCCTGGGTTTGGACTGAGAATTCCTGGGAGGGACTGGAAAGGACCAGTTTTTAGAATGCCAATGCCTTCTGAATCTAGGTGGCTGCACCTGTAAAAAAAATCTTTAACAGTTTGCATAGATTTAGCTTTTTCCTCCATCTTTTTCAGAACTTATTCTGCTTTTGCGCCAAACAACTTTTCCTGGTTTAATGGAGCATCTAGTAATTTTGCTTTGACATGGTCTGGCAAGATTTGCTCCTTCAGCCAAGCATGCCTTCTCAGTACAGATCCAGTGACAGCAGCCCTGCAAGATGCTTCTAAGGCATCAAAACCACACTGCAAAGTATGTTTACTAACTTGGTTTGCAGAATGCATTAACTGTTGTAAATCTTTCTTTTCTGTTCGATCTGGAAGCACAACATTTTTTGTTTAATTAGTTCCATAATATGCTGCTGGTACTTCAACATGTGAAATTGGCAATTCAAAGCCCTGACGGCAAGGGTTGCAGAGGTATATACCTTCTTACCCCATCTGTCTAAAGCTCTAGAATCCCTGTCCGAAGGGGTAGGGTTTTTGGCTGTAGTAGCCTTAATGCCTTTAGGTCCCTGGGAAATAGTCTCTGGATCCGCAGTGGGATTCTTAAAGCGAAAGTTGAGAGTGTCAGGTACTCTGTAGTACCTGTCAGGCTTTCTAGGAGCTGGTGGTAAAGTATCTGGAGTAAGACTGGATTCCATGAAGACATCTACAATGTCTAGGATAGGGGGTATAGCTGTAGGCCTGTGCTGAGGCAATTCTAAGAATTCTCCGAGTCTCTTTTTGGACTGAGGGTAGTCCTGGCATTCTCAGTGGAAATGCTCTCAAAGTATGCAAGGTTTCACCAAAAGAAAAGTTCTCTGGAGGGGAGGCAGAGGGAATGGAATCATCTGTATCTGAATCCTCATAGGTAGATAAGGGTATGTCCTGGTAATCAGACGGATCAAAGTCATTGGACTCATGGTCTATAGAATCAGAAAGAAGATCAATTCTTTGCCTTTTAGAGGGGGAAGGTTGGCTTCCCCTAATTAAAGTAATAAGGTCTTCAGCCATTCTAAGCGTTTGTTTCTGTGGCAAGGGAGCTTGAGCATGCGCTTTGGTCATCGGTTTTCTAGGCATAGTACAAACTCTGGGCCTGAGAAACTCTAGATTTTAGTCAAAAACAAAGTTGTTGGTTTAATGCGGACATCGGAAGGTCGGAATACACCCTCAGAAGCCGGTGCCTGCACAGCGGCTCCGGATCAATCCAAGGTAGAGACATCCTTAGGTTCCATAGTCTAAGCATCTCGCGGCATACCGGACTCCGAATGGGTCTCAGCAGAGGCCTGCGAATCTATAGAAGTGGGTATCAGGGGCTGTGAAAGCGCCTCATGGAGTTCTGGTGACTAGTTTATAAACAGAAGCGTCGTCAGCAGTTTTGGACCTGTGCGGTCTGTCTCTGTCTTTATCCTTACGTTTTTTCGGAAACTCGACAGTCGGATGGCTTATGGAAGCCATTTCAGAGAAAACGGAGAACGAGAGCGAAAGAATTTAGCGACAAAGATAGCCTGACGATAAATAGTTCGGGCGTTAAACAAGGCACAAAACCTACAGTGAGGAATGTCGTGGTCTGGGCCTACACCTATTTCGCCGTAAGAATGAAAATCTCTGTGAGGCATTTGCTTTCCACAGACAAGATAATTGTTAACTTTTTCTGACATTGGTTAGAGCAAGAAAAAAGGATCTCCAATGGGGTACTTAGCTTTAGAAGACTTCAGGTTTGAAACTTGAAAAATGAAAATTTCAGGTAGTGGCTGACCAGCACTTGCTAAATTGCTCCTGCTTTGGGCTCCCACGCGGCAAGAAAAGCTGACGTAATGGCGCCAGCTGCATGTTTTATACCCCTGACAACCTGACGTCATAGAAAAGATGACAGCATCCAACGCAGAAATCCCAAGACTCTGGTATTCAGGCCGACTGAGGGCTACCTGCAGGCAGATAACGCAAGTGTGATGACTGCAACAGTGAAATACGAAGAAAGTACAGTTTTGTACCTACCATACATGTAGATGTTCGAGTGCTCACACTGCTGCAGTCATCACACTTGGGTTATCCTGCTGTCAGGCAGTCCCGCAGTCGGCCTGAGTTCCAAAGTCTTGGTCCTGCGTCGGTTGCGGTCGCTTCTTCCCTGACGTCAGTGCGACAGGGGTATAAAAAGAGGCAGCCGATGCCATTTTCTTCAGTTTTTCTTGCCCCAGATATCAGGTGCCCCCAAATAGGAAGGCAATACACAATCCTAAGTAAAATACATGAGTAGGAAACAATAGCTACAGCTGTTAGCAAATACACCATATAGAAATGCATCATATAAATTGTATAGAAAAGGAAGGTATAGGTAAAATCCTGGTAAGAAGAGGGGATGGTGGGAGGGTAACCTGGACTGCAGCAGTGTGAACACTCGAACATCTACATTTATGGTAGGTACAAAACTGTACTATGTTCATCGTGTTACACTGCTGCAGTCATCACACTTGGGTTGAATCCCAAAGCTAAGGCTGGGTGGTTGGTACTAAACAGGGTTTGGAGAAGTTAGGAGGCCTTGCAGAACTTCCAAACACGAAAAGTCACTAATAACCAAAAAATCAGCAAACCTTGAATCCTGGTATCCACATAAAACGTACTTTATTGTAGAAACTGGACCAACACAAGAATGAAATAAATCCTTGACACAGGCACTAAGCGCTTTCACCCTTTCGTCCTAGGGCATCATCAGAGTACAAAATTAAGCAGATAATCATCCCTTAAATACTAAACTCTTAATTACTTAATTATACAATTTTCTAAAAAAACATTTATCTTCACAATTAGTGAACCAGAGAACAAAGTTAAAACCTGGCCTGAACTTAAGGTAATGTATCCATTGTCATAAAGTCAATTAATCATAAATGTAAATAATAATACTAATAACACCACAAGTAATGAGGATGTTAAAAAATGTAAAATGCGAATCAAAATAAAAATAAAAAATAAGAAATAATAAGAAATGAGAGTTAGAGTGTCAGTTAAATTCATCATAACTATTAAACCCCACTGTTCCGTAAAAAGAATTATGTATGTGTCAAGCCATATAGGTAAATGCAATTACTTATTACTGAACTATTATATTATATTAACATTGTAAAATGAATGCCAAAATTACTTAAATTAGTGAAATATAAATGTGAATGTCCGTGGAAATGCTAAAAATGTATATTAATTTTAATAAATAATTATTTATAAATATTAATAATCAATAAATTTTAATAAATATTAATATTAATAAATTGAACATATTAAATATTAAGTACAAAATGTAATAAAATACCTTAAAATATATATTGTAGTGTATGTTAAAATATTAAAAATGTGGATTGTAAAAATATAATTATGTATAGTTATGTTCTAATAAATGTAAATGTAGATAATGCTGAACAGGTATAGGATGCCGACGCCATTTTCTTCAGTTTTTCTTGCCCCAGATATCAGGTGCCCCCAAATAGGAAGGCAATACACAATCCTAAGTAAAATACATGAGTAGGAAACAATAGCTACAGCTGTTAGCAAATACACCATATAGAAATGCATCATATAAATTGTATAGAAAAGGAAGGTATAGGTAAAATCCTGGTAAGAAGAGGGGATGGTGGGAGGGTAACCTGGACTGCAGCAGTGTGAACAATCGTACATCTACATTTCTGGTAGGTACAAAACTGTACTATATTCATCATGTTACACTGCTGCAGTCATCACACTTGGGTTGAATCCCAAAGCTAAGACTGGGTGGTTGGTACTAAACAGGGTTTGGAGAAGTTAGGAGGCCTTGCAGAACTGCAGTGGCAAAGCCAGCTCTGGTTTTTGAGTATAGAGGCAAGTGGCATAGCTTGGTGAAGGTGTGCACTGAACTCTAAGTAGCAGCCTCCAAAATATCCTTGGTTGGTACCCCTCTGAGGAAGGCTGCTGATGTTGCTGTAGCCCTGGTGGAATGAGGTCTAATGTTACCAGGTACAGGTTTTCCATGGTGTGTGTAGCAGAAATGGATGCAGTGTCCTATCCATTTTGAAATGGTCTGTTTTGAGATAGCATTTCCTTGTGATCCTGCAGCATAGGATACAAAGAGTTGGTCAGATTTTTTGAAAACCTTAGTTTTATCCAAGTAAAAACGTAATTGCCTGTGAATGTCCAAAGAGTGTAGGAGCCTTTCCCCTTTATTCTGGGGGTTTGGATAGAAGGTGCTCCACTGCCATTAGGGCCTGCAGCTCTGAGACTCTTCGTGCTGAAGTTATTGCTAGCAGCAGGGCTGTTTTCCAGGATAAAAACTGTAAATCAGCTGAAAAAGCTGGTTCGAAGGGTGGTAGTGTTAGATTTTCCAAAACAAAATTGAGGTCCCAAGTTGTTGTTGGTGCTCTCTGGGGCGGTCTTATATTCTTAGCCCCCTTGAGATACTGTCTTAGTAGTGGATGCGAGAATATAGGAGAATCTGTGTGGTAATGAGCTGAAATAGCTGAAGCGTGGATCTTAACAGATGAAAAAGAAAGGCCTTTGTGTAACATTTCAGTTAAATATTGTAGAATCTGTGGAATATTTGGGACTAGAGGATTTTGGCCCTTAGCCTGGTTCCAGGCGCAAAATCTTTTCCATTTGTCCGAGTAGGTTTTCCTGGTGCTGGGTCTCCTGGCTTCCAGAATGAGATCCATAACAGCTTTAGAGAGAGGTGTTGACTGATTGTTTAGGTAATCTGCCATGCAGCCAGATTTAAAGTCTTGAGCTGGCTGTGTAGGATCCGATTGTTTTGCTGAGTCAGCAGGTAAGGAATTTGAGGTAAAATCCATGGAGGTCCTTGAGACATGTTCCTTAGTATTGGATACCAGTGCTGGCGTGGCCAGTCTGAGGCAAGTATCATTTGTGGCCTCTCTAATCTGGCTTTCAGTAGCACCTTTGTCAGAAGGGGCAGTGGCGGAAAGGCATACACTGTCAATGTTTTCCAGCTGAATGAGAGGGCGTCCACTTTCCAAGCTTGTGAGTGGTAAGTCCTTGTGCAAAATTTTGGCAGTTGGTAGTTTTGTGGGGAGGCAAAGAGATCTAAGTCTGGGCTCCCCCATTTTTGAGTTATCATTGTGAATACTTGTGGGTCTAGTTTCCACTCGTGAGGATCCATGATATTTCTGCTTAGTTCGTCTGCCAATGTATTTTCTTTTCCTGGAAGAAATTGTGCTTGCAGTTGAACTGGTAGTTCAGTGCTGTGTTCCACAAGGTCATTGCTTGCCTGCATAAGGGGTAGGAATGTGTGCCCCCTTGTTTGTTTATGTACCACATCACTGTGGTGTTGTCCGTCTTTATTAGCAGTTGTCCTGGATGTAGTAGGTCCTTGAAAGCTGTTAGGGCATTTTGTACAGCTAGCATCTCTTTTTGATTGATGTGGAGATGCATTTAATCTGCAGACCATTTGCCCTGAATACACTGTCCTGCCATGTGTGCTCCCCAGGCGTAATCCGATGCATCTGTTGTAACTGATTGCCTGGCTGTGGGAAAGGTGAAAGGCTGACCCTTGTTGACGTGACATGCCTGAGCCCACCATAGAAATTCCTGTTGAAGGCAGGGGATGAGTGGTATTATTGACTCCAAGCTGTGGCTGTGTTGAATCCATACGCTTTTCAGGTACCATTGTAATTTCCTCATACGCAGTTTGGCATATGGTATTAGTAGTATGCAAGATGCCATGAATCCCAAGGCCTGCAGAATTTTTCTTGCAGGGAGTTGGGTCTTTGTTGCCATAATTCTGAAGTATTGAGTCAGTTGTCCTTGCTTGTCTGGTGTGAGATAAGCCATCTGGGCCATTGTATTTAAGCTGGCACCCAGGAATATTATTTCTTGTGAGGGCACTAGTTTTGACTTCTTTTCGTTTACTGTGTACCCTAGGCAACTTAGTAGGTTTTTTACAAACGCCAGATGTTTTAGAAGAGTGTCCTTGCTTTCTGCTTGAATAAGGCAGTTGCCCAGGTATGGATATATTTGAATTCCTCTTTGTCTGCAGTATGCAATTACTGGTGCCAGGCAATTGATGAATACTCTGGGCGCAGTAGATAAGCCAAAGGGCAGTGCAGAGAATTGGTAATGAGTTGAACCTGCTATAAATCTGAGGTATCATCTGCAATTTTGTCTGATAGGGACATGCAGGTATGCCTCCTTGAGGTCCAACGTTACTAGCCAAGCCTTCTTGTCCAGCATAGGAAGAAGTTGCTGTAGTGTGAGCATCTTGAATTTGGGTACTTCTAGGTATGTGTTTAGGACTGAGAGGTCCAGAATGGGTCTCCAGGCTTTGTCCTTTCGCGGAACCAGAAAGAGTCTTGAGTAAAATCCTTGTCCTTGCTCCTGTGTAGGAACCTGTTGAATGGCTCTCATGTCCATGAGTGCTGTAATTTGTCTTTGAGCCTCTGCCCATTGATTTGGTGGCAGGTTTGGCATTCCTTTTATCCTTGGTAAAGTGTGGAAGTGGAACCTGTATCCTTGAGATACAATATTTAGGACCCATTTGTCTTTTGTGATGATGTGCCAATTGTCTGCAAAAAGTGCAAGTTTTCCTCCCAACGGAGCTGCCAAGAGGGATTTACTTGGCAGTCTGAGGGGTAAGTCATTGTGATTGTCTTCTGAAGGTTTGAGACCTGTCTTCTCCTCCTTTCTGTGCTGTGGCTCCCCATTGTCGAGGCTTATAAGAGCCTTGTGGCTGACTTCTGCCCCTAGGGTGTCTGTATTTACCCCTCTGTGGTCTGTCTGAAGCTGGAAAGGACCAGATTTTTGTTGGCCAATTTCTGCTGAAATGAGGGGGTTGGGCCTGTAAAAAATCCTCGACCATCTACATAGATTTTGCTTTATCCTTCATTTTCTTTAAAACCTGTTCTGCTTTCACACCAAATAAAACATCCTGTTGTAAAGGTGCATCCAATAATTTTGCTTTAACATGATCAGGTAAAGATTGCTCTTTTAACCAAGCATGCCTACGTATGACGGACCCTGTTACTGCTGCTCTACAAGAAGCTTCCAATGAATCAAAGCCACATTGCAAAGTATGTTTTCCCACTTGTTCTGCTGCATGCAACAAATCTTGCATTTCCTTGTAAACAGGCTGCTCTGAATGTGTGATCATTTTTTGTTTTAATTGAGAAATCAAATATTGTTGATATTTCAGCATGTGAAACTGGCAATTTAAGGCCTTCATAGCTAGGGTAGCTGAGGTATATACTTTCTTTCCCCATCTGTCTAGTGCTCTAGAATCCCTTTCAGATGGCACAGGATTTTTAGCAATAGAGGCCTTCACCCCTTGGGACCCTGGGAAAGGGTTTCTGGGTCAGCAACAGGGCTTTTATATAGGAATTTGTGGGAGTCAGGGACTCTGTAGTATCTGTCTGGTTTGGCTGGAGCAGTGGGTAAAGAATCTGGATTAAGGCTAGATTCTGAGTAATCATCATCCACAATATCTAAAACAGGTGGAATAGAGCAAGGGGTCTGTGCTGGGGTAGTAAAAGGAACTCTCTGAGCCTTTTCTTGGAATCAGAGAAATCTTGGCCTTCCCAATGAAAGTGTTTCCTCATAGTGTGTAAAGTTTCCCCAAAGGACAAGTCTTCAGGGGGAGATGCTGAAAGAATAGACTCCTTGGCATCAGAGTCTTCATAAGGGGGAAAGGAGTATTCCTGTTCCTCAGAAGAATCTGAGGAAATAGAAACCTGGTCAGAGGATGCGTAGTCCTCCTCCTGTCTAGGCCTTTTGTCAGGAGGGGGATGGGAACCCCTGATTAGGGTAATTAAGTCTTCAGCCATCTTAAGCATCTGTATCTTAAGCATGGGGCCTTGGACTTGAGACTACTGTACAAGCTTCTTTACTTTTATGGGAGTTTTCAGCTTTGCGGGTCTATATTATATCATCGAACGCTTAAAAAAGTGAACGCTGATTGATCGACCTAATTTAAGCGAAAGCTTACAATCTCGAACTGTCAGATCAGCAATTTTTTTCCCAGGGGAAAAAAAATCGCTGATCCAAAACACATACACACAACACAAGCACACCAAACAGAAATCCACATACATACACCTAAAATCTGATACCTAACCCTACACTAAACTATGCACACACCACTAACTACCCACTTACCTTAACCCAAACCCTAACCCTAAGGTCAGTCACTATCGCACACTCACCTCACCCGCTCCCCAACCCTAACTCACTTAAATCCGCCCTAACCCTCATGTCCACTCAATCGCACACACACATAAATCATCCTAACACTCACATCTACACAATCGCACACTTACCTGAATCCCACCGGTAACTTTCCACCATAACACTGAAAATACTGAATCAACAGAAACGGACAACCAAATTCTTTCCCTAGGAAAAAATTAGAGTTTCTGCTGCTTCGATATTTTGCAGTTTCGCGAAAATAAGTTCGATCAATCAGCGTTCGCTTTTTTAAGCGTTCGAGGATACAATATAGACCCCAGCTTTGCATAGGATTTAATAGTAAGTGTAGTCAGTCTGAAGACAACTTCAGCCACTGAAGGCCTTTCAGCTACACTGGGATCACCCTCAGCCATGGAGTCAGGAGGGCCTAAAGATAAAGGCTCTGGAAGGGCAGTAATCTCCGCTTGGGAGTCGGATGCAGCCTGGGGTTCTAAATCAGCTGTCGTCAGGGGCTGCATTGGCGCCTCACTGAAAACAGGGGAACCGGCGACCGGCCTAGCAGAGGCCTCGGTGTCCGGTTTGAGTCTCGGCTGCCTGTCCTTGTCTTTGCATTTTTTATGCATCCCAGTCGTCAGCTGTTCCAACGGCATGGTGTAGTCAAATTTTCTACCAAAATAATGTCGGACGAAATCAAAACGACATTTAATAGCTTGTTTGTTAAACCTAGTGCAAAACCGACAACCAGTGACGTTGTGGTCTGGGCCTAGGCAAGGAATACAACATGAATGAAAATCCTTATGAGGTATTTGCTTCCCACAAGAAATGCAATTATTCACTTTTTCTGACATCGGTCTGCGGCAAGAAAAGGTTCCCCAACGGGGTACTTAGCTTTATTGAAGACTTCGGTCTGAAATTCGATTCGAAAATCTCAGGAGTCGGCCGACCGGCACTTGCGAACTGCTTCTGCTTCGGGCACCGCGCAGCAAGAAAGACTGAAGAAAATGGCGTTGACTGCCTCTTTTATACCCCTGTCGCACTGAAGTCAGGGAAGAAGTGACCGCAACCGACGCCGGACCAAGACTTTGGAACTCAGGCCGACTGCGGGACTGCCTGACGGCAGGATAACCCAAGTGTGATGACTGCAGCAGTGTAACACGATGAACATCATCCTAAACTTCTTTACCATTTTCATAATGTACCTCGACACTCACAAAACCTACTCAACTCTCTGCCCCCCACCCCAAGGCCTGATATTAACATACCCGAGGCCAAATTATTCCTTTAGGACCACTCTTCACACAAGAAAATATATGAATTGCCACAGAGATATCCACCTTACTCTGATCTACCTACAGGCTGTAGTCTAAACTAGAAACTCTGATCAGCCTTCAGACTGGAAGTGGACTGATAGTAAATTGCTTAAAGTTCTGCAAGCCAGCACTATCACAATCTGAGGAAAATTACTCTAGCTTTAATTTTATTACATCTAAACTTCAGACAGCTGTGAATATCAGAAACGTGGCTAAAGCTTTCCATTTTACACCATGAAGAGCAAGTTACTGAGGGCTGACAGGCTACAGAAGACACAGCCGTGTACTTCTGTATAAGCAAGGGGAGACACTACAAACTTCCTGACTTTTAGTGCAAGACCCTGCTTCAGAGGTCTGCGAGAAAGATATCCCAGTTCAAGAAAAAATAGTCACTGGAGTGCTTACTTCAAACCACCATTCCCTTGACAGCCTGTATTAAAAGTTGTGGACTTGCCATAACAAAATCTGTGGGTGTAGAGCCATCCTAGTAACTTCAACAACTAACGCAAAAGTACTAGGGCAACATAGCACACTAAACCTTCCTGGAGTTCTGCTGCCTTTTCCACTATTCCATAATATACTATGACAGCTCCACTCACCACATATGAGGTACCCACACTGAAGAGTAATTAGAAGATCAAAGCCAAGACTCAGCAAACACCAAGAAAGGGGAAGGAGAGAAGCATCTTAACTGAAAAAGGAAAAACTCCTACAGATCTACTGCTATGCAAGTACAACTGTTTCTGTACCCTGACAGGACTAGGGCCATCCTCGGCAGTATTGAGACCAGTGCTCCAGGTAGTTATGCAAGTGCAACTGTTTCTGTACCCTGGTAGGACTAGGGCCATTCTCAGCAGTATTGAGACCAGCGGTCCAGGTACTTATGCAAGTACAACTGTTTCTGTACCTTGACAGGACTAGGGCCATCCTCAGCAGTATTGAGATCAGTGTTCCAGGCACTCAATGTTGGACCACAGGCCAAAATACCTCTCAATACAATGGCTTCAAAGATGACTCCAGGATCTGAAAGCCAAGCCCAGCTTACAATGCCTGGCAAAAGTGTTCAAAAAGGACTAAGTATCTACAGCAAAGGTATTTCTAGCGCAACTTTCCTAAACAACCTTGACACTGAAGCAAAGATTCCAAGAAAACAATCCTTAAGAAGGCCAGGGAACTAACCTGCCGTAAGAAGCATGGCAATAATGGAAGAAAACCTGCTGAAGCCCATACAGAAGAACACCATTTATTATGTTTTACTAGTGGTGGACACCTGGCAAAGGTGATAATCTGAACTGTCCTGACAGGGTATGACAAGTCTTCAGCCATAGCAAGAACTAAAATAACCAGTTTGGCAGGGGTAGTATAGGTGGAGACATGGCTTGTCACATGAGTGGGTCAAGAGGGTTCTGAAGTGCCTCAGAGTAGAGGTGTCTCTAGAAGGTGAGGCCCCTACATCCCTGCCATGAATGCACACATCCAAAAACTTGCTATGAAGACTACCATGTGTCATGAGCCAAATGATCATTTACAGGTGAACCTCTGAGAGAGAGACGCAGTGTGTTCAGTCATCAATGCACCTGCCACCCCAGCCATTCTGCCTAGAAATTTTGACAACTTGCATCATGGTGTCTGGTAAGTGGGACTGGTGACCTCTGTTCACTGTACAGATGTCACGTACAATACAGTGTGGGAAATTCATGTTGTACAGTAACTGGATTACTGTCCTTTGTTCACTGCAGAGTTCTCATGTACAGTCCGGTGTGGGAATCCTGCACATCATTGATGATTCATGTTGTACAGTAACTGGATCACTGTCCTTTGTTCACTGCAAAGTTCTCATGTACAGTCCGGTGTGGGGAATCCTGCATATCACTTGATGGTTCATGTTGTACAGTAACTGATCACTGTCCTTTGTTCACTGCAGAGTTCTCATGTACAGTCCAGTGTGGGGAATCCTGCACATCATTGATGGTTCATGTTCAGTAACTGGATCAATGTCCTTTGTTCACTGCAGAGTTCTCTTGTACAGTCCCGGTGTGGGGAATCCTGCACATCATTGATGGTTTATGTTGTACAGTAACTGGTTTATGTTGTACAGTAACTGGATCACTGTCCATTGCTCACTGCAGAGTTCTCATGTACAGTCCGGTGTGGGAATCCTGCACATCATTGATGGCTCATGTTGTACAGTAACTGGATCACTGTCCTTTGTTCACTGCAGAGTTCTCATGTACAGTCCGGTGTGGGGAATCATGCACATCATTGATGGTTCATGTTCAGTAACTGGATCACTGTCCTTTGTTCACTGCAGAGTTCTCATGTACAGTCCGGTGTGGGAATCATGCACATCATTGATGGCATGACACTTGCTGCTCTGAAACACAGAAATGATGCGACTCTCTGAGCTTGAACATTTTCAAGTAATGTGTGTTGTAACAGAAGGCTCTTGCTCAAGGAAGGGTGTTCTTTATGGTACAGTTTGTTCAGACTGCATACCAAAAATTGTAACATATGAAAGAGCTACAAATGGGACTTTGCAGTGTTCAAAGTAATTCTAAGGCAGAGGGACTCTAGAAAGGAGATCAACCTATTCTTGGCTACTGCAAACAGGACCCACTTATCCAAGGACAGAAATACCCCTGACCCCTTGTGGCATCTAATTTCCTACAGTTATGGAAATGCACTTGGTGTAAGGTGAGACTGAACAGAAAAGGTCCAGAACTTACAACAGCTGGTTCCTACCTAGAAGTGCAAAAAACACTCCTAGCTACCATTATGTAGTGGAAGGCATCTTGGTAGGTTCAAAGAGTGAATTCAGTCTCCTCCTGACAGACTGTGAAGGATGAGCTGCACCATGACCAAAAGGAAGTTATAGACTCACCAAAACGTTCTGTCTGTCTTGTCCATTTTCATTCTTCCTCAACAAATGAGCTCAGATCTGACTAGGCTGCGTTTTACAGCTTGTGGATACTGGAAACCCTCTCGCTCCTCCCTTACCCATAATGCTCTAGTCCTCTACCATACCTCAGATCTTGTTTGTCAGCCTTATCGTTTCACAGAAATTTAGAAACAGTTCTAGAACGAGAAACTAGTATCTGGAGCTCAAATGTAGGAAAAAGAAGTTATGTTCTTATCATAACGTTCCATCCATGTTGTTCAACTTCATTCATTCATTACTGATGAGTGTCAGTTCCATCCTCGGAACAGAGTCAGACTTGTAACAAGGTCATGCCAGACAAAAAAAGTACAGTTTTGTACCTACCATAAATGTAGATGTTCGAGTGTTTACACTGCTGCAGTCATTACACTTGGGTTATCCTGCCGTCAGGCGGTTCCCCAGTCGGCCTGAGTTCAGTTGCTGTCGCCTCCTCCCTGACATCAGTGCGACAGGGGTCACAGCCGACGCCATTTTCTTAAGTCTTTCTTGCCCCAGATGTCAGGTGCCCCCAAATAGGTAGGCAATTCAAATTGCTAGTAAAGTATAGAAAAGTAAAACAAACAACCAATTTTAGTTACCAGCAAATACTCTCCATAGGTAGTAAAGGGTAGCAGACCTAGGTACGTACCAGAAATTAAGAGGGGAAGGAGGGAGGGTAACCTGGACTGCAGCAGTGTTTACACTCGAACATCTACATTTATGGTAGGTACAAAACTGTACTATGTTCATCGTGTTACACTGCTGCAGTCATTACACTTGGGTGGAATCCCAAAGCTGAGGTAGGGAGGTTGGTTCTATAAAGCATTACGGGTGGCTATAAGGCACTGCAGTACAGCAGTGGTGAAGCCAGCTCTGGATTTGGAGTATAAAGGCAAATGGTAATGCTTGGTGAAGGTATGCACAGAACTCCATGTTGCTGCTTCCAAAATATCCTTGGTAGGAACTCCTCTGAGGTAGGCAGTTGAAGTGGCTGTTGCCCTGGTGGAGTGAGATCTAACGCTGCTAGGTACAGGTTTCCCATGGTGAGTATAGCAGAAACATATACAATGTCCTATCCATTTTGAAAGAATGTAGTAGTCTCTCCCCTTTGTTCTGTGGTTTTGGATAAAAAGTTGGCAAGTGAATGGTTTGGTTTAGAGCCACACTTGATACCACCTTTGGCATAAACGTAGGGTTAGTCCTTAAAGACACCTTGTCCTGGTGGAAAATGAGGAAAGGTTCCACTGCCATTAGTGCCTGTAATTCTGAAACTCTTCGTGCTGATGTTATTGCCAGTAGCAGAGCAGTTTTCCAAGAGATGTATTTTAATTCTGCTGTGTTAGCTGGCTCAAAAGGAGGTAAAGTTAATTTTTCCAAAACAAATTTGAGGTCCCAAGTTGGTGTAGGTGCTCTACGGGGCGGTCTTATGCTTTTAGCCCCTCTGAGGTACTGTGAGCAAAGGATTAGAAAAAATTGGTGGATCCGTGTTGTAATGAGCAGAAATGGCTGAGGCGTGGATCTTGATGGATGAGAAGGAGAGGCCCTTGTCCAGCAACTCAGTTAAATATTGAAGTATCTGAGGAATGTTTGGGACAAGAGGGTCAAGGCTGTGCACAGAATCTCTTCCATTTATCCGAGTAGGCTTTCCTGGTGCTAGGCCTTCTGGCCTCCAGAATGACATCCATAACAGCTTTGGAGAGAGGCATTGGTTGCTTGACTAAGGCATTTTCCATGCAGCTAGGTTTAAGGTCTTTAGCTGGCTGTGAAGTATCTGATTGTTGTGCTGTGTGTCAGCAACTGTGGGATTTGAGGCAAAATCCAGGGTGGTTCTTGTGCTAAGTTCTTTAAGATTGGGTACCAGTGCTGGCGTGGCCAGTCTGGTGCAGTCAGGATCATCTTTGGATCTTCTTGCCTGGCTTTTATGAGTACCTTTGGAAGGAGAGAAAGCGTACACTTGCAGGGTTTTCCAGCTGAATGAGAGGGCATCCACTTTCCATGCTTGTGGATGGTAACTCCTTGTGCAGAATTTCTGTAACTGGCAGTTCATTGGGGATGCAAACAGATCTATGTCCGGGCCCCACCATTTTTGTGTTATCATTCTGAATATTTGTGGATTCAATTCCCATTCGTGGGGATCCATGATGTTTCTGCTTAGGTCGTCTGCCAGTGTTTTTTTCTCTCCTGGCAGGTATTGTGCTTGCAGATGAACTTGGTAGTCTAGAGCTGTGTTCCACAAGGTCATGGCTTGTCTGCAGAGGTGGTAGGAGTGAGTGCCCTCTTGCTTGCTTATGTACCACATAACTGTGGTGTTGTCTGTCTTTAGTAGTAGTTGTCCTGGATGCAGCAGGTCCTTGAAAGCTATAAGTGCATTTTGTACAGCTAGCATCTCTTTTTGATTGATGTGGAGATGTCTTTGCTCTGTGGGCCACTTGTCCTGAATACATTTTCCTGCCATGTGTGCTCCCCAGGCGTAATCCGATGCATCTGTTGTCAGTGTTTGCCTGGCTGTGGGTTGAGTAAAAGGCTGTCCCTTGTTGAGGTGACAAGCTTGAGCCCACCATCGAAACTCCTGTTGAAGGCAAGGAATTAGTGGTACAACTGTTTCCAAACTTTGACAGTGTTGAGACCATACATTCTTTAGGTACCATTGTAGTTTCCTCATATGCAGTCTGGCATATGGAATTAGTAGTATGCAAGATGCCATGTAACCCAAGGCCTGCAGAATTTTTTTTGCAGGGAGTTGGGGGTCTTTGTTGCCATCAACTGAAAGTATTGAGTCAGTTGTCCTTGCTTGTCTGGCATGAGATAAGCCATCTGGGTCATTGTGTTCAAGCTGGCACCCAGGAAATATTATCTGTTGTGAGGGCACTAGTTTTGATTTCTTTTCGTTTACTGTGTACTCCAGGCAACTTAATATTTTTTTTACGAATGCCAGATGCTTTAGAAGAATGTCCTGAATCAGGCAGTCGTCCAGGTATGGATAAATTTGAATTCCTTTTTGCCTGCAAAATGAAATTACTGGTGCCAGGCACACTTTGTGAAGACCCTGGGTGCAGTAGATAAGCCAAAGGGCAGTGCAGAGAATTGATAGTGCATTGAACCAGATAGAAATCTGAAGTATCTTCTGCAGTTTTGTCTGACAGGGTCCCACATGCAGGTATGCCTCCTTGAGGTCCAAAGTCACGAGCCAAGCTTTCTTGCCCAGCATGGGAAGAAGCTGCTGTAGTGTCAACATTTTGAATTTCGGAACATCCAGGTAAGTGTTTAGGAGCTGTTTGGCAGCTGTAGTGGGAAGTCATTGAGGCTGCTTTTTATAAGGTTGTGGCCTGTCTTCCCCTTCTTTCTGGCCTGGTGTACCCCACTGTCGAGGCCTGTAAGGGCCTTGTGCCTGACTTCTACCTCTTGGACATCTATATCTGCCCCTTTGAGGTCTGTCTGTGACTGGAAAGGACCAATTCTTAGTTGGCCAATTTCTGCCAAAACGAGGAGGCTGAACCTGTAAGAAATCCTTCACCATTTGCATAGATTTTGCCTTATCCTCCATCTTCTTTAATACCTCCTCTGCCTTAACTCCAAACACCACATCCCACTGCAAAGGTGCATCCAATAATTTTGCCTTAACATGATCTGGTAACGTATGTTCTTTTAACCAAGAATGCCTTCTAATGACAGAGCCTGTAACTGCTGCTCTACAGGAGGCCTCCAAGGAATCAAACCCACATTACAAAGTATGTTTTCCCACTTGTTCAGCTGCATGCAATAAATCCTGCATTTCTTTAAACTTAGGAGGATCTGAATCTAGAAGCATCTTTTGTTTCAACTGAGACATCAAAAATTGCTGATATTTTAGCATGTGAAACTAGCGGTTTAAGGCTCTCATTGCTAAAGTTGCAGACGTATATACTTACTTTCCCCATCTTTCTAATGCTCTGGAATCTCTGTCAGAGGGAACTGGGTTTTTTGCTGATGAGGCCTTAATCCCTTTGGGTCCCTGAGAAATGGTTTCAGGGTCAGCAACAGGGCTTTTGTACAGCAATTTGTGAGAGTCAGGGACTCTAATATCTATCAGGTTTGACTGGGGCTGGAGGTAGAGAGTCAGGGTTTAAGCTGGATTCAGTGTACACATCAGCCACAATATCTAACACTGGTGGAATAGCAAGGGATCTGTGTTCAGGCAATAAAAGGAAGTCTCTGAGCCTTTTCTTGGATTCAGAGTAATCCTGGCCTTCCCAATGAAAATGCTCCCTCATGGTACGTAAGGTCTCCCCAAAGGAGTAGTCCTCAGGCGGAGAGACTGATGGAATTGATTCTTCTGCATCATAATCCTCATAAGGGGGGTAAAGAATATTCTAGGTCTGAGGATGAATTTGAAGAAATGGACACCTGGTCGGAAGATTCATAGTTTGCATCCTGTCTGGGCCTTTTATCAGGAGGGGGATGGGACCCCCTGATCATGGTGATTAGGTCTTCGGCCATTTTTAGCATTTGTTTCTTAGGCATGGAAGCCTGTGTCCTGGAGAAAGCTGTATCTGTTTCTTTGTTTTTAAGGGGGGCTTAGACTTAGCAGAGGGTTTAATGGTTAACTGGCTAGGTCTGAAAACACCCTCTGAAGCTGTGGATTGCTCAGCTACTTCGGTTCTCTCTGAAGGGTTGGTTTCGGTAGGCTGAAAACCTTGAGCGTCCGAAGGCCCATCCAGCTCGACGTGGGAGTTGGAGGCGGTCTGTGGCTCTGTGGAAGCGGTAGTCAGGGGCTGCGTAGGCGCCTCGCTGAATACCGGAGAACCGGCGACCGGCCGAGAAGAGGCCTCGTCGTCAGTTTTGGGCCTCTGGTGCCTGTCCTTGTTTTTGCACTTTTTATGTATTCCAGTCGTCGGAAGTTCTGATGGCATGGTCTAATTGAATTTTCTGCCAAAATAATGTCGGGCAAAATCAAACCGACGTTTAATAGTGCGCTTGTTAAACCTAGCACAAAACCGACAACCAGTGATGTTGTGGTCTGGGCCTAGGCATGGAATACAATAGGAGTGGAAATCCTTATGAGGTATTTGCTTCCCACAAGAAATACAGTTATTAACTTTTACTGACATCGGTCTGAGGCAAGAAAAAGTTTCCCCAAAGGGGTACTTAGCTTTGAAGAAGACTTCGGTTATGGATTCGGAATGAAAATCTCAGGAGTCGGCCGACTGGCACTTGCGAACTGCTTCTGCTTCGGGCACCGCATGGCAAGAAAGACTGAAGAAAATGGTGTCGGCTGCATCTTATATACCCCTGTCGCACTGACGTCAGGGAGGAGGCGACAGCAACCGATGCCGGACCAAGACTTTGGAACTCAGGCCGACCGGGGAACCGTCTGATGGCAGGATAACCCAAGTGTAATGTCTGCAGCAGTGTAACACGAACATCTGTTGAGCTAAACTTTTACCCACAATGCCCTTCTCCCTGTTATCTCAGATCGACTTTGCCCATTATATGTAAAGCTGAGGCCGTCTGAGCAGAAACCCTGAAGCAGGAGTAGGACCCAATTCGAACCCCCAGGAGCCTCTGGACGGGGAAGGAGTGTGGGACGTAATGAATGAATGAAGATGAACAACACAGATGGAACGTTATGGTAAGAACATAACTTCTTTATCTGATGTTGTTAATCTTCATTCATTCCTCAATGATGGGACAGAGTCCCTAGCTACCTTTAGTCCTGGGAGGCCTTATGGAAGGATGTTCCTGAGCACCACTGAACCAAAAGACGCTCTTCCCCTGAGGCCAAATCTAATTTGTAATGAGTGATAAAGGTAATAGGGGTAGGCCAAGTTGCAGCTGCACAAATATTATTCAATGAAGCCTCTGCACGAAAAGCAACAGAAGTTGCTATTGACCTAGTAGAATGTCCTCTGACTTTGCTTGGTAGTGAAGTTTTATTTTGTTGGTAAATCAAGGATATACGGTTTCTCAGCCATTTGGACAAGGTTACTTTTGAGACTGGGTTTCCCAATTTCAGGCCTGAATAGGACACGAACAACTGGTCTGATTTATGTACTGACTTTGTTCTGTCCAGGTAAAAATGTAACTGTCTATGGACATGCAGCAAATGAAGACAGTACTCTCCTTTGTTTGAATAGTTGGGGAAAAGACTGGAAGGTCAATCACTTGGTTAATTGTTAAGTCTGAGATAACCTTGGGCAGAAAAGAAGGGACTGGTCTTGAGTGATATTCTGTCTTTATGAAATATTAAGTAAGGGAGTTTAATGCACAAAGTCTGAAGCTCTGAAATGAGTCTGGCTGATGTGACAGCTATCAAAATAGAGAGTTCCAGGACAGGAACTTAAGGTTGCAAGTGGAAGCAAAGCAGGTTCAAAGGGTGAACGTGTCAGGGAATGTAGTACTAGTGTTAAATTCCAAGGTTTGATGGGTCCCCTGAAGGGTGGTCTAATATGCAAGACAACTTTTAAGAACATTTTGCAGAGACGGTGGGAGATTAGCGATGAGTCTCAAAACCCATTGGGGAAGTTTGAGATGGCAGCTAAGTATACTCGAATGGCTGAGGCTGCTGCTCCTGAATGAAGAAGACCTGATGAACAATCTAAAACCACACTAACCGGGGCTGAACAAGGGTCTAATTGTCTGTCAGGACCAAATATGGAACCTCTTCCACTTGGAGATAAATTTTCCTGGTGGATGGTTTATGTGAAGCCAGAAGGATATCACGCACTGGGGAGATAAGGTTATTCTGCCTGGTGATTACCGAAGTGGAGAAACCAAGCTGTCAGCTTGATATTGGGAATGTTCGGGTGAGTCGACGCTTGCGGGTGCGAGATCAGTTTTGGAGTTGGAGCCAGAATCCATGGTTGGTATACTAGGTGAGGCCAAAAGAAAGGGTACCAAATTTATTGAGGCCAGTATGGAGCAATGAGGACCACTCTGCTTCTCAGACGACGGGCTTTCTTTAGAAACTGGGGAATCAGGGGAAAGGGAAGGAAAACATACAGAAGGGCCCGTGGGTCAATCGTGAATCAGAGCATCCCTCGGGGACTCCCTCTGTGGGGGAATTAGGGCAAAATAGCTGCTGCACTTGTGGTTTGCTGGAGATGCGAACAGGTTGCAGCAAGGCTGGCCCCAGCAGCTGAAGATCTTCGCTGCAACAATAGGATTGAGGGACCACTCATAAGGCAGCAGGATGCATCTGATCAGCTTGTCAGCAATCACGTTGGAGCTCCCGTGAATATGCATTGCAAATAGAAAGTGGTTGGAAGCTATTGCCCATTGCCAACAAATTCTCATGGCTTCTTCGACACAATTGCTAGGACTTGGTTCCCCCTTGACTGTTTATGTACCACACTACTGACATATCTGGCTGAATAGCAATGGTCCCTGACAGAAGGATGGACTGAAATGCTTGCAATGCTAGGAGCACGGGTCTATATTAGAATCGCGAAAGCTGACTTTCGCGAATACAAATTCAACACAAACGATGTACTAAAAGAGCGAAGGACTAAAATAGCGAAATGCAGAATGCCAAACGTACTTCCGTAAGCAACAGTGCCATACAGGTAAGGTAACTGAACAAACCTAATGTAAAACAGTTTTCCCCTAGTTAAATATACCAACTCCGAGACCGCACTACAGTGGGGAAAAGGATTTATTTCCTCATCCCCACGATCACCCTGCTGGCCAAGGAAAAAGTTTGGCATTCTGCATTTCGCTATTTTACTTCTTCGCTCTTTTAGTACATCGACGTTTGTGTCAATGAACTTGTATTCGCGAAAGTCAGCTTTCGTGGTTTTAATATAGACCCTAGGAGCACTGGCCTCAGTTCTAGGACACTGATATGCAGGTGGGCCTCTATGTTTGACCAAGTGCCTTGGACCATCTTCCCCTGGCAAAGCCCCCCCCCCATCAGAGAAGCGCCCGTAGTCACTGTGGCCTTGGGCTATTTCGGGCAAAAGAGGCGACTCCATTGTTGTTCATCTGGCTTCATCCACCACATTATATCCTACTTGTGTCGCTGAGTTATCCTTATTTGAAAAAAACAAGGGTTGTTGTAAGGGATACCATTGAGTTAGCAGGAGCCATTGGAGAATTCTCATGTGTAGTCTTGTCAAGGGCACTATGGTAATTGATGCTGCCATGGAACTCAGGAGTTGAAACACTGTTAGAGCTGGGACTAGATTTTGACAGAGCATCACCCCTATTTGGGATCTCATCCTGTGCAGTGTGGTTTGGAAGAGACACTAGGCAAACATTTGTGTTGAAGATCACCCCAATAAATTGTAAAGATTGAGAGCGGAGCAGGTTGCACTTTCCCCAGTTTATCGATATTCCCGGAGATTCTTCTAGTCCGAGTGTGTAGTTTAGTGTTATCTCCAGTAGACGCTTGGTGGGGGTGGTGAGGAGCCAATCATCTAGATACAAAAACACCCGGAATCCTTGAAGTCTCATGTGAGCTGTTACCAATGCCAAGTATTAGGTGAACACACTGCTGGCTGTAGAGAGTCTGAAGGCCAGCATGCGGAATTGAAAGTGATTGGTCTCTAGCTGGAAGCAAAGAAATTTTCTGGAGCGCCTGTCCATTTTTATGTGGTAATACACATCCTGAAGATCTATTGAGCACATCCAATCATCTTTCTCCAAGAAAGGGAGGATAGACTGAACCGTGACCATCCAGAAGTTTTCTTGTTTGACAAATTTGTTTAGAATGCTGAGATCCAGAATTGGTCTCCAGTCCCGTGTTTTCTTTGGCACTAAAAAGAATAGAGTAGAATCCGGATCCTGTCTGGTCGCACTGTTTGGATGACTCTTTTTTGAAGCAGCTGTTTCCCATTGACTGGGCAGAACGTTGGGAATTTGACGTGGTGACTTTGGGTAAAGAATGAAAGGCATGTGGTAACCATGAACTGTTGCACCCATCGATCCATTGTTATTGTTAGCCAGGGAGAAAAGAGCAAGGAAAAACATCCCCTGACTGCTTCCAGAGGAAAGCAATCGGGCCACTCTTCAGGAGCGCTGATAGGGTTGTCCAGAGAAAATCTCTGAAGCCCTGGTTACGCAGACCCCCACTGCCCCTGTATAGGCACCTTCTTGATGAGTTACCTTCCTCTGTCTCGGGGAGTATACTCACCACATGCGCCACGGACAGGACCCTGCAATTTCTTGTGCCACATATTTCCGTTCCTCTGGTTCCTAGAGTATGGATGCTTAGGAGTGGAAAAACGTATGCCCACGGCAGACAGGGTCTTACAGTCCTTTTCACACCTGGCCGTGTCTTTTACTTTCGGGCCAAAAAGGGAGGAGGCTTCAACTGGCGCGTTAAGAAAGGAACACTTAAAAGGGTCCACAAAGTCACAAAGGCGCATCCAGGCGTGAAGTTGCATGACAATGCCTGAACCCACTGCTCTGGCTGCTCCTACAGTGGTGTGAGAAATCAGACAAATGGAGGAGTTGGATATGGATTCCAAGGTAACTAACTGCGAGGCAATCTTGTCACAGACCTCGTCAGAAACAGCTCCTGCTAAGGTTTCGGAGAGTTTGGCAACTAAGTCTCTCTGAAGCCTGGTGAAGTGTACCTAACTGCAAAGGTCAATGATGTAAAAACTCACTTCCCTAGCTTGTCCACTGCCACAGATTCCCTGTTGGGGGGGGGGGGGGGGGTCGACAGTCTGGCTCTCCTCGGCCAGTTCTTTTTTCATGGAAGCCACCACCACTGCATCTACTGGAAGACCCTTGGACCAGTGAGAGTGCTGATCAGGAGGAGATAAAATTTTGTCCGGCCTCTGTGGGATTGGTTCAATGGTGTCAGGACTCTTCCAAGCATGGTGCAATGGTGTCAGGACTCTTTCAAGCATGGTGCACGATGTGCTGAACCAGCTCATCTGCAGGCAGGGTCACAGAGGAAGTAGAGGGTCAAGCGCAAAAAGCCTGCAGGAACACAGACTCCACGGAGAAGGGTGGCTGGGCTTCTAGTCACCCCTCTGCTTTAGTATTTTCAGTAAGTCTCCAAACAAGACATCATCAGGGAGTAACCGTGGGGGTCCCTCCCCATCATTGTAGTCCATGCCCTCGGTGAGAGGCTCCTCTGGTGAGTCCATGTGCTTCCTCTTGCACATCCTCTTGCGAGGCACCTCTTCAGTGAGGGTTTCTGAAGAGGACTCCTAAGAAGGGGCACCCTGAGGTAGGGTATCCTGAGCCTCTTGTGCCTGAAGTCCCAAAGCAGTGGCTTGTGTTAGCTGCGGCTCAGGGTAAGGACATATCTGGGGTTCCAACACTAACGCCTTGCCTGCAGAGCCAAGGGCACTCTACATCGCTTGGAAAGCTGGCCTGCAGGAAGAGGGATGGGAGCCTGGAACAGAGAAGTACAACCTCAGAACTGGGGTCACACTCCGCTCCGGCGAGCCCGCTCCCAAGGACAGAGCCTCAAGGGGACTCAATAACGACAGTGCTCCTGGAACCATAGTCAATGGCACCATAGAAAAACTGGGCGCTGTACCAGGTGCCGAGAAGCCCACAGTCCAGTCCTGAACCTGATGATGGCCTGGCTCCGAACGAGATGAAGGCCAAAAGGTTGGCTCTGGAGCTACAATGAGATCCACTAGTGACACCTATGGTGTGGGAGCCGATAAAGGCATAGGTGCAGAGTACTTTGTAGCCTGAAAACAGGTCAAAAAAGGAGAATAAGCTGGAGTCCGTGGAGACAGATTCCCAACTCCAAGGGGAATGGGGTCTTAGAAGGTGTTGCAATTCCTCTGGCTGTCAGCAGCTGGTACACAAGGCGCACTACATCCAGTTCTGAGAGGCTACTGGTTGATCTAGTGGATATCCCCGACGGGGAATCTGGCCATTCTATGAAAGGGCTAAATTACTGCCCAACAAAAGGATCCAATGAAGGGAGGTACCAGGTCCATGCAGTATGCTCTATTGGCACCAATGTCTTGAGTTTAGAGACCTGTGTAGGAGGGGTGTCCAAACTTGGAACCTAAACTGTAGGCAAGCTTGGTGCCATAGTCAGTGTGGAAGTCAAAATTTGTAATTTAGGCATGGTTGGTGCTGTAGATGTTGTCGGCGCCGACGATAAAATGATTGTTGACGGTACCGAAGATGGTGCCGTAGAAGCTGGTTTCGACTCTGGAGCCGAAAGAGTCATTTTTGGTCTTGGTTCCTCCTCCTTATCACTGGAGGGAGAAGGAAAGTACAGTTGTGTACACTTCCCATAAATGTAGATGTTCGAGTGTATTCACTGTTGCAGTCATCACATTTGGGTTATCTGCCTGCAGGTAGCCCTCAGCCGGCCTGAATACCAGAGTCTTTGAATTGCTGCGTCGAATGCTGTCGCTTCTTCCTTGACATCACGTTGTCAGGAGTATAAAACATGCAGCCAACGCCATTACATCAGTTTTTCTTGCCCCAGATGTCAGGTGCCCCCACAATAGGAAGCAATTACATGGTACGGTAAACCCCCATCAAAAAGCAAATACACAAGAAAAAATAAATATACCAACAAGAAGGAAAGGTAGGGCCAAGAGAAGTCAGGGGGCTGGAGGGAGGGTAACCAGGACTGCAACAGTGAATACACTCGAACATCTACATTTATGGTAAGTGTACACAACTGTACTATGTTTTTCGTGTTTCACTGTTGCAGTCATCACATTTGGGTAGATTCCCAAAGCTAAGGAAGGGAGGGGGAAGTTAAAGAACATTAGGGCCAGCTATTATGTCCTGCAAGACTGCTGTGGAAAATCCAGCTCTGGATTTAGAGAAGATAGGCAAGTGGTAATGCTTGGTGAAGGTATGTACGGAGCTCCAGGTAGCAGCTTCTAGGATGTCCTTGGCAGGGACTCCTTTGAGAAATGCCACAAAGGTAGATGCAGCCCTGGTGGAATGTGTTCTTATCCCCTGTGTGGTAGGTTTTCCATGGTGCTTGTAGCAGAAATGAATGCAATGGGCTATCCATCTGGAAATGGTTTGCTTTGAAATTACCTTCCCCTCTGCCTCTGCAGCAAAGCTAACTAGCAGCTGTTCAGACTTTCTGACAGGCTTAGTCCTGTCCAAATAGAGTTTAAGTTGTCTGTCCACGTCCTGAGAGTGCAGTATTTGTTCCCCTTTGTTTTGTGGATTAGGGAAAAAAGTAGGCAAATGAATGGACTGATTTAGGGACACAGTAGACACCACCTTGGGCATAAAGGAAGGATTAGCCCTAAGGGAAACCCTGTCCGCATGGAAGATAATAAGAAGTTATGTACCTATCATAACGTTCCATGTTAGTTGTCGTCTTCTCGCCTTCTTTCTTGCTGGATGGGTTCGGAGCCGATCCTCGGCTCCGACTCGGCCAATACTAAAGCTCGAGAGCTAATTCCACCGGCTCGAGGCTCCCCTATATCCCACAATGCTAGGCGGTAACTACTCAGATCTCGTTTGATAGCTAAAACCAAGCAGTTCTGGTCTCCATAGTATGGAGAAGAGAGAAAAAGAACCCACCTCTATATAAACCTGTATGTAAGCCACCACAAACATAAAAGGGAGAATAGAGGTGGTAGAACATGTGGGAAGGAAAACCCCAATGGAAGATCCCAAAAATTCCTATCGGTCTGTCCAGGCTAGGGGGAAGGAGGGTGGGAAGCAAGAAAGACGACGAGAAGAAGACAACTAACATGGAACGTTATGGTAGGTACATAACTTCTTAATGTTAAGTTGTCAATCTTGCCTTCATTCTTGCTGGATGGGACCGCGTCCCTAGCACCTTATCCCGGGTGGCCTATCGGAACAGACTCTTGAGAACAGTGGAACCAAAGTTGGCACGGTTTCTGGAGGCCATATCCAATTTGTAATGTAAAATAAAGGTATGAGGAGAAGCCCATGTGGCTGCTGCACAAATGGAATCTATTGGCAGCCTGCCCTGAAAAGCTACAGATGTAGCTAATGCCCTAGTTGAATGAGCTCTAGGTCTTGAAGGCAGTTTTTGATGTCTGATTTCATAGATGAAGGTAATTATAGAGGTAAGCCATCTTGAAAGGGATACTTTAGTAACTGGAAGGCCCAATTTCCCTTCCGCATAAGACAGGAAAAGCTGATCAGATTTCCTGAACTGTTTAGTCCTGTCTAAATAATATCTAAGTTGGCGGTGAACATCTAGAAAATGTAACTTTTGTTCCGACCTATTGGAATAATCCGGGAAGAAGACGGGGAGATCAATCGTCTGGTTTAGGTTTGCCTCAGAAGAAACCTTAGGTAAGAAGGACGGATTAGTCCGGAGGGACACCCTGTCTTTATGGAAAACCAAGTAAGGAGGACGACTGCAAAGAGCATGAAGTTCAGATACCCTTCTAGCTGAAGTTATGGCTACTACAAAAAGTGTTTTCCATGAGAGCAACTTAAGAGGGCATGAAGCCGCTGGTTCGAAGGGGGAGAGAATCAAGGATGCCAGGACCAAATTCAAGTCCCATTGAGGTGGGGCATCTTTGATTGGGGGCTTGAGCAGAAAAACACCTCTTAAAAAGGCTTTGCGGAGCTTATGGGACATGATACTGGAATCTGAGACACCTACATGAAAGTTAGATATAGCAGCTAGTTGTACTCTAATGGTAGATGAGGAAGAGCCTAAATGAAAGAGCTCTGCCAGAAAGTCTAGGATAGACTGGATAGGTGCAGTGAAGGGGTCTATATTTTTTGATGCTGCCCAGAAGGAAAAACGTTTCCACTTACTATTATAAATCTTCCTGGTAGAAGACTTGTGAGAGGCTATCAAGATATTACGGACCAAACGAGAGATTAAGGGAAGCCTGGCTAGGGTAAGAATCGGAGAAACCATGCTGTGAGGTTGAGAGATTGAAGGGAGTGGTGCAGCTGGCCCGACTGGTGGGTCAAAAGATCTGGCACCGGGTCCAGATGCCAAGGCTGCTCCAACAGGTAATGATGGAGGAACGGAAACCATATCTGTCGAGGCCAGTATGGGGCAATGAGGATCATGGTAACTCTCAAGGCGATAGCTTTCTGAATTAATTGAGATATCAGTGGAAAGGGGGGGAAAGCATACAGAAGTCCCCGGGGCCAATCGTGGACTAGAGCGTCTCTGGTGGGATGGCCTGGTAACGGGAAGAGAGTGAAGACGTCGTGACACTTGCTGTTTTGGGGAGTAGCAAAAAGGTCGCAGCAAGGCTGGCCCCATCTTTGGAAGACTTCTTCCAGCACTGATTTCTTTAGAGACCACTCGTGAGGCATGAGAATGGCCCTGCTCAACTTGTCCGCAATCATGTTGGACTTCCCGGGAATGTGCGTTGCTATCAGAAAACGCTGAGAAGATATCACCCACTGTCAAAGTCTGAGTGCCTCTCGACATAAGGGGTAGGACTTGGTTCCGCCCTGTTTGTTGATGTACCACACTACGGACATGTTGTCCGTCTGAATTGCAATAGTCCCTGTGGGAAGAGAGTCCTGAAGGGCTTGCAACGCTAAAAGCACTGCTCTCATCTCTAAGACATTTATGTGCAAGTGGCACTCGAAAGGTTGCCACGTGCCCTGGACTGTCCTGCCCTGATAATGCCCCCCTCCACCTGATCAGGAAGGCGTCCGTTGTCACCGTGGCGATTGGGGGGGGGGATGAAGGGTCTGCCCTGGAGAACTTGAGGTGATGAGATCCACCAAGACAGGTGATTCTTGCATGATTGAGTTAGTAGGATGATGTGAGACATCGGGAGCTGTTGGAAGGACCATTGAGTAAACAGCATCCACTGGAGGATCCGCATGTGAAAACGAGCTAAGGGGAGAAGTGTGATAGTAGCTGCCATGAGTCCTAATACCTTCAAGACTACCCTGGCTTTGACCTTGTTGCATTGAAGTAGAAGGTAAACTTGTTTGCGGATATCTAACACTCTCTGCTCTGTAAGTCTGGCGGAAAGATTGAGTGTGTCTAAGGTGGCGCCTATAAAGGTAATAGATGGCGACAAGGTAGATTTTTCGAAATTTATTGAAATGCCTAGAGCTTGGCAAGTTTGGATGGTGAAGTCTCTGGATAGAAGTAGTTGATGTCTGGTGGTGGCAGTAAGGAGCCAGTCATCCAAATATGGAAACACCTGGAATCCTTGCCGTCTCAAGTGAGCCGCGACCACTGCCATGCACTTGGTAAACACTCAGGGGGCTGTAGTGAGATCAAAGGGCAGGGCTCTGAACTGGTAGTGACTGACTCCCAGCCTGAAACGGAGAAACCTCCTGGAGCGTCTGTGCATTTTGATATGGTAGTACGCATCCTGAAGGTCTATCGAGCACATCCAATTGCCCTCACCCAAGAAGGGTAGAATGGACTGTAGCGTTACCATCCGGAATTTTGTTTTTTTGATATAATTGTTTAACTTGCTGAGATCCAGTATTGGTCTCCAGTCCCATTTTTTTTGGTACCAAAAAGAATTTGGAGTAGATTCCGGATCCTTGCTGGTCTGCTGGGACTGGTTGGATAGCTCTTTTTGACAGCACCTTTGATATTTCTAATGCTGCTTGTTCCCTTAGACTGGGTGGAACGTCTGGAAGGGATCCTTTGGGTTGGGATGGGATGTGAATAAAGGGAATTTTGTTACCCTCGGATATGATTGACTGTACCCATTTGTCTTGAGTGAGGGAAAGCCAGGCTTTTGGGTACAGTGATAATCTTCCCCCGACTGCCTCCGAAGGTGGACAGCCGGGCAGCTCCTCAGGGATGCTGAAAGGGTTTATCAGAGAAAGTTTCTCTGCTACCCTGGTTTTGCGGACCTCCTCTGCCCCTAGGGCAGCGTCTATTGTTATTCCCCCCTCTGCCTCTAGAGGGGAATCGACCTTGTGCGTCAGATGAGACTCCCTGTGGTTTGCGGAACCACATTTTTCCTCCCTTCTGACCTTTTAGATAAGGTCTAGAAGGGGTAGAAAAACGGACTCCCACGGCAGAGAGAGTCTTACCTTCCTGCTCGCACCTAGTCAAGATATCCTTCACCTGAGGTCCAAACAATGTTGAGCCATCAAAGGGGGAATTAGTGAAGGACGCCTTGAAAGGGTCCGCAAAATTGCAAAGCCATATCCAGGCGTGACGTCGTAAAGCTACACCTGTGCCTGCGGCCCTACTCGCCCCATCAGCCGCATATGAGATAAGCCGCATGGAGGAGTTTACAGTCGAATTCAGGGTTGCCAACTGGGAGTTCATTTTGTCTTGGAACCCCTCAGCTGTAGGATCCTGCATGGCCTCACCCATATCCTTGAGCAAATCTCTCTGGAGACGGGTGAAGTGACACAAGTAGTTCAGCGACCGCATTGAAAAGGTCGCTGATGAAAACATCCGCCACTGCACTGTCCATGGTCCTAGACTCCTTATTAGGAGGATGGACAGGTACCGAAGGATCGGCTAACTCCTTCTTAGTGGCTGCGGCCACCACCATGGCATCAACAGAGACACCCTTAGATAGAAACTCTTTCTCTTTAGGGGCAGTAATAAATTTTGACGGCCTCCTTGGGGTAGGTTCCACTGAATCAGGGGCCGTCCAAGCCTTCCTTGCCACCACTTCCATAAGGGGGTCAAAGGGAGGGGACACGCAGGAGGTGGAAGGGCAAGAGCCAAACGCCTCAAGGTAAACAGACTCATCCTCTGAAGGGTTAAGGGCGGGCCAGTTCCCCCTCTGTTTCAGGATTTCAAGGATGTCAGCAAAAGAGACATCCTCAGAGGGGGACCGAGGGGAACCTTCAGATTCCTCCAAGTCAGTGTCAGAGGTGATAGACTCAGGGGAGTCAATGTGCTTCCTCTTGCACTGTCTCTTCCGAGGGGGTTCTCCTACCGGATCAGGAGAGGCCTCGGAAGAGGAGGATATTCCCAATGGGGAAACCTGAGGAGCTGGATCTCTACGGTCTGTTACAAGGGGGTGGGTAGAAACCACCGCAGGCACTGAAGAGGGAGGAGCTGACGGAGCCGACTGTAGGGTAGACACTGGGGGTCTAGCACGCTCCGCTTGACCCCGAAGGCGCCCCTATCAGCCAAGACCGGAGGACCCCACTCAGAGGAGACAAGGACCCCCCCCCCGGCACCGACAGGGACGGCTCCGAGGCCGATGTCGGAGCCGAACTCACCTGCGCCATCGCCCCGAGAGGGAGAACGGGGTCGGACAAGGGTCTGATGCCACTCGCCCCCTCGGAGCCGACGAGGGAAGCCTGGTGCAGAGATCCCTCCAAGGAGGAAATCGGAGCAAACGACAGAGCAGAAAGGGAAGGTATCGGCTCCAAAGCACCGGCAGCCACGGCTCCGAACTCAAAGGAGTCGGAGGAGGAATAAAATCAGGGATGGAAATAGCCGCTGACTGTTGAGTAGGGCTATGCAGCATCTGGGTCAGTGCCTCGGACTTGAGAAGTCTACTCACCACCCTTTGTAAACCATGGTCGGACAGCCTGGAGGACCGAGAGGAATGAGACCTATGGCTCCGCTCCAACAGAAGAGGGGATCCCGAAGCCGAGTGGATGGAGCCGATGGAAGGGGACCCAGACCTCTTCTTTGAAGGTGGCTCCGATAAGCCTATCGGAGCCAACTGAGTCTTGACAACCTTGGCTCCAGCTGGAGCCGAGGTAACGGTATGAGACCTCGAAACATCGGCTCCAGCCGGAGCCGATGTCGAAGCAGCTTTAATGCTTCCAGGAGACGGCTCTGAAGCTGGAGCCAACGGCCTGGAAGTCTTAGAAGGCTTCCCCGATGCAGACTGGGTCGGGGGGCCTTCAGGCTTTAACAAGCCTCGAAGAATCAGCTTGTTTTTGCATTCCTGCAGGACTCTAGGGCTGAATGCATGGCAAACAGCACATGAGTCCTGCAGGTGCAAAGGTCCCAGGCAATAGACACAAGAAGTGTGATCGTCTGTCAGAGACATTTTCTGACAGCACGAATCACACTTCTTGAAGCCTGAGACCTTGGAGTCTTTAGACATCCTGAAAGGCTGCGTGAAAAAAACACAAACACAACACACAGACACACCCTTTTACCAAATAAAAATCCAGTCACACTGAAAGGACAGGGAAAAAAAGAGGGAGAGGGCCAAAGGCCTAAAAGTTAAGGGGATAAAACGGGAATTTTACACAAGGAGGACCCAATTTAAACTAAGGGAATACTCTGTATAAAAACTAAACTAAATAGAAAAAAATAGGGGTAGAATTTGAAGTTTTTAAACAAGAAAAACTTACTAACCTGCCAGAGCCGGTAGAAGAAGCACCTCGTCAGCTATGCGGCAAATGAGATCTGAGTAGTTACCGCCTAGCATTGTGGGATATAGGGGAGCCTCGAGCCGGTGGAATTAGCTCTCGAGCTTTAGTATTGGCCGAGTCGGAGCCGAGGATCGGCTCCGAACCCATCCAGCAAGAATGAAGCCGAGATTGACAACTTAACATTGAAAGGTTCCACTGCCATGAGGGCCTGTAATTCAGACACTCTTCTTGCTGAAGTGATGGCTAGAAGGAAGGCTGTTTTCCAAGAAAGGAATTTCAACACTGCTGTAGCAGCTGACTCAAAGGGGGGGGGGGGGTGAGCTTTTCCAATACAAAGTTAAAGTCCCAGGCTGGAGTGGGAGCTCTCCTGGGGGGGGGGGGTCTTAAATTTTTGCCCCCTCTAAGGAATTGCTTTAGCAAGGGGTGAGAGAAGAGGGGTGGCTCAGTATTATAATGTGCTGAAATGGCAGAGGCATGAAGTTTAACTGACGAGGATAGGCCCTTGTGGAGCAAATCTGTTAAGTGCTGTAGAATACAAGGTCAGCTGGGCACCGTTGTATCCATCCCCTGAGCCTGGCTCCAGGAACAGTATCTTTTCCACTTTTCAGCATTGGATTTTCTAGTACTAGGCCTCCTTGCCTCCAGAATGACATCCAGTACCTGCTTACTGAGGGATGCTACAGGAGAGCTCAAGGAATTAGCCAGGCTGCAAGGTTCAGGGTTTGAAGCTGAGGGTGCAGAATCTGGCCCGCCTGCTGGGACAGCAGGAAAGGGGTCTGAGGCAGGTGCCACAGTTGTAGCAGTGTCACATGGCGTAAGAGGGGGTACCAGTGCTGATGTGGCCAGTCTGGTGTACTCAGTATTGTCCTTGGCTTGTCCTGCTTGATCTTTAGTAGAACCTTAGAGAG
The DNA here is from genome assembly GCF_019279795.1 of Protopterus annectens. Classification (NCBI taxonomy): domain Eukaryota; kingdom Metazoa; phylum Chordata; order Ceratodontiformes; family Protopteridae; genus Protopterus; species Protopterus annectens. Next base: position 1,791,869,724 of record NC_056744.1, on the reverse strand, counting down.
GAGAGGCAGAGGGGGAAAGGCATAAACCGAGTGACTTTCCCAGGTAAAGGACAGGACATCCACTTTCCAAGCTTGACTGTGGGGAGTTCTTGTGCAGAATTTGTTCAATTGGTAGTTCTGAGGGGAGGCAAACAGATCTACCTCTGGAGTCCCCCATTTGTTCCTCAAGAGGTCGAATATTTTGGTTCCAGTTTTCATTCGTGTGGGTCCATGAGATTTCTGCTTAAGTTGTCTGCCAGTGAATTCAGTTTGCCTGGCAGGAATTGTGCTTGTAGGTGTATTGGTAGCTCAAGGCTGTGTCCCACAGAGCCATGGAGAGTTTGCAGAGAGGGTACGAGTGGGTTCCCCCCTGCTTGTTTATGTACCACATAACTGTGGTGTTGTCTGTCTTTACCAATAGTTGTCCTGGAAGAATATGGTCTTTGAAGGCTGTCACAGCATTCTGTACAGCTAGCATTTCTTTTTGATTGCTATGCAGGTGCATCTGTCTCGGGATCCATTTGCCCTGAATGCACTGCCCTGCCATGTGAGCCCCTCATGCATAGTCTGATGCGTCTGTTGTTAGGGTTTGGGCAGCAGGGGGTAGAGTGAAAGGGAGTCCCTTGTTGTGGTAGCAGGCCTCTGCCCACCAGAGGAACTCTGTCTTTATACAAGGAATGATAGAAATCATTGTTTCCACGTCCTGAGAATGTTGACACCACAGGCTTTTTATGTACCACTGGAGTTTCCACATATGCAGTGTTGCAAATGGAATTAGTAGAATGCAAGAGGCCATAAACCCCAGAGCTTGCAGTATTTTCCTTGCAGATAGCTGGGATTTTGTGACCAATAGTTTGAAATTTGTTGTCAAATAAACTTGTTTCTCCGGAGTGAGGAATGCCATCTGGGAAGTTGTGCTCAAGCTTGCTCCCAGGAATACAATCTGTTGGCAGGGTACTAGGTAGAATTTCTTTCTGTTGATGGTGTACCCCAGTGAGGTTAGAAGTTTCTTTATGAATGCCAGGTGTTGTAATAGCAAGTCCTGGTTTTCTGCCTGAATCAGACAATCGTCCAAGTATGGGTAAATCTGAATATTTCTCTGCCTGCAAAATGCAATGGCTGGAGCTAGACACTTTGTGAACACCCTGGGCGCAGTAGATAAGCCAAAGGGAAGTGCAGAGAACTGAAAGTGCATGGAGCCCGCCCTGAAACGTAGGTATTGTCTGCAGGATCCTCTTACTGGGATGTGCAGGTAAGTTTCTTTTAAGTCTAGGGTTGCCAGACAGGCATCCTTGGTTAGCATAGGAAGAAGCTGTTGGAAGATTTAGCATTTTGAATTTTGGAACCATCAGAAAGGTGTTGAGAATAGAGAGGTCCAGGATAGGACACCAGGAGTTGTCTTTTCTGGGTACCAGAAAAAGTGTTGAATAAAAACCTGGTCCCCTTTGTTCTGCTGGGATAGGTTGAATAGCCCTGATACTGAGAAGAGAGAGAACCTGCTGTTGGGCCTCCATCCAATGACTTGGGGGTCAGTCTGGCCAACCATTTGGGGCTGGTAGTGTGTGGAAGTGGAATCTGTAACCTTGGGAAACTATGTTCAAAACCCATTTGCCCTGGGTAATTAGCTTCCAGTTTTTTACATGCAGGGCGAGCTTTCCTCCTAAGGGACCAAGTAGTTGAGCAGGGCTTGAAAGGTTTAAGGTTAAGTCATTGTGCCATTTTTCAGTATGGGGGTGGCTTACTACTCCCTGCTTTGGAAGTGGGAGCCCCCACTGCTTAGATATGTGCGTAGTCTGAGACTGTAGCCTAGGTGGTCTGCTGTTCCTGGGTTTGGACTGAGAAGGCCTAGAAGGGACTGGAAAGGACCAGTTCTTTGAAGGCCAATGCCTACTGAATCTTGGGAGGCTGTACTTGTAGGAAATCTAACAGTTTGCATTGATTTAGCTTTTTCCTCCATCCTTTTGAGGACTTCTGCTTTGTTGCCAAAAAGGCGGTCTTGGTTTAAGGGAGCATCCAGTAATTTAGCTTTAACATGATATGGCAAGTTTTGTTCTTTAAGCCAAGCATGCCTTCTAAGCACAGACCCAGTGACAGCAGCCCTGCAATATGCTTCTAAAGCATCAAAACCACATTGCAAATTATGTTTACCAACTTGTTCTGCAGAATGCATTAAATCTTGCAATTCTTTGTGTTAGGCACAGTCAGGAATCAACATAATTTTCTGTCTAAGTAGTCTCATAACATGCTGCTGATACTTTAACATATGAAACTGGCAATTTATAGCCCTAATGGCTAAAGTAGCAGAAGTGTTTACCTCCTTACCCCATCTGTCCAAGGCTCTAGAATCTCTATCAAAAGGGGTAGGATTTTTGGCAGCAGTAGCCTTAATGCCTTTTGGTCCTTGGGAAATGGTCTCTGGATCCGCACAAGGATTCTTGAAGAGGAACTTGAGAGAGTCAGGTACTCTGTAGTAGGGAGCTGGAGGTAGTGTGTCTGGGGTAAGGCTAGATTCCAAGAAAGCATCATCTACAATGTCCAGAACAGGAGGGATAGCTAAAGGCCTGTGTTGAGGTAGGAGTAAGAATTCCCCAAGTCTCTTTTTTGGACTCAGAGTAATCCTGGCTTTCCCAGCAGAAATGCTCCCTAAGAGTATGAAAGGTTTCACCGAAAGAAAAATCTTCTACAGGGGAAGCAGGGGGAATGGAATCCTGTGCATCGGAATCCTCATAAGTAGATAAGGGCAAATCCTGGCAATCAGAAGGAGCAGAAATATCAGATTCCTGATAAGAAAGAAAATCAGTTCTAGGTCTCAGAGAGGGAAGGCTGGCTTCCCCTAATTAAGGTAATAAGGTCTTCAGCCATTCTAAGCATTTGTTTCTGAGGCATATGGGCCTGAGCCTATGGTTTGGTCGTCGGTCTTCTAGGCGTAGTGTGAGTTTTTGGCCTGGATGAAAACGATTGCGTCGGTTTAATATATCTGTAGGCCTGAATACACCCTCAGAAGCTGGTGCCTGCACAGCGGCTCTGTACCCATCCAAAGTAGAGACATCCGCAGGTTCCATAGTCGAAGAAGCAACTCGAGGCATACCAGACTCCGAATGGGTCTCAGTAGAGGCCTGCGAATCTGAAGTAGCGGGTATCAGGGGCTGCAAAAGTGCCTCACTGAGTACCGGCGGACTGGCGACTAGCTTAGTGGAAGCGTCGTCGGCAGTTTTGGACTTATGCGGTCTGTCTTTATCCTTACGTTTTTTCGGAAGATCAGTAGTCGGATGGCTTAACGAAGCCATTTCGAAGTACACAGATCGAGTACAAAAGTAACTGGCTGCAAATATAGCCCGATGACGAATAGTTCGGGCATTGAACAAGGCACAAAACCAACAGCGAGGGACGTCGTGGTCTGGGCCTAAACAGGGGATGCAGTAAGAATGAAAATCTCTATGATGTATTTCCTTTCCCACAGGTAAGACAATTGTTAACTTTTACTGGCATCAGTTAGAGCAAGAAAAAGGATCCCCAACGGGGTACTTATCTTTTTTGAAGACTTCAGGTCTGAAACTCAAAAACAAAAATTTCAGGAGTTGGCCGACCCGCACTTGCGAACTGCTTCTGCTTCGGGCACCGCACGGCAAGGAAGACTGATGTAATGGCATCGGCTGCATGTTTTATACCCCTGACGACCTGACATCAAGGAAGAAGCGACAGCATCCGACGCAGAAATCTGAAGACTCTGGTATTCAGGCCTGCTGAGGACTACCTGCAGGCAGATAACCCAAACATGATGACTGCAACAGTGAAACACGAAGAACATGTGAATGTGGTCTCTTATGTTCTTCATGCTTTTTTCTGGGAGGGGGTGAACCCTCCGATGCAGTGAGAGCCTCTGAGAAAGGCATCTTAAGGACGCCCTTCAGAATCAGTTTTTTTTTATTGTGTGTTCGGGAACTGAACCCCTGACAAATGGAACAAGGAGGCTGTACAGTAAGATGGGGAACTCCCAAACAATATACATGAGACATGTGAATCACTATTAGGCATTTTGTGACTACACTTGTCGCACTGTTTGAACCCTGAAGCTCCTTTTTTCAGACATTATACCACAGTACATAAACCAACAATATCAAGAAAAAGTAAGTAGGAGAGATTAAGGAAATAAAGAAAGGGAAAGGAATACCAGCAATGGTACTAAAGGATTACCACAGAGGGTACAGGGAAAGGGCCGCACCAACAATGGTACCTGACATTACCATGAGGTATCTGAGGAAAAGGAAACCGGAAAAATACGAGAAAGTGGGTAAAGGACTAACGAGAGAAGTGAGTTTAGACTGAAAATAATTTGAACAATTTAAGAAAAACACTTATAAGGAACAAAACTTGGTACTTAGCTGAGAGCTGGCTTGATATGGGTTTACGGCTACACGGCAAATGTGATCTGAGATAACAGTGAGAAAGTCATTGTGGGTAAAAGTTTAGCTTGAGGGTTTTTTTGGCTGGCACAAGGCCGACTCAGTTCCAAGGACGGAATGGACACCCATCAGTAAGGAATGAATGAAGATTAACATCAGATAACTGGTCCCCTTAGTATCTTCTCATTCTGCCAGAACTCACAAACCAAATGGTAGGGGGTTGGATGGAAGGGAGTTGAAGAATGAAAATGGACAACACAGATGGAACATTATGATTAGTACATAACGTCTTTATCAGATGTTGTCAATTTCCATGCATTCTTCAACAAATGGTACAGAGTCTCCAGCTACCGAAATCCTGGAAGGATATTCTTGACACTGTTGAGCAGAAGGCTGCTCTTCTCCAAGAGCCCAGATCCAATCTGTAATGAGTAATAAAAGTATGAGGATTAGCCCAAGCTGCATCCGCACAGATATTGTCCATGGAGGACGTGGATAAAAATAATGAAGTTGCCATGGACCTGGATGAATGTGCTCTTAAAGGTTTTGACAAAGACAAACTCAATTTGTTACAGACAAATGAAATGCAAATGCAAAAGTCAACCATCTGGCAAAAGTTACTTTAGTAAATGACTTGTCCAATTTAGATTTTGCAAAAGAAAGAAATTAGAAGTTATGTACTTACTAAAACCTGGCATCTGTGAAGTCCATTTTCACTCTTTCTCACGAATGGCTCTAGGATCCAACTCGGCCACATACACAAAATCTAAATCTGGAGCTCCTCCCTCCACCCATCATACTCTATCCCATTCCCAACTACTCAGAGTTTGCTGCCTTACTCCCCACTGTTACAGAGACAGAACAGATGCAAGAAAATGATTGTGGCTCAAACCAGCAACATGAAGGGTCCAATATCATCCAAAGATCATTTTAGGAGTGACAGGGCTGTTGGACAGCTGTGAGTGAAGGTGAGGAAGAAGGAAAATGGGCAACACAGATGCCAATTTATTTTAAGTACATAGCTTCTAAATCTGACGCTGCCCTTTTCATTCTTCCTCACAAATGGGTCACAGTCTCCAGCTACTTAACTCTCGGCAGGCCCTTATGGAAGGACATGCCGGAGCACTGTCAAACCAAAGGAAGCTCTGCTTCTGGAGACAATGTCTAATTTGTAAAGTAAACCAAGTAAAAGCCAGCAAAGGTACAAAAAAGAACTATAAACTCCAAACAAGTACCCTTGACAGGAAAATACAGCAGTCAATTGTTTTTTGATGCAAAAATCCAAGTTTAATTCACACAAGCACAACAATTTACAGCTCACAAGAAAGGTAACATTACAAAAACTATAATGGATTTAAGAATATTCACTAGGAAAGTCAACCTTGATTTGATGTTTCCATCAAAAAGTAATTAAGTTGACAGTAAATTGAGGCATAAAAGCACTTACAACCTACCCCTACATCCTCAACTAAAGAACTTTGACAAAATATTGAGAAGAAAGTACTTAGAGAATTCTCCAATGTTAGACAGAAGTCTAATTTAACTAATGAGGAGGAGAAGTCTCATTTAACTAATAAGGAGTAGGAGAAGTCTAATTTAACCAAGAAGAAGTCTAATTTAACCAATAAGGAGAAGAAGTCTAATTTAACTAATAAGGAGAAGGAGAAGTCTCATTTAACTAATAAGAAGTCTAAATTAACCAATAAGGAGAAGTCTCATTTAACCAATAAGGAGAAGGCTCATTTAACCAATAAGGAGAAGTCTAATTTAACCAATAAGGAAAAGGAGAAGTCTAATTTAACCAATAAGGAGAAGTCTAATTTAACCAATAAGGAGAATGAGAAGTCTACTTTGACCAATAAGGAGAAGTCTAATTTAACCAATAAGGAGAAGTCGTCTAATTTAACTAATAAGGAGAAGTCTCATTTAACTAATAAGGAGAAGAAGTCTAATTTAACTAATAATGAGAAATCTCATTTAAAAAGGAGAAGTCTCATTTAATAAGGAGAAGTCTCATTTAACCAATAAGGAGAAGGAGAAGTCTCATTTAACTAATAAGGAGAAGGAGAAGTCTAATTTAACTAATAAGGAGAAGGAGAAGTCTAATTTAACCAATAAGGAGAAGTCGTCTAATTTAACCAATAAGGAGAAGTCTCATTTAACTAATAAGGAGAAGTCTAATTTAACTAATAAGGAGGAGAAGTCTAATTTAACCAATAAGGAGAAAGAGAAGTCTAATTTAACTAATAAGAAGTCGTCTCATTTAACTAATAAGGAGAAGTCTCATTTAACCAATAAGGAGAATGAGAAGTTTAATTTAACGAATAAGGAGAAGGAAAATCTAATTTAACTAATAAGGAGAAGGAGAAATTTAATTTAACCAATAAGGAGAAGACGAAGTCTATTTTAACTAATGAGAAGTCTAATTTAACCAATAAGGAGAAGGTGGTCTATTTTAACTAATAAGGAGAAGGGGAAGTCTATTTTAACTGAGAAGTCTCATTTAACTAATAAGGAGAAGGAAAAGTCTCATTTAACTAATAAGGAGAAGGAGAAGTCTCATTTAACTAAGAAGGAGAAGGAGAAGTCTCATTTAACTAAGAAGGAGAAGGAGAAGTCTCATTTAACTAAGAAGGAGAAGTCTCATTTAACCAATAAGAAAAAGGAGAAGTCTCATTTAACTAATAAGAAGTCTCATTTAAAAATGAAAAGTCTCATTTAATAAGGAGAAGTCTCATTTAACCAATAAGAAGGAGAAGTCTCATTTAACCAGTAAGGAGAAGGAGAAGACTCATTTAACTAATACGGAGAAGGAGAAGTCTCATTTAACTAATAAGGAGAAGAAGTCTAATTTAACCAATAAGGAGAAAGAAATAGAATGAGAAGTCTCATTTAACCAATAAGGAGAAGGAGAAGTCTCATTTAACTAATAAGTTTAATTTAACCAATAAGGAAAAGGAGAAGTCTAATTTAACTAATAAATAGAAGTCTCGTTTAAAAAGGAGAAGTCTCATTTAATAAGGAGAAGTCTCATTTAACTAATAAGGAGAAGGAGAAGTCTCATTTAACCAATAAGAAGGAAAAGTCTCATTTAACCAATAAGTAGAAGTCTCATTTAACCAATAAGGAGGAGAAGTCTCATTCAACCAATAGGGAGAAGGAGAAGTCTCATTTAACCAATAAGGAGAAGGAGAAGTCTCATTTAACTAATAAGGAGAAGGGGAAGTCTAATTTAACCAATAAGGAGAAGGAAAAGTCAAACTTAACTAATAAGGAGAATGAGAAGTCTCATTTAATCAATAAGGAGAAGGAGAATTCTATTTTAACCAATAAAGATAAGTCTAATTTAACTAATAAGGAGAAGTCTAATTTAACCAATAAGGAGAAGGAAAAGTCTAATTTAACCAATAAGGAGAAGGACAAGTCTAATTTAACTAATAAGGAGGTCTAATTTAACCAATAACGAAAAGGAGAAGTCTAATTTAACTAATAATGAGAAGTCTCATTTAAAAAGAAGTCGTCTCATTTAATAAGGAAAAGTCTCATTTAATAAGGAAAAGTCTCATTTAATAAGGAAAAGTCTCATTTAACCAATAAGGAGAGGGAAAAGTCTCATGTAACCAATAAGGAGAAGGACAAGTCTCATTTAACCAATAAGGAGAAGGACAAGTCTCATTTAACCAATAAGTAGAAGTCTCATTTAACCAATAGGGAGAAGGAGAAGTCTCATTTAACCAATAAGGGAGAAGGAGAAGTCTCATTTAACCAATAAGGGAGAAGGAGAAGTCTCATTTAACTAATAAGGAGAAGGAGAAGTCTAATTTAACCAATAACGAAAAGGAGAAGTCTAATTTAACTAATAATGAGAAGTCTCATTTAAAAAGGAGAAGTCTCATTTAATAAGGAAGTCGTATTTAACCAATAAGGAGAGGGAAAAGTCTCATGTAACCAATAAGGAGAAGGACAAGTCTCATTTAACCAATAAGGAGAAGGACAAGTCTCATTTAACCAATAAGTAGAAGGACAAGTCTCATTTAACCAATAAGTAGAAGTCTCACTTAACCAATAGGGAGAAGGAGAAGTCTCATTTAACCAATAAGGGAGAAGGAGAAGTCTCATTTAACTAATAAGGAGAAGGAGAAGTTTAATTTAACCAATAAGGAGAAGGAAAAGTCTAATTTAACTAATAAGGAGAATGAAAAGTCTCATTTAACCAATAAGGAGAAGGAGAATTCTATTTTAACCAATAAAGAGAAGTAGAACTCTAATTTAACTAATAAGAAGAAGTCTAATGTAACCAATAAGAAGGAAAAGTCTAATTTAACCAATAAGGAGAAGTCTAATTTAACCAATAAGGAGAAGTCTAATTTAACCAATAAGGAGAAGTCTAATTTAACCAATAAGAAGAAGGAAAAGTCTCATTTAACTAATAAGGAGAAGAAGCCTAATTTAACTAATAAGGAGAAGGAAAAGTCCCATTTAACTAATAAGGAGAAGAAGCCTAATTTAACTAATAAGGAGAAGGAAAAGTCCCATTTAACTAAGGAGGAGAAGTCTCATTTAACCAATATGGAGAAGGAAAGTCTAATTTAACCAATAAGGAGAAGAGAAGTCTAATTTAACTAATAAGGAGAAGGAGAAGTCTCATTTAACTAATAAGGAGAAATATAATTCTAATTTAACCAATAACGAGAAGGAGAAGTCTAATTTAACCAATAAGGAGAAGTCTAATTTAACTAATAAGGAGAAGGAGGTCTTAGCTGAGCTGCAAGAGAATCTTGAAGTCTGAGTGATGAAACCTGATAAAGGAGATGGGATTGTGCTGATGGATACTATCATTTACAAATGCAAAATGAATGAAATTTTAAGGGATACCAATAAATACTCCAGTGTATCTGTAAATGAAATTAATATTTCCTATAGAAAAACTGATGCAGTTTTGGAAGACATGTGAATGGAAGACTTAATTGATCCCAAAACTTTTGCATTTTTAAAAGTTAACAAGCCTAGAATACCATCTATATTTGGTGTACCAAAAACTCACAAAGGTTGAGAGGGACCCTTCCTTAAGACCGATAGTCTCAGCTGAAGGATCCAAAACACTTCCCTTAGCAAAATATGTGGACAGCAAACTGAAAAAAATATGGCTGAAAAGAAAGGCAATATTGAAAGATTCCTGGGATCTTCTGAGGGAATTTAAACATGAATTATATAGGGAAGATTTAACCTTTGTTACAGTGGATGCGATTGGCTTATTCTCCAGCATACCATACACTGAAGGTATGAATATGCTCAAAGAGATAATATTTGAAGACACTGAATTAAATCAAAAGGAGAAATTGGCATGTACTGGATTGATGGAATTAGTAGTGAAGTACAATTTCATCTTTTTTAAAGGGGAATTTTACCAGCAGATCCAGGGTGTTGCGATGGGAGCAGCATGCGCTCCCACCTATGCCAACCTTGCTCTAGCCAAATGGGAAGAGAAATATGTTTTAGGATCCCAATATGCAGCATGTTGGACGTTTTATAGGAGATTTTTAGATGATATAGTAATTTTATGGATTGAGACTATTGAGTTGGAAGAATTCATGTATTACATAAATGCTACTTTTTTTTAAAGTTTTACCCACAAATGCTCCAAAGAGAAACTTGAATAACTTGACATAAAAATATATAAGAGCCAGGGCATATATGAGTCAAGGGTCTATGGAAAGCCTACATTCTGCAATTTTTTTCTACACTATAATAGTGCCCACCTGCCCCATTATAAAAGGAATATAGTGAAAGGCCAGTATGTATGAGGAAGTAGAATGACCTCCTCAGAAATGGATTTTCAGCATGAAAGTGAATTATTAGAACAATTTTTGCTGAATAGGGGGTATCCCACTGAATTGATAAGAGGGGTAAAGGCAGAAATAAATAAGGGCAGAAAAGGAAAATTTAAGCCCATACTAGGAGAGAACACTAATGAAGCTGATACATGCACGGCTACCTCTGAGCAAAACTTTGGAAAAGCATTCGTACTGGAATTTAATGCCTTCTGCGGTTTAGCTAGAAAGGTTGTAAAAACTGAATGAGAAAGGTTTGTTAATTTTACCTGACCTGGAAGGAGCGTCTAGGGAACCTCTCAAAATTGTATATAAAAATTTGCTTAACTTAAAGACTATTTTAGAAAATGACTGGAAAAGGAAGGAAGGGAATAGGAGAAGAAGAGGAGACCTATAAATGTGGTCGCTGCTCTCAATGTGGAAATATAGCAAACACTGATCAGGTATTTATAGAAAGTAGGGACAGATTGATAAAGGGCAAAGACTACTTTAATTGTGAATCATCTGGAATAGTGTGCCTGGCTACCTGTGTGGAATGTAGATCCTTCTATATAGGAAAAACTAAGCATACGTTAAGAAGGACTAACGAGCATAAATACGATAAACAAAACACAAAAGAAACAAATGCTCTGTATAAGCACACCAAGGTACGTGATGGAGCGAATTTCCTATTTTTTTTGTGGTGGAGCAAATAAAAAAGGAAGCAAGGGGTGGATTGTGGAAAGAAAAAATTGAATACAAGGAATTGTGGTGGCAAATCACTTTAGATGCTGGGACGCCCCCTGGTTTAAATGATGATGTTTCCATTGCCCCACTACTTAAAATCAGATCTGCTAAATTATTAATAGCAAAAGGAAGTTTCCTATTTATGTGCATTCCCACTAATGGTCACTAGAGGGAGCCTTTAACAAAGAAATACTAATAAGTTCACATAGCATTTTAAATGAAAGCTTTTAAATTTTATAGGTCTTTTAAAAATGTATTGTGTGATGTTGAATATTTTGCTGTATTTATTAATTTTTTATTGATATGCAGCTTTAACATTTGGAATGAAAATGTTCAAGTCTTAAGTGTGTTTTTAACATTTTATTTTACAAATGACAAGGCATGGGTTTTAAGCTTTTTTTAATCACATTTATTTATTTAGTGTTGCTGATTGGATAGTTTAAATATTAATCGATATAAATATGTGTAGTTTGGTATGAGTCTGCATCTGATGAAGTCTGTTTTAACTAGACGAAAATGCTGAGTTGGTGAAGGGCGTTTATGGGCCTTTATGTGCTTTGATTTTAAACCTTGGAAGCTGCTTGTGTGAATTAAACTTGGATTTTTGCATCAAAAAACAAATGACTGCTGTATTTTCCTGTCAAGGGTACTAATTTGTAAAGTGCAACAATGGTATGCATCTTTGACGAAGTGGCTGCAGCCCATACATCATCAGTGGAATTTCTTGAGGAAACAGCAGATGAAGTAGCCTTATATCTAATGAAATGAGCTTACGAGGACAAGGCAACTCCAAACCTTTTTGAAAATAAATCAACGAAATACAATCAGTAGTCCATTTAGAAAGAGTAATTTTGGAAACTGCCTGACCCAAGCGGTTAGAGGAAAAGGACTCAAACAGCTGATCAGACTTCCCGTACTGTTTTGTTCTGTGAAGATAAAAACACAACTGTTTGTTCTTGTTAGCAAAGTTTGGAAAGAAAACCAGTAATTGCGGTGGACTGGTTTAACGTTAAGTCTCCGTAGCCACTTCAGGCAGAAAGGAAGGGTTGGTTCATGGAGACACCTTATCCTTATGGAAAATAATGTAAGGAGGCTTACATGATAAGGTCTGAAGCTCAGAAATTCATTTTGCTGAAGTGAGAACTAGTAAAAAAAAAGACGTTATGTACTTACCATAATGTTCCATCTATGATGTCTACCTTCATTTACCCTTGACAGATGGGTTCAGTTCCGATATCAGAACCTATCGGCCATTACTACAACTTGCGCCAGCCAAAAAAATCTAGAAGTTCAGCTCTACCCACAATCCTTCTTTCAGAATTACCTCAGAACGGGTTTGTAGAGAAGTATACAAACATATATACACATATAAATATACATATAGAAAGGAAAACCCAGACGGAAGCCATTATCTACTGTGCTTAAAAATCATAATTCAAGGATATAAAATCCAACTGGGCATTCCTAGACTTAGAGAAAGCTTATGACAAAGTCAGAAGAAAGCTGATATGGGCAGTACTGCTGTGGTTTGCAGTCCCAGAAACATTGGTAGAATTAGTGCAGGCTATGTACAAGGACCTAATTGGGCAGTTGTGGTGGTGCAGCGGTTAGCACTGCCACCTCACAGCAAGAGGTTCTCTGGTTCGATAGTCTGCATGCGCTCCCTGTGGTCGCGTGGGTTTCCAGTTTTCTCCCACATCCCAAAGACATGATGCAGGTGGAACGGACACTCTAAATTGGCCCTAGGTGTGAGTGCATGCATGTGTGTACATTCCGTGGAAGGTTGGGCACCGGGCTGGCAACTCGACACAGTAAAAACTTCACTGCCACTCATGAGCAGACAGTAACCCGCTCTGGCGACCCCTAACCGGGAAAAGCCGAAAGAAGAAGAAGATGATGTACAAGGACCCAATGACTCAAGTACAAACAGTGTTCGGCCTCACAGAGGGGTTCCCAATAGGTGTGGGTGTACATCAGGGTTCAGCTCTAAGCCCACTGCTGTTCATACTGGTGATGGACTACATTAGCAAACAGGTTGGAGGGGATGGATCAACAAAGCTGCTGTATGCAGACGATGTGGCAGTACAGGCAGACTCTGAACTAGAACTTCAGCAAAGGATAGGAGAATGGAATGCAAATCTGAAGGCACACGGGATGAAACTAAGCACAGATAAGACGGTGGTAATGGCAGCAAATTGGGGAAATCAGAAGAAGCTGAGAATAGAGATAGAAGGGGAAGACAGTGGAACAGGTAAACAGCTTCAAGTATCTGGAAGGAGTAGTTGAGGAGAAGGGTAGTCTGAATGAAGAGGTCAAAGCTAGAATCAGAGGGGCTGCAGCCAACTGGCAGAGAGTATCAGGGATAGTCTATGACAGAAAAATGCCAAAGAAGCTGAAAAGTAAGGTGAAGGTGTACAAGACAGTGGTGCGACCAGTACTACTGTATGGTACAGAAACCTGGGCAGTAAAGACAGGACAGTTGAAGAAGCTAGAGGTGATTGAAATGAAGTGCATGAGAAAGGTGATAGGATGCACACTGTGGGACAGACGAAGAAGTGAGGATATAAGAGCAGAAGCCAAAGTAGCTCCAATTGCAAAAAAAGAGCAAAACAGATTACGGTGGTTTGGGCACATGTGAAGAAAAAGCAGAAGACAATCTAGTGAGGAAGATTTGGGACAGACAGGAAGAAGGTAAGAGGACGCCTAGCAAAGAGGTGGATGGATTGTGTGAAAGAAGATCTGCGACAGTCAGGCATGAGTGTTGAAAAAAGCAGGAGTGTGGCACTGAATCAAATGAGCTGGCAACAGTTAACACAATACCCTGACCCCATGTAGAAAAAATGGGAAAAAAGGGGCTGATGATGATGATAAAATCTGTTCCACCAAAAAAATCTATGAAGGTCAGGGAATTGGGGGGGGGGGGGGTCAAGGATAAATGAAGACAGACAACACAGATGGAACGTTATGGTAAGTACATAACTTCTTTATCCGATGTCAATCTTAATTTTATCTTTGACAAATGGGACAGAGTCCGCAGCTACCTAAAATCTTGGGTGGACTCACGGAAGAATATTCCTGAGCACCAAACCACAGGAAGCTTTTCCCCTAGAGACCGAATCCAATTTGTAACGAGTAATAAAGGTATGGGGAGAAGCCCACGTAGCTGCTGTACATATATCATCCATCAAAGCTCTAGATTGGAAAACTGCCGAGGTAGCTACAGATCTTGTAGAATGTGCTTTCACATGCCTAAGAAAGGTTAAGTTATTATTATAAATAAGTGAAATGCTGTCTTTCAGCCATTTAGCAGTTACCTTGTTGACTGGCTTACCCAACTTTGCACAGGAAAAGAAAACAAATAGGTAATTTGATTTTCAAATGTCTTCTAGTCTATGAAGATAGAAACGTAACTGTTTCTGAATATCTAGTAAATGTAAGGAATATTCTCCTTTGTTGGAAAAGTCTGGAAAGAAAACTGGTAAATTAATTATTCGATTGATATAAGACTCTGAGACTACTTTGGGTAGAAAAGAGGGGTTTGTTCATAAAGAAACTGTATCTTTATGGAGAATCAGATAAGGAGGTTCAGACGACAGGGCCTGGATCTCTGAAATCCTTCTGGCAGAGGTAGTTGCTACCAAAAACAGTGTCTTCCAAGACAAAAACTTCAGGTCACATTCTGCAGAAGGGTCAAAGGGAGAATGTATTACGGATTGTAATACTACAAATCCCAAAGAGGGAACAAGTCTGTGAAAGGGGGTTTTAGCAAAAGTGTGCTTCTTAGGAATGATTTACAAAGTCTATGAGAAGCTAAAGAACATTCTTCTAAACCATTGTGGAAATTAGAAACTGCAGCTAAATGTAATCTAATGGTAGAAGGGGAAGCTCCAGCCTGGAAAAGAGAGGCTAAAAAGTCTAAAATACGCTATACAGAAGCAGAAACATGATTAATCTGTTTTTTCATGGGCCCAAATGGTAAATCTCTTCCATTTGCTAGAGTACAGTTGTAGAGTGGAAGGTTTAAGAGCTGACAAGAGGATGTGGCATACTGGGGAAGAAATAGTATGACGCCTGTTAACTAATGGAATTGGAGGAACCATATTGTCAGTTTGAGGTTCAATATGTCTAGGTGAACAAGTCTGTCTGGATGGGACAGAAGTTCTGGAACCAAGTCCAGAATCCAAGGTTGTCAAACCAGATAACGCGACAGAAGGAGAACTAAATCTGTACCGGCCAAAATGGTGCAATGAGAATTACTGCACTTTTTAACCTGAGCACTTTCTGTAAGAATCTTGGGATTACAGGAATCGGGTGGACGGCATACAGGAGACCGAAGAGGAGAGCGTCTCTGGGTGACTTCACTGAAGGGGTATTACGGTGAAGTAATTGCTGCACTTGCTGTTTAGTGTGGAAGTAAACAGGTCACAGCAAGGTCAACCTAAAGGACAGAAGACCATTTCCACCACTTCTGGATTGAGACACCGCTCATGAGGCTGAAGGATACATCTGCTCAGCTTATCTGCAATCACACTGAAACTCTCTGGAATGTGCATTGCTATTAGAAAGCAGTTGGAAGAGATTGCCCACCGTCATACCGAGGGCTTCTCAACAAAGGGGATAAAGACTTCGTTCCTCCCTGCTTGCTGATGTACCAAACTACTGACATACGATCTGTTTCAACAGCAACTGTCCCCCAAGGAAGAGCTGTCTGAAAGGCCTGCAACGCTAGAAGCACTGCTCTTAGCTCCAGGACACTGATGTGCAAGTTGGCCTCTAATGGGGACCAAGTGCCTTGGACAGTCTTGGCCAGAAAATGCCCCCCCTCCACTCCATCTGGGAGGTGTCCGTGGTCACTTTGGCCAAGGGCTCTGGAAGAACAAAGGGACGACTGCAGAGAATTTGTTCGGAATCCATCCACCAAAGATGATCAGTCTTGTAATAATTGATCAGAATTTGGTCTAACGGCGGCAGGTGAAGGACAGACCACTGAGAGGCTAGTAGCCTTTGCAGAATTCGCATATGAAACCTGACTAGCGTTACTGATTCTGCCATCGATCCTAGAGTTTGCAAAACTAGTGGAGCAGGAACTCTCTTTCTGCGGATTATCTTTTGAACTTGAACAATCATTTTTTGAAGCCTCCCTGAGGGATGCTACAGTTGTCTCCATATCTAGTACAGCTCCTATGAATTACAATTTTTGTGTTGGTGTCAAATGTGAATTCGAGATTTATCGTAATCCCCAGATGGGCACAGTTATTGACAGTGTAATCTCTGGCTACTATTAACTGATGCCTAGTCGAACCGGTTATGAGCCAGTCATCCACATACAGAAACACCCACAATTCTTGCAGTCTCAAGTGAGTTGCTACTACTGCCATGCATTTGGTGAACATCCCGGGGGGCTGTGGCAAGACCAAAGGGTAGTACTCTGAAATGGTAATGACTGGCTCCCAGCTGGAAGCAGAGGAACTTTCTGGAGTGTTTCTCTATTGCTATATGGTAATACGCATCCTGAAGATCTACCGAGCACATCCAGTCTTTCAACTGCCTATACAGTAGCCATCCGGAACTTTGTTTGCTGAACTGATTTGTTCAGCACTCTGAGATCCAAAATCGGTCTCCAGTTCCCTGTCTTTTTTTTGCACTAAAAAGAATCTTCAGTGGGTTCTGATCTTTTCTTGTCTAACGGGACTTCTTGGATGCCTCTTTTGTCCAGCAGTTTTTGAATTTCTTGCACTGCTGAATCCCTCTGATTGGGTGGAACATCAAGGATTTTCTTGAGGACAGGGGAGTATGAAAAAGAGGAATGGATATAACCTTGGAATATGATCTGTTGCAACCATGAATCTGTTATGTTTAGCCAGGTGTTTAGGTGCAAGGACAAGAATCCCCCAACTGCTTTCAGAGGAAGACAATCTGGCCTCCCTACAGGAAGGCTGAAAGGGCTTCCCTGGAAAGGAATCCCCAAAGCCCTGGTTTTGCGGACCACCTCTGCTGCGAAAAAAGCGTCTTCTGTTTTGGTTCCTCCCTCTGCCCCTGGGAGAACTGCCTCCACATGCATCTTGAAAAGGCCCTTGGGATTTTTTGAACCACATTTTTCCACCACTCCTCTGGTACCTAGAAAAGGTCCTCTGAGGGTGGGGAAACATAACATCCACAGCAGAAAGGATATTACCATCCTTCTCACACCTGGATAAAGTCTCTTTCACTTTAGGGCTAAACAAGGATGTTCTGTTAAAGGGAGCATTGAGGAGAGAAGACTTGAATGGTTCCGCAATGTCACACACGCGCATCCAGTGTCTCTCCTTATGCCTACTCCTGTAACTGCTGTTCAGGAAGTCCATTTGGCTGTATGAATGTTTAGCCTCATGGACGACTTAAACAAAGACTCCAGGGTGGCTAGCTGGGAAGCCACTTTCTCTTGAATTCCCTCAGCTACAGCTCCTGCCAGGGTGCCTGACAATTCCTTAATCAGATCCAGCTGGAGTTTAGTGAAGTGTGCCAAAAAGTTCAAAGACCTTATAGCAAAGTTCGATGAAGTGTAGACCCGCTTCCCAAATCTGTCCATAGCTAGAGACTCCCTGTTGGGTGAATGCACAGTGGAACTCTCCCCAGCTAGTTCCTTTTTAATGGCAGCTGCTACGACCATGGCATCCACAGCAAACTCCTTCGCCCAGAACTGCTTATCTCCAAGGGGCAGATATTTTATCAGATCTCTTGGGGATGGGTTTGATGGTGTCTGGAGTCTTCCACGCCCTCTGTGAAATCAACTGAATTAGTTCATCCGTGGGTGGGGTCATCCAGGAGGTAGATGGGCAGGTACAAAAGCATGCACGTAAAAAGATTCCTCAGAAAAAGGGTTTTGGGACCTCCAGCCACCCCTTCGTTTTAAAATTTCTAGGCTGTCTCCAAATGAGACATCTTCAGATGGTGACTGTGGGGACCTTTCCCCCTCATCGAAATCTGTGTCCTCAGTAACTGATCCCTGGGAGGAATGCAAATGCTTCCTCTTGCACTTCTTTTACTGAGGGACCTCTTCAGGGAGGATAATCTGGGGAGATATCAGAAGATGACAGAACCTGAGTCTGAGAAACCTGAGACTTCAGCACCCACTGTCCCAGTGGAGAGGCAAGAGGAATAATCGAGCTAGAGGAGGTGCCTGTTCCGCGGAGGAAGGCACTGACTGAGTCACCATAAGAGAGAAAGCCCTATCCATAGCCTCGAAGGTCGGCCCCTGAAGAGGGAAGGGAGCCCAGATCTGAGATAGACTGCCTCCAGACTAGGATCACTCCCCACTCCAAAGAACTGACCCTCGAGACTGATGCTGGTGCCGAACTAACCCAAGCCAAAGCCCTGAGGAGCAGACACAGCTCCAAAAAAAATGGAGACTTGCCCCCCCCCCCCCCCGGAACAGACTGGCTCTGGGAGGTCTCCGGTTCCAAAACCACTAAAGAGCTCAGGGGGGCTACCGGTTCCGAAGATGTGAATATCTCCGGAACTGATATAGTCGGTGCCGGGAGAACTAGAACAGACTACTCTAAGACCCTGGAGGAGGTTAGAGGAGGGGTAGTTAACAGAATAAAGGAAGGCTCGGTTCCAAGACCCAAAGGGGTCGGACCTGAAAGTCCTCTAGTCCATAAAATTTTATTCACCAGCCACTCAACATCAAGTTCAGAATGACTTTTGGTGGAGCTTATTGTTGATGGGGACTTAGGCCTCTGCAGAAAAACGTCTGCAAACTCTCCAGCAAAAGGGTCAACTGAAGGAGAAAAAGAAGTTATGTACCTACCATAACGTTTCATGTTAGTTGTCTTCATCTCGCCTTCCTTCGTGCTGTTTGGGTTCGGAGCCGATCCTCGGCTCCGACTTGGCCATTTTCTATAGCTTGAGAGCCGTTTACTAGCTCGAGGCTACCCCTTATCCCAGAATGCCCAGCGTCAGCTACCCAGATCTCGTTTGTGATAGCGCACACTAGACATAAGTAGAGTAACCAGTTCCTAAAACTGGTTGTCCAATACACCTAAACAAGGAAGGAGTTATAAATTACCTGGCATGTGAAGTAATAAAAGATGCTCAGCCAGTGACAACAAAAGGGAACTCCTCACAATCCTCTAGGAAGGGGGAAGGAGGGAGGGACGCAAGAAGGAAGGCGAAATGAAGACAATTAACATGGAACATTATGGTAGGTACATAACTTCTTTATGTTAAGTTGTCCATCTCGCCTTCATTCTTGCTCTTTGGGACAGCGTCCCTAGCACCTAAAATCCCGTTTGGCTCATTGGAACAAATTCTTCAGAACAGTAGAACCAAAGGAATCTCTGCTCCGGCAGACCATATCTACCTTGTAATGAGAGATAAAAGTGTGGGGGTTTGCCCAAGTGGCAGCTGCACAGATTGAGTCTATGGGCAACCTAGACTGAAAAGCTATAGAGGTGGCTAATGCTCTAGTGGAACGACCTTTTGGTTTACCTGGTAGCTCTTTATTTCGTAACTGATATATAAAGGCAACTGTATCAGATAACAATCTGGATGGGGTCACTTTAGAAACTGGAAGGCCTTGTTTGTTGAAAGCATAAGAAAGAAATAACTGGTCTGACTTTCTTAATTCCTTAGTTCTATGGAGGTAAAAACGCAATTGTCTGTGTACATCCAATAATTTCAAGGACTGGGGCTGAGAAAGGATCCAAATTTCTATATTCTGCCCAGTAAGAAAACCGTTTCCATTTACTAGCATACGTTTCCCTCGTAGTAGACTTACGTGAGGAAACAATAATATCACGGACTGCTGGGGAGATATTGGAAAGCCTGGTTAAGGCTGGAAGTGGAGTAACCAAGCTGTGAGCTGGAGAGTTTGAAGGGATTGGTGCAACCCACCTGACTGATGAATCAGATCATCTGGAACCGGGTCCAGAATCCACAGTTGATCTAGAAGGTGGAGTTGTAGGAACGGGAACCATATTTGTCGAGGCCAATATAGGGCAATGAGGATAATTTTGCAACCCAACGATTTTGCTTTCTGTATGAGTCTTGGAATTAGGGGAAGGGGGGAAAAAACGTAAAGGAGTCCCTGAGGCCAATCGTGGATGAGAGCATCTCTGGGTATATGACCTGGAAGAGGAAGTAGCGAGAAGTAGCTGCTGCATTTGTTGTTGAGAGGAGTGGCAAATAGGTCGTAGCAAGGCTGCCCCCATTTGCAGAAGATAAGATCCGCAACTTCCTGATTCAGAGACCACTCATGAGGCATGAGGATAGCTCTGCTGAGCTTGTCCGCTATAACGTTGGATTTCCCAGGGATGTGCGTTGCTATCAGAAAACGTTGGGAGGAAATTCCCCATTGCCACAGTCTGAGTGCTTCTCAACACAAGGGGTAAGACCTGTTGCCCGTTTGGATTGCAATGGTCCCGGAAGGAAGAGAGTCTTGAAGGGCTTGCAACGCTAGCAGAACCGCTCTCATTTCTAGGACACTGATATGCAGATAGTACTCGTGAGGTTGCCAAGTGCCTTGGACTGTCCTGCCTAGATAATGCCCCCCCCATCAGGGAGGCGTCCGTGGTCACTGCGGCTACCGGAGGGGGTTGTATGAATGGTCTGCCCTGAATTACTAGTGGAGAGACCATTCACCAAGAAAGGTGCCTTTAGCATGTTTCTGTGATCAGGAAAATGTGAGACATGGGTAGTTCCTGGAAAGACCACTGCGTGAAAAGAAGCCACTGAAGGATTCTCATGTGGAAATGCGCTAATGGGACAAGAAGAATGGCAACTGCCATGGAGCCTAGAACTTTGAGGACATGTCTGACTTGAAACCCTTTTGTTCTGCATTAGAATTAACACTTGTTGACGAATAGTGGAAACTCTTTCCTGTGGTAATCTTGCAAACTTTTTTTTTGTGTTTAATTCTGCTCCTATGCATGTAATAGACTGACAGGGCAAGGCAGATTTTTCGAAATTTATGGTAATGCCTACTTGAGTGCATGATGTGACTGTATAATCCCGTGCCTCTAAGAATTGACGCCTGGTGGTAGCAGTCAGGAGCCAGTCGTCTAGATAGGGAAACACCTGGAATCCTTGACGCCTCAGGTGACCCACGACTACTGCCATACACTTGAACACCCTGGGGGCTGAAGTGAGACCAAAGGGCAGAGCTATGAACTGGTAATGAATGGCCCCTACCTGGAAGCGAAGAAATCTCCAGGACTGTCTGTCCATCTTGATATGGTAGTACGCGTCCTGAAGACCTATCAAGCACATCCAATTGTCCTGACCCAGAAAAGGGAAAATGGACTGCAGTGTCACCATCCTGAACTTTTCTTTTTGTACAGATTTCTTCAAACTGCTGAGATCCAGTATTGGTCTCCAGTCCCCTGTCTTTTTTGGTACTAAAAAGAATCTTGAGTAAGTTCCGGATCCTAGCTGGTCTGCAGGGACTTCTTGAATGGCTCTTTTTTCTAGCGGTCTTGAAACTTTTGTAACTGCTTGATCTCTTAGATTGGGTGGGACATCTGGGATGGGCTTTTGCGATTCTATGGGGATTGATGGAAGGGAATTTTGTAACCTCCGGATATGATGGACAGTACCCATTTGTCTCTTGTTATATTTTGCCAGGCTTTTGGGTACAGCGAAAGTCTTCCCCCGACTGCCTCCAGAGGTGAGCAGACAGGCAACCCTTCAGGGATGCTGGAAGGGTTTGGCAGAGAAAGTTTCTCTGTCACTCTGGTTTTGTGGTCCCCCACTGCCACGAGGGCATCTGTTATTGTTGTTTCCTCCTCTGTCCCGGGGGAAAAATCACCATGTGTTGTCAGGCAAGGGTCCCTGGGATTTTCGGAACCACATCTTTGCACTCTTTTGACCCTTGGGATAAGGTCTGGAAGGAGTGGAAAAATGGACTCCCACGGCAGAGAGAGTCTTGCCTTCCTGGTCAACGTGCCTTTCACCTGAGGCCCAAAGAGAAAGGAGCCATCAAAGGGAGTATTGGTGAAGGACGCTCGAAAGGGTTCTGCAAACTGACACAGCCACATCCAAGCATGTCTCCTGAGAGCCACACCTGTCCCTGCAGCTCTGCTCGCTTCATCGGCTGCATAAGAAATCAGCTTCATGGAGGAGTTAACTATGGAATTAAGAGTCGCAAGCTGAGAAGCTACTTTGGCTGGTGCTCCCTCAGCTGTAGGATCTTGAAGGGCATCTACAAGCTCTTTCAGGAGATCCCTTTGAAGACGTGTAAAATAGCATAGATAATTCAGGGACCTCATTGAAAAGGTCGCTGAAGCAAACATTCGCTTTCCATATCTGTCCATCGTCCGAGACTCTTTGTTCGGAGAATGAACAGATGAAGAGGTCTCTGCTAACTCTTTCTTGGTGGCTGCTGCTACCACCATGGCATCAACGGGCACACCTTTGGAGAGAAATTGCTTGTTCTGGGGGGCTGTAATAAATTTGTTTGGTCTCCTCGGAGTAGGTTCCACAGAATCTGGAGCTGACCAAGCCTTTCGAGCCAATACAGACATGAGTGGATCGAAAGGAGGAGATACCCAGGAGGTGGAAGGTCGGGTACCGAATGCGTCCAGGTATACAGACTCGTCCTCAGTAGAGGCTAGGGAAGTCCAGTCCCTCCTCTGTCTAAGCATTTCAAGGATGTCCGAAAAGGAAATTTCTTCAGAGGGAGACCTTGGGGACCCTTCCGATTCATCCATGTCTGTATCTGAAGTGACAGCCTCAGGGGGAGTCTATGTGCTTCCTCTTGCACTTCTTCCGGGGAGGCTTCGGAAAAAAAGGGATCAACCAATGGGGTGTCCTGGGGCATAGGTTCCCTAAGCTTGGGGTCTGGAAGAGGAGTAGAGGTTGGCACAGACACCAAGAGGAGAGGAGCCGATGGAGCTGGCAGTAGAGCTGTCTCAGGGGACAGCACACTCCGCATGACGTCGAAGGCGTCCCGACCTCTAGTCAGAGAAAGCACCGGCTCCGAAGAAACAGGAGTCTTTCTCTGCGTCGAGAAAGACGGCTCTGAGGCCGATGTTGGAGCCGAGCTCACCTGCGCCGAAGCTCCGAAGGGGAAAACAGGGTCGGACAAGGGTCCGATGCCACCCCCCCCCCCCCTGGAGCCGGAGAGAGAGCCTCGGCGCCCAGATCCCTCGAAAGAAGGTAGAATACAGGTAATCGGAGCAGACGTCGGAACCGAAGGAGAGATGATTATCGGCACCGACTGTTCTACTACCTGCGGATCCATGGTCTCCGGCTCCGAGCTAAATGTAGTCAGAGGAGAAATAGAGGCGATTGGAGCAGATACCTGTTGAGGTGGGCTGGACAGAATTTTTGCTAGTGCCTGTGACTTAAGCAACCTACTTAGTATTCTCTCCACATCATGATCCAATAATCTAGAGGATCGAGAGGAGTGGGAAGAATGATGTCTAGGTTCACTCTGTAACAAAGGTGACTGTGGTGCCGAGTGGATGGACTCTAAGGATGGAGACCACAGTCTCTTATGACTCCAAGACAGCTCCGAAATAGCAGATGGAGCCGGAGGAGTTGTCTTGTCGGTGCCAGCCAGTACCGACATACTTGGTTGGTCAAGTAAAGGAGTCGGCTCCGAAGGTGGAGCCGACGGCTTGACAGACTTAGGGGATTTCGCTGGCTGAGTACTTTTAGCTGGGGAATCCTGAGGCTTTAATAATCCCTGAAGGATTAATTTGTTTTTGCACTCCTGCAGGACCCGTGGACTAAAAGCGTGACATATAGAACAGGAGTCCTGCAGGTGAACAGCGCCCAAACAATATACAGAACTAGTGTGCCCATCTGTCAGGGACATTTTCTGACAGCATGAGTCACACTTTTTGAAGCCCGATACCTTGGTATCTTTAGGCATTACAGTAACAACAACCACAACAACTATAATGAAAAGCTATACTACAAAAAACAAGAACAAAGACTTTTTTTTTTTTTTTTTTTTTTTTTTACAGTTAAGGAATAGAAGGAAAGCCTCTAATTTAAACGGCTATCCTAGGGGGCAGGGGAGGGGCCTCTCTAATTTAAACGAGTTCAAGGAAACAGAAGGCCTGAGAGTTATGGAGCGACGGCCATCAAAGCTAAAAAAAACACAAGAACGCAATAAGGGATAAAGGAATATTATCTAGACAAATACTTGACAAACTTTGAAGAATAAACAACCATATATAATAGAAAAAAGATTATACTAAGCCTGAGCCAGTAAGGAAGCAACCTCGCAGCCGAAGCGGCAAATGAGATCTGGGTAGCTGACGCTGGGCATTCTGGGATAAGGGGTAGCCACGAGCCAGTAAACAGCTCTCGAGCTATAGAAGATGGCCGAGTCGGAGCCAAGGATCGGCTCCGAACCCAAACAGCAATAATGAAGGCGAGATGGACAACTTAACATTCAGTTGTTCTAGGAAAATTGTCTTTAGTCACGGTAGGTGAAGCAGAAATTGTTTCCTGAACAGCGCCTTCAAAGCCGAAAGACTTGATACAGCATTCGGTGATGGGAGTAGTTGTCGACACCAGTGGCTTAGAGGCAGACGCCTAAGGTTCCTTAGACAATTTTGGAACACAGAGTCTCAATTTATTTGCCTTCAGAACCGACAGACAAGTCAAAACTGAGACGCTTCTCTTCTTTCCTTTGTCCACTGAAGAAGACGAAGGGGAGGAAATGTCAGTTTCTGCTTTGTCCACAGAAGATAAGGCTTCACTGAAGGCCAAGGGAATCAAGCCTTTCAAAATAAGTTTATTGCACCTTTCAACAAGGGCTCAGTGACTGAACCCATAACATATGGTGCAGTCCTCTTGTAAATGAATGGGACCCAAGCAATATATGCAGACAGAATAGAAATCAAGCGATAGAATTTTGTGGCTGCACTTCTGCCATTTTTAAAAGCCAGAGGGACCTTTGCCTTTTCAGCCATGTCAACAAGAAAAATCTACTGCCAGAAGACAGCCACTCACACAGAAGGTTTTGAAGATACCAGGAGAGTGGAAAAAGCCAAGATTTTTTAAACAGAAAAGGGGGGGGGACTATCAACAATGACAGTCAGAGAAAGTACACTAATGTGTACAGGGATAAGAACTAGCAAGAAGAGTGAGGGAGGGGAAACTATCAACGACTGATAGTTAAGGCAAATACACTAACGTGTAAAAGAAAAGAGCATCAGCAATGATACTATAAAGCTACTCTGTGTAAGAAACATTAAGGTATAGAACGCTAAAGACGAGAGAGAGAAACAAAGAAATCTCTGAGAAATAATAAACCAGCTGAAACTCGAGAGCACTGTAAAATGCAACCATTTTGGAATGCGGCAAAAGCGATCTGAGGTAACTGTGAGACAGGCATTGTAGGTAGAGGTGAAGCTGGAGAGTTTTTGGCTGCCACGAGCTGCAGTAACGGCAGAGTCGGTTCTGATATTGGAACTGAACCCATGTGTCAAGGATAAATGAAGACCGACATCAGACTGTTCATTTTCCAAGAAAGAAACTTTGTATCCCATTTGTTGGCTGGTTCAAAGGGTTTCTGAGGTAACCCCTAAAGGACCACCATCAGATCCCAAGTATAAGAGCTATTCTTTATTGGAGGTGTAGGGAGGAGAAAGTACAGTTGTGTACATTTACCATAAATGTAGACGTTCGAGTGTATTCTCTGTTGCAGTCATCACATTTGGGTTATCCCTGCCAGGGTAGCCCTCAGTCGGCCTGAATACCAGAGGGTTAGCATTTCTGCGTCAGTTGCTGTCGCTTCAGGACTGTTGTCAGTAGTACAAAGTAAGGCAGCCGACCAATTACATCAGTTTTTCTTGCCCTGTCAGGAGCCCCCAAGTGGGTGCCAGGAAATGGTGGAAGAACCCTACCAGTAGAAAGTAAATACCAAAAAGTTCCTTGTATTGAGAGAGAGAGAGAGAAATGGGGATAGAGGGAGGGAAACATGGACTGCAACAGTGAATACACTCGAACATCTACATTTATGGTAAGTGTACACAACTGTACTATGTTCTTTGTGTTTCACTGTTGCAGTCATTATATTTGGATTGATTCCCAAAGTTGAGGAAAAGGGTGGAGGCAGTCAAGAAGACTGGGGGCTAGCTAGGATGCCCTGCAAGACTGCAGTGGCAAAGCCTGCCCTGGATTTGGAGAAGCTAGGCAGGTGGTAATACTTGGTGAAGGTATGAACAGACGTCCACATGTAGCAGCCTCCAGGATGTCCCTGGTGGGGACTCCTCTTGAGGAAAACTGTAGAGGTGGAGGTTGTTCTGGTAGTGAGAGTTCTGACACCCTTAGGGGGAGGTTTCCCATGTTGCTTGTAGCAGAAATGGATGCAGTGTGCTACTCATTTAGAATTGGTTTGCTTGGATATGGCTTTGCCCTCTGCTCCTGCAGCAAAGCTGACTAACAACTGATTAGCCTTTGTGAATGATTTAGTCCTGTCTAGATAGAATCTGAGCTGTCTGTGCACATCTACAGAGTGTAATATTCTTCCCCCCCCCCCTTGTTTTGTGGGTTAGAGAAAAAGGTGGGCAAATGAATGGATTGGTTGAGAGCCACACTGGACACCACTTTTGGCATGAAGGATGGGTTAGTCCTGAGGGAGATCCTGTCAGCATGGAAAATGATAAAGGGCTCTACAGCCATTAGTGCTTGTAGCTCGGATACTCTTCTTGCTGAAGTAATAGCCAGAAGCAAGGTTGTCTTCCAAGAGACAAACTAATTCTGATGAAGCTGCTGGTTCAAAGGGGGCAGGGTGAGTTTCTTTAACACAAAGTTTAGGTCCCAAGCTGGCATAGATGCTCTTCTTGGTGGCTTCAGGTTGCTAGCCCCTCTGAGGAACGGTTTGATGAGAGGGTGTGAGAAAAGTGGTTGCTCAATGCTGAAATGAGCAGAGATTGCAGAGGCATGAATTTTAATAGAGGAAAAAGACAGACCCCTGTGTAGTAGGTCAGCTAGGTAATCCAGGATGACAGGTAGGGAGGGCTGTGCTATATCGGCTCCCTTAGCATGGATCCAGTTGCAGAACCTTTTCCATTTTGCAGCATAAGACTTTCTAGTGCTAGGGCTTCTGGCCTCACGTATAACATCTAGAACCTGTTTACGGAGATTGGCAGCTTGTACAGTGGTCAGGGAATAAGCCAGGCTGCCAAACTGAGGGTCTGCAATTGGGGATGCATGAATTCTCCTTCCGTCTGGGTCAGGAGTGTTGGGATCTGAGGGAGATGCCATGGTGGCAGAGGGGACAGGCTGTGTAGCAGTGGGTATCAGTGCTGGCATGGCCAGTCTGGGGGCAATCAGGATTGCTCCTGGTTTTTCCTCCTTTATTTTGAGCAGTACCCTGGTAATGAGAGGTAGTGGGGGAAATGCATATACCAAGAGGCTGACCCACTGGAAAGACAGAGCACCCACTTTCTAGGCCCTGCAGCAAGGCTTCCTGGTACAGAACTTGCTGAGCTGATGGTTGGAGTGGGAAGCAAAGAGGTCTACCTTCGGGGCGCCCAATTTCTGAGTTATTAGGGTGAAGGTTCTTTGGTTTAACTGCCACTCGTGTGGACCCAGAAGATTTCTGCTTAAGTTGTCTGCCAGAGAGTTTAGAGAGCCTGGCAGGAATTGTTCTAACAGGTGTAGTTGCATGGCTGAGGCTGTGTGCCAACTGGTGATGGCGAGCCTGCATAGCGGGTAGGAGCGAGTCCCTCCCCGCTTGTTGATATACCACATCACTGTGGTGTTGTCTGTTTTGATCAGTAGACCCCCTTGGGGAGAGAAGGGGTCTGAAAGCTGTCAATGCGTGCTGGACAGCTAACACCGCTTTTTGGTTGATGTGCAGATGTATTTGATGTGGGCTCCATTGGCTCTGTATGCACCTGCTGTTCGGGTGTGCACCCCAGGCATAGTCTGATGCGTCTGTGGTGAGGGTCTGGGCGGCATGGGGTGGTGAGAAGGGTAGCTCTTGTTGTGGTAGCATGCTGCTGCCCACAAAGGAAATCTTTCCTTAGCCAAGGTATCAGAGTGTTGACACCAAAGGCTTTTTAGGTACCATTGTAGTTTCCTCATATGCAGTTTGGCATATGGACCGAGTAGAATGCAAGATGCCACAAACCTCAGAGCTTGCAGGATTTTCCTTGTGGATAACTGGGGTCTGGTGGCTAGTTGACAGAAATAGGCTGTCGAGTAAGTTTGCTTTTCTGGTGTAAAGAATGCCATCTGGGATGCTGTGTCCAGGCTTGCTCCCAGGAATACAATTTTTTGGGTGAGTACTAGTTTGGATTTTCCGTTGACAGTGTACCCTAGGGAGGTCAGTAGGTCCTTTACAAAGGCCAGTTGCTTGAGCAGCTTTTCCTGTCTACCTGAATTAGGCAGTCGTCTAAGTATGGGTAAATTTGAATATTTCTTTGCCTGCAAAAAGCAATGGCGGGAGCCAGGCATTTTGTGAAAACTCTGGGAGCAGTAGATAAGCTAAAGGGAAGTGCAGGGAACTGAAAGTGCAGAGATCCTGTCCTGAAACGATATTTCCTGCAGGATTCCCTGATTGGGATGTGTAGGTAGGCCTCTTTTAGGTCTAGGGTGGCTAATCAAGCATCCTTGGACAGCATAGGTAGCTGCTCCTGAAGGGTGAGAATTTTGAATTTTGGTATCACCAGGAAGGTGTTTAGAATGGATAAATCATGGATGGGGCGCCAGGTGACCTCTTTTCTGGTACCTGGAAGAGCCTGGAGTAGAAACCTTAGCCTATCTGTTTTGCAGGAACGTGTTCTATTGCCCTCATGGAGAGTAGGGAAAGAACTTGCTTTCTGGCCTCTGCCCACTAGTTTGGAGGTAGATCTGGGAACTGTTTTGGGGTTGGTAGAGTGCGGAAAGAAAATTTGTATCCCTGGTACACTATGTTGAGGACCCAGCAGTCGCTGGTAATGGTGGCCCAGGTGTTGTGTGGAAGGAGAGTTTTCCTCCAAGGGGCAAGTGCAGGTGGGCAGAGGGAGGGGGTGGAAGTGGAGAGTCATTGAGAGTTCTTACCATGAGGGGGTGGCTTTGCACTCCCTGGTTTAGAAGTGGAGGTACTCCATTGCTTTGATCTCTGCACTCCCTGTGGCTGTTGTCTGGGAGGGTCTGCTTCCCCAAGGTCTGAGCTGAACTGACCTGGAGGGGGAAGGAAAGGACCACTGCTTGGAGGGGCAATGCCTACTGAACCTGGGTGGCTGGACCTGCAGGAAATCCTTAACTGTCTGCATAGACTTAGATTTTTCTTCCATCTTTAAGACCTCCTCTGCCTTGGTGCCAAATAAGATGTCTTTGTAAAAGGATGCATCCAATAGTTTAGATTTGACATGGTCTGGCGAGGGCTGTTCCTTAAGCCAAGCATGCCTTCTAAGGACAGAACCGGTGATTGCTGCCCTGCAAGATGCTTCTAGGGCATCAAAACCACAGTGTAAGGTGTGCTTAGTTACTTGACTTGCAGAATGCATTAAATCTTGCAACTCATTTTCTGTACAAGCAGGAAAACTTGATATTTTTTGTTTGAGGAGTTCCATGGTATGCTGCTGGAATTTTAGCATATGGAACTGACAATTTAGTGCTCTGATAGCAAGAGTAGCAGAGGTGCATACTTTTTTACCCCATCTGTCTAATACTCGGGAATCCATATCTGAGGGGGTAAGATTCTTAGCAGAGGTTGCTGTAATTCCTTTAGGCCCATGAGAAATTACCTCAGGGTCAGCAATAGGATTTTTAAAAAGAAATTTATGAGAGTCAGGGGTTTCCTGGGAGCAGGAGGGAGGGTGTCAGGAGTCAAACTAGATTCCATGAAAACATCATCCACAACATCCAGGACAAGAGGAATGGCCAGGGGTCTGTGCTGTGGAAGACCTAAAATTTCCCTGAGTCTCTCTAGATTGAGGGTAGTCCTGACATTCCCATTGGAAATGCTCCCTTAAAGTATGAAGGGTTTCCCCAAAGAAAAAATCTTCGGGTGGAGAGGCTGAAGGAATGGATTCCTCTGCATCAGAATCCTCATAAGCAGAGAGGGATTGCATGTCTTCATATTCAGAGTCATAGGACTGCTGTACAGATAAGACTACTGGGGACAAATCTCTTTCTTTTGGAAGGGGTAGCTTGGCTTCCCCTGATCAACATTATAAGGTCTTCCGACATTTTAAGCATTTGAGACTGAGGCAAGGAAGCAGATGCCTGAAATGGGGTTGTCGGTTTCTTGGGTGTAGTTCATACCCTAGGCCTTAGAATCTCAGTAGTTTTCTAAAGAACAGAAAACGCGAAAGAAGTCATTGGTTTGTGTCGAGAATTGGTAGTGAGAAGTACTTCCCCAGAAGCCGGTGCCTGCTCAGTGGCTGTGGACCCATCCAAGGTAGAGACAATTGCAGAATCCTTATTCAATGAATAGTCTTGCAACATACCAGACTCCGAAAGGGTCTCAGTAGCAGCCTGCGAATCCACAGAAGCGGGCATCAGAACTGACGACTAACTTAACGGAAGCATTGTCGGTAGTTTTGGACCTGTGTGGTCTGTCTCTGTCTTTATCCTTACATTTTTTCGGAAGTTCTGATGTCAGATGGCTTACCAAAGCTTATCTAGCTTCTATAAGGGCCCGACGACGTATAGTTCTGGAGATGAACAAAGCACAAAAGTGACAGCGGGAGACGTCGTGGTCTGGGCCTAAGCAAGTGACGCAGTAAGAATGAAAGTCTTGGTGTGGTATTTGCTTTCCACAGGCGAGACAATTGTTAACTTTTTCTGATATCAGTTAGAGCAAGAAAAAAGGATTCCCAATGGGGTACTTAGCTTTGGAAGACTTCAACTTCAATTCGGAAAACGAAACTGAGGTAGCGGCCGACCGGCACTCATGCGAACTGCTTCTGCTTCAGGCTGTTCGGCAAGAAAGACTGATGTAATGGTGTCGGCTGCCTTACTTTATACTACTGACGACCTGACATCAGTACTGAAGCGATAGCAACAGACGCAGAAATACTAAGTCTCTGGTATTCGAGCCGACTGAGGGCTACCCTGGCAGGGATAATCCAAATGTGATGACTGCAACAGTGAAACACGAAGAACATCTCCCTTCATGAAAGCTTTACATAATCTGGAAGATGCCAGAGAGAATGATTAACTTCCAGCATGGAAGTTGGAAATGGCTGCCAACTGAAGTTTAACAGTAGAAAAGCTAGTGTCTTCCTTAAAGAGAGTAGTGAGAAAAATAAGAATGGTCAAAGTAGGTGCTAAAAAGGGGTCAATATTTGGTTTGGAATCCCAGATACAGAATCTTTTCCATTTGTTTCTGTAGACTTTCTTAGTGAAAGCCTTCTGGGAGGCCAAGATGATGTCATGAACTGGGGATACGAGCCTGGACTGTTTAACGATCAGTGTAAGTGGAGAAACTATGTGGTCAGCTTGAAGGGGTGAAGATTGGGATGCTGAATTCCTGCTGGATGAGGAAAGGAGATCCTGAGTGGGCTTCAGAATCCATCAAGGACATTTCAGTGAGACCAGAGGAAGGAAAACCATATTTGTTGAGGCCAGACGGGGGCAATAAGGATGACTGAGCTCTTCAGCCTGCTTGCCTTCTATAAGTACTTCGGAATCAGAGGAAGACGAGGACAGGCATACAGCAGACTCAGGGGGCCAACTGTGAATCAGAGCATCCCCCGATGACTCCCCTGGAGGGGGATAAGAGCAAATTACTTGCTGCACTTGTTGAGAGGCAAGGCAAAAAGGTCACAGCAGCTGAAGATCATATTCGCTACTGTTTCATCGAGTGAGGAACCAGAACGGACCTGCTGAGTCTGTCAGCTCGTTGATTTTCCCTGGTACACACGCTGCAATGAGAAAGTTGTCTGAAGAGATTGTCCATTCCCAGACCCTCATGGTCTCTCTGCACAATGGGTAGGAATGGGTTCCTCCTTGTTTGCTGATGTACCAGACTACTGACATCTTGTCTGTGTAGACTGCTACAGTCCCTAGAGGAAGAATGTCCTGAAAGGCTTGCAATATTACGAGGACTGCTCTCATCTCTAGGACACTGACATGCAACTTGGTCTCCAAGGGGGACCACATGCCTTGGACCATCTTTTCGAGAAAATGACCCCCCCCCCCCAGTTGGGAAGCATCTGTGGTGAATGTGGCGACTGGGGGAGGAAAGGAGAACAGCCTGCCCAGAAACAGGTCTGACTGGATCCGGCAGCGAACATGACGTTTATAGATTGGAGAGTGTCTTATAGGTTCATTAGTAGGTACTAGGCTATCAGCCCAAGGGCCTACGTAAGCCTAGCCAACAAGGTTCCCTGGCCTACGCCACCCAAGAAAGTTATTTTCCTGTGCCACTGTCGAGCAGAGACACAGAAGTGATCCCCGGGGTGTATTCCCTATTTCCCATCCACTCATCAAGATTTTTCTTGAAGAGTGTTAATGAAGAACTTTGCTTGACATAGATGGGTAGCCTGTTCCAGAGTATGGGAAGTCTCTGGGACAGGTATCTATCCCTCCAGCATGTCTTGTTTATTGTGGTGACAAGGTTTAGATCCCTAGAGGGTGTAGCTCTGAGGGATTGGGATTTCTTTAGGTGTAGCATGTCCAACAGCTCTGGGTTTGACATAACTTTATATGTTAGGCAGAGATCACCTTAGAGTAGGTGATATGCTACGGAGTAAAGCCGGAGTTTTTTGAGGCAGTCAGTGCAGGGCTTTTGTTTGAGGCCAGTAATCCTCGTTGTGAGGTACTTCTGTGGCCTTTCCAGCTGCTGCAGATGTCTTGTGAGGTACATTCCGAAAGGGGCACTGTACTCTATAATGGGTCTAATGAGTGTCGAGTAGAGGGGAACAATGACCTCTTTTTTCCTGGATGAGAACCCTTTTATGATGAGGTGTGCCATGTAGGACTTCCTGACTACTGTGGCGATGTGACTATCAAAGGACAGAGTACTGTCCACCTGGGTCCCAAGGTCTCATCACACATTCGGTGTTAAGTAAATTGCTGCCTATGTGGTAGTTCATGGGTACAGAGTTTTTACCAAAGGGGATAACACTGCACTTTTTGGCATTGAGCTTGAGGCCATGGCTCTGACACCAGGCATCCGTCTCAGCGAGGCCCTTCTGTAGGATGTCCACATCATTTGGGGACTTGACTATGGCTCCTAGTTTGCAGTCATCTGCGAACTTCAGCCAGAGGCCTTCTGTGTTAGCCTGTACTTCAGAGAAGTAGATACCAAACAGGAGAGGTCCCAGGACGGAACCCTGTGGTACTCCACTTGTCATTGCTTTGAGGTCAGCTTTGGAGTCTACAACTTTTACAGTGTGGGTTCTGTCAGTGAGCCAGTTGGCAACCCATCTTGTGACGTAGGGATTTATACCTAGTTTAGTGAGTTTAGCTATAATTCCAGAATGGGGGATGGTGTTGAAAGCCTTGGCGAGGTCAAGATAGGATGTGAACCCCCCGACCCTCATCTACGGCTTTGGTGACTGCCCGTCAATCAGGTTCAGGCGGCATGATCTGCCTTTCACAAACCCAAACTGGGTGGGATCCAGAGTTTGGAGGTTACCAATTTCTTTGTTTATGAGTTCCATGATGATACGTTCCATGGCCTTGCAGACCAGGATCATCAGGCTAATAGGTCGATAGTTCCCCAGGATCAGTGGTGGCTCCCCCTTTGTGGAGTGGGATAACTGTTGCTGTGCGCCATTCAGTGGGCACGAAGCCTGATGTGAGGCCATTATTGAACATGGTGCTTAAGTGGGGAGCCAGTTTGTTCTGAAGTTCGTGTAAAACGCAGCCTGGGACGTTGCCCGGTCCCATGAATGCTGTGTTTTTGGCTTTAGAGAGTGCAGCTTTTACCTACGTAGCTGTGACTACATGGACTCTGCATTCTTCCTGTAAATATATGGGCCTTTTAGAGGGTGAGGGGGGGGGGGGTGAGGGGGGGGGTAAAGTTAGCACTGAACCTATCTGCCAGGATGGTGACAATATCAGTTGGTTCTGTAACTTTCGTGCCGTTGTGCTGTAAATCAGAGCAGATCTAGGTGTTGCCATTGAGATTCTTGACATAGCTATAGAATGCTTTGTGGTTGTCCTTAGAATGAGTGGCAATTTTGTTTTCGTAGCTAGTTTTGGAGGATCTTATAAGGGATCTCAGCTTCTTACTGAGGCTGACCAGGGAGCTCCTTCACTCATGGGATTTTACTCTCTTTTGCAACAGTTTCTTCCTTCTGTTGTACAGTTTGTTTATGGCAGGGGACCACCAGATTGGCTTTCTTTTTTTGGAGGATAGCGTCTTGGGTTCTCTTTGGGATAACACGATCCATGCACTCGTGTAAGTGCTTATAGTGTGCATTTGTGTAGGATTCAGCAGCTGTAACTGTACTGTCCCATCTGCATGGGTGTCATGAAGTTCACCACTTCTGTCTTAAGAAGCATGAAGTTGGCTTTGGAGAAATTCTTTACCGTGGTTTCCTTAATGGGGGGTGGGGGCGGGATTTGGATAATCAAGGGTCATTAACTTATGGTTGGATCAGACGAACGAGGAGTTGACTTCAGGTGTGGAACACCGGTCACTCATGTTGGTAATGACTAGGTCTGGGATATTGTTGCCCCTGGTGGGGGTGTGGATAAGTTGATCCAGGGCATTGGAGTTTATGAATTCCAGAAAGCGTTGAGCTAAGGAGTTGGTACACGAGTAGCTTTCCCAGTTAATGGTGGGGTAGTTGAAGTTGCCCATTATTAGGGTGTTTGGTTGAACCCTAATATTTTCCAGTACATCAAGAAAAGAGGAGTGGGAATCCTGGGGCATGACGGGAGATCTGTAGCAAGCTACAATTTGGATTGCAGTTTTGCCCAGAGTTAGTTGCACTTGGATAACCTTGGATGCATTATGCTGAGCAACTAGCCTGGAGGTGTGGATATCCTTAATGAATATGGACACACCTCCGCCTTTGGTGTTTCTGTCCAGGTTACATGGGCGAAAAGTGTGGTACGAGTTATAGCCTGGCAGTGCAGAGGTACTCTCTGGAGCCTTGAACCAGGTCTCAGTCACTGCACAGATATCTATGTTCTCCATTTTAAGGAGTGCATTTTGAGATTTAGACTTCTAGCATTGAGTAGCATTACCCTCAGTTGTTGCTTGCCTGTTCCTGTTACGGTGGTGAACTTGTTATTTGAACCTTGCCTAAAAAAGGCACTATAGGGGCAGCAAGAGCCGTAGCCAGTATCCGGAATCCCAGGGGAGACAGGTGCAGGCCATTTGAGTCAAAGCATAGTGGTCTGTCGACCATGTCATCCCAAGCAGGTAGATACTGGATCCCCTTAGAATGACACCAGAAGCTTATCCAACTGTTGAAGTCAATCATTTTGTCCTTGTACTGTGGTATCATTCTAGGCGATGGCAGAATGCTACTCAGGGCTAGGGTCATACCTGCCTGGGCTACAAGATCAGAGAGCTCTTCCAGGTCTCTCCATGTAGTCCAGGGAGGTACGTCTCAGGTCATTCACACCAACATGGACAATGACATATGGAAATGATAGAGGCTGCCAATGTGCACTGAAGGATTCGTATAATGAATCTTGGTAGATGAACCAGAAGAATTGCAGCTGACATTGACCCACGAGCTTGTAGCACTAGTTTTGCTGGAGGGGATGGATGAGACAGTATGGCCCCGCACCTCATTTCTCAATGATGTGATGTGATGCAATGAAGAGGTAATGATACCACTTGAGTCATAGTATTCAGTTGAGTTCCTATAAATTCCAGAGTCCTTACAGGATTCAGGTTCTATTTGGCATGGTTTATTCAGATGCCTAAGGAGTTGGAGATCTGAAGCAAGTAATCTCTGGCTCGGAGAAGCTGATGCTTGGTTGGGGTGGCGAGGAGCCAACTGCAGAGACAGAGGAAACACCTGGTATCCTTTGAGTCAAGTGAGCTGCCATGCATTTGATGAACACCCTGAGAGGCTGTAATGAGCCCAAAGGGCAATGCCATGAATTGTTAGTGGCTGTCTCTCAGCTGAAAGCATTGGTGTCTTCTGGAGTGCCTGTCTAGTTTGATGTAATGGCACACATCCTGGAGATCTATACAGCACACCCAATTGTACTTGCACAAAAGAGCCAGGATGGACTGAACCGTAACCATTTGGAAATTTGACTTCTTTACATCCAGGTTCAAACTGTTTAGATCCAAAATTGGTCTCAGGTCCCTTGTTTTCTCTAGCACTAAATAGGAGGATGAGTAAGTTCCAAATTTGATCTTTCAGGTGGGACCTCCTGTAGCAGCTTTTGTATTTCTTGAGCTGTGTATTTCTTCTGACTGGGTGGAATGTCTGGGAATTTCTTTATCTGTCAGGAGGTGAAAGGGAAAAGAGTATGTAGTAACCTCTGGATATGATTCTTAGTACCCACAAAATTTCTTGTGCTGTTTTTCCAGAAATCCAGGTGCAAGGAAAAACAACCCTCGACTGCTTCTAGATGTGGACAGTCAAGCAACGTCTCAGGAGCACTGATATCAGAGTTGTTGTCTCTGAAGCACTGATTCTGCAGACCCCCTCTGCCCCTGGGGTGATGTCTTTTAATGAAACTTGCTCTGCCTCTGGAGGAAGTATCCCCATGCGAGTCATGAAACGGTCCCAGAGATTTCCAGAACCACATTTTCTTACCACCCTACTGGCTCTTACAGTATGCATGTTGAGGGGTAGAAAAATTGATTCCAATGGCAGACAAGGAACCTTTCCCTCCTGTTCATTGTGGGTGAGTGTATCTTTCACTGATAGCCCGAACACAGAGCCATCAAAGGGGGCATTAACAAATGATGCCTTAAAGGGCTCCATGAAGTCGCATAACCTCATTAAGGGAGGCTTCCTAATGGCTATACCTGAACCAGCTGCTCACGAGGCGCCCTCCACCACATGGGAGGTCAGCCTCATTGATGCACAGGAAATGGACAGAGAGTGGCCAGTTGAGGAGACCCCTTCTTGAGGTCCTCCGCAGACATGGACTCAGAGTTTGAAAGCTCCTTTGGTCAAATCTCTCTGCAAACGAGTGACGTTTTCTGGTAGTTCAACGACCTCAGCGTAAATGTAGTTGAGGTGTAAACACGCTTTCCAAATCTGTCGGTGGATGGACAGAGGAGCTTTGTTCAGCTAGCTGCTTCTTAGTGGTTACCGCCACAACTATGGCATCAACTGGGATTCCCTTGCTCCAGTGAGGTCTACCTGAAGGAGGATTAAACTTGTCCAGGCGCTTGGGGATGGGCTTGACAGTGTCCAGTTCCTTCCAAGCCCGGCGGGAAAACAGGTCAATAATTTCATCCATTGGGGGGGGGGTCACCAAGACGTAGATGGGCCAGACCCGAAAGCCACCAGGGACACCGGTTCCACAGGATGTCACTAATGGAGACTTCATCAGGTGGTGATTCGGGGGTGGTGTCCTTTTCCCTCATCAAAACCAGTGCCCTCTATGACAGACTGCATAGGAGGGTCTATGTGCCTCCTCTTACATGTTCTCTTCAGAGGTACCTCTTCCATGAGGTGTTCAGGAGATGTGTCAGAAGGGGGGGGGGGTCCCTCAGGGGAACGTGCATGGAGGCTTCCAGAAGCTGCTGACCTTGAGGAGCAGAAATAATGGGCTCAGAGCTCAGACCCAATGAGGGGTGAGGAGTAGGATCCGAGATTAGACAGGACAGTTCTCTATGTAAAGAAAAGGCCTTTTCTACTACCTGAAAGGCTGACAGATCTGAGGAAACCCTCCACCCCATCAGATGGGATGGGTCCGACAAGGAGGAGCTGAACCCAATCCTTCAGACCCGGCACCGACCTCTTGGATCAGAGATCTGCCTGATCCAAAGTTATTGGAGCAGAACTGGTCAGGGACACTGTTGGAGTCAAGATGGGGAGCTTCCTCTGATCAGATGCAGAATCTCTCCAGGATCTTGGATCCTGGGTCTCCGAAACCGCAGGCTGGATTGGAGAAGGAGACAGTACTGGCTGGGCAGATATACTCACAGATCCGAGAGGGGATGGAGTTGGCCAGACTCCCATTTATATCCGAGCCTTGAAAAATGTCAGCATTATCCTGTCCACATCTGCCCCCGTCAAGCTCCTTGAAAATCTGGATGATGCTGGCCCTAGAAGGCTTCCTTGGGGTTTGAAATAACTGTGAAGGCAGAGCTGACAGGTTTATCTGTTTTGCAGTCCTAACATATGCTGTTTTGAGGCACTGACATTCTTATTCAACTCCACCTATTTTCTCCTCTTGGGGTATTACAGCCTGTGGAACACAAAGATACTAAATGGATAGAAAAAGTAAAAGAAAGAATAAAAAGTTTAAATGTAGAGGATATAAAATTTGATGAAGTAACGGCCAGAGATATTGAAACAAAGTTAAGAAAACTTCCTAAATGGAAACCCCCAGGCCCAGATGCAGTACCTAACTTCTGGCTAAAAGTATTAACAACTAGATCTGAAGATTTAGCCATGAACAAGAAATATTTATATGTGCACCCTGAACAGACACCAGCCTGGTTAATAATAGGAAAAACAATGCTCCTAATTAAAAGCGAACCCGCAAGTTAACCTAAAAATTATAGGCCAATAGCTTGTCTTCCAACAACGTATAAACTATACACTGGAATTGATGCCTACAGAGTTTATAGTCATTTAGAAGAAAACTCAATCTTGGCAATAGAACAAAACAAAATGGTAATAAAAGAAAAGTTATATGGAACCAAGGATCATTTGTTTTTAAAGTCATAACGGAGAACTGTCAAAAGGGGAAGAATCTAAGTATGGCATGGATAGACTACAAAAAGGCATTTGAAAGTATCCCACATTCATGGATAAAAGAGTGCTTAAAAATGTTTAAGGTACACCCTACACTGATTACAACGACCATGAATCACTGCAGTTAAGGCAGGATAAAAGGCAAATTATTACTTCAGGGATAAAGTTTCGAAGGGGGATATTCCAGCATGACTGTCACTGCTGCTCTGTTATCTTACCCTTAATCCATTAAGCTGTCCACTTAACAGCTTAGGTCATGGCTACAGTTTGGTTCCCAGAAAACAACAAAGTGTAATCTTCGTTTTGTAGACTATTTAAAATTCTATAGCTCATTAGATGAGGAACTGAAAGTACAACGGCAAGTTGTCAAAAAAAATTTCAGATTGTTTAAGAAATGTCATTTGGGCTTGAAAAATGTGTAAAAGCAACCTTAAAAGCAGCAAAGCTGCAGCATCACAGAAACAGCAGTTTAGGACAGGAATATGATATAAAAGAACTTTAGCAAGAGGAAGTGTATAAATTAGAAACTGATGAGGGATCAATAATGAAACAAACAAATGTGAATAAAACTTAGTAAGGAATATCTTAGAAGACTTAACTTAATACTGAAAACAGTGCTGACATCTAAGAACACAGTTCAAGCTCTAAACCAATTTACTCTTCCTGTCCTAACTTACAGTTTTGGAGTGACTGACTGGCCCAAAAAGGTGTTGGACAGATTGGACCGAAGACAAGAAGGATGCTTCATGCTCAAATGATTTATAACAATCATTGCATACCAAGATGATATATTCCCAGCTCTGAAGGAGGTATGGGCCTCCTCAAAACTGATTACAAGTATAGATCTGCAATCCTGGGACTGCAAGCATATCTACTGACCTCAAGACCCAAAAGTAGTGAAAGTTTTGAAACATGAGGAGAATAAGTCTAAGATGACTTCACTGCTTAGTTTAGCAGAAGCATATCAGCGTCAAGCGGGAATGGAAATTAAACCAGAAGAAGATAAAGATCAGTCAGTATCTGAATGTGCCAAAAAACAAAAGGAAGAATATAAGGTGAAGGATCAGCTGAGAAGGCAAGAAATGTGGAAAATGCATAAATATAGTTTCAAGTACAAAAAACTCTTGGAACAACCTCATGTTGATCAGGACTGAACGCAGGTGTGGTTAAGGAGAAATTAATTTGAACCAAAAGAAGAAAGGTTAATATTAGTAGCTCTACACAGTGGACTACATACGTGTTGGTTTACAAAGTCCATTGAACATGTGGGAGAAACAGATAAATGCAGGGGTTATAAAACAGAATTGGAAACAGTTCTACATCTTGTTGCTGGTTGTGATATATCAGTGGCAGAAGGACTGTATACTGAAAGGCATATTAATGTAGCAAGACTGTTGCATTGGGGATTGTGCAAACACTGCAATACTGAAGTAGCTGAAAACATTGGAAGCATGAGCCAGAAAGCATTACAGAAAATGAAAAAGTTTATATCTCATGGGATCACCCATTACCAACAGTTCAAAAAATAGATGCAAGAAAACCAGTTATAGCAGTCCATGAAAGGAAGACAAAAGTAGCATTGATCACTGAAATTGCTGCATCCAGTTTCGACAGTGTCTTACGTACAGACAAACACCAAGTCATAAAATATCAGGATTGGCAGGCAGAAATGAGGGCAATGAGGAAGGATACCCAGGCAGTTCTAATAGTATGAGCAATGGGTCTTATAAAAAGAAATTACAATCATTCTTAGATAAGCTAGTGACACACACAAGTCTATAGGAACTGCAGGAGTCATTACTAGGCACACTGAGGATGCTGCGAAGAGCACTTCTGGCCAACATCAAAGACCGAAACAATACTAATTTCATGAACTTAAATCATACTTTGACTTAGGAACGGGGTCCATTCCAGTCATGGTATTAGAAACCTAAAAGACTTGGGCGGAAATTAAAAGTGAGGGACCACTGAGTTGCTAGTGTCCATTGAAGAATTAAATAATTTTCCTAACGGAACCAGAACTATCACAGCAGACATTGACCTTAGGCTTGTAGAATAAGTTGAGCTGATGGAAAAGAATTCTGAATAAACTTTTGGAATTGAAATCTATTAGTCTGTATCCTTCATAAAGGAAGGGAGGCAGTCACTGATACTGTATTGAATATGGCCCCTATGAACGCTTACATCTGAGATGGTTCTAGCTGAGATTTGTTGTAATTGATGGTTAATTCCTAGATGACAGCAAACTTAGAATGCATACTCTTGTGCTTTTATCAGAAGATGCCTGGTTTGAGTAGTGATGAGCCAGTCATCCAAGTACAGAAACACCCGGAATCCCTGTGTCTCATGTGAGCTGCTGCTACTGCTGTCATGTATTTAGTGAGCACCCTGGGGATTTTGGTGAGGCTGGAGGAGAGATCTCTGAACTGATAATGACTGGCTCCCACCTGGAACCGTAGGTATCTCCTGGATCATCAGTTCACTTTATGTGATAGTACACACACTGAAGATCTATTGAGCACATCCAGTCTTCCTTCTGCAGGAAGGGCAAAAGTGACTGAACCCTGCCCATCTGGAACTTTGTATACTGAACTGATTTGTTCAGATTGTTGAGATCCAAAATTGAGCTCAAATCACCAGTTTTTTTTTTTTTGTCACGAAAAAGAAACTTGAGCAAGTTCAGGACTCTTTCTGATCTGGGGGGGGGGCTCCTGGATGACTTTCTAGCAGTTTCTTCATTTTTTCTGCTGCTCCTTTCCTCTGACTGGGTGGAACATCAGGAATTTTGGGGAGGGAAAAGGGTATTGTATAACCTCTGGAAATAATCTTCTGCACCCATGTATCTTTTTAAAAGTCCAGCTAGGCTCTCTGGTGCAGGGATAGACAACCCCTGACTTTCTCCAGATCTGGACAATTGGGCTTGTAGGTTCATAGGTAGGTACTAGGCTATCGGCCCAAGGGCCTATGTAAGCCTAGACAACAAGGTTCCCTGGCTTACGCCACCCAAGAAAGTTATTTTCCTGTGCCACTGTCGAGCAGAGACCCAGAAGTGATCCCTGGGGTGAATTTCCTATTTCCCATCCACTCATCAAGATTTTTCTTGAAGAGTGCTAATGAAGAACTTTGCTTGACATAGATGGGTAGCCTGTTCCAAAGTATGGGAAGTCTCTGGGACAGGAATCTATGCCTCCAGCATGTCCTGTTTATTGTGGTGACAAGGTTTAGGTACCTAAAGAGTGTAGCTCCGAGGGATTGGGATTTCTTTAGGTGTAGCATGTCCAACAGCTCTGGGTTTGACATAGCTTTATATGTTAGGCAGAGATCACCTCGGAATAGGCGATATGCTACGGAGTAAAGCTGGAGTTTTTTGGGACGGTCAGTGTAGGGCATCTGTTTCAGGCCAGTAATCCTCTTTGTGAGGTACTTCTGTGGCCTTTCCAGCTGCTGCAGATGTCTTGTGAGGCACATTCCAAAAGGGGCGTTGTACTCTATAATGGGTCTAATGAGTGTCGAGTAGAGGGGAACAATGACCTCTTTTTTCCTGGATGAGAACCCTTTTATGACGAGGTGTGCCACATAGGACTTACTGACTATTGTGTCGATGTGACCATCAAAGGAGAGACTACTGTCCACCTGGGTCCCTATCACACATTCGGTGTTAAGTAGACTGCTGTTTATGTAGTAGTTCATGGGTATAGAGTTTTTGCCAAAGTGGATGACAATGCACTTTTTGGCACTGAGCTTGAGGCCATGGCTCTGACACCAGGCATCTGTCTCAGCAAGGCCCTTGATTTCCACATCATCAGGGACTCTACTATGGCTCCTAGTTTGCAGTCATCTGCAAACTTCGTTAACCAGAGGCCTTCTGTGTTAGCCTGTACTTCAGAGAAGTAGATACCAAACAGGAGAGGTCTCAGGACTGAACCCTGTGGTACTCCACGCGTCACTGGTTTGAGGTCAGATTTGGAGTGTGCAACTTTTACACTGTGGGTTCTGTCAATGAGCCATTTGGCAACCCATCTTGTGATGTTGGGATTTATACCTAGTTTACGGAGTTTAGCTATAATTCCAGAATGGGGGATGGTGTCGGAAGCCTTGGCGAGGTCAAGATAGGCTGTGTGAACCACCTTACCCTCATCTACGGCTTTGGTGACTGCCTCAAAAAAGTCGATCAGGTTCAGGAGGCATGATCTGCCTTTCACACACCCGAACTGGGTGGGATCCAGAGTTTGGAGGTTACCAATGTCTGTATGAGTTTCATGACGATATGTTCCATGGCCTTGCAGACCAGGCTCGTCAGGCTAATAGGGCGATAGTTCCCGGGATCAGTGGTGGTTCCCCGTTTGTGGAGTGGGATAACTGTTGCTGTACGCCATTCAGTGGGCACAAAGCTTGATGTGAGGCTATGATTGAACATGGTGCTTAGGTGGGGAGCCAGTTCGTTCTGAAGTTTGTGTAAAATGCAGCCTGGGATGTTGTTCGGTCCCATGGATGCTGTGTTTTTGGTTTTAGAGAGAGAGAGTGCAAGGAAGAAGCGCTGGTAGAGTCTGTCAGACAAAGAATGTCTGGACCACTGTGTCTGCAGGCCTCCTCTGCCAAATGGGAGGCATCTTCTGTTAGAGTGCCCTCTGCCCCTGGGGGAACTCTAGCCACATGGATCATGGAAAGGACCCTGAGACTTTCTAAACCACATTTTCAACCCCCTCATGGACTCCTAGAAAAGGATCTTTATGAAATGGAAAAACATACGCCCACTGCAGACAGTGTCTTAACATCTTGTTCACACTTGGAGTGTGCCAAGCTTAAAGCCAGTCAAAGAACTTCAAAGAGAGCACTGACAGAGGAGGACTTGAAGGGCTCCACAAATATCACACAGATGCATCCAGGCATGTCTCCTAATACAAACACCTAAACATGCCACCCTTGAGGAATCTTCAGCTGCATGTGAAATGAGCCTCATGGATGAATTTGTGAAGGTAGCCAACTGTGAAGCAGTAGAGCTCTGTGTCTCAGAAGTAATGGCTCCAGACAGGGATATGGAAAGTTCATTCAAGTCCCCTCTGAATTCTGGTGAAGTGTGTCAAATACATAGACATAGACTTCCCATACATGTCAAGCAGAGCACCTCATTGGCCCTCTTCAAGAGAAATATTGATGAGTGGATGGGAAATAGAAAGTTCACCCCAGGGATCACTCCAGTGGCTCTACTTGATAGAGGCGCTGGGCGGGACGATGCCAGGGCACTTCTATGGGCTAGGCTTGTAAAGGTTCCAGGGCCATTAGCCTAGTACACACCTATGAATCTATGAAACAGTTCAGCAACCGGAGGGCAAAGGTCGCTGAAGCATACACATGCTTCCC
Organism: Protopterus annectens; assembly: GCF_019279795.1. Taxonomy (NCBI): domain Eukaryota; kingdom Metazoa; phylum Chordata; order Ceratodontiformes; family Protopteridae; genus Protopterus; species Protopterus annectens. Next base: position 1,791,825,684 of record NC_056744.1, on the reverse strand, counting down.
AAATCTGTTCATTGCCCTAGGCTCCCTGTTAGGTGGATGGACAGATGAACTCTGTTCTGAGAGTTCCTTTTTTTTTTGTGGCTGCCACTACAACCATGGCATCAACTGGTACTCCTTTGCTCCAACACTCTTCCTTTCAGTGGTGCCAGGATTCTGTCTGGTCTCTTGGGGATTAGCTCAACATTGGCTGGTTCCTTCCACACCCACCTAGAGATCAAATTAATGTGCTCAGCGACGGACGGAGTTATCCAATTAGGTATATGGGCCAAACCCAAAGGCTTTGACAAATACAGACTCCTCTTGGGAAGAGTTATCTGAAGAACTTTGTTTGAAGATTTCTAGGATGTCTCCAAAGACTATGTCATCAGATGGTGATCTTGGGGACTCTTCCTCCCTCAACAGAATCACTATCTTCTGTGACTGACTCTTCAGGAGAGTCCAAGTGCATCCTCTTACACTTTCGCTTCCAAGGTACTTCTTCAGTGGGATGTTCTAGAGAAGCATAAGGAAATATAAGTATACCAGACTGAGAATCTTGGTGACTTTGGGCTAGCTGTCCCTATGGAGTAGAGTGTTGAGGCTCAAAGCACAAAAACATATGGGATGTAGAATGAAGAATTGAGGCAGGTGGAATCACTCATCCTCTAGAAGCAGAGAGCACTCTCTCCACCACCTCAAAGGGCGGACACTCCGGGGAGGAGGGCAAAGAAGCAAAGAAGATACGCTTCCAGACCATCATCTCTCTCTGACCTGAAGGCAGCCTACATGAAGTAGAGATCGGAGCTGAGTTGTCCAATGCCTAAGCTCCAAGGGGCAGAAATGGCTCTGACAACTTCGGAGTTGACAAACACCTTGGACCCGACAACACTACAGCTCTGAGATTTGACCACTTCCCACACACTCAGAGCTAGAGCACTTAAACAATGCATTGGAGCAGAAGACAGAACAATCTTCTGACAAAGATGGTCCTGGAAGACTCTGATCCAAGGACTCTGAAGCCAAAGGTCAGATTGAAGAAGGAGCAACGATGGGTCTAGTAACACTGGTAAAGGTCTCCGGGCCTGAAGGAGTAGAAGCCGGGAGAACTCCCATCTGAATCTGTGCTGAGAGAAACGTCATCATCATTCTATCCACATCTGCTTCTGTCAGCCTCCGGGAAGAATCAGAAGAGGAGGCCACTGAAGGGGATCTAGAATGGCGGCATCTCTCTAAAAATGGTGATGGCATTCGGTGAGGAAAAGGATCCAAACAGGACCATGGGAAAGGTTTTGGATCCGAGGGTATTAGATCCGATGAATCACATCTAGTATCTGAGGCAGGCCGACAGACTCAAAGATTTCATTTTCAGATCCAACTGTTTTGATATTTTACGGGTTGGCTCTGTAGCAAGATCAGAAGACAGAGTGAAGTATCCAGAAGGGCCAAAAAACTGCTTTCTGGGCTCCTTTTTGTATGATTTGCAGGTCTCCGCTCCAAATAATGACTCAGAATCTCATAGGCAAAAGACTTTCAAAATAAGCTTGTTCTTGTGATCAACTAAGGTCCGCGGATTAAAAGCATTACAGAGATCAAATGACACCTTTAAGTGTCCTAGGCCCAAACAATAAACCCAGGAGTCATAGGGGCATCTGAGAGAGGAATCTTATGCCTACACTCTTTGCATTTTTTAAAGCCAGACAGTTTTTCAGCTATCTTAACCAAAACAGATAAAAAAAAGTAAGTGTTTAAATTAAATAGAAAAACAGAAAAGAGAGAACAAACTGACAACAATGGTAATTAAATAAATTACCACAAGGGTAAGGAGGAGAAAAGAACACCAACAACAGTAATCAAATTACACCACGTATAGGGAAAAGAGTTGGCCAGGGGAGGGCCATTTTAGACTCTGGATATTACCGTCCTCATTTAAGCTCCTGCATGATAGTCAACCAAACATCCAAGTGGATGGTCAAATGGCTTTCAACTACCTCCATAGTGCTGCTGCAAGATGTTCTTACTTCTGTGCTGGTGATTGTTCTAAAAATTATGACCATTCTGTCTCGTTCCAGACCTTTGGCTGCTCTGTTGCTGGCTGACTCAAGGTGATGATGTGGGCTCCAAGAGCAGTGCAGAGTTTGGAACTTAAACAACTATAAAAAGCATCTTACTCTCTTTTTCTATGTTCTCTAGAAAATTCTTATCTAATGGGCCAAAGCAGCATACCCGTCAAGAGGCACTTTCCTGTCAATAGCAAAGTCGGTGAGGAGTAACTAGGTGTGATGGTGAAAAGCAATGCCAGTGCCTGATGCCCCACAGCTGCACCATCTGTGGAACAGTACTCAGTTGTGTGGCCACATCAGCTAATTAAAGAGCACACACAGGATGTGGGGAATGAAATGGAAAGTCTGACAACTGCTAAACAAGGTGGAAATGGGCAGCTTTTGAGAGTATTGCGCAAAATGGCTAGGGAGCTGGCAGTTAAATGTTGGAGCTGCTAATCTCATCCACCAAGGTGGCACTAACCTTACCCATCTACATGACATACACTTGGAGAGATTCCAGGAGTTCAAGGCTTACGGGTTGGCTCTGTAGCAGGATCAGAAGACAGAGTGAAGTATCCGGAAGGGCCAAAAGAGATCGGAGCCGAGATTTCAACGGAAATGACAGCCAGCTGGATTTGGCCATTTTGATTTTTTTTAATAAGCCTTCAAACACTGTTTGAAGCAAGGATGACAGTGATAATAAAGGGCATGTTGGGCAATGCCATCTTCAAATCCTTTCCTGATCATTGTTTGGGGACAAGAAAGATCTTTGCACCAGATCCCTAGTAAACCAAACTGTACAGTTCCAACTACTTTAGGCCTATCCTACAGGACTTCAACCCCCCCCCCCCAAGTAGTAGATAGGCAAAGGAGGGCTAGGGGACTAGTGTAGACAAGAGGTAATGTATGTATAATGAAAACTAGAGCCACCCCAACCCAAAGGAAAGCAGAAAGCAGGTCAGAAGGGAGGATGGGTACCCAGCATGCAACAGTGAAGCAATTCAAATATCTACATTTATGGTATGTTCCTAACACAAATGCACTCTGCTCATCACTGCACTCACCATCACAAATTTACTCTGTTCATCACAGTATTCACTATCACAGTCATCACATCTGGAAAGATTACCAAAACAATGTCAGGGGGGATAAAGATTTGGACATGAGGCCTTGCAGAACAGTAGAAACAAACCCATTGTAGACCAAAACACTGACCCCTAGGTTGTAACGTTTGGTAAGGGTGTGCAGAGATACAGTGGATATAAAAAGTGTACACACCCCTGTTAAAATGCCAGGTTTTCGTGATATAAAAAAGAGACCACAATAAATCATTTCAAAACTTTTCCCACCTTTAATGTGACCTATAACCTATACAATTCAATTGAAAAACAAATCTGTTAAAGGAAAACAAACAAAAAAAAAAGTAGAGTAAGCTGACTGCGTATGTGTGCACACCCTTAAACTAATATTTTGTTGAAGCATCTTTTGATTTAATTACAACATTCAGTCTACTTGGGTACACACCTTCCATCAATTAAAGAGACTCTGATTAACCCCAAATAAAGTTCAGCTGTCCCAGTAGGATTTTCCTGACATTTACTCAGTTGCCTGCTACAGCAAAATCCATGATTCGCAGAGATCTTACAAAGCATCAAAGGGATCTCATTGTTGAAAGGCATCAGTCAGCAAAAGGGTACAAATAATTTTCACAGCATTGGATTTACCATGGAACACAGTGAAGACAGTCATCAAAAAGTGGAGAAAATATGGGACAATAGTGACATTGCAAAGAACTGGACGTCCCTCCAAAACTGATGAAAAGACGAGACGAAAACTGGTCAGGGAGGCTGCCAAGTGACCTACAACAACACTAAAAGAGCTGCAGAAATTTCTGGCAAGTACTGGTTGTGTACTACATGTGACAACAATCTCCCGTATTCTCCATATGTCTGGACTATGGGGTATGGTTGCAAGACAGAAGCCTTTTCTTACAAAGAAAAACATCCAGGACCAGCTAAAATTTGCAAAACAATACAGCAAGTCTCCCAAAAGCATGTGGGGAAACTGTGTTATCGTCCGAGACTAAGGTTGAACCTTTTGGCTACAATTCCAAAAGGTATGTTTGGCACAAAAACAATACTTCGCATCACCAAAAGAACACAGTCTCCATGGTGAAGCATGGTAGTGGCAGTATCATGCTTTGGGGTTGGGTTTTCTTCAGCTGGAACTGAGGCTTCAGTCAAGGTGGAGGGAATTATGAACAGTTCCAAATACCAGTCACTTTCAGCCCAAAACCTTCAGGCATCTGCTAGAAAGCTGAAGATGAAGAGGAATTTCACCTTTCAACATGACAATAACCCCAAGCATACATACAAATTAACAAAAGAATGGCTTCACCAGAAGAAAATTAAAGTTTTGGAATGGTCCGGTCAGAGCCTAGACCTAAATCCAATAGAAAATCTGTGTGGTGACCTGAAGAGGGCTGTGCACAAAAGACAGATTTGGAGCACTTTTGCAAGGAAGAGTAGGCAAACACTGTCAAGTGAAGATGTGCCATGCTGATAGACTCCTACCCAAGAAGACCGAATGCTGTAATTAAATCAAAAGGAACAAAGTATTAGTTTAAGGGTGTGAACACACAACTAAGTATTAGTTTAAGGGTGTGCACACTTGTGCAACCAACATGTATTTTTTTTATTTTTTCCCCGAACAGATTTGTCTGTTTTTCAACTGAACTATACAGGTTATAAGTCACATTAAAGGTGGGAAAAGTTTTGAAATGATTTATTGTGGTCTCATTTTTTTATATCAAAAAATCCTAGCATTTTAACAGGGGTGTGCACACTTTTTGTATCCACTGTATAATTGTGTATTTGTGACATAAACCAACTGAGACACAAGAAATGAATATGTACTAATGTTATAAAGTTTATGTTTCAATATAAATTGTGCTACTTTACGAAAAAATAGTGCAATATTGTCTTAAAGCCTTGCAGACCAATGCACTTCTGTTTTACATGGCTTGGAAGACTATGAGGGTGCTACAACACAAAGCCCTTCAGTACCAAAGGCAGCTCAGATCACCACCTACAACAGATATACAAGTATTATTGTTTAAACAAGTACTTACCTTGCATGAGGGGAAGGGGAGGGTGAGGTAGCATCCTTGGAACCACTGATGTGCAGAAAAGGGCTGCAATTACCACACTGGGACACAAAAGCTATGGGGCTGGAGAGGAAACCTTCAACGTGAGTGGACAATGCTGCTGATGGGAAAACTTCTTTTTTCAAGCAGAGTAAGGAAAGAGGCTGGCACACGAACTCTCGAGCCACTTCTTCACTACACAGTGTGTGTCTTCGTTTCCGGTCAACCTGTGATGCATTTTTGGGTTCACAGCAAGCCAGCCCACCCTTGCTGCATTTTAATGGGGTATCCAATGCAATCCGTGGAATGGATGGTGGGAAATCAGGCCATGAATGGCTGCGGCTCAAGCGAGCAGCTAAAAACACTGGCCTGACACAGTTTGGAGGAGTCACAGGGTAGCAGCAGTCCCCAGAACTAGAAGGGTCACAACTTTTACAAGAATCTAGTCGAAGCAGCGGACTACCTGCTATGGAATACTTTTGGGTATCCCCTTCTGCCTCAGAGCTATTACAGAGGTCTTTATTGTTAAACATATTGCTTGACGACTTGCGTGCCTGAGTAGCACTCCTTCCGCTAGCTCTCCTAGTCGATCTACTCAGCCTTCCTCTTGAAGCTTTCCTCCTTTTCTTTCTCCTCTTACGCTGGGTGACACCAGTAACCAAAGGGGACAATGGACGTTTGGTATGCAGGGCTGGCAATGCAACTTTCATCTCAATGTTCATTCCAGTCTTGGGTGTACTGGTTTTGGCCTCAGTTTGCTCTTTGCCATCTCTGCTTGTGGACGGATGTTTCTCCATTGGAGAAATTGCTTCATCTGTCACCAAATTTAGTGACAGCTTTTTAGTAGCACTGCTAGGTGTATTCAAGGCCCTCACAACAGTCTCTTCTGCCACATGAACAGCCTGTTCTTTTACTACAAAACCATCTGTAAGGGCATCTGCAGGCTGTACTTGTCCTCCACTTCTGACTCTGGTACTTGAACTGCAGGCAGCTTCACAGAACAATTCCCTTGGAGCACTCTTTATGGAGATTTCAGAGGGGCTAAGCAGGACAGGCCTACCTGGAGTCATCTGACTGTTGACAGAGTCCCTGGGCTCTGCTACTTCATGAAGGACCCACTTAACAGGGGTGAATAATCTCTCTGCAAAGTTTTCCAGCTTGGACTTCATGCTTTGAAACAACAAACCTATGCCCCACTTCTGGAAGTGCTCATCTGTGGACGGAGGGGTAGAGTGCAGGTCTTCAGCAGTTTGTAAACTTCTGACAAATGAACAATCATTAGATGGAGACTGAGATGCACTGTAGCAGCCTCCATGTGCACTGCAAGGACTGTGAAACCCTAAAAGTAAAACAGAAAAACAGTACTGTGCTTCAATAAATTAATGAATAAATGGTATACACATGTAAATAAAGGAATGCAAACCAAACAAACAAACAAATATAAGCAGCAGGAAGCATGGCATTCAAAGTGCAACACACAATCTGGCCTTCTGGTAATTTTATATAACATGATTATCGAATGGGAGATGTGAACCTAGGGAGGGAGCTGAAAAGACAAACAGGAAAACCTATAATGTTGATGCTGATCTTTAATCATCCTATCTCTACAAGTGACACCAAACAAACCAATGCACTGGAAGACTGCACCCTCAATCGATCTTTGACTATGAGGTAAAGCATTCCCAGAAGTGTACCCCTGGCACTAAGTACGAATGCAAGCTACCCCTGGCACTAAGTACGAATGCAAGCTTGCAAGGTCTGAGGGAAAGCTGACAAGTTCTGAGGACTGAGGGCTTATTTCTGGATCCGCTGCAGCAGTCTAGGAAGCTATAAAGGATTTAAAGGAGAACTGCACCCGCAGACTCAATAAAACATGTTTATTTCATCATGGTTTGGTGTTTCCTATATTTTAACACCACTCTGGGACTATTTGCAGGTTTTTAAATATTTTTATACATAATTTCTGAGTCTGACCACATGGAGTCTGGCATCTTGAAGTAATTCTGATTGTTTAGTCTGCCTCTATGTATCCCACAACGCAGGTTTTTAAATATTTTTATACATAATTTCTGAGTCTGACCACATGGAGTCTGGCATCTTGAAGTAATTCTGATTGTTTAGTCTGCCTCTATGTATCCCACAACGCAGTGCTAGTCTATAAAAAGATACATCACGCAGGCCTCAATGACTACTTAAAGACAGTGCAAATGCTACAGAACAGACTTTCAAATTGCTTTTTACTGCTGCTTCCTTTTAGAATGGCTAAGCTGCAGTTTTTTTGTGAAGCCTGAATTGTACTACTTTGACTCATCTCTCATTCCCCCTCACACCCAATTTCCTTAGCTGTCAAAGTGCTATGGGTAATTTAAACATTTACCTTCTGATTGACAGCTCATGGCTGGAGACTTGACTTATGTACTGTTTCCTTGTTCTAGCCTTTACTTTCTGTATGGGTAGGGGAAGGACCAGGGAGCTGTGACATCATAGCATGGGTGGATATTTACGACAATCGTGGTGATGTCAGTTTGGGGAGGGAATTGGCCAGAAAACTACCTGTATTCATTGGCCTTGATGACAAGAATGAATTTGAGACTGCAACAAGCTTTTTCAGGGCAGAATATAAGTTTTTTGAAAGTGAAACTACCACAGTACAGTATGGTGCTGTTCTAGTGGAGAGAAACAGTTGATTTAACATATTTAAATCCTGTGTTGTTTATTCATAGCAGGGAGAGTAAATAGGGAGAAAAAGGACAGAGAAGTTGAGCATTTAATAATATAATCCTGTTGTTCTTAAAAAAAAAAAAAAAAAAACTGTGGAACACTTCCCCACTCTTATGGTCAAAGCCTGCAGTCTGCTGAAAGACAATTCAAAGGCAGTAAATTTAGGATTAGCATTTAGGTTCATAGGTAGGTACTAGGCTATTGGCCTAAGGGCCTACGTAAGCCTAGCCAGCAAGGTTCCATAGCTTACGCAACCCAAGAAAGTTATTTTCCTGTGCCACTGTCCAGCAGAAACACAGAAGTGATCCCCGGGGTATATTTCCTATTTTCCATCCATCAAGATTTTTCTTGAAGAGTGCTAATGAAGAATTTTGCTTGACATAGATGGGTAGCTTGTTGCAGAGTATAGGAAGTATCTGGGACAGGAATCTATCCCTCCAGCGTGTCCTGTTTACTGTGGTGACAAGGTTTAGGTCCCTAGAGCGTGCAGCTCGGAGGGATTGTGATTTCTTTAGGTGTAGCATGTCCAACAGCTCTGGGTTTGACATAGCTTTATATGCTAGGCAGAGATCACCTCAGAGTAGGCGATATGCTACGGAGTAAAGCTAGAGTTTTCTGAGGTGGTCAGTGTAGTGCATTTGTTTGAGGCCAGTAATCCTCTTAGCTGCACCTTCATGATGACTCCATCGATTTATTTATTTAATTTTATTTTACATTTGTTGACCGGGATAGTCCGATTGGATACATGTCCATTTTCAGCAGAGGCCCGGGAAGAAAAGTTCCAAGGTAGAACATACAGTAAAAATCATAAAATGATTACAAGTTACACACAGTTTACAGGCTCCAGTTGAGCAAGCAGGTAATATAATCATGCATTTTTAAAACATTGTTGACAAATTGACTAGGCAATGTAACATGATTACAAACTATAGAGGATCTAGCTGGGTTTTGAACAAGGACATAGCCAGTGAGTTTTAAAGTATAGCTTGAGGCCTTTTTCTAACTGAGTAAGAGTGGGTTCAAGAGTAAGACCTGCAGGAGAGAGTTCCAAGTTTTGCCAACAGAGTTAGCAAACAGAGTCCCCAGCAGAGTTGTTGGTTTTGGATGTTTGAACCAGTAGTTATTAGAAGAGCGACGTGACCTCAGGTTGCCTTAAAGGTTGACGATATTTTTAAGTGCAGGCTGATCAGGGTGGCTGAGAACTTTATGGGCAATTATAAGCTGGTTGTACTGAAGTAGGCTAGGCCATTCTAGCCACCCCAGAAGACGTAGGTTGTGACAGTGGTGGGTCCTGTTGGCCGTGCCTGTTGCAAATCTAGCAATACGGTTATAACAGCTAGAGAGTTTGCTAAGAGCAGATTTGTTCAAATTAGTGATTTATGGCGGAAGCATTGAGAAGAATGGAGAGTAAGATGGGAACGTGCAATAGCAGTCCTAGCAAATGGACTAAGAAAAGGTTTGATCTTATAGAGGGAGCCAAGTTTTTTGTTAATGGTTCTGATAGTTTGACTGACATGGATATCAAATTTGAAGGCATTGTCTATTGTGACGCCTAAGAGTTTGGTTTGTGCATCTGGGGACCACTATTAGATTTTATGGTAAAGAGCAGTGAGGAAGACTTACAAGTGGGGGAGAAAAGAAGCAACGTTGTTTTGTTAGGGTTTAATATCAGCTGACAGTCAGACAGCCATTTTTCAACTATACTGAAAGTATTCTGGGATAATGTCATTAGATCTGTCGGGGAGGTGGCTGAACAAATCAAGGTGGAGTCATCCGCATACTGGATACAGGCAGCATTTGGGATGACAGTGGGAAGGTCATTAATAGAGAGACAAAAGAAGGGGTACTAGTATGGACCCCTGGGGGACACCTAGGGTGACGGGGGTGACATTGTCCTGCCATAGGATGGCTTGCTCTCTACCACACAGGTAACACTGGAACTATTGAAGCCTACGGCTATTTAGTGAGAATGCCTTAAGGGTGTGCACAAGTATTTGGTGGCTGACCATATCGAAGGCCTTGAAGAGATCTAAAAAGAGGGCTGAGGACAGCTTGCTATTACTGCAATTATGGTTTATGGTGTTAGGGAAGGATAGGAGGGCTGAGGTAGTACTGTGGTGTGGCCTAAAAAGTACAGTTGTGTACACTTACCAGAAATGTAGCTGTTCGAGTGTATTCACTGTTGCAGTCATTACATTTGGGTAATCCTGCTGGCAGGTTGCCCTCAGCTGGCCTGAATTCCAAAGTCTTGGGTCCTGCGTCAGCTGCTGTCGCCCCTTTCCTGACGTCAGGTCGTCAGGGGTATAAAAGAAGCAGCCTACACCATTTTCTTCAGTTTTTCTTGCCCCAGATGTCAGGTACCCCTTAAAAGGGTAGCCAAATTTGATATATATAAAACAATAAATGCACCAATATAAATGTTACCTTCATCTATAAGCAAATACACCACATAGGTTGTATAAATCAGAGAAGGAAAAATAGGATGTACAGAAAAAAGGGGGATGGCGGTTGGGTAACCTGGACTGCAACAGTGAATACACTTGAACATCTACATTTATGGTAAGTGTACACAATTGTACTATGTTCGTGTTTCACTGTTGCAGTCATTACATTTAGGTAGCGTTCCAAAGCTATGGTTGGGAGGCTGGAGCTAATCAGCATTAGGAGCAGCTATGAGGCCCTACAGAACTGCAGTGGCAAAGCCTGCTCTGGATTTAGAGTAGAATGGCAGATGGTAATGCTTAGTAAAGGTGTGCACTGAACTCCAAGTAGCTGCCTCTAAAATGTCTCTGGTTGGAACTCCCCTGAGAAAGGCTGCTGAAGTGGCTGTAGCTCTGGTGGAAAGTGGCCTAATGCCCTTAGGCATTGGCTTACCATGGTGTGAATAGCATAAATGAATGCAGTGGCCTATCCACTTTGAGATAGCCTTTCCTTGTGATCCTGCAGCATATGCCACTAGTAATTGCGCCATCTTCCTGAAAGCTTTGGTTCTGTCCAAGTAGACTCTAAGCTGTCTGTGTACATCTAAAGATTGCAGAATTCTCTCCCCCTTGTTCTGTGGACTTGGATAAAAAGTTGGCAGATGAATAGTTTGGTTAAGAGCCACACTGGACACCACTTTAGGTATAAATGTTGGGTATGTTCTCAGAGAGACCCTGTCTGGTAAAAAATGATAAAAGGCTCCACAGTCATGAGCGCCTGTAGCTCTGAAACTCATCTTGCAGAAGTAATTGCTAGGAGCAGAGCTGTTTTCCAAGATAAAAACTTTATATCAACAGTAGCAGCTGGCTCAAAAGGAGGCAGGTTGAGCTTTTCCAAGACATAGTTGAGGTCCCATGCAGGTATTGGTGATCTCCTTGGAGGCCTTAAATTGTTGGCTCCTCTGAGGTACTGCTTTAATAATGGATGAGAAAAACTTGGTGGCTCTGTATTGCAATGAGCCGAAATGGCAGAGGCATGAATTTTAATTGATGAAAAGGATAGGCCTTTGTCCAGCATCTCAGTTAGGTATTGTAAAATCTGAGGAATATTTGGTACCAATGTATCAGTTCCTTGTGCCTGGTTCCAGGCACAGAATCTCTTCCATTTTCCAGCATAAGACTTTTTTGTACTAGGCCTTCTGGCTTCCAGAATGACATCCATCACAGCTTTGCTGAGAGGTGTTTTTTGTATGACTACATTATCCGCCATGCTGCCAGGTTTAATATCCTGAGTTGGCTGTGCAAGATCTGATTGTTTTGCTGGGACAGTAGACAAGGTAACTGAGGTAAGGTCCAAGCTAGGTAGCGAGACAAGTTCCTTCGGATTGGATACCAGTACTGGTGGGGCCAGTCTGGGGCAATCAGTATCATCTTTGGTTTCTCCTGTCTGACCTTTAGGAGTACCTTGGGGAGGAGAGGCAGAGGAGGGAAGGCATATACTGATAGGTTTTTCCAGCTGAAAGATAGGGCATCCACTTTCCATGCATGTCTGTAATAAGTGCTTGTGCAGAATCTTTTTAGTTGGTAGTTGTGAGGGGAGGAGAATAGATCTATGTCCGGACATCCCCATTTCCTTGTTATCATGCCAAGACTTGTGGATCCTGCTTCCACTCGTGGGGATCCATGAGGTTTCTGCTTAGTTCGTCTGCCAAAGTATTTTCTTTTCCTGGCAGGAATTGTGCCTGCAGATGCACTTGGTAAGTCAATGCTGTGTCCCACAAGGTCATGGCTAGTCTGCAAAGGGGTAAGAATGTGTCCCCCCCCCCCTTGCTTGTTTATATACCACATGACCGTGGTGTTGTCTGTCTTTATCAGTAGTTGTCCCGGGTGAAGTAGGTCCTTGAAGGCTGTCAGGGCATTTTGAACAGCTAACATATCTTTCTGATTGATATGTAGATGCATTTGGTTTGAGGTCCATGTGCCCTGAATGCATCTTCCTGCCATGTGGGCCCCCCAGGCATAATCTGATGCATCCGCTGTTAGTGTCTGCCTGGCTGGGGGTAATGTGAATGGCTGTCCCTTGTTCTGGTGACAAGCCTTTGCCCACCATAGAAACTCCTGTTGCAGGCAGGGAATGAGAGTAATCATTGTTTCCAGGCTTTGCAATGTTGAGTCCAAACACTTTTTAGGTACCATGGAAGTTTCCTCATATGCAGTCTTGCATGTGGAATTAATAGGATGCAGGGTGCCATGAAGCCCAAAGCCTGCAGAATTTTTCTTGCAGATAACTGGGCCTTTGTTGCCAACATTGTGAAATAGGTAGTCAGTTGCCTTTGTTTGTCTGGCGTGAGATAAACCATCTGGGAAGTTGTATTCAAGCTTGCACCCAGGAATGTTACATCTTGAGAGGGTACTAGTTTTGATTTTTTTTTTTCATTGACTGTGTACCCTAGGTATTTTAGAAGTCTTTTCACAAATGCCAGTTGTTGAAGAAGAATGTCCTTGTTCTCTGCTTGAATTAGACAGTTGTCCAAGTAAGGATTTGTATTCCTCTTTGTCTGCAGAATGCAATTACTGGTGCCAGGGACTTTGTAAAGACCCTGGGCGCAGTAGATAAGCCAAAGGGCAGTGCAGAGAATTGGTAATGTATTAAACCAGCCTTGAATCTGAGGTGTCTTCTGCACGACTGTCTGATTGGAACATGCAGGTATGCCTCTTTTGGTCTAAAGTCACAAGCCAAGCATTCTTGCACAGCATGGGCAGAAGCTGCTTTAAAGTCAACATTTTGAATTTTGGAATATCCAGGAATGTGTTCAGAATAGAAAGGTCCAGTATTGGCCTCCAGGCCTTGTCCTTTCTGGGTACCAAGAACAGTCTTGAGTAAAATCCTTGTCCCTGCTCTTGCTCTGGTACTTGCTGAATGGTCCCCATGTCCATGAGGGATGAAACTTGTTTTTGTGCCTCTGACCATTGATTTTTTGGCAGATCTGGCCAGCCGTTTGCCTTTGGCAGAGTATGGAAATGGAACTTGTAGCCTTGCGACACTAAATTTAGAACCCATTTGTCCTGGGTTATAATGTGCCAATTTTGAGCAAAAAGTGCTAATTTTCCCCCTAAGGGTGCTGCCAGCAGATAAGTGCTTGGTGCAGGCAGGGGAAAGTCATTGGGACTGCTTTCTGTATGTTTGTGCTTTATCTTCTCCAGCTTTGGAGGTAGAAGCACCCCATTGTTTTGACCTATAAGAACCTTGCGCCTGGGATCTTCCCCTTGGACATCTGGATCTGCCCCTTTGAGGTCTGTCTGACACAGGAAAGGATCAATTTTTTGTAGGCCAGTGTCTACTAAACCTAGGTGGCTGTACTTGTAAAAACTAACAGTTTGCATAGATTTAGCTTTGTCTTCCATTTTCTTTAACACCTCTTCTGCCTTAGCACCAAAGAAAGTAACATGCTGTAAAGGTGCATCAAGTAAACTTAACCTTAACATGATCAGGCAGATTTTGTTCCTTTAAAAATGCATGCCTCCTAATAACAGAACCCATAACTGCAGCCCTGCAGGAGGCCTCCAAAGAATCAAAACCACATTGCAAAGTATGCTTTCCAGCTTGTTCAGCTGCATGCAATAAATCCTGCATTTCCTTGTTTTCAGCACATTCAGAATTTAACATCATTTTCTGTTTGAGCAATCCCATGAGATGTTGCTGATACTTGAGCATATGAAACTGACAGTTTAAGGCCCTTATAGCCAAAGTTGCAGATGTGTAAACCTTTTTTCCCCATCTATCCCGTGCCCTTGAATCTCTGTCAAAGGGGGGTTGTTTTTTTTTTTGCTGTAGAGGCCTTAACTCCCTTGGGACCCTGTGAAATAGTTTCTGGGTCAGCAGCAGGGTTTGTGAGCCAGGAACCCTGTAATACCTGTCAGGCTTAACAGGAGCTAAAGGTAAGGAGTCAGGGGTCAAACTAGACTCCGAAAACACATCATCTACAAAGTCTAACACTGGGGGAATGGCTAGAGGCCTGTGCTGTGGTAGTAAAAGGAAATCCCTGAGCCTCTTTTTTGATTCTGAAAAATCTTGGCTTTCCCAGTGAAAATGCTCCCTTCATGGTATGCAGGGTTTCCCCAAAGGAATAATCCTCAGAAGGGGATGCTGACTGTATAGATTCTTCAGCATCAGAATCCTCATAGGGGGGCAAAGAATATCCCTGATCAGAAGAGGAATCAGAAGAAATAGAAACCTGATCTGAAGATTCATAGTCAGTCTCTTGCCTAGTCCTCTTATCAACAGGGGGATGGGAACCCCTGATCAAGGTAATCAGGTCTTCAGCCATCTTGATCATCTGTTTTTTGGGCATAGATGCCTGTACACGTGGCTCTTGAATTGGGTTCTTTGCTTTAGAAGCTGCTTTAGTCTTTGAAGCTGAAGTTGTTTTAATGTAAAGATGTTGTGGTCTGAATACACCCTCAGAAGCTGGTACCTGCTCAGCAGCTCCGGACCCATCTGAGGGATTAGCGTCAGAGGCTCCAATACTTTGAGTATCCAGTGGCATGGCCAACTCCATGTGGGAGTCAGTAGCGGCCTGCGACTCTAAAGTAGCGGGCGTCAGGGGCTGCGAAAGCGCCTCACTGAGAACCGGCGACTGGCTTAGGAGAAGCTTCGTCGTCGGTTTTGGACCTCGGTTGTTTATCTCTATCCTTTTCTTTGCGTGTTTTTGTAAACTCTGGTAGTCGTATGGCTATCCGACGACATTTTAGGATAATTAAACCTGCTACCAAAATACTTTAAAGCAAAAGTATACCGACGCTTAATAGTGCATTGGTTAAATCTAGCACAAAACCGACAACCAGAAACGTTGTGATCAGGGCCTAGGCAAGGAATACAGTAAGAATGAAAATCTTCATGAGGTATTTGCATTATTAACTTTTTCTGACATCGGTCTGGAGCAAGAAAAAAGTTTCCCCAACGGGGTACTTAGCTTTATTGAAGACCTTGGTTCTGAAATTCAAACTCGAACATTTCAGGAGTCGGCTGACCGGCACGTGCGAACTGCTTCTGCTTCAGGCACCGCGCGGCAAGAAAGACTGAAGAAAATGACGTTGGCCGCTTCTTTTATATCCCTGACGACTTGACGTCAGGGAAGGGGTGACAGCAGCCAACGCAGGACCCAAGACTTTGGAATTCAGGCAGGATTACCCAAATGTAATGACTGCAACAGTGAAACACAAAGAACATCTATGCTGACAGTTAGCCAACAGCTTATTCTGCATAAGATAATGCATAAATTGTTTATGGACACACTTATCCATAATTTTAGCCAATGTTCACCTGTAAAATGAATAGTTATGTAACATTTTCCCTTACCCATAGATGTCCTTCGCTTCCACGTTGCTTCTCTGCCATAAATGATCCCATCGTCCGGCCAATACACAAAAGCCTTTTACCACTGTTAGGTACGTGGGACGTTAAACACAGGCCCAAGGCAGGGGCCGGCCATAAAAGTGATGTCCACACATACCATCCTCAGAACTGAATGCCTCAGGAAGAACATCAGCCTAAGGTATCAAGGAGGAAAACACACATCCAAAGAAAGAACAAGAACCAGGGGAAGGTGGAAGGGATAGAACCCTGCAACATGGTTATGGCAAAATTTTACATAACTATTTTATGTCCTTCTATTCCTATGTTGTAGTATTCACTGTATGAGGGAGAGTACAACTCATGAAGGAAAAAGGGAGGTGGTAGGCACTGAGGCGGTCTCTAGAAAGCCATGGAGAATGCCTCTAACAAAACTTGCTCAAGACCTGGAAATGCCATCCAACTTGTAATGTTTAGTGAAGGTATGCACAGAAGTCCAAGTGGCTGCTTCAAAAATGGAGGATGTATACACACCTTTGAAAAAAACACCAGATGAAGCTACAAGCCCAAGCAGAGCCAGCCTTAACAGGAGGAGAAAGACTCTTACCATGAAAAACATAACAAAAAGAAATTGCTTTAGAACTCCAAGTAGAAACAGTCTGCTTGGAAACAGGCTTTCACAGAGCCCTGGGAAGAAGAGACAAAAAGCTGACCACTTTTCCTGATAGCTTTAGTTTTACCCAAATAAAATCTGAGATGTCTGCACACATCCAAGGTGTGAAGGATCCTCTCACTGGAAGAATGTGGAGAGGGACAAAGGTGGGCAAATTAATGGACTGACTAAGCGACAACTCATTCACAGCCTTGGGCATAAAGGAAGAGTTGGTAAACAAAGAAACCCGGTCCTTAAGGAAAACCAGGAAAGGTGAAAATGCCATCAAGGTTTGTAGTTCAGAGACCCTTCTGGCTGAAGTAACAGCAAGTAGAAGCACAGTCTTCCAAGTACAATACTGCAGGGTAGCTGTTGCTGAAGGCTCAAAAGGAGTCGCAGTGAGCTTTTCCAAAACAAATTTAAGGTCCCAGGGAGGTGGAACAGCTTTCCTGGGCGGTCTAATGTGAAGGATGCTTATAAGGAAAGGTTTAACCTCCAATCTGGAGACCAAAGAGGGTGACAGAGGCAGACATGCAGAAATAGCTGAAAGGTGAGTTTTCACAGAAGAATAAGTCAACCCAGCTTTCAAATGCTCATACAAGTAACTTACAACCAAAAGAATGTTCACATTTAGTGGGCCTAGGTTACGAGAAAGGCACCAGAAGGAAAATCTCTTCCATTTGGATAAGTAGGACTCCCTAGTACTGGGTTTCCTGGCTTCCTGCTGCACCCTAAGCACGTCCTCAGAGAAAAGGTGTCTCTAAAAAGAAACGGATGTTTATCACCCACTGTGTGGGTTGCAGAGCTGACAACTGAGGGTGAATGAGTGATCCCTTGTCCTGTGTTAGTATATCCACCCTGTGAGGTAACTTGTGATGACTGCCCTTGGCTAAAAGCAGAATAGGGAACCAATGTTTTGGCCAAAAGGGGGCCACCAGCACGATTTTTTGGTTTATCCTGCTGAATATTCAGCAGAACTTTCTGAATAAGAGGGAAGGGGGGATTGCATAGAGAAACACCCACTTCCAAGAGATTGACAGGGTGTCCACCTTCCACACCAAAGGACATGGAACTCTGGCACAAAGCTTTGGAAGTGGTCTCTTCAAAGGGGAGGCAAAAATAACTAATTGAGGTGTACCCCACCGGTAGAGAATGTCTAGAAACACACCCCCTGTGAAGCATCCGTTAGTGGAACTGAGTCACAGACCTGTTCAGAGTGTCTGCCACAACAATTTGGTCGGAAGAGATGTACATGGCCAGAGTGACTTGGTACTTAGTTGCCATTCCCCATGCCAAAACAGCTAACCTGCACAGAAGGTACAATTTAATCCCCCCTGTTTGTTCACGTACCACAGAACTGTGTTGTTTGTGAACAGATTTAGAGGTCCTGGCCAGAGAACACTATGAAATGTCTGAATAGCCCTCATCTCTTATGTTTGTGTGTTTCTTCCTTTGCGAAGGAGACCACAGGCCTTGTATCCTCATCGATGCAAAGGCTGCCCCCCCAAACCACATCTGAGGCTTCTGTGAACAACTCTCGAGTTGGTAGGGGGGGGGAATGTAAAGGCATGCTTGGATTCTGGATAATCTGCTGAATCCAACTACAAAGCTCCCTCTTTAGGCAAGGAAACAGAGGGGCAACAAACTCCAATGGGTGAGCATGCTGCATGCAAACTGATTTCAGATACCAATGAAACTTGCTCATGTGGAGTTTGGCAAGGGGTGGCATGGGAATTGTAGAAGCCATGAAGCCTAGAAGCTTGAGGAACTCCATGGCTGTCAAAGAATAAAGAGGGAGAAGACCCTGGAAGTAAATGACTAGACACAAAATCTTTTGTGGAGGAAAAGAGGCCGACATGAGATCTGTCTGAATTCTGCACCCCAAGATGAAGTGGTCCTATAAAGGCGTGAACATGAATTTTTGAAATTGACCATGAAACCCAACCTTTGCAGAAGAGCAGTAGTAAACAGCAGATTACAAATCAAGGTCTCGGGGAGGGGTGCCTGTAGCAACAGTGGAAGATCTGTATGCCCTGGAGTCTGCAGAAAGCAAAGGAGCTAAACATTTTGTAAATGCTTTCAGTACTGTAGA
The DNA here is from genome assembly GCF_019279795.1 of Protopterus annectens. Classification (NCBI taxonomy): domain Eukaryota; kingdom Metazoa; phylum Chordata; order Ceratodontiformes; family Protopteridae; genus Protopterus; species Protopterus annectens. The sequence continues at coordinate 1,791,807,280 of NC_056744.1, read as the reverse complement.
GAGAGAAAGGGCAAAACACACAACTAAAAATGTGAGGAAGCAACAGAAAAAAAAATAATTTTTGTACGAATGGGAACATGCAGGTAGGCATCCTTGATATCCACGGGGCAAACAGACCTATGGAAGAATGAGAGGAAAAAGAGTATGGAGCGAAAGAATATGAAAGGCTGGAACCTTCGCAAGGTATTAAGGGGAGAAAGATCCAAAATGGGTCTCTAAGGGACATTTTTCCTGGGAAAGCACAGCTGTGTACACTTACCATAAATGTAGATGTTCGAGTGTATTCACTGTTGCAGTCATTACATTTGGGTAATCTGCTGGCAGGTTGCCCTCAGTCGGTCTGAATTCCAAAGTCTTGGGTCCTGCGTCGGTTGCTGTCTTCTCTTCCATGACGTCAGATCGTCAGGGGTATAAAACATGCAGCCGACGCCATTTTCTTTAGTTTTTCTTGCCCCTGATGTCAGGTACCCCAAAAAGGTAGCAATATTATAAATATTTATATATATACATGCATCAATATAAAGTTTACCTTAATCTATAAGCAAATACACCACATAGAGTATAGAAGATAGGAAAGATAAACTGTAGAATAACAGGGGGGATGGCGGGAGGGTAACCTGGACTGCAACAGTGAATACACTCGAACATCTACATTTATGGTAAGTGTACACAACTGTTCTATGTTGTTCGTGTTTCACTGTTGCAGTCATTACATTTGGGTAGAAACCCAAAGCTATGGTTGGGAGGCTGGAGCTAAACAGCATTAGGTGACGCTATAAGGCCCTGCAGCACTGCAGTGGCAAAGCCTGCCCTGGACTTGGAGTAGAGAGGCAAATGGTAATGCTTTGTAAAGGTGTGAACAGAGCTCCAAGTAGCAGCTTCTAGAATGTCTTTGGTTGGTACTCCTCTGAGAAAGGCTGCTGGCTGCAGCCCTGGTGGAGTGAGACCTAATGTCCTTGGGCACAGGTTTGCCATGGTATAAGTAGCAGAAATGGATGCAATAGCTTATCCACTTTGAAATTGTCTGCTTTGAAATAGCCTTTCCTTCTGACCCTGCAGCATATGACACTAGTAATTGCTAAGTTTTTCTTAGAGCTTTAGTCCTGGTCAAGTAGAATCTTAGCTGTCTGCGTACGTCCAAGGAATGCAGAATTCTCTCCCCTTTGTTCTGCGGATTTGGATAAAAAGTTAGCAGATGAATTGTTTGGTTAAGAGCCACACTGGAAACGACCTTAGGCATAAAAGTAGGACTTGTCCTCAAAGACACCCTGTCTGGGTAAAATATGATAAAAGGCTCTACAGCCATGAGGGCCTGTAGCTCTGAAACTCTTCTTGCTGAAGTAATTGCTAGCAGCAGAGCTGTCTTCCATGATAAGAACTTAAAATCAGAGGTAGCAGCTGATTCAAATGGAGGCAGGGTGAGCTTCTTCAACACATAATTGAGGTCCCATGCAGGTAAGGGTGATCTTCTAGTTGGGCCTAAATTTTTGGCTCCTCTAAGATACTGCTTTAGTAAAGGATGAGAAAAGACTGGTGGCTCTGTGGGCTCTGTGTTGTAATGAGCCGAAATGGCTGAGGCATGGATTTTGATTGACGAGAAAGATAGGCCTTTGTCAAGCATCTCAGTTAAGTATTGTAATATCTGAGGAATATGTGGTTCTGCTGTTATCAGTTCCCTTTGCTCGATTCCAAGCACAGAATCTCTTCCATTTGTGACCATAAGATTTTCTAGTACTAGGCCTTCTGGCTTCCAAAATGACATCCATCACAGCTTTACTGAGAGGTGGTGTTTGTATGATTACAGGATTAGCCATGCTGCCAGGTTCAGAGTCTGTAGTTGATTGTGCAGGATCCGATTGTTTTGCTGGGACAGTAGTTGTGGTTTTTGAGGCAAGGTCCAAGCTGGGTATTGAGACAAGTTCCTTAGGATTGGGTACCAGTATTGGTGGGGCCAGTCCGGGGCAATTAATATCTTTGGCTTCTGTTGTCTGACTTTTAAGAGAACCTTGGGTAGAAGAGGCAGAGAGGAAAGGCGTAAACTGATAGGTTTTTCCAAATGAAGGATAGGGCGTCCACTTTCCATGCTTGTCTGTGAGAAGTCCTTGTGCAGAATCTTTTCAGTTGATAATTTTGAGGAGAGGCAAACAGATCTAGGTCTGGGCTCCCCCATTTCTCTGTTATCATGCTGAAGACTTGTGGATTTAGTTTCCACTCGTGAGGATCAATAAGGTTTCTGCTTAAATCGTTTGCCAGAGTGTTTTGTTTTCCTGGCTGGAATTGAGCTTGAAGATGTATTTGGTAGGTCAAAGCTGTGTCCCACAGTGCCATGGCTAATCTGCAAAGGGGGTATGAGTGTGTGCCCCCTTGCTTGTTTATATACCACATGACTGTGGTGTCGTCAGAGTTTATCAGTAGTTGTCTTGGATGAAGAAGGTCTTTGAAGGCTTTTAGGGCATTTTGAACAGCTAGCATCTCTTTCTGGTTGATATGTAGATGCATTTGATTTGGTGCCCATATGCCCTGAATGCATCTTCCTGCCATGTGGGCCCCCCAGGCATAACCTGATGCTTCTGTTAAGGTTTGGCTGGCAGGGGGTAGAGTAAAGGACTGTCCCATGTTTAGGTGACAGGCCTTTGCCCACCATAGAAACTCCTGTTGCAGGCAGGGAATGAGATGAATCATTGTTTCCAGACTGTGTGAATGTTGACTCTATAAACTTTTTAGGTACCATTGAAGTTTCCTCATATGCAGTCTTGCATATGGAATTAGTAGGATGCAGGATGCCATGAAGCCCAGAACCTGCAGAATTTGTCTTGCAGAAGACTGGGTTTTTGTTGCCATCAGTTTGAAGTAAGTAGTCAGCTGCCTTTGTTTGTCTGGCGTGAGGTAAGCCATCTGGGCAGTTGTATTCAAGCTTGCACCCAGGAATGTTATATTTTGAGAGGGTACCAGTTGTGATTTCTTTTTATTTATTGTGTACCCTAGGCATGTTAGAAGTCTTTACACAAACGCCAGGTGTCGTAGAAGAGTGTTCTTGTTCTCTGCTTGAATGAGACAAGTCGTCCAAGTAAGGATATATTTGAATACTTCTTTGTCTGCAAAATGCAATTACTGGTGCCAGGCACTTTGTAAAGACCCTGGGCACAGTAGATAAGCCAAAAGGCAGTGCAGAGAATTGGTAATGCATTAAGCCAGCCTTGAATCTGAGGTATCTTCTGCACAACTGTCTTATTGGGACATACAGGTATGCCTCTTTTAGGTCTAAAGTCACCAGCCAAGCATTCTTGCCCAGCATGAGCAGAAGCTGTTGCAAAGTGAGCATTTTGAAATTTGGAATGTCCAGGTATGTGTTCAAAGTCAGTAAATCCAATATTGGCCGCCAGGCCTTGTCCTTTCTGGGTACCAAGAAAAGTCTTGAGTAAAACCCTCGTCCTTTTTCCTGTTCTGGTACTGTCTGAATGGCCCCCATATCCATGAGGGACGTAACCTGTTTCTGTGCCTCTGCCCATTGTTTTTTTGGCAGATCTGGTCAACCATTTGTCACTGGCAGAGTGTGGAAATGGAATATGTATCCTTGTGATGCGATGTTCAGTACCCACTTGCCCTGGGTTATTAACTGCCAATTCTGAGCAAAAAGTGTTAATTTCCCCCTATGGGTGCTGCCAATAGATAAGTGCTTGGTGTGGGCAGAAGGAAGTCATTGGGATTGCTTTCTGTAGGTTTGCACTTTATCTCCTCCAGATTTGGAGGTGGATGCGCCTCATTGCTTTGACCTGTAAGAGTCTTGAGCCTGGTACCCGGAACCCTTAGGGCGTCTGGATTTGCCCCTTTGAGCTCTGTTTGACACAGGAAAAGACCAATTTTTTGCAGGCCAGTGTCTACTGAATCTAGGTGGCTGCACTTGTAAGAAATCTTTAATAGTTTGCATGGACTTAGCTTTGTCTTCCATTTTCTTTAAAACCTCTTCTGCCTTAATGACAAACAGTGAATCATGCTGTAAAGGTGCATCTAGCAATTTAGCTTTAACATGATCAGGCAAATTTTGTTCCTTTAACCAGGCATGCCTCCTAATCACAGATCCAGTAACTGCAGCCCTGCAGGAGGCCTCTAAAGAATCAAAACCACATTGCAAAGTATGCTTTCCAACTTCTTCAACTGCATGCAATAATTCCTGCAATTCCTTATTTTCTGCACATTCTGAAATCAACATCATTTTCTGTTTCAGCAATCCCATAACATGTTGTTGGTACTTAAGCATATGAAATTGACAGTTTAAGGCCCTGATTGCCAAGGTTGCAGATGTATAAACCTTTTTCCCCCCATCTGTCCAGTGCCCTTGAATCTCTGTCGGAGGGGGTAGGGTTTTTTTCTGTTAAGGCCTCAACTCCCTTTGGACCATGTGAAATAGTTTCAGGATCAGCAGCAGGGTTTCTAAATAAAAATTTATGAGAGTCAGGGACCCTGTAATATCTGTCAGGCTTACTGGGAGCCGGAGGTAAGGAGTCAGGGGTCAGGTTTGACTCCGAAAACACATCATCCACAATGTCTAAAACAGGGGGAATGGCTAAAGGCTTGTGCTGAGGGAGAAGAAGGAAATCCCTAAGCCTTTTTTTTGATTCTGAGAAGTCTTGACTCTCCCAGTGAAAATGCTCCCTCAAAGTATGCAAGGTTTCTGCAAATAAATAATCCTCAGGAGGAGATGCAGACGGAATAGACTCCTCAGCATCAGAATCCTCATAGGGAGGTAAAGAGAATTCCTGATCAGAAGAGGAATCAGAAGAAATAGAAACCTGATCTGAAGAGTCATAGTCAGTGCCTTACCTAGGCCTCTTATCTGGAGGGGGATGGGTACCCCTGATCAAGGTAATAAGGTCATCAGCCATTTTGATCATCTGTTTTTAGGCATAGAGGCCTGTGCACGTGGCTCAGGAGTCTTTTTTAAGTTTTAGAAGATGTCTTTGCCTTTGGTTTTGCAGCTTTCGTCGGTTTGATATATAAATGTTGAGGTCTGAATACACCCTCAGAAGCCGGTGTCTGCTCAGCGGCTCCGGACCCATCCGAGGGAGATACATCCGTCGGTCCAATACCTTGAGTATCTTGCAGCATGCTGGACTCCACATGGGTGTTGGTAGAGGCCTGCGACTCGAAGGTAGCTGCGAAAGCGCCTCACTGAGTACCAGCGACTGGCTTAGGAGAAGCTTTGTAGTCAGTTTTGGATCTGGACTGCCTTTCTCTGTCCTTTTCTTTGCGTTTTTTTTATGTACACCGGTAGTCGGATTGCTATTCGACGACATTTCTGGGTAGTTAAATCAGTTTCCAAAATACTTAAATGCAAAAATATACAGACGCTTAAAAGTGCGTTGGTTAAATCTAGCACAAAACCGACAGCCAAGCAAGTTGTGATCAGGGCCTAGGCAAGGAATACAGTATAAATGGAAATCCTTATGAGGTATTTGCTTCCCACAAGCAATACAATTATTAACTTTTTCTGACATCGGTAAAAAGCAAGAAAAAAGTTTCCCCAATGGGGTGCTTAGCTTTAGTGAAGACTTCGGTTCTAAAACTCATACTCGAATATTTCAGTAGTCGGCCGACCGGCACTTGCGAAATGCTTCTACTTCAGTCACCGCACAGCAAGAAAGACTGAAGAAAATGACGTCAGCTGCATGTTTTATACCCCTGACGTCATGGAAGAGAAGACAGCAACCGACTCAGGACCCAAGACATTGGAATTCAGGCCGAATGAGGGCAACCTGCCAGCAAATTACCCAAATGTAATGACTGCAACAATGAAACACAAAGAACATCCAGGAACATCCCTGAGTAGAACCCTCTCTTCCCCTTTGTGACGGTGGAACATCTTGGATAGTTTCCTGGGATATCAACTCTTGGAGCAGCTCTGGAAAGAAAAGTTGTTGTTCTCAAGGTGGCTGACGAACTCCCATGAAAGGAGGAAGAGCTTTCCAGGCCTAGAAGTATCCTTTGTGGATAACAGAAAAAACACCCATGAATCATGAGTGATGTGCTCCCAGACTGGAAGGCAGAAAGTAAGGCACTGAGAGGGGAATGAGACCAGAGTGAGTCAGGTAGTCACAGACTACCTGGCTTGTCTGAAAAATACTGCTTTTGAGAAGAAGAAAGCTGAGAGGGTTTGGAAGGAGCCAGTCACCTGACACACCTTTTACCTCTGGAAGGGGGAGTCAGAGATTGTTCCTGACAAAAACTGAAGACACAAAGATATGTTTCAAATCCTGCAACTCTTTACCTTACTCCTGCTGCACTTGAACAAGGCATTATCTAATGGTGCATCCATTAGTTTGGCCTTGGAGCCTTAACCATCAGTATATAGACCCAGAGGCAGCAACTGTGGTAGGCATCTCAGCAGCAGCAGCATAACTGCATTTAATGGAGTGGTGTACAACTTGGGAACATGCCCCCAAAACAGTGGAAAGCTGAGACTTAACATCTGAATCTAGAAGATCAGAGAGAAGCCAAGAGGCCTGAGAAAGAAAGGCCATAGCATACTTATTCATATCGGTTCGACAGTTAATTTCCCTAAAGGCAAGAGTAGCTGAAGTATACACTTTTCCCCCAGACTTTCTATGGTTTTACTCTCCTTGCATGAAGAGAGAAGAGGAGTGAAGAGAGAAGAGGAGTGGAAGGCAAAAGACTGGATGGCTTATCAGCAGCTGCAGAAACAATCACTGGGTTTGCAGCAGGACATTTATAAAGGCATTTGCAGTCCCCTGGAACTTTAAAGAACCTATCTGGCCATTTGGAGGCAAGAGGTTGAGAGTCTGGACTCTCAGAAGCAGAAATGAAAGCATCCAGAAATGCTGGCAGAACTGGTGGCAAAGCAGATGGAGAAGGTGAATCCGTTTGGAGTAAATCACAGTAGCTCCTCTGCACATCAGTAACCTGTGAGCTGTCCCACTTGAAAAACTTCCTCATATGACAACAGTCTCCCTAAAGGTCATGTCTTCACTAGAAGACTCAGTTCCACTGGACTTCTCCTCGGGGGATACAAACTCCAGGGGGGGTATGGCCAAAGACTCAGCCTTTGAGGAATCCTCACCCTTAGATAAAACTTGCTCCCTACACCTTTCCAAAGGGGAAGAAGTAGAAGGCAGGCTAGGAAAGGAAACACCAGTGGGAGGCTTTAAAGCCATAAAGGCATTAAACAATCCCTGTGTGAAGTCCTGTCAGTCAGGCAGAAGTTCTTGAGAAGATAGAAGATGTTTGTTTCCAGCCAAATTCCAAATGGGCTTATGTCCGAAATGGGAGGTGCAGGCAAAACTTCAGGCCTGAGTTTCTTGGCCTTCTTCACAGGCTCAGCATAAAGGCCCGACATACGTCGTGCACAAACCTCATATATCTTTAAATTTTCTATGAAAATATATAGAGAGTAAAGGCGATTATGTAGGGTTTTGGGAACAAACACCTGACATATAGAACAAGACTTATGGTCATGATTAGGGCCTAAACAAAACAGACACTAATTGTGGGAATCTTTATGTGGAATTTGTCTTCCACAATGGCACTTGCCTTTCCTAGATGACATGTAACCTCAGACAAAAAAGCAGTAGTAAAAGTAAACAGGAAAAAAACCCAATGGGGCACATATCTGGACAGCAACCAACACCTCGGGTGGGCAGACAGACGGTCAAAGATGGCATTCAAACTAGTGGCAGCAAAGAAGTTCTGGGGGTGGTACATGCGGACGTCACTTTTATGGCTGAATCCTGCCTTGGGCCCATGTGCAACGTCCCAAGTACCTAACAGTGGTAAAAGGCTTTTGTATACTGGCCAGACATCAGGATTGCTTATGGCAAGGAATCCCTCGTGTAATGAATACAACATAGAAATATGAGGACATCAGCAGATACAGAGCATACTCACCATATCAGAAGGTCTACATTATAGCCTTTAGGTAGTCAATAACATTGGTGATTCCTTTTCTGATAGCACAATTCCGAAATTCCTCTACCCCCTAGCACTCAAGGGAGCACACACTTCCTCTTAGCATACATCAGGGATATGCTGGGCAGCAGGACACAGCTAAATCTGCTAATCTCTAGTTAAGTCTTCCTGCACGGAGTCAGCACACCTAACTCGCATTAAAATTCACATGGAGATACTGACTAGAAAAGGCATATGTACAGGGGAAAGTGTGTGTGTGTGTGTGTGTGTGTGTGTGTGTGTGTGTGTGTGTGTGTGTGTGTGTGTGTGTGTGTGTGTGTGTGTGTGCGTGTGTGTCTCACATTAAAATTTACCTGGAGATACTGACTACAAAAGGCATATGTACAGGGGAAAGTGTGTGTGTGTGTGTGTGTGTGTGTGTGTGTGTGTGTGTGTGTGTGTGTGTGTGTGTGTGTGTGTGTGTGTGTGTGTGTGTGTGTGTGTATGTGTATGTGTATGTGTGTGTGTGTGTGTGTGTGTGTGTGTGTGAAAAGGCATACGTACAAGGGGAAAGTGTGTGTGTGTTTATATATGTGAAAAGGCATATGTACAGGGGAAAGTGTGTGTGTGTGTAACTCGCATTAAAATTCACCTGGAGATACTGACTAGAAAAGGCATATGTACAAGGGAAAGTGCGTGTGTGTGTGTATGTGGGGGGGGGGGGGGGGTAAGCAACCATTGCAGAGGGCCTCCTTACAAACCAACTGACATGATGAATGCATATTTTTTACATCTGATCTTATCAGATTTTAAAAGTTCCCAGGTAATGAATAATTGAAAGAATCACTAACTATATAAATTAAAAACTCTCTTGAAGGTTGTGGCAAGGCTTAAAAAGGCTAAATTCTGAAGCAGTGAGGTGTCAAAATAACTGCTTGATATTCTGAGACTCATTACAGCAAGACCCACAATAGCAAAACTGAATGAGCAAAAATGAAGGCAGTCTGACACACAGTTTCTCAGAGTACTCCCTTGTCTAAAGGTATGGCACTCTTACAGTTAGTATACGCAAGTTTATTTTCTTTTCTTTTACATTTGTTAACCAGGTAGAGTCCGGCTGGGCAAGTAGCCCGTTTTCAGCAGAGACCCAGAGAGAAAAGCTCCATAACAATAGTACAAAAAGATTACAAAAAATTTTAAAAAGACCTACAAAGAATATACAAAAAAAGTTTAATAGTTGTCAACAATCACAATTTACAAAAAGAGAATGTAAAACCAGAAAACATTACCCCCCAAGATTTACTAATCTTCCGTGTAAGACTAGATTAGTCTTACACGGAAACGCCAATCTAAGAGTATGACGGCAGCGCTCCATGCATATTAATGAGGGCGCGCTGCCTCAACTCTAAAGCTTACACGGAGCATGGACGAGTGTAGGGGGTGTGTCGGACTGCCGAGCAGACACAGATCTATCAAAGGAATATTAAACAGGTGTGCCTACAGCTTAGTTTTTTCAAAACTGGCCAATCACAAATAAGTGCGGGAAATGAGGCATATTTAAGCTCCACATGCGGGAATACTTGGCATAACTGGTTGTAGCTCCCTTCTGCAGTCAGCATGGCCGGTGTTGGAGAAGGCACTCGATTTCGAGCGCAACGCTGGGGCATTGAGGAGACCAAAGTAATGGTTTGGCTCCTTGTCCACAATCATGAGGAAAGACTCCTGTGGGGCCAGTACCAGGGCACCCAATATAAAACGGAGGCCTGGAACAGTCTTGCTCCTGATCTCACCCAATGCCACTGGTGAGCAGGTCAGGCACCATTATTCTGACCTGAAGCGACGTAAGGAGGATCAACTGGACCACTGGATCCAGGAGTCCCGTGCGATGCCTAATGCCCCAGTACTGAGTAAATAGCCATTGTATTAAGAAGTTAAGAATTGCTATGCTTGTCTATACTATGGATAGGTTATGTCTCAATATTACTGCATTTACTTCACAGCTGCAGGTGTCCAGGCTATGAATCAGCAAGCCCATGAAGATAGGTTGCAAAGGCAGTGTCATCAGGCAGGTTAGTAATTATTCTGCATGTACTGTTATATAAAATAAATGAGAGCGCCTTCAAAAAGTGTTTTAACCCAATAAGTATAGGTGTAATAATCCTTTAATAAATGTATAATTCCTGGAGTGCGTCTGTCATTTTCTTTGATATGTTGTTGCACTCTTGCATTTTACAAATAGTACTGTTGTATTAAGTAGCGTAAACCCACACTTGGGTAGCCCCATATAACGTGGATGAAGGGAGTGCCAGTAGCTTTTATGCATATTTACAGCCCTCAACTGTTGGTTCATGCCCAGCATGTACAGGTTAATCTGGCACATGAGTAGCTTGGTATTGTGTTCCCCAAAAATGTCAGTGTGCTGCCAGAAATGTAGGGAGCTGTTAACATATAACTGATACTTTCACCTGAACATATGTAGATAATTATGTGAAAGTAGAGCTGTCAGTGTACCATCTTAGCAGTAGTATGTGTGTGAGCAATTCTCAAAATATGTTGCAGTAACATCTGCATATTGGGCAGTTTGCATGTAAGATACAGCTCATGTATATAACGATCTAGCAAAATCCAATTGCACAATATAAGGACATTGGGTAGTGTAATAATACATGTAAGGGACATTTAACTGCAGTTAATAGGAATGTAGTGAACACTAGAAGGATATACAAGTTATTTGAGCTATCCTTTTCCACCCTACTGTATGTGCACAAAAATGCAATTCCACACCTCAATCGGTATGTCTAATTTCAAAACATTTGTTGGGACATATGTCCTATTGGTTTATAAATATTTGCATTTATTTCTATGCATGTGCCCTGTTAAAATACCACAATATTGGTGGCCTGCTGCCATCAATTCAACCTGCATGCTGTTGTAATGTCCACTATTGTTCTATATATGCATGTTATGCTTGCTTTTCAACTGCTGAAAATCTGGTGTGTTGGGTTAATGGGAATACTTCTGCATGCTGTTATAACTAATTGGGAATGCTGCTGACTGTTACTAACCCATATCTTTATTAAACCCTCCAAAACATAGTTCGTATTGGGAAGGCCGGTCCCAGCAGACCTACCTGTCCCACCTCTGCTGGCCATGGCACCTGGCATATGCTGGTCTGGTGCCCAGTCTGGGACCTACTCCTCCGTTGGCCCTGTGCCACCTTCGGGTGGAAGTGCTGCAGGAGATGGGGCTTGGCCTTCAGTGCAAGCATGGGCGGAGGAGGGCCACCTTTCAACCCTTAGAACGGTCTGGGCTGTGGTGCGTAGAGAGATTGAACGTTCTGTTGCAGAACCTCTACGCCAGCTTAAGGCATGAGTGGCGCAACTCCCGGGTCAGCCTGCCCCTCCTACACAGCCCCCAGCACAGCCACTCTCTGGGCTGTGAAGGTGAAGTGGTGACTGCCCATGGGTGGGGACCTCAGTCCCATTGTTTCCATCTGTGGGCTCATAGGCTTGCGATTTCCAAACATCCCTCCTTGTCAAAGGTGTTCACCCACCACGTGTCATTTACCGCCCCTGTATACGTCTTGTTTGTCTTGCCTGTTTACCTCCCCAAATATACCTACTTCCCCTACCCCACATTCCACTCACCTGAAAATAAAAAGGGCAATCTGCTCCCCCCAAAAAATTACGCCCCATACATAGCGGCCCATTTTGCACACATGTCCACTGGACACAAAATGTAATTTAATTGGCATTACAACATACTTTGTTTTCCTCACTCCTCTCTCAGGGGTTGAAGGTTTCATATCTACCTCCAAATTTATTCCATATGGACAGCTGTTGCTGTTAAAGAAATGGGCAGCTATGGACCTTCCCCTACACCCGTCCTGCACATCCCGAGCTACTTTCCATACTTTATTTCCCTCTCTGTGCCCCTTTTTCACCACTTTTCTATCTCCCCATTTTTCTTTTCTTTCAAAGAAATGAGCGCGGGGGTTAGCAGGAGGAAGCACTATTAAGCAGTAGTTAGCGGATTTGCGTGCGTGTGCGCTTGTTTGCGCTCATCTAAGCATTGCGCAAACCCACTTACAACTGCTTAAAAGTGCCTTAGCACTCTGTATGCGAGGGCCCTTGTTCTGCTCAGGAGCAAAATAAGCACCTCTGTCAGTCTCGAACCCCGGACCTTGTACACACTACACAACATGAAGTACCACTAAGCCACGGTAGATGTACAAGTTGGTGCTGAAATAAATATATCGGGCATCAGAATGAGTGAATGCAAAGGAAAAATAGGAATGCCATACCACACAACTTGTTCTGTGGATCTTTACCAACAGTTGTTGTGGGATTACATTTCATGACTGATAAGAGAAGCAGCCATTCTAGCAGGAAATAATGTTACACCATCACTTTACAACCCCACACAGTATCACAGCAGGACAAACACTGGCATACCTGTTTAGGGCAGATGCCATACCTCCCAACTGTCCCTAATTTTCAGGGATGTCCCTGATTTTGACACAAATGTTAGCTCTGGCCCTCTGAATCCCTCCTAAAACTACTGACTTTGGCCAGAAAGGTGGTGAATTACACTTAATAAATAATGACAATAATTAAGAGTTAGACACTTCTTTTACTTCAAAAAAGGTGCATTAATTCATATGTTCTGATTCTCTCAATGTTTCAACTTAACAGCACTAATATTTTAAAGGTATCTCTGACTTTTTGTTTACTTTTCCCTGAGTCTGTTCAAATATGTACCTGAGTGTTTGAGAGATCTGGCAGAGGCAGAAACACAGAGGCATATCAGCCTTTCTGCTGTTACACACTGTGCAAATAGCTTTGGAAGGAGTTTCAGAAGCATACCCTTATGTAGGAATATAACACTGAAATACAAATGGATGTAGCCATGTACTGGTAGCAACCAACTGTAACAATGCCATTGCTCTATTGCTGAAAAGACCTGTGTGGTGCGCAGACAAAGAATAACAGGCTATTCTCTGGCTATCATGTGGATAGGTCCACAGTTGGGAGTTACGCAGACAGACTACTTGCCTTGATAAACTAACATGTACACAGCAACCCTGTAAGTCCAGCAAGATAAAATCCACACAATACTACTTACGCTCTCTGTACTTCTGCACCCCTACCCAAATGTAGAATATACCTGTGTGTGCAGGGTCTACCAAGGATGTAGGTAAGCATACTCACCGTACTGAAATGTGTCCAGTTTTTCTGAGCAGCTTGTGCTAATGTCAACACTAAAAAATCACAAACTGTTTAGAACTGAGTAAATGAATATTCACAGCATAGCAGTTCACAAACAATTCTTGTGCCAAAGGAATACATCTCAATAACTAGCTTTGTATGGTAGTTAATTGTAAAAGTTGAAAAGAAAGTACATCTTTCCATGTATCTTGGGGTAGCATTTTGAGGGGTGAGTACATTTCTACACTGACAAGTGGGTACTGGACGCAGCAACATTAGGTTTGAGTACAAAATGTAAATCTCTGGCTACTCCCCTGGCTTCTGATATAAGAACTATACCAACCTTCTGTCTTACAATGATGTCCACAGCAAACAAGGATGATCTCCATCTTGGAAAGCTGAAAGGGCCATGCCTACTTGAGTTAGCAATTTATAGTACTGGGTTGCTATGACAGTGATTACTGCAATTACTACACAGCAGGCTGCATGCAATTAGCAAATGGTGGCCACTAATTGGTGCAGAGGCCATCACATGCTCATGTGCAAATACCTACAAAAGCAGGCTGCAATCTCTGCCAACAAACTCAATCACTCTATTGCAGAGGCTGACAGAGAGAGAGAAAAGGAAAAAGAAAGAAATATTACCAAATCATACAAAGGAAAGGTATGTGACACATATGTATTTTACTGGCATGTAGTAGATGTTACTGAAGAATAGTCTACATAATGTGAAGCATTCATATGTGGCAGCAGTACTTATTTATGCATAGATGTTCTGCTTAACTACTGCTACGGACAATACAGTGTGTACCTGTGGGCAGTGGGACATACCTGTGAAATGTGTAGCTCAGCATTAAATGTCAAAGATCTGATCCATGTTATCTGTGTTCTGCAGAGTAGTGTGGCCAATGGCTGTTGGGGGGGATTAGCACTGACATTATATAAACATGGGTGTGATAGAACACCACATGCATGATAGTCATATTAAAGTGTAGCTTAGCATTGGCAACTGCTGTAGCAGTCTAGTACACTTATCTAGCATTTGTAGCCATATATACCATCCCTAATGTTAGTGTATGTTCATATGCGACACCTGTTTGTGTTGCAGCAATGCCCAACAGTTCAGCTGTGAGGTCCAGGGACTTACAATAGTGTGGACCTTGCGTGTGTATGCCACACACATACGGAGAAATATACATGTGTCATATATATTCCTATCTGTATATGTGCATAGAGCAGGGGACATATTGCAACCGTTTGTGAAGGGTGGCGATATATATGTTGGTGAAGGTTAGTATGCGCATATTTATATGCAGGCTTTAGTGTGGGACATGCAAGACAGCATACAGTGCTGGTATATGACATGTGGTGGTTAAACACTGTGGGTGGTTTGTTCAGTTTGCAATGTTGAAGCCAGTGAGGCCTGCTAAAGCTACCTGGGCTGTGAACACCTTCAATGCATTTATCCCAAGACACTGCGATTTCATTACATTACTGTACACCTCACATCCTTTACATAATTGATATTCTCACTATGAAAGGTGAAATGTATATGTGCCTACATATACATGTATATGTACACCAATGGATGTGTATACGTATATATCTATATATATATATGTGTGTGTGTGTGTATATGTATATATCTATATATCTATATCTATATATATATATATATATATATATATATGTGTGTGTGTGTATATATATATATATATATATATATATATATATATATATATATATATATATAGTTAGTTATATATACTCATACATACCTACATCTACTTGTTGCAATAGATTCTCTGTACTGTTGACTGACTGTGATGGTCAATGTGTTTGTGAATACGTCAAAGATATGTATCTGTGGGATAGCTTAGTGAGAAACTGTTTATGTCATGGTATTATGGGTCCTTGCTTTGATCCTAGCAAAAGCTGTGTATTCTGTTGCTAAGCAAAAAAGTGCTATTGCATACAGTGTGATCAAGTCCCTTGGTTTTAACTAGGGTGTGTCATTGGAGGCTAAAGCACTACATCTATGATTATTGATTGGTACTGATGTTGAATCCAAATCCTGTGTGTACTGTAGTACTACCTGAAGCTCTGGGCCTGTACAGCAAAGTATGGTGTATGTCCACATTGCCTGCATCTACTGTTTTGTGTGGTCCCTGTATTCATCACAGATTACATCTCTCAAGATAAAGGTTGTGTAAGTACTGACACACAGTACTGTATAGTACACACTGAAAGCTTATCTGGGTTGTCATACCTTTGTGTCCTGTAATTATGTCTGATGTGTGTGTGGGTATGTCTGTAACATGTCCTTTGACATGTGTGGTAAAACATACAACTGCGTATCTAGTAACATTCTTAGTGTACTACAGCAGTATGAGACCTATATTCCCAGTTGTGCACATATTTTGGACAATGGTTTGCCATTACAAGTTGCGTGGTATAATAGTAATACATTTACTGGACCTTACACTCACTGTGATGGACGATATATTTCTTTACACATCAACTTGATGTATATCTGCTGTGGCTAGGTGATGCATCGTGTTGCATACAGTGTGCCAGGTACTCTTGTATAGTCTTATATAGTGATTTTATTTTGTTGCTGTGCAGAACATGGTTCATTAGATGGAGAGTGAGCCAGGCACTTCCAAGCAGTTTTGGGGTGAGCAGTGATAAGTGGCAGTTAAAGTGTTTCACTCTCGGTTAGCTAATAGGTTGCTATATATGGCAGTTCAGTGATATCTGTACAGTATAATGTTAAAAGTGCCATATGACTTGCTCAGACATATTTTCGTTTTTATATCTTCCAGGGATCATGGCGCATCGCAGGAACTCCAGTTACAGTAGTGCTAAAGATGACATAATTACTACCAGTATGATTCAGCACTACAGTCTCATGTTGTCACGAACCAGCCAGGACCAGCAGGAGTGTACTGCAATGTGGCAAGATGATGTCCACAGGGTAAATGAAGTAGGCCTGCATAACTGGACACATGAGCAGGTACGCCACCACTGCAGTGATCTTCTCAGACATGTCCGTCAGCGTGCTGCTGATGTGCAGAGACAACAGCTTGCAACAGGAGGTGGTGCTAATATCCATCCTCCCTCACCAGAGTGGAGGAGCTGCTCCTGAGCCTGGTGGCACCTGCCCAACAACAGCAGCCATAGACATACACCATGATGGGGGTTGGAGCCACCCAGCAAGCAGACATGGAGCATGCAGGTAACATAGCATATCTGTAGACTACTGTTATCTGTATTGGTAGATCATGCATATGTGAGATGTGGAGTGTGTCGTTAAAAGACGTGGAGCCTGTTGTTGTGCAATACTGATCATTTGGAACATAATCTGTAGCCCTGTGAATGTAAACTGTTGTTGTACTGTAAGATTGCAAACACACAGTAGCAATGCCACAGTTGTGGCCACTGACAAACTGCCTCATCTCTATGTAGTTCCCTCTGGGGTGACATCAAGGCAGCGGACAGATGCTGGTGAGTTTGTTCTACATTTATTATTATAAATAAAAAGTGCATGTTACAGTTAAGGTGTAGGCCATGTACACATGTAACACACCTACCCATAATGCATGCTGTGCATGTTTGGTGCAAGACCACGCACATCTCACTAATGTGATTAGCTGCCTCAAACACATGCAATACCCAGACCATCTCAAACAAACGTGGCTAGACTGTAGTGACCATTGGAGAGGCACAGCTGATACTCAACATGCACATAACATACACATCTATGTCATACACAGAGCATTTTAACATACTACACATAAAGGATTCCCAAACCCTCTGTAAAGACACACTCCAGTACCCAAAATCTCATCCACACATTACACATAATATACCTGAGGGGTAGAGGCCTATCATGGGGCATTTAAACACTCTGCAACACACTACACATTCAAGTCAGGGAATGCTCCTTATTGGCATCCTTACAAACTCATGTAACAACTGGTTGTGAAACGGTGAATGTAGCCAAGGTAGTAAAGTTCTGGTACAGCATGAGTAGTGCTGGTTTGGGAAACATTTGTCGCCTTGAGTGACCACATGATGCTTCATGATGATGGCCTATGGTACTATACCCCATCCAGTTATTGTAACCACAGTACTACACATAGCTTTCATTGCTATACACCTTGCTATACGTCTTAATGTTGCGTGTGTGCACACATATGCACCTCTAAACAATATGCATACCAATCACCATTTGCACAACTGACACATATGTCTTGTGATGCTATTGAGTGGCTAGGTCATATGACACACATTGGGTATGTGTAGTGTTTAAATATGCAGTTGTGTTTTAACATGCCATGTCATGGATGACACTGGCATGTCCACAATATAATCTACACTCACCATACATACCGTACATTGGGTATGTGGCCGAATGGTATTCCATCAATTATCCATGCACCACTGATGATGTTGTGTGAATACTCATCATGCATGTGCTAAAAATGTGTCTACAATTATTTGCTAAAGACACAGAGGCTGTAATCAGCATTAGATACCCATCTGACACACACATCCAGCCATTGTATGTACACCTGTTTGTTATGGTGCACAGTACATTACATAGTTTTGAATTCCTGCACAGCAATGTTGGGTCCATGTATGCACTGTGTTCCAGGGGAGGCCCATCACCTAATAACAAAACACATGCATCAAATCCATGTACACTGTTAGCAGCAAGGACTGTCTACACTTGCACTGCATGCTGTTGAGCAACACATGTCCTGCATGCTGACGTGTGATATGACTGTTTTGCTTGTGATACTGTACCCCACCATCACCTGCTATTGTGTATGTTCTGAGATTGCTGGTGTTGTGTGTGTCTGCTTTAGGGAGGAGTGTATTTTTGTGTGTGTGTGCACGTGCGATTGTGGTCTGACATCAAGTTCAGGTCTTAAAGTGTGTTTCCTGTTCTCCTCTCTCAGGTGCCGAGGTGGGGCTGGTTCAGTACAGCAGAGAACCTGATGTCACTGAGACAGACAGTGATGATGAGGATAGGTGTGCTGAGGCGCAGACAGCTTTGTCAGGGTCTGTTGCTGGGCCACCAATTGACAGTACACAAGTCTCCACCCCATCCATGCACACAGTCATACTTGCCTGTGCATCCATCATCACCATTGCCCTTAGCTGAGGGACAGTGCACGGATGGCAGTGGCCAGGACAGTGTGGTATCTATGGCACATGTATCAGGACACAGCAGCCATAGCCAGATGTCTGGAATGGTACCACATAGGCAGATTGCCAAAGGTTCTCGTCAGACCACTGCTGGTCATCATGCCCCTGGCAGACGTGCCACACCTCTTTCTACCACACGCATGTTCCAGGCTGTCATGGAGGCACATACACAAATGGAGCTGTACACCAGACAGGGACTAAGGGCACAGAGGGATCATAACATCTCTGTAAATGACAGCATCTATGACCTTGCATATGCCATATGTAATTACATTGAGGTCATTGATAGACATTGGGGTGAGACATTGGATGTCCTCCACAATGTCATGCCCATGTGTCAGGACAGTGCGGGACAGGTGAGACGTCAACGTGGACATATGCCAGCAACATCAGCAGCTGGAAGTCGCCGTGGACATCCAGCAAGTCACAGCCGCTCCCGTAGTGCCAGTACCAGCCCCAGCAATGTTGTGGGGGCTGTCCATAGACCGTCCTAGAAGACTACATGCACGTGGCTCTGGCCAGTCCCAGCAGGGACCTGGTTCCAGTGGACATATGTCAACCTCCTCGGATAGTACCCAGTCTGGATTAGTACCTGATACTGTCTGCAGCACCCCTGCCAGGCACAGGTTCCGTATCCGTGGCCAGAGACAGTGATCTGTAAAGCCTGCCAGGTACAGTCTGTAGCTGTCTCACAAATCCCCGTATATGGCAGCCACATGATGGAACTGTGTGTATGCAGACACACACACATAAACCAGAAACCTAGGGCAAACACATACCCGCACACATTTCATTAACATTGGCCCATAACAGTACTCATGGCCCTCACACACACACACACACACACACACACACACACACACACACACACACACACACACACACGTCGATTGTATGGCTCAGTGTAGGGCTCTGGTTTGCCAGAGCCCTACACATGTCGATTGTATGGCTCAGTGTAGGGCTCTGGCAAACCAACAACACACCCTGTACATATGATGAAACCTGTGCCACCACCTGTCATTTGTAACACTGATGCAGGAACAGGCTAACATGGTGCTGATGCACAGGATGACTTTAATAAAGTATAGCAATGGTTAAATGTGTAGCATGTTGTCAGCAGTAAAGTGTAATGATATCCTTGAAGGTGTAGCTGAGCAGGCATGATGCATTACAGCTGTAATTAGCAATGTTGTATTGTTTCCACCAGTGTTTATTCCAACTGTGTTTTGTTTGCCCATGTGCCACTTGGCTGATGTGTGTAGTTGTGTCAGCATGTGTTATACAGTGGACAGTAAGTGTGGGGTGTGTGCAGCACAGGTTTGCAGGTGTACATTTGTGAACATGGTGGAGGTGCACATGTACGTGCATATTGGACACATGGGCAGGGTGACATGCCCTGTATTGGCCAGTGTTAACACTCCATACTTTCCATTGGTGGCCAGTATGTATTGTACAACACACATTTTGGAACTTGAGTACGCATGTGTGTGTATGACACGGGTTGACACTGTGCTGTGGGTGATGCTGTTGTTGCTGTCATTGGTTTGCATTTCTAAGGTTAACACTGTCCCAGCTGCATAATCCTTTATTAATGCAAACTGTTCACCTACAGGGTTGCATGGACACAAGAAATTCTCACTTATACAGTAAAAGTGCATTAGTCTCATGGACCC
Source organism: Protopterus annectens (assembly GCF_019279795.1). NCBI lineage: Eukaryota > Metazoa > Chordata > Ceratodontiformes > Protopteridae > Protopterus > Protopterus annectens. The sequence continues at coordinate 1,791,787,284 of NC_056744.1, read as the reverse complement.
CTGCTATAAACTAAATATATAATAGAAGGTGTGAAGTTGTACCAAAAAAAGAGTTACATACCAAGAAGTGATAACCTCTCTGGTCAGTATCATTGAGAAAATACAACCCCTCAATAAACATACAAGGCAAGCTTCAAAATACAAAATGGCAAGGATTCCAAAGACAACACTAAAGCTTTCTTCAGTGTTGTTCATAATCTACAGGTGAAATCTCAGATCAGGTCACAAAGTACACTTATCTGACTGACATTACCAATTCCTTGTCAGACAGTTTGAATGCAGATTTCACCAACCTGTCATTACACAAGGGCCACTTTTCCAGACCTGAAGAATGTAAAACCTGATGATTCACAGACACTCTAGTTAAAACATCTCTTTAACAAAGTACACACCACAGTGGCAATGGTACTGGACAGTGTCCCTGGCTGTGTCATACACAAGCTGACATATGAAGTCACCACTCACCTAAACGCTCTGTCCAGATGCAGCCTCTATACAGGTTACATACTAGTGGAATGACACACGGTAATGTTGTTCACAGTCCACAAGGGTTGAGCTACGTTGTCTTCCTCTTCTCCTTTCGGATGCTCCCATTAGGGGTCGCCACAGTACATCATTTTTTCCTGCCCTCTGCATCTTGCGCGGTCACACCATCCACCTGCATGTCCTCTCTCATCACAGCCATAAACCTCATCTTAGGCATTCCTCTTTTCCTGTTACCTGGCGGCTTCATCCTTCGCATCTATTTCACAATGTACTCTGCATCCCTCCTCAGCACATGTACAAACCAACTTAATCCTGCCTATCTGGCATGGTCTACTAACCTTCAAACCTGGCCTAACCCTCTAATATACTTATTCTTAAACCTGTCCACCCTCATCACACCCATTGCAAATGTTAACATAAATTGAGTAAGGCTAGAACTACAACAGGTCCTGGAAACTCTCACCCTATAAGCCAGACCAATGTTATCTGGAAGGCTATGGAGCACAGCATTACGGAACTCATTAACAAAGACATTATGAATCTGCAAACACTGCACCATACCCACTTAGGTTCTCTAAAGGCCAGATCATGGCTCCTACACCTAGTAGACTTCAAGCCAGTCAACAAGGCTATAGGTGAGGGAGGGGAGGTCAACACAGCCAAGCCATAGCTCACCAGCAATTCATACCCATTCCACATACTGGTATTATACATAACCTCAACAGATTGACCATAAACGATTGTTAGATGATGGCTTGACAACTGACGCACAGATGTAGGACACACAGTAACATTTGCAGCCTCCATGTACTATTCTATGCCAGTAAGAAGTGGTATTCACCTGCACTCAATCCTGGGACCAACTCCTGTTTGGCATATAGCTTTCTTAGGTACAAGCAAACAGTAGGGATATGCCTGCCCACGTTTGATGACAATGCATGCTGTGGGCTATACTTTATTCTCCAGAAGACACACACATCCTCCAAAAGGCTATCATACAGACAGATATCTGGTGTCAAACTCATGCTGTAAAGCTATAAGCCAAAGAAAGCATAGTTATCCTCTTTTAGAAAACAAAGTATCCCCAGAGTACCACATAGGCAGTAGCCCCCAAAATGTGGAACAGGTACTAATGTATACACAGTGCCAGGTTTTAAGTAATCTCTCCTTTGATTACCAAAGGGTTTTGGAAATCCCTCTGTGGATCACATAAGCAATAAAGGGTTTGCATGCTGATCCACAGAGGTTGTTGCACACCTATAATGATTAGTAATCTTTGCCAGACTTTGCTTGCTTTGGAACAGGTTTCAAATATACCTCAAACATAAGCTCTCACTCACACTCTTCAATAGAAACTGTGATGAGTGGATGTGAAACGGAAGACGTAGCCCAGGGATCACTGCAGTGGCTAAGCTTGTCACAAGCATACAGAATAAAGTCTGGAAAGCACCAGCACGCTCTGGCAAATATAACAGATGCGTTCATGGAGAAAGCAGAGTACCCACCTATGAAATACTTGAGGTCACATGTATGTATATGGATTTGCCCCACAGCTACCTTACATGTGTAATGCATATACAGTTGTTATTGTGATACGTCATACACTAGAAAAATCAAAACCCACTCCACACTGGCCAACGTTGTCACAAACCTGGAGCACACACACAGTCAGCAAGTGTGAGACTTAAACTCTTTCCTAACTACATTATGATACTACAGCAGTATGCATTTACACGACGAGCTGTACACATTACTGGGATTTCACCTTTCCACAGGTATATTTGTAGGATGGTGACATCATGAGACTTGACAAAGATGAGTATACCACTTTTAAGGCGTTTGAGCAGTCTCCCAAGAGGTTGCTCCTCCCCAGGGACACACACACACACACACACACACACACACACACACACACACACACACAGTTGGAAAGTGCAGGATTCAAACCCAGCAGTATGCATTTACACAACGCGTTATACACATTACTGGGATTTTACCTTTCCACATGTATATTTGTAGGATGGTGACATCATCAGACTTGACAAAAATGAGTATACCACTTTTAAGGTGTTTCAGTAGTCTCCAAAAAGGTTGCTCCTCCCCGGGAAGACACACACTCCCACAGACAGTTGGCAAGTGCAGGATTCAAACCCCTACCTAACTACATTATGATACTACAGCAGTACGCATTTACACGACACTATACACATTACTGGGATTTCACCTTTCCACAGGTAGGATGATGACATCATGAGACGACAAAGATGAGTATACCACTTTTAAGGGGTGTGAGTAGTCTCCAAAAAGGTTGCTCTCTCCCCAGGGACAGACAGACACACACACAGTTGGCAAATGCGGTGTTCTTAATCCAAACTAAGTATGTCTTTACACTTCAGCAAGCAATATGGTGTTGCAGGGTGCAATACAGACATTACTTGCTGACAGTTTGCACAAAGGTTTTTTTCACATTTGCTAACCTCAGCGGGCTTATCATATTAGGTGTATTGTATGTACAGGCCATGATCATATCATATATGGGTTGATGCACCACATGCTGGCACATACAGGATCAAACCTTGAGTAGCATCTTACCTTCACCTACATGATACTGCAATACAACAGAAAGATGACAAACTTCAACAATTGGCTGAGCTTCTGGTGTCATTCAAAGGGGATCCAGTCTCTGTCTGCCTGTGATGACATGATAGACAAGCCTTGTTGCTTCGCTATGGATGGTTTGCACCTGTCGCCTTTATGCTTCTGAATACTGGCCAAGGCTCTTGCTGTCCCCATATTACCTTTTTTAGGCAAAGCTCAAAGGTTCATAGGTAGGTACTAGGCCATCGGCCCTGGGGCGTTTACATGCCCAGCCTAAAAGGTACCGTGGCTTTTGCCAGCCAAGAAATTTATTTTCCTGTGCCACTGTCGAGCAGAGAGGCAGAAGTGATCCCCAGGGTGAATTTCCTATTCCCCATCCAGTCATCAAGATCTTTCTTGAAGAGTGCTAATATGGAGCTTTGTTTGATATAGATAGTAGTTTATTCCGGAATATGTGAAGTCTCTGGGACAGGAATCTATCCCTCCGGCATGTTCTGTTTATTGTGGTGACAAGGTTTAGGTCCCTAGAGAGTGTAGGTTCATAGGTAGGTACTAGGCTATCTGCCCAAGGGAATTTATAAGCCTAGCCAGAATGTGTTGTCTTTCGCCTCCCTTTTAAATTAGTTTCCTGGGCCTTGTCTAGCAGGGTTACTGAAGTGATCCCAGGGGTAAATTTACAATTTCCCATCCACTCGTCAAGATTCCTCTTGGAGAGTCTGCGAGGGGCTCTGCCTAACATCAACTGGGATTCTATTCCAGAGCGAGGGAAGTGTCTAGGACAGGAATCTATCCCTCCAGCATGTCCTGTTTATTGCTTTGCTGAGGTTTGATTCACTGGAGCATGTGGCTCTAAGATTTGCTTTTCTTGAGGTGGAGCATGTCCATTAATTCCGGGCTGGACATGGCCTTATACGTCAGGCATAGATCACCTCTGAGCAGGCATTAAGCAACTGAGTAGAGCTGGAGTTTCTTTAGTCGAGCTGCATACGGCATCTCTTTGAGGCCCATGATCCTCTTGGTGAGGTACTTCTGTGGTCTTACCAGCTGCCGCATGTGCCAATTAAGGTACATACCAAATGGGGCACTGTACTCTATTATGGGCCTAATGAGTGATGAGTAGAGGGGCACAATGACATCTCGATCTAGAGGTGAACCCTTTCATGATTAGGTGGGATACATAGAAGGAATATCTAACCACTTTGGCAATGTGATTATCAAAGGAGAGGTTACTATCTACCTGGGTCCCCAGGTCCCTAATTACATTTTCCGTACCTAGTGGATTACCACCTATGTGGTAATTCATGGGCACTTTTTTTTCCAAAGGGGATGACTCTGCATTTTTTGGCATTCAGCTTGAGGCCATGGTTTTGACACCAGGTATCTGTCTCTGTATGACCCTTCTGGAGGATGTCTGTGTCAGCTGGAGAGTCGATTATGGCCCCCAGTTTGCAGTCATCTGTGAATTTGGTCAGCCATAGTCCTCCCGTGCTTGCCTGTACCTCAGAGAAATATATACTGAAAAGGAGGGGTCCCAGGACCGAGACCTGTGGAATGCCACTTGTGACTGCTGACACTCTTCAATAGGAACCTTGATGAGTGGATGGGAAACAGACAATTCACGCCAGGCATCACATCAGCAGCCCCACTAGGAAGGGGCTTAGGGTACTAACTATTAGAACTATGGCTTGGGAGACTACCCAATGAGGTGGTGAAAGCTGCACAACTTGCCTAGGCTAATATATGCCTTTGTGAAGATGGTCTACTACATACCTATGAATCTATGTGACAGGTACATGTCTACAGATAGTGAGAGGGGGGTAAACATGTATGAACCTGTCTGACAAGATGTTGGCAATGTCAGTCATGTACATGTATTCATTTATACTTTGCACTGACTCAGAACATATATGAGTTTTCATTGATATTTATGACATAGTGAAAGAAAGGGGTGAGATGTGCACCTCATGTTCTTTTATGCCATTGGGATGTGTGCCAGGTGGGACAGTCCTGGATGGCTCTCTGTCATGGTCATCCTCTTATACACATCTCTGCCCATCCATCTTTGGCTTATTATACTGTGTTCCCCCTATATATATATATATATATATATATATATATATATATATATATATATATATATATATATATATACATATACATAATTAGGTAATAGGCTACATGGGGTTAGTTCCCTAGGCCTCTGTGTAGTAGAGCTGATGAAGTGATCCATGGTGTGACAGTTCACTCATCAAGGCTCCTCTGGAAGAGTGTCAGTTAGGGACACGGCTTAATGTAGGTTGGGAGCCTGTTCCAAAGCAAGGGACGTCTGTGAGTTAGTAATGTAGCCCTCCAACATGTTCTATTTATTGTTGTGATGATGATATCCCTAGAGCATGTGGCACAGTGATTATGGGTTTACTTCAGATAGCGCATGCACATCAGTTCTGCATTGGACATGGACCTGTCTGTTGGGCAGAGATCGCCTGAGTAGACAGTATGCAACAGAGTACAGATTGAGTTAAATTCAGTCTTGTTGCATGGGGCAACAGTTTGAGGCCAGTAATCCTCTTGTTGGAAGTACTTCAGTGGTCTTTCCAGCTGCTGAAGGTGCCTAGTCAGATTCATTGCAAGTGTGCCGTGATACTCACTGATGGGTCTGATGACTGATGAGTAGAGGGAACCTCCTTTGACCTACACGCAAAGACCTTGTCAGTTTGTGGGAACATATAGCATGACTTTCTACCCACTTTTTGAACGTGTTTCTGGAAGTAGAGATGACTGTCCACATGTGTCCATAGAGCCCTTATTATTACCTCCATATTTAGGGTGTTGGCACCTATGTGGTATTTGTATGACTGTAGCTCGAGGCCATAATTTTGACACCACATCTGTCTGACTGAAACCCTTTTTAAGGATGTCTCTGTTGTCCCAAACATCGATTATGACAACCTTTTTGTAGTCATCCACAAACCTTGCTAAACATAGCCCTTGTGTTTGACTGTATTTCTGAAAAGTATACACCAGACAGGAGGGGTCCCAGGACTGAGCCATGGGGGACAGCAGTTGTTACCAGCTTGAACGGGAGACCACAACTTACCTTGTGGGATCTATCTGTGCCCCAGTTGGCAATCCATCAGATGACATACGTGTTTATGCACAGGTTGTTGATTTTGTGCATACAACATGTGTGTGGGATGTTGGAAAAGGGCTTTTCAAGGTCTATGTAGGCCGTGTGGAGCTCATTTCATTGATGCATGTCCTGGGTGACTACCTTAAAAACTGTCTAGCAGATTTAGGAACCACGATCTGCCCGACCAAACCAAAATGGGTAGGGTTGGGTGTTTGTAGGCCCCTAATAGCTCTGTTTATGAGTTCCATAATGATGGACTCCATGGCCTTGCAGATCAGGCTTATTAGGCTTATAAGACTATAGTTCCCATGGTCTGTTGTGCACCAACACTTGTGGAGTGTGCCAAACGTTGCTGTAAACCATTCAACAGTTTCATATCCTGTACAGAGGGCGAATCTCAACAGTCTGTTCAGGTGCAGAGTCCGTTTGTTTTGGAGTTCACATATGACACAGCCAGGGAAACCATGTCATCCCATAGACACCGTGTTTTTAGGTTTGGATAGAGCTGTTTAACCATTGTATATGTGATTTTTGGGTTTTCACAATCTCCAGGTATGGTAATGGGCCCTTTTGTCAGTGAGAGGGGGGTAAATATGTATGAACCTGTCTGACAAGATGTTGGCAATGTCAGTCATGTACATGTATTCATTTACACTTTGCACTGACTCAGAACATATATGAGTTTTCATTGATATTTATGACATAGTGAAAGAAAGCTTCATGGTTCTCTATGGACTCTTTGGCAATATTTTTGCCAGAACATGGCTTGGATAATGTTAGGAGCGCTCATTGTTTCTTGATGATACTGATGGCTTGGGTAATGTTAGGAGAGCTCATTGTTTCTTGATGATACTGATCAGAGATTTATTGATGATCTTTGCATTTTCACTTTCTTTGAACAACTTAAGTACTTGTAGTACATAGTTTGATTACGACAGGGGTCCAATATATTATATGGGTCTGTTTTCGTATCAGTGTGTGCGCAAGGCAGGATTGGTGAATAGTGACAAGTGACTGGAGTAAGAACTGCAACTGCCAGATATGTGTGGCCCACTGCTGTACTCAGACATGGCCCAAGTGTGTGAGCATACCCAGTATGACCTTTCAGTATGTTGCTGACTGAAATTGTCTAAATTTGTTTAAGTGTGTGAGCATGCCCACTATGGGCATATATACTATGTTGTTGTTGTGTCTTTCAGCTTTTCCCGGTTAGGGATCGCCACAGCGGAACTCCGGTCCGCTAATGATTGGCAGTAGATTTTTACGTACTGGCTTGCCGGGCCTAACACACAACCTTCAACGAAGGAATGCCCATTCATGCATGTCACCACACAGAAGGCGCTCTGAGAATCGAACGGGCAACATCTAACTGTGAGGCGACAATGCTACCGCAGCACCACCACCGCAGTATGTGTGTGAAAAATAAATTTGTTTTTTTACTTCAGGGCTCACCTTTGTGGTGTACATCGACAGGAAGCACGCTCTGCCTACAGGGCTTCCATGAGTCAATTTGCATAGACTTATCAACATTTCTACAAACAGGGGAGGACAACTATTTGTACATTTCTACCTGGGGGTGTACATAGGATGAAGGGTACACCTGACACATACACATTTTCTAGGCCTGCACTTCTATGTCAGGTGCTCCATTTCAGTCTGTACTGTTGCCTATCGTACTGGCTTGAGGCATACCACTGTAATACAGACCTTAGCTTCCAATTACACACATTAGTTTGTGACTTCATAGCCTACCCAATCCACATCACACTGCCTGGCCTGCTGTTGTCTGTCTGCATAGGCCTGGGGGGAGGTTACTCATATGCCTCTTCAGAGGGCATGATACAGCATTTGTTTGTGTTTGCATTTGTCTACAATTGTCCTGCTGGCTGTGACTGTTACGTATGTGACCCCCCCCCCCAACTGGTGTGTGTGAGTGGCTTAAGTTGTGTCTGTGCCAGTGAATTGCCGTCATGGCTTAGTGGTTCAGTACTGTGACTATAGTGCACAATATCCTGAGTTCGAGCCCTGTTACTGCTTTTTATTTTCCTGCTGGGCAGACCTGACTGGTTAAGGAACAGTAAAGCAGATGTGAGCGTGTTTACCCAATTTTGCTCGACTTTGCCCAACATTGCCCAACTTTGCCCGACGTTGCGCTGGTTAGCGCGGTGCATAGCTACATGCAATTGTATTTAAATATGCTCAATACAGGTAAAATTTGCTTGGCAGTGTTTTATATTGCTTAAAATAGGGACTCATGCCTCAGGTGGTGCTACAGGGCTGTCTATGTCAGATGCACACATTACACTCCCTATACATGTTTGAAACCAGGCAGTGTCAAGTTAGGCATCCCTTTTACTGTATGTGCGAGTCAGAGAGGTGTCATTTCCAGGGTTCCTACTGAATCAGTGTATGTGCTATGTGTTGCCTCTTTGCCAAGGCTAGGGCATACTGGGCACGCCTCCTTCTGCCTACTGGGGCAGGCTCAGGTTGTTCTTCCTCTGAGTCACGCTGTGCCTGTGCAGGCCTTGGCAATGGTGGGGGGCTGTTTGGCCCTGCCCCATGTTGTTCCTGCTGCAGCTGTTTCCGCAGGATCATATTGTGTAGCATGGCACATACCATCACAATTTGGGTACATGTAGTTGGTGAGTACTGCAAGGCTCCACCAGATGTGTCCAGGCACCGGAACCGTGACTTGAGCATCCCAAACACACACTCAATTATGTTTCTTGTTTGTGTGTGTGCCTCATTATGGAGTTCTTGTTCGGGCGTGTGTGCATTTCTAATGGGTGTCATCAGCCACAGCTCCAGTGCGTATCCAGCATCCCCCACTATGTGACCATCAGCGATGTCCTCATTGGCAAATCCCTAGTACAGCTGCATCAGATGCCAGATGTGGGAATCGTGATACCTTCCAGGGCAGCCAGCACACATTCATTATTATGTCCTGGGCATCGCACACGACCTGGCAGTTGATGGAGGAGAAGCCCTTGCTGTTGATGTAGACCCTACCCCGCTCACTGGGTGGTGCTTTGATGTGTATGCGTGTGCAGTCTATTGCACCCACTACCTCTGGGTATTCTGCTATTTGGTGGAAAAGACGCATATTGCTGGCCAATGTACGTGCTCGCTGACATGGCATCCAGGAACTGGTGCAGTACCCTGGATGCTGATGCTTGTGAAATCTCCATCATATCACCAGTTGGTCTCTGGAAGGTACCTGTAGCTAGTATTCTTAGGCCAACACATACCTTGGTATCTACTGGGATGGGTTCCCCTCTGTTGTTTCTGTGTGTGAGGTGTGGCCGGCACAGCTCAACAATTTGCTGCAGGAGATCTCTGTCCTGTAGGTTACCCTGGGTCTGTACACTCTTCTCCGTCTCCTCACTGTGGGTTGCTCAGCAGCATTCACAACATCACCACCCTCAGCACCTTGCACATGTTGATTTATGATAGCAAGAGCAGCCCCTAACATTTTGTCTGACTTGAAAGTTTTTAAGCTTTCCCTCCTTGTATACTGCAGTGTTGCAGAGTTCTTGGGAAAAACAGGGAAGAATGCTGTTTGTAGAGTTTAAAGTGCTGGGCTGGACTGGGCTAGTCTGCTGCTTGTGTAATTGGCTGATTCTAATATATTTCACCTGGCAGCTCTGCTAGTTCTCCTTGGTTAACTTCCTACTACTTCTTTTCCTTCCTTTTCCCTTTCCGTTTGCAAGAAATTTCAGATATTTTTACGGTGTGCACCTTTGGTTTCTGGTTTTCAAAAAGGACAACTGTAGACACGCCTCTTACAATCCTGGGCAACTCAGGGCAAACACAAGGCACTGTGCTCCAATAAGCTTACAGCCTTTGACACACCCCCTCATGATGTTACCTATATTCTACTCTACTACTCACCTACTCCTACACTTACACTCTTGGGACATGGCTCACATGCTGGGGAAAATTGGGATTCACTATCCTTATCCTCATTTGCATAGGATTGACTACTAATGCATGGTTACATCTCTCACACTGAGCTTCCCCGCTTAGCAACCAGTACTCAGGGGCCATGCTGTCTTCAGCCTGCCATTCACCTGCATGGCAGGATAAGCTTTTTAGTGAAAATGGCTATTTTTGGCTTTTTTTAAATTATTTTCTTGTTTTTTTTTTTAAAGCGCCACACGTTTGCACGGTGCTGCGCTACGCTTAAACATCGGATATTGGGGGAAAAAAGTTAGATATTAATAATTTTAAACATTTATAAATGCCAATGGCCTTATATCTGGCCATTGGCATGCTTCCTCAACTGTATGCATCCTTTATTTGGAGCCATCATAGCTCCGTTTAGCTATTTGCAGAACGGTACTCTGTTACCAACGGAGTACATTTCTGCAGATAACACTAATCTTCCACGGACAGGTTAGTGTTTCCTGGATTGCAAATTTACCTAATTTGCATACCTTTCAGCAGCAAATGAGGTAATTTGCATACCATGACGCTGTCCGTGCAAGAGTAGCTTTAGCAGCTCTCATGCATGCCCCTAGTGGCTGTACCTGGATCACACGGCAGACATATTGCCTCAGTGAGCTCCTACACTCTTCTTGCACTCCTTGCAAGTTTTCATAAATCCGGCCCTACATTTCCTGAGCCTTACTGCAGACAGTAATATGAAACTCATCAGATATATGATCTAGGCCTATGAGCATTTTCTCTTGGTAGAATAAGACAAGGAGAAGATAGCAGAAAAAAAGAAGTTATTTACTCACCATAACGTTCCATCTGAGAAGATAACTTCATTTGTCAGCAACCTGTGGGTATCAGATCCGACCTGGATCCGAGCCGGCAGCTTTCCAAGCTAAAGATCCGGGCTCTTAGCTCCTCCCCCCTTACCCATAATACCCTGCTACCTCCCTCCTGTCCTCAGATCGAGTTTGCCACTTATCAACCACAACAGTCAAACATACTCGAAAGAGAAACACTAACCTGATGTGCAACGGAAGGAAAAAAGTACAGTTTTGTACCTACCATAAATGTAGATGTCCGATAGATATGCAACTGCAATCATAACATATGGGTTGTCCTGCCTCAGGCAGCCCTCGGTCGGCCGGATTCCAAAGTCTGGGTCCGACGTCGGCTGATGTCGCATTTCTCTCCGACGTCAGAGCGGCTGGAGTACATAAGCATCAGCAGACGCCATTTTCTTCAGTGTTTCTTGCCCCAGATGCCAGGTGCCCTCCAAGGAAGGCTGAAATCAAATTGGAAGACAAAAACAGGATTCCAGACAAATAAATGAGCAATAAACAGATACACCATAACAGATATCCCCAGCTAAGAGAAACAGGGATAGGAGTGGACCCTAGGCATAGAGGGGTATGGCGGGAGGGAAAATCCGACTGCAGTTGCATATCTATCAGACATCTACATTTATGGTAGGTACAAAACTGTACTATGTCCTTCAAGAATGCAACTGCAGTCATAACATATGGGTAGAATACCATAGCTTAGCTGGGGGAGGAGGAATGCTCTAGGAAAAAGATGGCGTGGCAATCAAACCCTGCAGGACTGCCGAAGCAAAGCCTGCTCTGGATCTGGAGTATAGAGGGAGATTGTAGTGTTTGGAGAATGTATGCACGGAGCTCCATGTAGCAGCTTCTAGAATGTCCTTAGTAGGCACCCCTCTTAAGAATGCTATAGAGGTGGCTGTAGCTCTGGTGGAATGTGGTCTGACATTGGCTGGAACAGTCTTTCCATGAAAGGAATAACAGAATCTGATGCAATGTCCAATCCATTTTGAAATAGTCTGTTTTGAAATTGCTTTTCCTTGGACTGCAGGGGCGTAAGCTACCAAAAGTTGTTCAGACTTCCTACTGGTCTTGGTTCTGTCCAGGTAGTATCGAAGTTGTCTGTGAATGTCCAAGGTATGTAACAGTCTTTCCCGCTTATTCTCAGGATTGGGGAAGAAAGCAGGCAGATGAATAGCTTGATTTAAAGAAACCCTAGATACCACCTTTGGCATAAAAGTAGGGTTGGTCCTTAATGAAACCCTGTCTCTGTGGAAAATTATGAACGGTGGTATTGCCATTAGGGCCTGTAGTTCCGAAACCCCTTCTTGCTGAGGTAATTGCCAACAGGAAAGCTGTCTTCCATGAGAGAAATTGCAAGTCAACTGAAGCTGCTGGCTCAAATGGAGGTAGAGTCAGTTTTTCTAGGACAAAATTGAGGTCCCAGGCTGGCACTGGAGCCTTTCTTGGTGGCTTAATGTTCTCGATTCCCCTGAGGAATTGCCTTAGCAAAGGATGTGAAAAGACAGGCGGATCAGTGTTATATCTAGCTGAAATAGCTGATGCATGTATCTTTATGGAAGAATACGAGAGTCCATTCTTTAGCATATCTGCCAAATATTCCAGGATGAGTGGGATGTTCAATAATGATGCATCATGTCCCTTGCTGGTATTCCAAATGCTGAATCTCTTCCATTTTGCTAAGTAAACCTTTCTGGTGGATGGTCTTCGAGCCTCTGTTAGTATCCGCTGAACTTCCTTGGAGAGAGATAGGTTGAGGTTATTCATGGGATCTCCCAGGCTGTTAGCTGCAGTGTCTGAAGGTTTGGATGCACTGTTTTGAAGTTGTGTTGAGTCAAAAGTAGAGGCCATTGGGGAAGGGCCCACCTCTTGGTGTGACATATGCTCCGTAGTATTGGATACCAGTGTTGTCTTGGCCAGTCCGGAGCTATTAGGATCCCCTTGGGTCTCTCTGCTTTGATCTTTAGTAATACTGAGGTCATCAGTGGCAGAGGTGGGAATGCACAGATTTTTAGGAAGTTCCAGTTGAATGAGAGAGCATCTATTTTCCAAGCTTGTGGATGGTATGTCCTTGAGCAGAATTTTTGTAGATGATGGTTGAGGTGAGAGGCAAATAGGTCTACTTCTGGCCTGCCCCATGTCGAAGTGAGCTGTGTGAAGATCTTTGGATGTAACCTCCACTCGTGTGGATCTGTGAAATTCCTGCTTAGGCTGTCCGCCAGCACATTGTCTTTGCCTGGAACAAACTGGGATTGTAACTGAATGTTTAGGCTCAGTGATTTTTCCCAAAGATGCATTGTCAGTCTGCAAAGGGGGTAGGAATGGGTGCCCCCTTGCTTGTTTATATACCACATCACAGTGGTGTTGTCTGTCCGTATCAGTAAATGGCCTTGCTGAAGTTGGTGTTGAAAGGCCTCGATGGCATGCATTACTGCCAGCATTTCCTTTTGGTTTATGTGCAGATGTGTTTCCTTTGGAGACCATTGTCCTTGTATACACCTGCCTTCCATGTGCGCCCCCCATCCAAGGTCTGAGGCGTCTGTGGTCATGGTCTGTGTTATCTGTGGTTTTTTGAATGACATACCTGTGTTTGCCTGGCTTACCGAGGCCCACCATAGGAATTCCTTTTGTAGGCATGGAATGAGCGGTATGGTTGTCTCCAAGTTGTTGCTGTGCTGAGACCATAGGCTTTTTAGGTACCACTGAAGCTTTCTCATGTGTAGTCTTGCTAATGGAACCAGGAGAATGCAGGATGCCATATAACCCAGGGCCTGTAGGAATCTCCTTGCAGTCATCTGGGTAAGTTTTGCCAAACCTTTGAAATAATGAGTTAACTTCTCTTGCTTGTCTTCTGTTAAGTAAGACATTTGAGAGGCTGTGTCTAATTTGGCTCCTAAGAAGATTATTTGCTGGGATGGCTGAAGTCTTGACTTTTGGAAGTTGACTGTGTATCCCAGAGCTTGAAGTAATCGTATGACATAGTCCAAGTTTTTTGTCAACATCAATTTGTCGTCCGCTTGTATGAGGCAGTCGTCCAGGTACGGGTAAATTTGGATCCCCTGGAGCCTGCAATGAGCAATTACTGAAGCCAGGCATTTTGTGAATACTCTGGGCGCAGTAGATAAGCCAAATGGCAATGCTGAGAATTGATAATGCTCTGGCCCTGCAAGAAATCTGAGGTATCTTCTGCAGCTGTGTCTAGGGACATGCAGGTATGCCTCCTTGAGGTACAGAGTAATCAGCCATGACCCCTTGCCCAGCATGGGAAGGAGTTGCTGTAGTCTCAGCATTTTGAACTTTGGTACTATGAGAAAGGTGTTTAATGCGGACAAATCCAGTATTGGTCTCCATTGAGATTCTTTTCTTGGAACAAGGAACAGTCTTGAGTAAAACCCCTGGCCTTGTTCTTGTTGTGGAACTCTTTCTATTGCTTTCATCCGAGTCAGCAGAGAGATTTGCTTGATAGCCTCTGCCCTCTGGTTTTGTGGTAGGTTTGGCATGCCTTGTTTTCTTGGTAAGGTATGAAAATGGAACCTGTAACCTCGGTCTATAATGTCCAAAATCCATTTGTCCTTTGTCAGTCTGTGTCAATTGTCTGCAAACAGAGATAATTTCCCACCCAAGGGAGCTTTTATTTGTTCCCTGGTAGGCGGAAGTAGAGGAAAGTCATTGAGATTGTGGCTGTGGGGCAGGTGAAACCCCTGTGTCACTTCTTTGGTTTGCTGGCTGCCATTGTCATCCCCTGTAAGGACCTCTGTATTGTCCTCTTCCTCGGCCACGTCTGTTTTTACCCCTTTGAAATTTTTCAGGATTAGGAAAGGACCAGTTTTTTGAAGGCCAATTCCTACTGAATCTGGGGGGTTGAACCTGGAGGAAATCTTTCACCGTCTGAACTGATTTTGCTTTTTCCTCGATGGACTTTAACACATCCTTAGCATTAGCACCAAAAGCTTGTTCTTTTCCAAAGGTGCATCCAGAAGTTTTGCCTTTACATGATCTGGTAGAGGTTGATCTTTTAACCATGCACGTCTACGAATGACTGCCCCTGTCATAGCTGCCCTACATGAAGCTTCCAGTGCATCATATCCACACTGCAGGAAGTGATTGCTTACTTGCTGAGAGTTATGTACAGCTTCCTGCAAAGACTTCCTGTCTAAAGGATCAGGAGAGGCCAATGTTTTCTGTAAATCTTCTAACAGGAAATCCTGATATTGTAACATATGAAAAAGGCAATTCAAAGCTCTCATAGATAAAGTAGTGGAAGTGTAAACCTTTTTACCCCATCTCTCTAATGACCTAGCTTCCCTGTTGGAGGGCAAAGGATTTTTAGAGGTGGAAGCTGAAAAGTACAGTTTTGTACCTACCATAAATGTAGATGTCTGAGAGACATGCAACTGCAGTCATAACATGTGGGTTGTCCTGCCTCAGGCAGCCCTCGGTCGGCCGGATTCCAAAGTCTGGGTCCGACGTCGGCTGATGTTGCATTTCTCTCCGACGTCAGAGCGGCTGGAGTATATAAGCATCAGCCGACACCATTTTCTTCAGTGTTTCTTGCCCCAGATGCCAGGTGCCCTCCAAGGAAGGCTGTAATCAAATTGGAAGACAAAAACAGGATTCCAAACAAATACATGAGCAATAAAACAAATACACCAAAACAGATATCCCCAGCTAAGAGTGAGGGGGATAGGAGTGGACCCTAAGCATAGAGGGGTATGGAGGGAGGGAAAACCCGACTGCAGTTGCATGTCTCTCGGACATCTACATTTATGGTAGGTACAAAATTGTACTATGTCCTTCAAGAATGCAACTGCAGTCATAACATGTGGGTAGAATACCAAAGCTTAGCTGGGGGAGGAGGTATGCTCTAGGAAAGAGATGGTGTGGCAATCAAACCCTGCAGGACTGCAGAAGCAAAGCCTGCTCTGGATCTGGAATATAGGGGGAGATTGTAGTGTTTTGAGAATGTATGCACGGAGCTCCATGTAGCAGCTTCTAGAATGTCCTTTGTAGGCACCCCTCTTAAAAATGCTGTAGAGGTGGCTGTAGCTCTGGTGGAATGTGGTCTGACATAGGCTGGAACAGTCTTTCCATGAAAGGAATAACAGAATCTGATGCAATGTCCAATCCATTTAGAAATAGTCTGTTTTGAAATTGCTTTTCCTTGGACTGCAGGGACGTAAGCTAGAAAAAGCTGTTCAGACTTCCTACTGGCCTTGGTTCTGTCCAGGTAGTATCGAAGTTGTCTATGAATGTCCAAGGTATGTAAAAGCCTTTCCCCCTTATTCTCAGGATTGGGGAAGAAGGCAGGCAGATGAATGGCTTGATTTAGAGAAACCCTAGATACCACCTTTGGCATAAAGGTAGGGTTGGTCCTTAATGAAACCCTGTCTCTGTGGAAAATAATAAAGGGTGGTATTGCCATTAGGGCCTGTAGTTCCGAAACCCTTCTTGCTGAGGTAATTGCCAACAGGAAGGCTGTTTTCCATGAGAGAAATTGCAAGTCAACTGAAGCTGCTGGCTCAAAAGGAGGTAGAGTCAGTTTTCTAAGACAAAATTGAGGTCCCAGGCTGGCACTGGGGCCTTTCTTGGTGGCTTAATGTTCTTGATTCCCCTGAGGAATTGTCTTAGTAAGGGGTGAGAAAAAACAGGAGGATCAGTGTTGTATCTAGCTGAAATAGCAGATGCATGTATTTTTATTGACGAATATGAGAGGCCACTCTGTAACATATCTGCCAAATATTCCAAGATAAGTGGGATGTTCAGTAATGATGCATCATGCCCTTTGCTGGTATTCCAATTGCTGAATCTTTTCCACTTTGCTAAGTAGACCTTTCTGGTGGACGGTCTTCGAGCCTCTGTTAGTATCCGCTGAACTTCCTTGGAGAAAGGTAAATTGAATTTATTTATGGGATCTCCCAGGCTGTTAGCTGCAGAGTCTGAAGGTTTGGATGCAGTGTTTCGAAATTGTGCTGAGTCAAAAGTAGAGGCCACTGAGGGAGGGCCCACCTCCTGGTGGAACATATGCTCCGTAGTAGTGGGTACCAGTGTTGTCTCGGCCAATCCGGAGCTATTATGATTCCCTTGGGCTTCTCTGCTTTGATCTTTAGTAATACTGAGGTCATCAGTGGTAGAGGTGGGAATGCATAGATTGCTAGGGAGTTCCAGTTGAATGAAAGAGCATCTATTTTCCAAGCCTTTGGATGGTATGTCCTTGTGCAAAATTTTGGTAGTAGATGATTGAGGTGAGAGGCAAATAGGTCCACTTCTGGCTTGCCCCATGTCGAAGTGAGTTGTCTGAAAGCCTTTGGATGCAACCTCCACTCGTGTGGATCTGTGAAATTCCTGCTTAGGCTGTCCGCCAACACATTGTCTTTTCCTTGAACAAACTGTGATTGCAACTGGATGTTTAGACTCAGTGATTTCTCCCAAAGCTGCATTGTCAGTCTGCAAAGGGGATAAGAGTGAGTGCCCCCCTGCTTGTTTATGTACCACATCACAGTGGTGTTGTCTGTCCGTATCATTAAGTGACCTTGCTGGAGTTGGTTTTGAAAAGCCTCGATAGCATGCATTACTGCCAGCATTTCCTTTTGATTTATATGCAGATGTGTTTCCTTTGGAGACCATTGTCCTTGTATACATCTGCCTTCCATGTGCGCCCCCCATCCGAGGTCTGAGGCGTCTGTAGTCATGGTCTGTGTTATCTGTGGTTTTTTGAATGACAAGCCTGTGTTTTCCTGGCTCACCGAAGCCCACCATAGGAATTCCTTTTGTAAGCATGGAATGAGTGGTATGATTGTCTCCAAGTTGTTGCTGTGTTGAGACCAAATGTTTTTTAGGTACCATTGAAGCTTTCTCATGTGTAGTTTTGTTAATGGAACCAGTAGAATGCATGATGCCATGTAATCCAGGGCCTGTAGGAATCTCCTTGCAGTCATCTGGGTGAGTTTTGCTAAACCTTTGAAGTATTGAGTTAACTTCTCTTGCTTGTCTTCTGTCAGGTAAGCCATTTGAGAGGCTGTGTCTAGTTTGGCTCCTAAGAAGATTTGCTGGGGTGGCTGCAGTCTTGACTTTTGGAAGTTGACTGTGTATCCCAGAGCTTGAAGTAATCGTATGACATATTCCAGATTTTTTGTCAACATCAATTTGTCATCCGCTTGTATGAGGCAGTCGTCCAGGTACGGGTAAATTTGTATACCCTGGAGCCTGCAATGAGCAATTACTGAAGCCAGGCATTTTGTAAACACTCTGGGCGCAGTAGATAAGCCAAATGGCAATGCTGAGAATTGATAATGCTCTGGCCCTGCAAGAAATCTGAGGTATCTTCTGCAACTGTGTCTGATAGGGACATGCAGGTATGCCTCCTTGAGATCCAGAGTAATCAGCCACGACTCCTTGCCCAGCATGGGAAGGAGTTGCTGTAGAGTCAGCATTTTGAACTTTGGTACTATGAGAAAGGTGTTTAATGCGGACAAGTCCAGTATTGGTCTCCATTGAGTTTCTTTTCTTGGAACAAGGAACAGTCTTGAGTAAAATCCCTGTTCTTGTTCTTGTTGTGGAACTCTTTCTATTGCTTTCATTTGAGTTAGCAGAGAGATTTGCTTGATAGCCTCTGCCCTTTGATGTTGTGGTAGATTTGGCATGCCTTGTTTTCTTGGTAAGGTATGAAAATGAAACCTGTACCCTCGGTCTATAATGTCCAAAATCCATTTGTCCTTTGTCAGTCTGTGCCAGTTTTCTACAAACAGAGATAATTTCCCGCCCAAGGGAGCTTCTAGTTGTTCCCTGGTAGGCGGTAGTAGAGGAAAGTCATTGAGATAGTGGTTGTTGGGCAGGAGAAACCCCTGCGTCACCTCTTTGGTTTCCTGGCTGCCATTGACGTCCCCTGTAAGGGCCTCTGTATTGGCCTCTTCCTCGGCCACGTCTGTTCTTACCCCTTTGAAACTTTTCTGGATTAGGAAAGGACCAGTTTTTTGAAGGCCAATTCCTACTGAATCTGGGGGGTTGAACCTGGAGGAAATCCTTTACAGTTTGAACTGATTTTGCTTTTTCTTCGATGGTCTTTAGCACATCCTTAGCATTTGCACCAAAAATCTTGTTCTTTTCCAAAGGTGCATCCAGAAGTTTTGCTTTTACATGATCTGGTAGAGGTTGATCTTTTAACCAAGCATGTCTTCGCATCACTGCCCCTGTCATAGCTGCCCTACATGAAGCTTCCAGTGCATCATATCCACACTGCAGGAAGTGATTGCTTACTTGCTGAGTGTTATGTACAGCTTCCTGCAAAGTCTTCCTGTCTAAAGGATCAGGAGAAGCTAGTGTTTTTTGTAAATCTTCTAAGAGATAATCCTGATATTGGAACATATGAAAAAGGCAATTTAAAGCTCTCATAGATAAGGTAGTGGAAGTGTAAACCTTTTTACCCCATCTCTCTAATGACCTTGCTTCCCTGTTGGAGGGCAAAGGATTTTTTGAGGTGGAAGCTGAAACTCCTTTAGGCCCCTGTGAAATAGTTTCCAAATCAACAGTATGGGCCCTGAATAAATGGGAATGAGTTTCTGGGACCCTGTAATACCTGTCTGGCTTGGCTGGTGCAGGAGGGAGAGTATCAGGGGTAGCACTAGAATCAGAATACAAATCATCCAGAACATGAAGTACAGGAGGAATAGCTAAGGGCCTGTGCTGAGGCTTCTTAAGGAAAGTCCTAAGGCGTTTCCTGGAATCAGAATATTCCTGGCCCTGCCACTTGAAATGTTCCCTCATGGTGTGCAGAACTTCCCCAAAGGAAATATCCTCAGGAGGGGAGGCCGAAGGTATGGAATCTTCTGCATCTGAGTCTTCATAGGTCTGGAAGAGCTCTTCCTGGCTATCAGAGTGGACAGAGCCCTCAGAGTCTTCATCTGAAGGAGTAGGGTCAGAGGGTTCAACCCGGGCCTTTTATCAGGAGGAGGCTGGGATGCTCTCTCTGGATGGGTCTGCGAACCTCTAATCATGGAAATTAAATCAGCAGCCATGGACATAATCTGTGTCTCTGGAGTCGGCTGAGGTAAGGATCTAGAAGTAATATGCTTTGTTTTGCTGGCTGCCTTAGCCCTAGTGTAGGCCTTAATAGACATGGCCATAGGAGGCCTGGCAGCACCACGTGCAGGAGTGACCTTGTCTACAGCAATGGTCTCGGGCATTTCCTCGGTTTCGGTATCCGGAGGAAAATCTATAACTGGCGGAGTAATGTCTGGAATCGGAGTCGTCGGTAATGCGGTGTCTTCGGTTCGGAGCGGTGGAGAGACAGTCTCAGAGGGAACCGGAGCACTCGCGCGTGGAGTCGGTAGTAGACGCGGGCCGAGGATGTCGGTCCCGGTCTTTTCGCTTTTTGGGAGTTTGCGATGTTGGAAGATCCGACGGCATGGTATAAGCAAATTTATCGCCGAAAAAGTCTTCAGCGAACTCCGCCCGGCGCCTGAGAGTGCGCTTGTTGAAGCGAGCACAGGCTACACAGGCAGAGACGTCGTGGTCTGGGCCCAGGCAAGGGAGGCAGTAAGAGTGGAAATCCTTATGAGGTATTTGTTTACCACAAAAAAGACAATTGTTAACTTTTTCAGTAATTTCTGACATCGGCTGAGGCAAGAAAAGGTCCCCAACGGGGTACTTAGCTTTTTTGATGACTTCGGTATCGTAGAATACAGGAGCTGACCGACCGGCACTTGCGAACTGCTTCTGCTTCGGGCACCGCGCGGCAAGAAAGACTGAAGAAAATGGCGTCTGCTGATGCTTATATACTCCAGCCGCTCTGACGTCGGAGAGAAATGTGACATCAGCCGACGTCAGACCCAGACTTTGGAATCCGGACGACCGAGGGCTGCCTGAGGCAGGACAACCCACATGTTATGACTGCAGTTGCATTCTTGAAGGACATCACCTTTAGGTCCCTGAGAAATAGTTTCCAAATCAGCAGTATGGGCCCTGAATAAATGGGAATGTGTTTCTGGGACCCTGTAATACCTGTCTGGCTTGGCTGGAGCAGGAGGAAGAGAGTCAGGGGTAACACTAGAGTCAGAATATAAATCATCCAAAACATCAAGCACAGGAGGAATAGCTAAGGGCCTGTGCTGGGGCTTTTTAAGGAAAGTTCGACGGCGCTTTCTGGAATCAGAATATTCCTGGCCTTGCCACTTGAAATGTTCCCTCATGGTATGCAGAACTTCCCCAAAAGAAATATCCTCAGGAGGGGAGGCTGAGGGGATGGAATCCTCTGCATCCGAGTCCTCATAGGTCTGGAAGAGCTCTTCCTGGCCATCAGAGTGGACAGAGTCCTCAATCTTCATCTGAAGGAATAGGGTCAGAGGGTTCAACCCGGGGCCTTTTATCAGAAGGAGGCTGGGATCCTCTCTCAGGATGGGCCTGTGAACCTCTAATCATAGAAATTAAGTCAGCAGCCATAGTCATAATTTGTGTCTCTGGAGTAGGCTGAGGTAAGGCTTTAGCAGAAAGATGCTTGGTCTTGCTGGCTGCCTTAGCCCTAGTGTAGGCCTTAATAGACATGGCCATAGGAGGCCTGGCAGCTCCACGTGCAGGAGTGACCTTATCTACAGCAATGGTCTCGGGCATTTCCTCGGTTTCGGTATCCGGAGGAAAATCAATAACTGGCGGAGTGATATCTGGAATCGGAGTCGTCGGTAATGCGGTGTCTTCGGTCCGGAGCGGTGGAATAACCGTCTCAGGGGGAACCGGAGCACTCGCGGTAGGTTTTGGCGTGGAGTCAGAGGTGGACGCGGGTCGAGGATGTCGGTCCCGGTCTTTTCGTTTCTTGGGAGTTTGCGATGTTGGAAGTACCGACGGCATTGTATAAGCAAATTTTTCGCCGAAAAAATCTTCAGTGAACTCCGCCCGGCGCCTGAGTGCGCGCTTGTTGAAGCGAGCACAGGCTACACAGGCCGAGACGTCGTGGTCTGGGCCAAGGCAAGGTAGACAGTAAGAGTGGAAATCCTTATGAGGTATTTGTTTACCACAAGAAAGACAATTGTTAACTTTTTCAGTAATTTCTGACATCGGCTGAGGCAAGAAAAGGTCCCCAACGGGGTACTTAGCTTTTTTGATGACTTCGGAATCGAAGAATACAGGAGCTGACCGACCGGCACTTGCGAACTGCTTCTGCTTCGGGCACCGCGCGGCAAGAAAGACTGAAGAAAATGGTGTCCGCTGATGCTTATGTACTCCAGCCGCTCTGACGTCGGAGAGAAATGCGACATCAGCCGACGTCGGACCCAGACTTTGGAATCCGGCCGACCGAGGGCTGCCTGAGGCAGGACAACCCATATGTTATGACTGCAGTTGCATTCTTGAAGGACATCCTTCTGTTCTGAAAAAGATCACGAAACAGGCTAGGGGGAAGGGGGGAGGGTCGGTTGCTGACAAATGAAGTTACCTACTCAGATGGAACGTTATGGTGAGTACATAACTTCTTTATCTGAAGTAGTCAACTTCATTTGATCAGTCCCCAGCTACCAAAACCTGGGAGGTCCTCATGGAAGGATACTCCGGAGCACTGCGGAGCCAAAGGCTGCCCTGCCTCTAGAGATCAGTTCCAGATTGTAATGAGAAATGAAGGTATGAGAAGAGGCCCAAGTAGCCGCTGAACAGATGTCATCTAAGGGAACTCTTGACCAAAATACTGCAGAGGTAGCCATAGAACGGGTAAGAATGAGCATGAACCCCCAAGGGTTCTGGCCTACCGGAAGCTGAATAGGCTTGTAAGATGCAGTGGGATATCCATCTGGCTAAAGTAAGTTTGTAACTGGCTTGCCCAAGGACAGCTTAGCGAAAGACAAGAAAAGCTGTTCTGATTTGCGAGAAGCAGCTGTCCTGTGCAAGTAAAATCGCAATTGTCTATGCACGTCCAACAAATGCAGCTTATATTCCCCTTTGTTTTGAAAGTTGGGAAAGAAAACAGACAAATTGATGATTTCATTGATACTGGCCTCGGAGGCCACTTTAGGCAAGAATGAAGGATTAGTCCTGAGAGATACTCTGTCCTTATGGAAAACCAAGTACAGGGGTTTCGTACAAAGGGCTTGAAGTTCAGATACCCTCCTAGCAGACGTAATTGCAGTCAAGAAGGCAGTCTCTTCCAGGATAAGAATTTTAAGTCAACGGAAGCTGCAGGTTCAAAGGGTGGACCCATTAGGGCCTGGAGAACTAGAGTTAAGTCCCATGGGCGAACCGCATTCTTGACCGGAGATCTTAAGAGAAAGGTGCCTTTCAAAAAGGTCTTGCATATCTTAGTGGAAGCTAAGGGTTTAAGGTTATCCCCGATGTGGAAATGAGAAATGGCAGCCATCTGAACCTTTACAGTAGAAGAACTGGCCCCCTGATGGAAAATGTGGGACAGAAATTCCAGAACTGCTGGAATGGGAGCCGAGAAAGGATCCAAATCCCTATCCTTGGCCCAGATAGAAAAACGCTTCCATTTACTGTTGTAGATTTTCCTGGTAGAAGGTTTAAGTGTCGCTACCAGAATAGTCTTTACAGAAGACGAGATACCGGGAGTTCTAGCCGTTAGTGGAACTGGATCAACTAAGCTGTGAGCTTGAGGTCGTACAGGTTTGGAGTTTGCAATCCCGAAGGATGAGAGATCAGATCCAGAATGGGATCTAAGACCCAAGGAGGGGCTATGATGCGAGACCGCAAATACGGGAACCAGATCTGACGAGGCCAGAATGGGGCTATGAGGATTATTTTGCTCCCCAACTGACGAGCTTTCTGCAGGAACCTCGGCATTAGTGGAAGAGGAGGGTAAGCATAAAGAAGATCAGGTGGCCAAGCATGGATCAGAGAGTCTCTGGGTTTCTCCCCCGGTGGGGGAATTAAAGCGAGAAATTTGCTGCATTTCGCGTTTAAAGGAGACACGAAGAGATCGCAGCAAGGCTGACCCCATCTGAGGAAGATCTGTTTCGCTACTAAGGGATTTAGAGACCACTCTTAAGGTGTGAGGATAGAACGACTCAGCTTGTCCTCTATAATGTTGGACCGACCCGGAATGTGCGTTGCTATCAGAAAGCGGTTGGTGGAAATCGCCCATTCCCAAACTCTCATAGCCTCTTGACAAAGTGGGTAAGACCTGGTTCCTACCCGTTTATTGATGTACCAGACTACCGCCATGCTGTCTGGATTGCAATAGTCCCTGGAGGAAGAAGGTCCTGAAGGGCTTGCAACGCTAAAAGCACCGCCCTCATCTCCAGAACACCGATATGTAGACCGGTCTCTACAGGGGTCCACGTGCCTTGGACGGTTCTGCCCATGCAATGACCCCCCCCCCCACCCGAGGCGAGAAGCGTCCGTGGTCAGTGTGGCTTGGGGTAGAGGCATCACGAATGGTCTCCCTTCCTGAAGCTCTTGGGAATGAAGCCATCAGAGAAGGGAGCTCCTGCAAACCTTGCTCAGGGGAATCTGTGAATCCAAGGGGTGTAGGAGGAGGGACCATTGAACCTGAAGGGTCCACTGAAGGACTCTCATGTGTAGTTGAGCAAGAGGTGAAAGGCTGACGGCCGCCGGCATGGATCCTAGGGCTCTCAGGACTAATTCTGCGGGTGGAGCCGGGGACTGAAGAAGTTCTATTACATGGAGCGACAAGGTGCGTAACCTGTCCGTTGTCAGAAAGGCCCTGGACTGGAATGCGTTTATCCTGGCCCCTATGAAATCTATAACTTGAACAGGATGAAGAAAGACTTCTTGAAATTTATGGTAATGCCAAGGTGATTGGCCAAGAGCAAAGCATAATCCCTGGCGGAAGAGAGTAGATGCCTGGTGGGGGCGGTGAGGAGCCAGTCATCTAGGTACAGAAAGACCTGAATTCCCTGAAGTCTCAGGTGGGCTGCTACAACTGCCATGACCTTGGTGAACACACCCTGGGGGCAGTGGTGAGGCCAAATGGAAGAACCCTGAACTGGTAATGACTGGCCCCCAGCCAAAAGCGGAGATACCTCCTGGATCGTCTGTCCATGAGAATGTGGTAGTACGCATCCTTGAGGTCTATGGAGCACATCCAATCGTTCTCCTGCAGAAGGGGGAGAATAGATTGTAGAGTGACCATCCGGAATTTTTCTTTGGCAATGAACAGGTTCAAGGTTCACAGGTTGAGAATTGGCCTCAAGTCCCCCGTCTTCTTTGGCACTAAAAAGAACCTGGAGTAATTGCCTAAACCGGAATGCTCTAGGGGGACGTGTTGGATGGCCCTTTTTTTCTAGTAATTTCTTTATTTCTGAGGCAGCAGCCGCCCTCTGATCGGGTGGGACATCGGGCAGGTGCCTCACTAACGGAGAAAGATTCAGGAAGGGGATAGAGTAACCTCTGGATATTATTCGGAGCACCCAGCGATCTGTAGTAATGGACTACCAACTTGCTAGATGCTCCGAAAAACGCCCCCCGACTGCCTCCAGAGAGGGACAGTCGAGTAACCCCTCAGGGATGCTGCGTGGGTCGGTCGGAGAAGGGCTCTCTCGACCCAAAATATTTCGGCCCCCCTCTGCCTCTGGGCCGGCGTCCACCTTGTCCTCCCCTGCCTCTGAAGGACGAAGGGTCCGGACCGGGACGGGACTGCTGAGATGTCCGGAACCACATCTTCTTTTGCCCTCTCTGGTTCCTTGAAAAGGATCTCTGAGGAGCAGAGAAGCGGATTCTGACGGCAGACAGCGTCTTCCCATCCTTCTCGCTCTGGAGTAACGTGTCGCGGACGGTTTTGCCAAAAAGCGAAGAACTGTCAAAGGGAGCATCAGTGAAGGATGCCTTGAAGGGTTCCACAAAGTCGCAAAGACGGAGCCAGGCATGGCGTCGCAGGGCATCCCCTGCTCCGCTGGCTCTAGCCGCCCCCTCCGTGGCATGGGACAGAAGCCACATAGAAGTGTTTGATATCTGAGGGAGACCCAGCGTACTCCTCGGATCCCGCTGGAGCCTAATGACGTGTGCCAGATAATTCAGCACCCTTATAGAAAAGGTGGCTGAAACAAACATCCGCTTTCCAATGCAATCCATTATCCGAGACTCCTTAACAGGAGGATGGACCGAGGAACTTTCTTGTGCCAGTTCCTTCTTGGTGGCAGCCGCCACCACCATGGCATCTACCGGGGAACCTTTATTCCATGTGGGTTTGTCAGAAGGGGGACTACAGATTTTGTCCGGTCTCTTGGGGATTGGCTCCACAGTGTCCGGCTCCTTCCAAGCCCTGGTAGTAATCAAGTCTAACAAGGGGTCGGCCGGGGGGGGGGGGGGGACACCCAGGAGGTAGACGGGCCTGAGTCAAACGCCTCCAGAAACACAGACTCATCTGAGGAAGGCTTCTGGGCTGACCCCCCCCCCCCCACTTATGCACAGCATCTCCATAAGGTCTCCAAAGGAGACGTCCTCCGGGGGTGACCTGGGGGAACTTTCCCCTTCCTCTAAGTCTGTGTCCTCCGTGAGGGACTCGGGGGAGACCAAGTGCCTCCTCTTGCACTTTCGTTTGTGAGGGGCCTCCTCGGCGGGACTGTCCAAGGAGGGCTCACCAACGGGGTCTTGTTCTTCTACAGGAACTAACTGGGGCACAGACGCAGGCTGTCCCTGGGGCCGGACGATGGAATACAGG
This sequence comes from Protopterus annectens, assembly GCF_019279795.1. Lineage (NCBI taxonomy): Eukaryota > Metazoa > Chordata > Ceratodontiformes > Protopteridae > Protopterus > Protopterus annectens. The sequence goes on along the minus strand of NC_056744.1, from coordinate 1,791,760,682 downwards.
CCCATATGCGAGGGAGTGAAGGGTGGATCCGTAGCACGGACCAGGGACTTCGAACTCCTTGACAGCACCCTTTTCCACCACGTCGAATGCCGAAGGTGAACCACTCTCCCCCGGCTCCAAGAGTAGTCCCCTCGACTCCAACGTGAGGACTGGCGTTGGAGCCGACGCCATCGGACCCGAGAGGGAAGTGTGCTCCAAAAACAACGGAGCCGAAGACACACTCACCCCCGCGGATCCGAAGCTCGGATCCAAAAGATGACCCGATAAACTCGAGGGTAAAGCCAGCGAAGTAGCAACTACTATCGGCACCGACTCCCCGGCTCCAATGGCTCCGAAATCCAATAGTGGATCAGAGAAGGAGCAATTGGTGCAAAGAAAGGGGCCGAGCTCCCTCCCGGAGAGGAGGGGGGGGGGGGCAGGAGCACTCCCATCTGCATCTGGGCCTGCAGGAATCGACGCATCATCCGGTCCATATCTGTGTCGGACAAACTCCTGGTAGACCTCAAAGAAGTCGTCGAGGCAGGCCTGGAGGGCCGCCTAGACGACCTCAAGGGTGACCGGGACTCCTCCTACGGCTCCGGAGAGAAGCTTGGAGAGCGGAGCCGAGAGGGGGAAGACCTGGAAACCCTTGCGGGGGAACCAAATACCTTAGCGGGCGGAGCCGAAGGGGCTGATTCGGCCCGTCGCTTATGGCTCTTATGCCCATCTCTTTCCTTCTCTTTCTCTGTGCCCCCTGTCTTTCTTAGAAGAGCCCCCCTCTCCCTGGGACACAGTGGGAGGTTGACTCCCAGCCAGGGGAGGGGAAGCTGAAGGCTGGACAGCCACAGCCGTGACTGGCGCCACTGAGGGAGAGGAGGAAGAAGAATCCGGGGGTAAGAGTTCCGCCAAGATTAACTTGTTCCTCCTGTCCCTCACAGCCCGGGGGTTGAAGGCCACACAAATCTGGCAGCCCGATGTTAAGTGGGCTACCCCCAGGCAGAGAACACCCTGAGTGTGGCCATCCGCTGGGGACAGCTTATGACCACACTCAGCATATTTTGAAAAAATGGCCTTGGGGCCCTCGGCCATAACGTACAAGCACACACCCTAACACACACTAGTAAGGGGAAGGGAAAAATAGTAATTTACCACTAAAAGTAAATAAACGGTTTAACGAAACTATGGATCTATAACACACTCACACACACTGAAATCGCTAGAATTTGAACAAGAAAACTCCTAAATTCCTCTCTCCTAAAAACGCCAAGAGCTCGACCCTTATGCTTCAGAAGCCGCTGCAAACGAGATCTGAGGACTGTAGGGAGGTAGGGTATTGTGGGTAAGGGGAGGAGCTAAGAGCTCAGATCTTTAGCTTGGAAAGCTGCCAGGTCGGATCCGATACCCACAGGTTGCTGATCAAATGAAGTTAACTATTTCAGATTAAATATTTGATTGATGGCATGAGAAACTAGCCAGGAGCATTGCCATAGTTGAGTAAGGTATTCCTTTAGGAGCTGTTTAAAGCTATGACTGTGTTTTCTGGAAAATTCTGGGGTATTAGGTTCTACTGTTTGGCTACTTTGAAGGAGAAGAGAGTCACCAAAGTAATTATGGGACTTTGTAACCTTGAGTACAAGTTTATCAGATGATCTAAGGGTCCTGGGGTTGGTACTTAGTTGCACTACGTTGGAGAGTGCAGGGCAGTTAGTTTATCGGATGATCTAAGGGTCTTGGGGTTGGTACTTAGCTGCACTACGTTGGAGAGTGCAGGGCACTTTTCAGGTTTGTGGATAAAATAGTGGGCAGTGGTGAGCTGATTGAGCAATAACAGATTGGGAAATTCAAGCCAGTGTAGTTTTTGAAAAGGAAGGCAATGATGGGTCCTGTTGGGTATATTAGCAGTAAATTATGCTACTTTGTTATACCAGGAATCAAGTAGGTGTTAATCAGACTTGTGCAGGTTAGTGAAAAGTTGAGAAGAGTAGATAGGAGGTGGGATCTGGCTGTGGCTAGTCTGGCATTTTGAGTTAGGTAAGGTTTGGCCCTATATAGAGCACCAAGTTTGATGTGAACTTTCCTTATTGTGAGTGATATACGTTTACTGAATGTTGGGTTGTTGTCTATCGTGACAACAAGCAGTTTTGTTTGGTTAACTGGTTCTACTATAGTGCCATTAGTGGAGTAGATGGAGAGAGGAGGTGGTTTTGCTTTGGATTTCCTGTTTGAGATCATCATTAATTTTGTTTTGCCTGGGTTTAAGATGAGTTGAAGTTCACTTAGGTAATTTTCAATATCAAGAAATGATTTTTGCAATTTATCTTGGAGTTCTTAGAGTAGCACTGTCAGCATACTGAATGATAGAAGTGGATTTAATGGCAGTGTTTAGACTATTTGTGAATATAATAAAAAGGAGAGGGCCAAGGATGGAACCCTGAGGAATCCCAACAGAGACTGGGAGGAGTGTGGAGAGTTTATTATCCCATTTAGTTGCCTGTTGTCGATTAGTAAAGTAGATAAAGAATCAGTTGAGAGCTGTAGAGTCGAGGCTGAAGGAGGCCAGAGTGTTGAGAAGTAGGTGGGATACCGTATCAAAAGCTTTGATATGTTTGATAAGTTTGGGAAATAAGGGGGCTGCACATTCACTGTTCTCCTGCATTGCTGCGTTTATTCTTTTGTCATTACAGGACTTGCGTGCAACAGCCTTGGAATTATAAGAGAGCTATCTATGGAAGTTTAGCAAGAAATTACTGAGCAAGACATAATGCTTGAAGTTGTCAACTGCAAGTTAACTAGAAGCAATAACTGTCTAATATGCATACAAATATTTTTAACCACTCTTTGCTCCCACTGTCAATCACCAGCTCATTCATTCTCGTCAACCAGGGGAAGCCATCATTCAGACAGCTATCAATGGCAGTTCAAGAAGTTTTCTCCTGGATCTAACCTGCATGCACCCAGGGAGGCATCATGGAGGGACGTGCAGTGAGCTGTCTACAGAGACAGTGCCCTCCAAGCAGCCCTGCCCCTTGCCACACAACAAACACAGAGTTTTTTCCGATTGCCATCAGGGAAACTGCACAGTCTTGTGTGCCCTCGAGTATGTGCAAACCCCTCCCACTGTTGGGACAGGCAAGTGGGCCACACCCCATTCACTCTTCCCACTACCTGCTGGCTCCTGTAGTGCTTGGACTACGAATTAAACCCTGCACTTCTGCGTCATAGCCAGGAACCTATTCCTTTGCACTCCTGAGCCAGGCATTAATGTATTACTTTTACAACAAGCAACAGAAAAAAGAAGTTATGTTCTTACAATAATGTTCCATGTGTTGTTCATCTCACCTTTGTTCTTACACGTGGGTACAAAGCCGAACCATCGGCTCCGAGTCGGCCACTTTCCAAGCTCTAGATCTCTGAGAAGCTCGAGACACAGTCCCTATCCCATGATGCTCTGCTGCCAAACCCCAGATCTACTTTGCTGAACCCAGCAAGAAACACAACTAAGCAACCCAATATAACAAAGTAACTATTTACAATTAGTTAAGAGATAACCTTGTGGGCAAGAGGATACTAGCAAGACCAACCAGACCACCAGCCACACCCATTCTTCCAGAACATGGAGGGGGAAAGTGGGAGGGAGTGTAAGAACAAAGGCGAAATGAACAACTCATATGGAACGTTATGGTAAGAACATAACTTTATGTGAAGTTGTTCAATCTCGCCGTTTGTTCTTATACGTGGGTAGCGTCCCAAGCACCCTAATCCTGGGCGGCTCACGGGAGTACATTCCTGAGAACAGTACAACCAAAGGAAGCCCTGTCCCTGGAGGCCCTGTCCACTCTGTAATGAGTAATAAAACGTACAAGGTTTGGACCAAGTAGCAGCTGAACAAATGGTGTCCAAAGGTAAACGAGCTGCGTGAGCTAGGGACGTAGAAACAGCCCTGGTAGAATGAGCTTTCACTTCACGTTCTAAAGGATGATGGGTTGAAGAATATGCAAACTTTATATAATCAGAAAGCCATTTGGACAACGTAACTTTGGATACCGAAAGGCCCTTCTTATTGTCCGCATGGGAAACAAATAGTTAATCTGATTTTCTGAATTCTTTTGTTCTGTCCAAATAAAATCTCAATTGTCTATGAACATCAAGCTTATGCAACATGTATTCCAATTTACTGGCATGATGCCTGAAAAAAGTGGGAAGTTCAATGGACTGGTTCAAGTTCGCTTCAGAACAGACCTTCGGGAGAAAGAATGGATTTGTTCTTAGAGACACCCTGTCGGGGTAAAAGACCAAATATGGGGGCCTAATAGAGAGTGCTTGAAGTTCAGAAACTCTACGCGCCAAAGTAATGGCCACTAAGAAAATTGTCTTCCAAGAAAGGAACTTCAAAGGACAAGAAGATGCGGGCTCAAAAGGGGGAAGGCATGAGTTGAGACAGCACCAAATTTAGATTCCAGGGTGTAATCGGATGTCTGATAGGGGGACAAAGGTGATGAGTCCCTTTCAAAAAGGCTTTACATAATCTGTGGGACATAATGTTAGAACCTACACATCCCACATGGAAGTTAGATACGGCAGCCAACTGAACCCTTATAGTAGCGGCTGCCGCACCATCGTGGAAAAGTGAGTCAAAAACTCCAGAATGCTATGAATACGGGCGATAAAGGGATCAATACCATGTTGAGAAGCCCAACGACCGAACTGTTTCCATTTGTTGTTATATACTTTCCTGGTGGAGACTTTATGAGAGGAAACCAGAATATGCTGAACCGTGGAAGATAAATCATGAGACCTGGCTAGGTTGGGAAGTGGAGCAGCCAAGCTGTCAGTTTGAGGGAGACAAGACAGGGGTGAAGAACTCCCGACGAATGAGTCAGAAGGTCTGGCACTGGGTCCAGAACCCAAGATTCTTCCACTTGGTATTGTTGAAGGAAGGGGAACCATATCTGCCGAGGCCAAAACGGGGCTCTCAGAATAACAGTTCTTCCCAGGTTTTTGGCTTTCTGTAAAAATTTGGGGATCAGCGGGGATGGAGGAAAGGCATATAGGAGACCCGAGGGCCAATCGTGTATGAATGCGTCCCTTGGGATATCCCCCGTTGGAGGGTACAGGGCAAAGTAGCTTCTGCATTTGGCATTCATCGAGGATGCAAAAAGGTCGCAGCAAGGCTGGCCCCATTTGCAGAATATCATTTCCGCCACTCATTCTTTGAGGGACCACTCGTGAGGCAACAGAATGGCCCTGCTCAATTTGTCCGCTATAACGCTGGATGACCCCGGGATGTGCGTTGCTATCAGGAAGCGCCCAGTGGATACAGCCCACTGTCAAATTCTCCGGGCCTCTCAGCATAAGGGGTAAGATCTGGTTCCCCCTTGCTTGTTGATGTACCAGACTACCGACATGTTGTCTGTCTGTATTGCAATCGTCTCTCGAGGTAGAGAGTCGTGAAAGTGTTGCAACACTAGGAACACAGCTCTCAACTCCAAGACATTGATGTGCAATGTTAAACACAGAAATCTGATCTCACCACGATGTAGTCAAATAAAAAGCTGAATTCCAAATAGTAATCCAAAAAACAATGAGTAGCCGTGATGGTAGTTTAAGAATCTTCTTTAATAAGAACACAGTGGGTAAAGGTAAGCGCTTTTGCGTGGTCACAGCCACGCTTCTTCAGACAATGATATTTTTTTGATTATTTATTTGTTAGATAGTTTTATTAAATAAATTGAATCTTTATAGTGCAACCTTTGTAGTTTTTATAAATATACATATTATTAGTTATGATCAAATTCATGTAATGAATGGATTTAATATACACACTCCACGTATACATTTTTATACATTTATCTATACCTTCTAATATAATAAACAGCTTTTTAGAAATAGTGCTGTTACGTCCTTTACATAAGGCAATTAACTTTATGAAGGGTGAACCCTATACATAAAGTTGATATTACTATCATATTAAATGTAGATATTAATGTAGGTATACATGTTTTTAACTTTGTACATTTATGGTTTTAAACTTCATATTTAGATATTTATACCCTATAACTATTGAGAATCAGATATAAGGTTTTAATTAATTAATTTAAATAACTTAGTATAGATTTGTCAGCTTGGTCGTTCCATTATGTACGTAACATTTTGCTTAGTTAGTTACCGCTGACGATTTGCTACACTTATATTTTAAAGTTCATTCTTAAGTTTCTTTATATCGAGATAGACCACGAATAGTAAGACTTACATAAGTGAGCATACAATATCTTGAATATGTATGAAGAATGCTGTTAAGTCTCTATCGAGTTTTTTACCATAACTGTGTTATATGATTGTGTATACATTTGCACAATATTTTAAAACCTCAGTTAATTTGGAAACAGTAATACCGTTTACTATAACTGAGTTCCTTTGGTATCACTATAGACAAATAAAGAAAAGAAAAGTTTTTCCTTTTCAAAAAACTATTTACAAATATTGCTCTAGTGGCAATTGGTTTGTTTCCGGTGAATATTTCGTTTAGTACGATAGTAACCGGAACTTCTCTCAGTGTAATGGTTGTTAATATTTAGTTCTGCAAGAATGTGAAAGCTTAGTTTCTGAATAATTCATGATTTGTCCTTTATATACTATGTTTTATAAACATCTATATATGCAGGTTTTACTTTGAACTGTTTATCAGTCCTATTAGTTGTTTTTATAAGTACACACTTTTGAATGAAGTTTTACTATTTGTTGACAGTGCCGTTTTAAATAATAATTGATGCATTTAATTACAAAGGGTTTGGTCCTTAATTGTTGCACTGTTTAAGTACTGTGTGTGGGGTTTTTCATTGTCTGAAGAAGCGTGGCTGTGACCACGCGAAAGGGCTTACCTTTACCCACTGTGTTCTTATTAAAGAAGATTCTTAAACTACCATCACGGCTACTCATTGTTTTTTGGATTACTATTTGGAATTCAGCTTTTTATTTGACTACATCGTGGTGAGATCAGATTTCTGTGTTTAACATTGGACTCTTATTTGTGTTATCTGATCTCTTGAAGTTGCAGTTACCTCTTGTGTTTTTTATAACATTGATGTGCAAACTGGATTCTATCTTTGACCAAGTACCTTGGACAGTTCTTCCCTGACACAGCCCCCACCCCCCCACCCTATCAGGGAAGCATCCGTGGTCACTGTGGCTGTGGGAGGGGGAGTACAAACGGACGACCTACAGTAACTTGGTGGTTGTTGAACCACCAAAGAAGGTCCTTTTTGCAAGTATTTGTCAGCAGAATCTTGTGTGACACCGGAAGTTGTTGATAAGACCACTGTGTGAAGAGTAACCATTGGAGTATCCACATGTGCATATGCCCCCCAGAGGAACCGCTATGAGGGTCGCTGCCATGGTGCCCAACAGCTTCAGAACTTGGAATGCAGTGACTTTCTTTTCCATCAACAAAAGGGATACTTGGTTTCGTAAAGAGATTACTCGTTCTTTCGGCAATATGACCAGGGCGGTGGTGGTGTCTAGATATGCTCCTATAAAGGAAATATGCTGCGACAGTGATAAAGCAGATTTTTCGAAATTTAAAGTTATGCTCAACTGGGAGCACAGGCTGATAGTGTAATCTCTGGCATGAATCAGTTGATGCCTTGTGGTGGCAGTGAGGAGCCAATTGTCGAGATATGAAAACACCTGGAATCCTAAACGTCTCACGTGAGTCGTAACCACTGCCATGCATTTGGTGAACACTCTGGGGGGGCTGTGGTGAGACCAAAGGGCAGAGCTCGGAATTCGTAGTGACTGGCCCCCAGCCGGAAACGCAAGTGATCTCTGGATAGCCTGGCCATTTTGATGTGGTAGTACGCATCCTTGAGATCTATCAAGCACATCCAATCGCCCGTTTCGAGAAGCGTGACCATCCGGAACTTTTCCTTTTTGACAAAGGTATTTAGTTTGCTGAGGTCTAAGATGGTCTTCCGGTCCCCTGTTTTCTTTGGAACTAAAAAGAACCTGGAGTAAGTTCCAGATCCTATCTGGTTTGCCGGGACTGGCTGGATGACTCTTTTTCCAGTACCCTTTGAATTTCTATGGCTGCTAGATTCCGCAGACTGGGTGGAATGTCTGGGATTCTTACACGAATGGAAGGGGGTTCTGAAAAGGGAATGATGTAACCTCTGGTAATTATGCTTTTTCCCCAAGAATCTGATGTAATTCCTAGCCAGGCGTCTGGGTATAAAGCTAAGTGACCCCCGACTGCCTCCAGAGCAGGAAGGTCGGGCCTCTTCTCAGGAGCGCTGATAGGGCTTGCCAAGGAACTGCTCCCTGTCACCCTGGTTCTGCAGACCCCCTCTGCCGCCTAGGCGGCGTCTACCATTATACCCCCCCCCCTCTGCCCCTGGAGGGGGGTTCACCACGTGTGTTCTGGAAAGCTCCTTGGGACTTCCGGAACCACATTTTTCCACCTTTCTGCCCTTTGGGGTATGGTCTAGTGGGAGTGGAAAAACGGACTCCTACGGCAGATAGAGTCTTTCCTTCCTGCTCACACCTAGTGAGTGTCTCCTTGACTTTAGGCCCAAACAAGGAAGAGCCATCAAATGGGGTATTAACAAAGGAAGACTTGAAGGCTTCCGCAAAGGAGCATAAGCACATCCAGGATCGTCTCCGCAGAGCCATCGCTGAACCTGCTGCCCTGGCTCGATCCTTCGGCTACATAAGAAATGAGCCGCATGGACAAGTTTACAATGGAATTAAGGGTGTTAAGCTGTGCCGTCACTTTCTCGGAGACAGCATCATCTGTGTTGCCCTGTAGAGTATCTCCAAGCTCTCTGAGGAGATCTCGTTGAAGACGGGTAAAGTGGGTTAAATAGTTAAGCGATATTGCAAATGTCGCAGAACTAAAGATGCACTTCCCATACCTGTCCATCGCCCTGGAATCTTTATTAGGAGGATGGACAGAAGAAGAGGTCTCTGACATCGCTCTATTGGTGGCCGCCGCCACCACCATAGCATCAACGGGGACTCTCTTTGTAAGAAAGGACTTATCCTGAGGGGAGGTGATAAATTTGTTGGGCCTCTGAGGGACCGGTTCCATGGAATCAAGAGACTCCCACGCCTTTCGAGAGATCAAGTCCATTAATTAGTCGAAAGGCGGAGTAACCCAGGAGGTGGAAGGTTAAGACCCAAAGGCCTTCAGGAGCTCCGACTGATCCTCAGTAGGGGTAAGGGACTGCCAGTCACCCCTCTGCTTAAGTATTTCTAGGATGTCTGCAAATGAGACATCCTCTGAGGGTGACTGTGGGGACCCTTCTGATTCCTCTAATGTCAAGGATTCCTGAGGGGGAATCCAAGTGCCTCCTCTTGCACAGTCTTTTCCTAGGGACTTAATCAGTGGGGGTGTCTGGTGAAGTCTCAGTAGAGCAGGGGTCACTTGATGGGGTTACCTGAGGCTCTGGGTCTCGACGCTTGGTAGGAACCTGTGATGTAGAGACAGAACAGGGCCCTTTAGGGGAGGAAAAGGAAGGATCTGAAGAGGTAAAATTCTTGGCAAACATGACCTTCCTCATGGTGTCAAAGGCACCGGAGTCTCGGCCCAAGGAGTCCTTCGGTTCCGAAGAAGACGGCAGTCTCCTCGGGGCAGAGACCACGGGCTCCGAACCAGAGGACAGAGCCGAGCTCAACTGTGCCGAGGCCCCGAGAGGAAGAGTCGGAACTGAAGCCTCGGTTCAACTCTCTCCCCCGGAACCAGCGAGAGAGTGTTGGCTCCGAGACACTTCGATCGGAACCGAAGATGTCAAGGTCGACGGGGCCGAAGGCACCGGAATAGGTCTTGGCTCAGAGAGTTCCACAACTATCAGGTCCTCACCTTCCAGCTCCGAAGGCTCGATTGGTCTGGGAGGAGGAGCAGAAATTGTGAGGGGGGGGGGGTATCAGGCTTCGATGCCAGATGAGATGAAGCTGAAAGCAATTTGGCAAAGGCCGAGTTCTCCAAGAGTCTCTGCACCACACGGTCTACATCGACATCCGAGAGGGTCCTGGAAGAACGGGTCAAAGGAGCCGTAGAATCCACTGACCGAAGGATCGGAGACTTTAAAACCTCCACTACTGGTTCCAACCTCGGGACTTGGCTCCAAGACAAAGGTTCGGGTGCACGGCTCCGAGGGCTGAGGAGCCGGTGACCGAATCTTCCCCAAGCTGCTCGGAGCCGATGACTTGGACTCCGATGACACCTTGGAAGACTTCGACCCCTTCGAAGATTTGGAGGTCTGTTCAGACTTATCTAAAGACTCTAGGAAGTCTGACTTTAAAAGGCCTCTATCAATAAGCTTCCTACGCCTTTCCAGCATAACTCTGCCACTAAAAGAGTGGCAGATGGAACAGTCCTCTTGCAGGTGTAAAGGCCCTAAACAATAAACTCATGAAGTGTGATGGTCGGTGATGGACATCTTCTATCCACAGCCACACTGCTTGAACCCTGACCTCTGTTTCTCTGACATATGTAAAAACGAGTAAACAGCACAATTGCTAAAGGTTCAGATCCCTGAACTTTACAGATATTAAGACCACTAACAATCACACAAAATGTTCAGATCCTTGAACACTCACTAACTCTATTTCACAAAAACAAGTATTAGCAAAAAAGGTAGAACAACTGACAGAGCCCGGTCAAAAAATGCAACTAAAGAAACGGCCAAAGGCCTATGAGCAATCGCTCCTAAGAAAGCACACAAAGCACACGCTAAGTATCTCAAAAAAAAAAAAAAAAAAAACGGAAATATTTAGACTACTACTACCATATATCTAAAACTATCACAAGTATTGACAATTTTCTGTCAAAAGACAAGAAAAGGTACTGGCCCGAGCTTCTTGCAAAGAGTGAAATCCGTTGCAGAGGCAAACTAGATCTGGGGTTTGGCAGCAAAGCATCATGGGATAGGGACTGTGTCCCGAGCTTCTCAGAGATCTAGAGCTTGGAAAGCGGCTGACTCTGAGCCAATGGATCGGCTCTGTACCCAGGTGTAAGAACAAACGGCGAGATTGAACAACTTCACATCAATCATTTTGGTGGATTGGCCTTTGATAATCACACTTTTCAATGGGTACTGGCAAAAAACAATGCCATTATAAAAAGTCTGCATAGCTAATACAAACTTGCCAGTTGTCCTGAACTCAAGCACCATCTCTGTGAAGAACAAGAGAGAATGGGGACAACAGAGATACAAAAGGTTCTCTCCTTAGCCTGGAATCTGCTCCCAAAAGGATAATGGAAATAAACTTAATGGTTTAAAGGTAGCTCTGACACCATCAGCTGCTGGAAATAAGGGTTATACGTAAGGGACAGCCAGTACTCCTTAGGCCAAACAGGTTTCTCCTATAAAAAAAGAGCTTGAGGCTCACATCCTACAGTCAAAGGTGAGAGCCACCAAAAAATGACTTCTCCAAGAAAATACACTCACCGCTAATGAATCAGTAGGATGGACAGACCTGCCCATCTTGAATTTCAAATCCCAAGAAGGGCTCTTCAAAATCAAGCAAAGATGAAGAAAGTACAGTTTTGTACCTACCATAAATGTAGATGTTCGAGGATCCACATTGCTGCAGTCCTAACCATTGGGGTAGTCCGCTGTCCAGTCGGCCCGAATACCAAAGTATAAGGCTGACGTCGGTCAAGGCGCATTAGACTGATGTCAGGACGTCAGGGTACTAATGCGCATGACATACGTCATATCCTCAGTCTTTTCTTGCCCCAGATGTCAGAAGATCCTAAAAAGACAAGGCCCACACCAAAAACACCAAAAAGCCCTGCACCAAACATATGTACAATATATACAAGATTACAAGAATATAGCCTAACCCACACCACCACCCCTAAACACAGAGGGGAAGGAGGGAGGGTAAATTGGACTGCAGCAATGTGGATCCTCGAACATCTACATTTATGGTAGGTACAAAACTGTACTATGTTCTTCATTCCACATTGCTGCAGTCCTAACCATTGGGTAGAATCCCAAAGCAGAGGTAAGGGAGGCTGGCAAATCATAAGGAAGCAGGAGCTGTCAACATGCCTTGCAAAATAGCTGTGGCAAAACCAGCCCTAGAGTTAGAGTAGAGAGGAAGGTGGTAATGCTTAGAGAAAGTATGCACTGAACTCCAAGTAGCTGCCTCCAAAATATCCTTAGTTGCCACTCCGTTTAGAAATGCTGTTGAAGTGGCAGTAGCCCTAGTGGAATGAGGCCTAATCCCAGCTGGAATCTCCTTGCCATGATGGGAATAACAAAATGAAATGCAAAACCCAATCCACTTAGAAATAGTTTGCTTAGACACAGGCTTACCCTGAGAACTCAAAGCAAAAGAAACAAACAACTGCTGAGACTGCCTGAAATCCTTAGTCCTGCTTAAATAATAACGCAACTGCCTATGTACATCTAAAGTGTGCAAAATCTTTCCCCCCTTATTTTGGGGATCTGCATAGAAAGTAGGCAAATGAATAGTTTGGTTTAAAGCCACACTAGAAACCACCTTAGGCATAAAGGAAGGATTAGTGCGTAATGATACCCTATCCTTATGGAAAATCAAAAGGGCTCTACTGCCATAAGGGCCTGCAATTCAGAAACCCTTCTTGCAGAAGTAATAGCCAACAAAAAAGCAGTCTTCCATGACAAGTATTTCAATTCAGCAGTAGCCGCAGGCTCAAAAGGTTGTAGAGTAAGTTTCTCCAACACAAAATTGAGATCCCAAGCAGGAGTAGGAGCTCTACGTGGGGGTCTTATATTCTTTGCCCCTCTAAGAAACTGCTTGAACAAAGGATGCGAAAACAATGGTGGGTCACAATCATAGTGAGCTGAAATTGCTGCAGCATGAATTTTAATGGAAGAGAAAGACAAACCTTTGTCCAATAACTCAGTAAGATATTGAAGAGCCACACTCAAATTAGGCTCAGAAATCTCCAAATTCTTTGCTGTACTCCAAAATAAAAATCTCTTCCATTTGTCTGCGTACACTTTCCTTGTACTAGGTCTTCTGGCTTCCATAATCACATTTAAAACTTGTTGAGGAAGTTGAGACCTGCTGTGTTTCAAAACAGAATATGCCAGGCTGTTAGATGAAGAGAGTGAAGCTTGACATTGAGCAGGCGACCGTCCTTCTGAGATAACAGGTGTGGAATCAAAGGTAAAGGCCATGGAGGCTTCCTTACCAGACTCCTCAGTAATGGGTACCAGTGTTGCCGAGGCCAATCTGGAGCTATTAAAATCATCCTTGGCTTGTCTTGTCTGACCTTTAGGAGCACCTTTGGGAGAAGAGGCAGAGGTGGAAAGGCATACACATGAAGATTTTTCCAACTGAAAGAAAGAGCATCCACTTTCCAAGCTGTGTGATGAAACCCTTTTGTGCAAAACTTTGGCAGCTGGTGGTTTAGTGGAGAAGCGAACAGATCTATGTCTGGAGTTCCCCATGACACTGTCAATTTCTGAAATACATGAAGATCCAGTTTCCACTCGTGGGGATCCATGATTTGTCTGCTTAACACATCTGCTAAGGAGTTCTGTGCTCGGCAGAAACCTTGCCTGAAGAGTTAGTTGCAAGCTGAGCGCAGTCTCCCATAAAATCATTGCTTGCCTGCATAGGGATAAGAATGTGTTCCCCTTGTTTGTTGATGTACCACATGACAGTTGTGTTGTCTGTTAGAATCAACACCTGCCCTGGAAGAAGTAACTCCTTGAAAGCCATTAATGCAAACTGGACTGCTAACATCTCCTTCATGTTGATATGCAGATGCTGTAGTCTGGCAGGCCACTTGTCTTGTATCCACTTTCCATTTAGATGAGCTCCCCAAGCAATGTCCGAGGCATCTGTCGTTAAAATCTGACTCGCCTCTGGCCGGGTCACAGAGAGTCCCTTGTTTAGGTGACATTCCTGAGCCCACCACAAAATTCTTTTTGAATGCAAGGTATTATTTGAATGACAGTGTCCAAATCCTGGCAGTGCTGTGTCCATACATTTTTGAGATACCATTGCAGCTTCCTCATATGCAATTTGGCATTGGGAAGCACCAGAATACAAGATGCCATGAACCCTAAGGCTTGAAGGACTGTCCTTGCAGTCAGCCCGGACTGAAGAGATAGTTGATGGAAGTAACTGGAAAGATTCTTTTGTTTGTCCGGGGTTAAAAAGGCCATCTGGGCTGCTGTATTCGGTCTCACACCCAGAAAGCACATGTCTTGAGAGGGTACTAGACTGGACTTTATTTCGTTCACAGAATACCCTAGGCATCTTAGCACTGCTATGACATATTCCAAATGCTGTAGAAGGTCTTCCTTTTCTTGAGCCAGAATCAGGCAGTCGTCCAAGTAAGGATAGATTTGAATTCCTTTTAGCCTGAAGGAAGCTATCACTGGAGCCAGAACCTTTGTGAATACTCTGGGCGCAGTAGATAAGCCAAAGGGCAATGCAGAGAACTGATAATGAGAATTTCCAGCTCAAAACGCAGATACTTTCTGCAACTTAGTCTTATAGGCACATGAAGGTAAGCTTCCTTGAGATCTAAAGTTACCATCCAGTGATCTTTGCCCAGCAGAGGTAAAAGTTGTTGTAACGTCAACATTTTGAACTTGGGAATGTCCAGATAAGTGTTGAGGATAGATAAATCCAAAATTGGTCTCCACGTGTTCCCCTTCTTTGGTACTAGGAACAGGCGAGAATAAAATCCTAGGCCCCTTTCTGGTACAGGGACTGGCTGAATGGCCCCTATTTGGAGTAACAGAGAAATTTGCTTGTGAGCCTCTTTCCTTTGTGGAGGAGGAACGTCTGGCATGCCTTTGAAAGGGGGCAAGGTATGGAAATAAAACCTGTAACCGTGGTGAATGATATCCAAAACCCATCTGTCTTGAGTAATTAAATCCCAATTTTCTTTGAAAAGAGACAGTCTTCCTCCCAAAGGGCTGCCAGACGAGAATGTACTGGCAGCTGAAAAGGCAGGTCATTGGGTCTGTTTACGAAAGGACTGACCCCTGCCCTCACCAGAAATCTGAGCAGGAGAACTCCCTGTTCTAGGCCTAAAAGAACCTTGAGCTCTGCCCCTACCACGTCTAGACCTACCCCTAGACTGGGAATCATAAGCAGGATATGTCCATCCCTTAGTAGGCCAATTTCTGCTAAACTTCGGAGGTTGCACCTGCAAAAAATCTTTAACAGTCTGCATAGACTTAGCCTTGTCCTCCATTTTCTTTAAAACTGCTTCCACAGGCGAACCAAACAACACATCAGACTGTAAAGGAGCATCCAAAATCCTTGTCTTAACATGCTCAGCTAAATTCTGATCCCTCAACCAGGCGTGCCTGAAGAACAGAACCAGTGGCAGCCACCCTCGAGGAGGCCTGCACAGCATCAAAACCACATTGCAAGGAATGCTTACCCACTTGTTCAGACACATGAACTAAATCCTGCAACTCTTTACACTCAATACCTTCCGCCAGAACATCCACCTTAGATTTCAATTGTGAAAGGAGATAATTCTGATATTTTAGCATGTGAAACTGACAATTCAACGCCCTCATGGCTAAAGTGGAAGAAGTATACACTTTCTTTCCCCATCTATCCAAAGCCCTTGCCTCTTTATCAGGAGGAACAGGATTTTTAACAACAGAGGCCTTAACACCTTTAGGCCCCTGAGAAACAGTTTCCGGGTCTGCCCTAGGACTCTTAAAAAGATACTTATGAGCTTCAGGCACCCTATAGTACCTATCAGGTTTAACAGGGGCAGGAGGCAAAGAATCAGGGTTCAGAAAACCTCTGCAAAAACATCTTCCACCACATTCAAAACAGGAGGTATAGCTAAGGGCCTATGCTGGGGTAAAACAAGAATTCCCTAAGCCTCTTCCTGGAATCAGAGAAATCTTGGCCTTCCCATTTAAAATGCTCCCTCATGGAATGCAGAGTCTCTGAAAATGAAAAATCCTCAGGAGGAGAAGCTGAAGGAGTGGAATCATCCACATCAGAATCAGAATAAGGAGGATACTCCTGCAAGTCTTCAGTCGAAGACTCAGAAGCCTCTGAACACTGCTCAAAACTCTCAAACTCAGGCTCCACCCTAGGCCTCTTATCAGGAGGGGGCATAGAACCCTAATCATAGTAATCAAATCCTCTGCCATTTTAAGCATATGTTTCTTAGGCACAGAACCTGAAGTGCTAGGAGAAGCCCCCACTGAAGCTAAACCTGGCCTACCTCTCAAAGAAGTCTTGGAAACAGAAGGAGAGGCTCGAACCACCTTAGGAAGAGAGGGAAGTACAGCTACCTGAGAAGCCCCTCAGCCTGGCCTACCTCCTGAGAGGGCACATCCTGTAACAGTAAAGTCTCTGCCTGAGACTCCAAAGAAACTCCTGGCAAAACCTCCGGCTCCACTGAGCCTTCTAAAGAACCGGCGTCCGGGACTGCCGGTTCTTCAACTCTAGGCTTTGCTGCTTTGTCCTTGCGCTTTTGGAAGCGGGCGTCGGAGCATCCGTCGGCATTTTATAATTACAACGCTTCCCAAACACTAACCTGGCACAGTCTAACCTTCTCTTAATAGTGCGTTTGTTAAATCTAGCACAAGAGCGGCATCCAACAACGTCGTGCTCAGGCCCTAAACAAGGTATACACAAAGTATGGTAATCCCTATGAGGTATCTGTTTCCCACAAGAAATACAGTTATTCACTTTTTCTGACATCCGGTTAAATACTGAGGCAAGAAAAAACCAAAATGTTCCCCAACGGGGTACTTAGCCAACTTTGATTCGGTCTGAAACTCCGACTTCAGAAAATTTCAGAACGCCAACCTGCACTCGCAAAACTGCTTCTACATCGGACCATGCGGCAAAAAAGACTGAGGATATGACGTCGGTCATGCGCATTAGTACCCTGACGTCCTGACATCAGTCTAATGCGCCTTGACCGACGTCAGCCTTATACTTTGGTATTCGGGCCGACTGGACAGCGGACTACCCCAATGGTTAGGACTGCAGCAATGTGGAATGAAGAACATCTCATTCCCTCCACGGGAGCATTAGAATGACCGTTATTAAATGCCTTCATAGGTCTAACTGCATACATGAGCTGCTTTTTCAGAAAATAATTTTCAAAAACTGGTGTTCAGTTCCACAATTCATAAGTCAATATAGCTACTTTTACCTACTAGTGTTTTTGACAGAAAGGATGTTCAACTGCACTGTGGTCCACATTCAATAAAACTGCTATGAGGGAAGTTGCAGCACATACACAACAAACAAAAGTAACACTGCAGTAGTTTTTGTATACATGTGTATGAGGAAGACTACAGCAGCACGACAAATGCATTTAGCATCACAAATATATCAGCATGCAAAAGCAACAGGGGAAAGAATCAGGTTATCTGCTAATAATGTAACAGAAATGCTGAAGATGAAAGTACAATTGTGCAAGAACTTACCATAACAGTAGATGTCATATTTTTCCCTGCCGCAGTATTCTTTACATCTGGGATATCTTGCAGAGGGACAGCCGAATGTCTGGTCAACATACCAAAGCCTTTACACCTTCCAGGTCCTGTACGACAGACATATTTCCTACATCCAAGATGCAAGGTACATAAGTGATACACAGTGTCCAATCCTCAGAAATGAATTGCTCTAGAAGAACCAGAGCAATCAAGTGGAAAAGCAACAGCATGTACATCTATGAGGGAAAGAAGGGGGGGACAGAGAGGGAAGAAGACCCCTTTGCCAGAAGAAAGCCAACAGAGAATAATGGGAGGGAGGGACAGAATACTGCAGCAGTGAAAAGTAGGACAAAAAGTAGTTGTGTAAAATCTTACCAGAACCATAGATGTCCTTCTCTTCCATGTTGCAGTACTCTTAGTGTGGGAGTCTCCACCTCAGGCAACCCGAATGTTGGCTCCTATACAAAATCTTAAGTCTGGTTGCTGCAGGTGCATGGGACGTCACGTGTATGGCTATAAACCAGGGACCTTAAATGTGGCGTCCGCACGCACACACCTCAGAACTTAATTGGCCAGTCACTAAGTCGAGTAGAAAGAGCCAAATAATGTTCACAGGAAGTGTGAAGTGCCATTTGCTGGCTAGTCTGATCGTAGTCTAGGTGGTGCTCCTGTGTGCCCTTTAGACAAGTCAATAGGAATGAAGGGGGGACAGGTGAGAGGGAAGGAATACTGCAATATGGAAGAGAAGAACATTATGGTTATTGTAAGATTTTACACAACTATTCTACGTCCTTATATGCCTATGTTGCAGTATTCTTAGTGTGGGAGACTGCCACAGCTTAGGAAGGAGGAAGGGATGAGGCAGAGGTAGCTGATTCCAGAAAGCCCTGCAGGACTGCCCTAGGAAATCCTGCCCAGGCTCTGGAGACATGGTCTTATATGTAGTGTCAGGCAAAGGTATGTATAGTGGACCAGGTGGCTGCCTCCAGAATGGAGGCTGTGTCCAGGCCTTTGAGGAAGGCTTTGGAAGATGCCACAACCCTGGTAGAAGTGAGCTCTTACCCCCTGAAGTACGGTCTTTGCCATGGTAGGAGTAACAGAAGCAGACAGTTTTTCTGATTCAGCAGATTCTTGCCCTGGGGTGGAAGGATACAAATAGTTGGTTGGATTTTCTGATGGACTTAGTTTTGTCTAAATAAAACATTAGTGGTCTGTGAAAGTCCAGGGAATGGAGTACCCTCTCACGGTCATTAGTGGGAGAGGGGAAGAAAGTGGTAAGGTGAATGGACTGGCTTAAGGACAGTTCGTTGACCACCTTTGGCATGAAAGAAGGGTTGGGTGCAGAGGGTCTCCCTGTCCTTGTGGAAGATAGTGTAAGGTGGGCAGGCCATGACAGCTTGTAACTCTAGACACCCTTCTAGCAGAGGTAAGGGCCACCAGCAGAACAGTCTTCCATGTGAACATTTGGAGTGTTGCAGAACTGGCTGGCTCAAAAGGAAGCAGTGTGAGTTTTTCTAAGATGAAGTTCAAGTCCCATGGGGGTGGGAAAGGCTTTCTTTGTTGGTGGTCTGATGTGCAAGACCCCCTTTCAGGAGTAATTTAATATCTAACCTGGCTAGTAGAGGGGGTTCTAGGGGTAAGCAGGCAGAGATCGCAGATAGGTGGACTTTCACTGAGTATGAAAGGCCAGCACTGATAAGTTCACAGACAGGTAATGACTACAGGGGTATCTGCTTGAAAGGGGTCCTTGTGCCTATGGAGACTCCACTTGGAGAATTTTTCCCATTTTGACATGTAGGATCTCCTTGTAGTAAGTTTCCTGGCCTCCCACAGGACTGAAAGCACATCCTCAGAATAGTGGTGTCTGAAGGGAATTAAAAGTTTATCACCCAGTGTTAGACATAACATCTGTAGGTGAGGATGAATGAGTGCTCCCTTCAGTTGTGTGAGTAGGTACACCATGTGGGGTAACTTGTGGTGACTGCCTTTGGAGATTGACAGCAGTAGGGGAAAGTACAGTTTTGTACCTACCACAAATGTAGATGTTTGAGTGTTCACCCTGCTGCAGTCATCACACTTGGGTTATCCTGTCGTCAGGCGGTCCCGCAGTCGGCCGGATTTCCAAAGTCTTGGTCCGACGTCGGTTGCTGTCGCTTCATCCCTGACGTCAGTGCGCCAGGGGTACATATAGTGCAACCGACGCCATTTTCTTCAGTTTTTCTTGCCCCAGGTGTCAGGTGCCCCCAAGAAGGTGATCCAAATCAGTACCAAAAAGTGAGAACACTGTACAGACACAAAAACCCTTCAGCTATAAGCAAATACATCAGTAAGGCATAGCAGAGGTTTAGCCAGTAAATCAGAGGGGTTGGAGGGAGGGTAACCTGGACTGCAGCAGGGTGAACACTCGAACTTCTACATTTATGGTAGGTACAAAACTGTACTATGTTCATCGTGTTACCCTGCTGCAGTCATCACACTTGGGTTGAGTCCCAAAGCTAAGGTAGGGTGGAGGCATTATAGAAGGTTAGAGGAGGCAATGAGCCCCTGCAGAATTGCAGTGGCGAAGCCTGCCCTGGACTTAGAATAAAGAGGTAAGTGATAGTGTTTGGTGAAGGTGTGTACAGAACTCCAAGTTGCAGCTTCTAAAATTTCCTTGGTAGGACCCCCCTGAGAAAGGCAGTAGAGGTAGCTGTTGCCCTGGTAGAGTGGGATCTAATGGTAGGAGGAACTGGTTTCCCATGATGGGTATAGCAGAATCGTATGCAATGGCCTATCCATTTAGAAATGTTTTGCTTGGAAATGGCTGGTCAGTTTTTCTGAAAGCCTTAGCTTTATCCAAGTAATATCGAAGCTGCCTGTGAATGTCCAAGGAATGAAGGAGTCTCTCACCTTTGTTCTGTGGATTGGGGAAGAAAGTGGGTAGATGGATGGTTTGATTTAAAGCTACGCTGGAAACCACCTTAGGCAGGAAGGAAGGATTGGTTCGTAGAGAAACTCTGTCTTGATGAAAAATGAGGAAAGGTTTCACTGCCATAAGTTCCTGTAATTCTGAAACTCTCCTAGCAGAAGTTATTGCCAGGAGCAGGGCAGTCTTCCAAGATAGGAACTGAAGGTCTGCAGAAAAAGATGGTTCAAAGGGAGGTAATGTTAGTTTTTCCAGAACAAAGTTGAGGTCCCATGTAGGCGTAGGAGCTCTTCTAGGTGGTCTAATGTTTTTTGCCCCTCTGAGGAACTGCCTTAGGAGTGGATTTGAAAATAAAGGTGGATTCGTGTCGTAGTGAGCTGAAATAGCTGAAGCATGGATTTTAATTGAGGAGAAGGAAAGTCCTTTATGCAACATCTCAGCTAAATACTGCAGAATGTGAGGCATATGAGGCCGAGTTGTATCTAGGCCTTTAGCTTGGTTCCAAGAAGAAAACCTTTTCCATTTGTATGAGTAAGCCTTCCTGGTGCTTGACCTCCTGGCTTCTAGAATAACATCCAGTACTGCTTGCGAAAGAGGGGCTGGTTGGCTGCTTAATTGATTTGCCATGCAGCCAGGTTTAAGGTTTTGATCTGGCTGTGTAGAATCTGCTTGTCTTGCTGTGTGAGCAAATGAGGTATTTGAGGCAATATCCATGGTGGGCTGTGAGCCATATTCTTCAACAGTGGGTACCAGTGCTGGCGTGGCCAGTCTGGGGCTATGAGAATCATTCAAGGTTTCTCCTTTTTGACCTTCAAAAGAACCTTTGTGAGAAGAGGTAATGGAGGAAAGGCATACGCTGTCAGGTTTTTCCAACTGAAGGAGAGAGCATCCACTTTCCATGCTTGTTGGTGGAATGTCCTTGTACAAAATTCTGTCAGCTGGTAGTTTTGAGGACTGGCAAACAGGTCTATATTTGGTAGGCCCCATCTTTGAGTCATCATTGCAAATATTTATGGGTCTAGCTTCCATTCGTGGGGATCTTTGATGTTTCTGCTTAGGTCGTCTGCCAATGTGTTTTTCTGTCCTGGCAGGAAGTGAGCTTGTAACTGGACTTGGTAGGTCAGAGCTGTGTTCCATAAGATTATTGCTTGCCTGCAAATAGGGTAGGAATGTGTGCCCCCTTGTTTGTTTATGTACCACATTACTGTGGTGTTGTCCGTCTTTATTGCCAGTTGTCCAGGCTGTCGTAGATCCTTGAAGGCTGTCAGAGCTTTCTGTACAGCTAGCATCTCTTTTTGGTTTATGTGCAGTTTTCTTTGTTCTGCAGTCCATAGGCCTTGAATGCATTTCCCTGCCATGTGAGCCCCCCAGGCGTAGTCTGAAGCATCTGTTGTGATAGTTTGCCAGGGTGGGGGCAAGGTGAAAGGCTGACCCTTGTTGAGGTGACATGCCTGTGCCCACCAAAGAAATTCCTGTTGAAGGCAGGGAATGAGAGATATCACTGTGGCTGTGTTGAGACCATACGCTTTTTAGGTACCATTGTAATTTCCTCATATGCAGTTTTGCAAATGGTATTATCAGAATGCAAGATGCCATGAAGCCCAAAGCCTGCAGAATTTTTCTTGCAGTTAATTGGGTCTTTGTTGCCATTGTCTTGAAATATTGAGTCAGTTGTAATTGCTTGTCTGGTGTAAGATGAGCCATCTGGGCCGTTGTGTCCAAGCTGGCACCCAGGAATGTCATTTTTTGTGAGGGTACTAGTTTTGACTTCTTTTTGTTTACTGTGTACCCCAGACAATCTAGTAGATGCTTCACAAAAGCCAGATGTTGTATGAGAATGTCTTTTCTTTCTGCTTGGATGAGACAGTCGTCCAGGTCTATTTGAATTCCTCTTTGTCTGCAGTATGCAATTACTGGTGCCAGGCATTTTGTGAATACTCTGGGCGCAGTAGATAAGCCAAAGGGCAGTGCAGAGAATTGATAATGGGCTGAACCTGCAATGAAACTGAGGTATCTTCTGCAACTTTGTCTGATAGGGACATGCAAGTATGCCTCCTTGAGGTCCAACGTTACCAGCCATGCTTCCTTGAGCAACATGGGAAGTAGCTGCTGTAGTGTTAGGATCTTGAATTTGGGGAACTTGTAAGTAAGTGTTTAGAATTGAAAGGTATAGAAAAGGTCTCCAAGCATTTTCTTTCCTGGGTACTAGGAATAGTCTTGAGTAAAATCCTTGGCCTTGCTCTTGAGTTGGTACCCTCTGAATGGCTCTCATGGCCACAAGAGCTGTAATTTGTTTTTGAGCCTCTGCCCTTTGTGGCAGGTTTGGCATTCCTCTTTTTATTGGCAAGGTGTGAAAGTGGAATTTGTATCCTCGTAAAATTATGTCTAGGACCCATTTGTCCTTTGTGACCATGTGCCAGTTGTCTACATATAATGCTAGTTTCCCCCCCCAGGGGGGCTGACAAAAGAGCTTTGTTTGGCCAGTTGAGGTGCAAGTCATTGAGTTCGCCTTCTGGTGGCTTGAGACCTGTCTTCTCCTCCCTTCTGGGTTGGAGTGGTCCATTGGCGAGGTTTATACTGAGCTTGTGGTTGTCCTCTGCCCCTTTGGCGCCTGCATTTACCCCTCTGAGGCCTGTCAGTGGCTGGAAAGGACCAATTTTTGGTTGGTCAGTTTCTGCTGAAGCTAGGGGGTTGTACCTGTAGGAAATCTTTGACTGTCTGCATTGATTTCGCCTTATCTTCCATTTTCTTTAAAACTTCTTCTGCTTTAACACCAAAAAGAACATCCTGCTGCAAGGGAGCATCTAATAGTTTTGCTTTAACATATTCAGGCAGACTTTGCTCCTTTAACCAGGCATGCCTACGTATAACTGATCCAGTGACCGCTGCTCTGCAGGAGGCCTCCAAGGAATGAAACCCACATTGTAAGGTATGTTTGCCCACCTGCTCGGTGGCGTGCAACAAATCCTGTACTTCTTTCAATTCAGATTGTTGAGGAAGGGTTGTTATCTTTTGTTTTAATTGAGAGATCAGAAATTGCTGATACTTAAGCATATGCAATTGACAGTTTAGAGCTCTTATAGCTAAAGTGGCTGAGGTGTAAACCTTTTTCCCCCATCTGTCTAGTGCTCTTGAATCCCTTTCAGAAGGTACTGGATTTTTAGCCATGGAAGCCTTAGCCCCCTTGGGACCCTGGGAGATAGCCTCTGGGTCAGCTACTGGGCTTTTGTAAAGGAATTTATGGGAATCAGGTACTCTGTAATATCTGTCAGGCTTGGCCGGGGCAGGAGGCAGAGAGTCAGGGTTGAAACTGGATTCTAAATAAACATCATCCACAATGTCCAAAACAGGAGGGATGGCTAGAGGTCTGTGTTGGGGGAGTAAAAGAAACTCTCTGAGCCTTTTCTTGGAATCAGAGTAATCCTGACCTTCCCAGTGAAAATGCTCCCTCATAGTGTGTAAAGTTTCCCCAAAAGAGTAATCTTCTGGAGGGGAAGCTGAGGGAATAGTCCTCAGCATCAGAATCTTCATAAGGAGAGAAGGAATAGTCTTGGTCTTCAGAGGAATCCGAAGAAATAGACAGTTGTTCAGAGGAAGCAGATTCCTCCTCTTGTCTAGGCCTTTTGTCAGGAGGAGGCTGGGAACCCCTGAAAAGAGAAATCAGATCTTCAACCATCTTGAGCATCTGTTTCTTAGGCATAGGGCCTTGAACAGGAGACTGAAGTGAAGTTTTTTTTCGATTTGGAAGGAGTCTTCGATTTAGAAAACGTTTTGACTGTAAGAGTCGTCGGTCTGAAAACGCCTTCAGAAGCGAAGGTGTTTCAGAAGTACCAGCATCCTTGGGAGGTAAGTCGTCGGTAGGGCCTGAAGTAAAAGGCTGCGTCGGCCTAGTACATTCCGTCAAAATATCCGTAGCGGTCTCGGGTTCCTCAACTGCGGTAGTCAGAGGCTGCGTCGGAGCCTCACTGATAACCGGAGAACCGGAGACCGGATAAACCAAGGCCTCGGAATCGGGCTTAGGCCTGGGCTGTCGATCCTTATCCCTGCGCGTTTTGTGCACGCCGGTGGTCGGAAGCTCCGACTGCATGTTATAATTAAATTTTCCGCCAAAAAAGTGTCGTGCAAAATCAAATCGTCTTTCAATACTGCATTTATTAAATCTAGCACAAAAACGACAAGAAGTGACATCGTGATCCGGGCCTAGGCAGGGTATACAATAAAAATGAAAATTCTTATGAGGTATTTGCTTCCCACAAGAAATACAATTGTTAACTTTTTCTGACATCAGTCTGAGGCAAGAAAAGTTTCCCCAACTGGGTACTTAGCTTTATAGAAGACTTCGGTCTGAAACTCGAATTCGAAAATCTCAGGAGTCGGCCGACCGGCACTTGCGAACTGCTTCTGCTTCGGGCACCGCGTGGCAAGAAAGACTGAAGAAAATGGCATCGGTTGCAATATATGTACCCCTGGGGCACTGACGTCAGGGATGAGGCGACAACAACTGACGTTGGACCAAGACTTTGGAAATACGGCCGACTGTGGGACCGCCTGACGACAGGATAACCCAAGTGTGATGACTACAGCAGGGTAACACAATGAACATCCAGTGCTGTCTTGGCCAATTGGGAGTCACCAGCAAGATTTTTGGTTTGTCCTTCCTGATCTTCAGAAGGACCTTTTGAATGAGAGGGAAGGGTGGAAATGCATATAGAAACAGTCCCTTCCATGAAATGCTGAAGGTGTCCACCCTCCAAGGCCAATGGAGAGTGGTCCTTGGTGCAGAATTTCTTCAACTGTCTGTTCTGGGGGGAGGCAAATAAATCTACCTGAGGTATGCCCCACCGGTGGACAGTGTCCAGAAAACTTTTCCTGTTCAGCATCCACTTGTGCTGTAGAGAGGATGATCTGCTGAGAACATCCGCTTGTTGGTTGTCCTGGAAAGGGCTTCATGTTGCTTGAAGGGATAAGTTGTTTCAGGAGGCAAGGTCCCAAATTTGGATTGTTACCCAGAAAAGGAGGTAGGACTTAGTCCCTCCTTGTTTGTTGCGGTACCACATGACTGTGGCATTGTCTGTGAAGACTTGAAGGGGGCCTGGTTGCAGGATTGGGAGAAAATCTTTCAGGGCCAAAAGGACTGCTGTCATTTCCCTCACATTGCCATGTTTCTTTTGGAGGATAGGTTGCCAGGTCTTCCATACCATGAAACCCTTCATGGTAGACCCCCAGTCTACGTACAATGCGTCTGTATGCATGTACTGAGTTGGGGTGGGGGGGGTTGAAGTGGAAGGCCTGGTTTCATTTGGATTTGTTGTATCCACCACCTTAGTTCTGCTCTGAGGCAAGGCAAGAGTGGAATCTGAAACTCTAGAGGATATTCATGTTGGCACCACATATTCTTCAAGTACAACTGCGTTTTCACATACGCATCCAGGCCAAAGGTAGCATAGGGATGGTGGCTGCCATTAAACCCACAGGAATTGTCTTGCTGATATCTGTTGGACAGGCATCAGGTCTTGAAAGTGGGTAGAGAGAGAGAGAAAGTACAGTTTTGTACCTACCATAAATGTAGATGTCCGAACTGGATAGCATCTGCAGTCATAACAACCGGGTTGTCCTGTCGTCAGGCAGCCCTTCGGTCGGCCGGATTCCAAAGTCCGGGTCCGGCTTCGGCTGATGTCGCACTTCACCCGACGTCATCTCTGTTGGTCTTCGGGTATAAAGGCATCAGCCGACGCCATTTTCCTCAGTGTTTCTTGCCCCAGATGCCAGTTGCCCTCTTGGAAGGCTAAATTTTGGGTAAATGCCAATGTTTCCAAAAGTATAGAAGGCAAACACAAAACATAAGCATGTATGTACATATATACAAACAAATACACCATAAGAGACTCCCCCCCGCCAGCTAGCTATTAGGAGGGTAAATACCCTAGGAGTACCACAGAGGGGAAGGAGGGAGGGTAATCCTGACTGCAGATGCTATCCAGTTCGGACATCTACATTTATGGTAGGTACAAAACTGTACTATGTCCTTCATGGATGCATCTGCAGTCATAACAACTGGGTAGAATACCATAGCCAACTAGGGGAGGAGGAAGAATAGATTATGGTGTGGTTAGGATCCCTTGCAGTACAGCAGTGGCAAACCCTGCTCTGGATCTGGAATACAGAGGTAAATTATAATGCTTGGCAAATGTATGCACGGAGGTCCAAGTAGCCGCCTCAATAATGTCCTTGGTTGCCACTCCTCGTAAGAAGGCTGTGGTAGTGGCTGTTGCCCTTGTAGAATGAGGCCTTATGTTCTGTGGAATTGGTTTTCCATGAAAGGAGTAACAGAATCGTATGCAATTTCCTATCCATTTGGAGATTGTCTGTTTGGAAATCGCTTTTCCTTCCCTTCCTGTTGCATAGGCTACAAACAGCTGGTCAGTTTTTCTGTTACTTTTTGTTCTGTCCAGGTAGTAGCGTAGCTGTCTATGTACATCCAAGGTATGCAGCATTCTTTCCCCTCTGTTTTGTGGGTTTGGGAAGAAGGTAGGTAGGTGGATTGCCTGGTTTAAAGACACTCTGGATACCACCTTAGGCATAAATGTAGGATTAGTCCTCATGGACACTCTATCTTGGTGGAAGATTAGGAAGGGTTGTACTGCCATTAGGGTCTGAAGCTCAGAAACCCTTCTTGCTGAGGTTATTGCCAGTAGGAAAGCAGTTTTCCACGATAGATGCTGCAGGTCTGCTGTTGCTGCTGGTTCAAAAGGTGCGAGTGTCAACTTTTCCAGCACAAAGTTCAAATCCCAAGCTGGCAATGGTGGTTTCCTAGGAGGTTTTACATTCTTGATCCCTCTGAGGAACTGCCTGAGTAAAGGATGTGAAAAGACAGGTGGATCAAAGCTGTATTCTGCTGAAATAGCTGATGCATGTATCTTGATGGAGGAATAGGACAGGCCTGTATGTAGAAGCTCTGCCAAATACTCCAGAATGTTAGCAATGTCTATACTGGACACATCTTTTCCTCTTTCAGCACTCCAAATGACAAACCTTTTCCATTTTCCTGCATAGTTCTTTCTTGTTGAAGGTCTGCGGGCTTCAAGGATAATGTCTTTAACCCTTTGGGAAAGTTCTGGATTAGTTGCTGCTATGTGATGTTCCATGCAGTCAGTTGCAAAGTTTTTAGGTTTGGATGCATGATGCTGTAGTTGTTCTGGGTTAACATCAAAGGCATCAGGGTATTGGCCATATTTTGTCCCGAGACATGCTCCTCAGCAATGGGTACCAGTGTTGTCTTGGCCAGTTTGGAGCTATCAGGGTTATCCTTGGACGTTCCTCCTTGATTTTTAGTAATACCTTGTGTATCAAGGGAAGAGGTGGGAATGCATATGCTGTCAGACCTTTCCAGCTGAAGGAGAGCGAGTCCACTTTCCATGCAAGTGGGTGGAACGTCCTTGTGCAGAATTTTTTGAGCTGGTGATTGAGAGGGGAAGCGAATAGATCTATCTGTGGCATTCCCCATTTCTTTGAGATGGCCTTGAAGATGTCCGGGTGTAGCATCCATTCGTGAGCATCCGAGGTGGTTCTGCTTAACATGTCTGCTAGAGTATTCTCCTTTCCTGGTACGAACATTGCCTGTAACTGGATGTTGTAGCTGAGCGCCAGGTTCCAAAGGTCCAAAGTCATTATGCATAGGGGGTATGAATGAGTGCCTCCCTGTTTGTTGATGTACCACATGACTGTGGCGTTGTCTGTCCTTATCATCAAATGTCCTGTTTTGAGGAATGGTCTGAATTTTTGGATTGCCAGCTTTACTGCCAGCATTTCTTTTAGGTTGATGTGCAAATGGAGCTTGTCCTGTGTCCACAATCCTTGTACGCATTTGTCCAACATGTGAGCCCCCCATCCTAGGTCTGAGGCGTCTGTTGTGATGGTTTGGCTTGCTCGATAGTTGTGGAAAGGTAGGCCTGGATTTGACTGGCATGCTTGAGCCCACCATAGGAACTCCTGTTTTAGGCATGGGATTAGAGGAATTTCTGCTTCTAGGCTGTGCCTGTGTTGGGACCATAAATTCTTTAGGTACCACTGTAGTTTTCTCATATGTAGTCTGGCATGTGGAACCAAGATTATGCAGGATGCCATGAAGCCCAAGGCCTGTAGAACTTTTCTTGCTGTTAGCTTGTTCTGTTTTGTTAGTGCCAAGAAGTAAAGAGGGAGTTCTTTTGTTTTTCTGCAGTTAGGAATGCCATTTGTTTTACTGTGTCCAATTCACCAAGAATGTCCTTGTTTGGGATGGTATCAGCCTTGACTTTTGTAAATTGACTGTGTATCCCAGTGCTTGTAGCAAGTAAATGACCCTTTGTAAATCTGTTGTCAGCTTGCTTTTGTTGTCCCCCTGTAGCAGACAGTCGTCCAGATATGGATAAATTTGGATTCCCTGTAGTCTGCAGTGAGCGATTACTGATGCCAGGCATTTTGTGAATACTCTGGGCGCAGTAGATAAGCCAAAGGGCAATGCTGAGAATTGATAGTGCTCTGATCCTGCAAGAAATCTGAGGTATCTTCTGCAAATTGGTCGTATGGGGACGTGCAGGTATGCCTCCTTGAGATCTAGAGTTACCAGCCAGCACTCCTTGCTCAGCATGGGAAGAAGTTGCTGGAGGGTCAGCATTTTGAATTTTGGGACAATGATGTATGTATTTAAGATGGACAGGTCGAGAATAGGTCTCCAGCTTTTTGCCTTTCTTGGAACTAGGAATAGTCTGGAGTAGAATCCTTTGCCTTGTTCTGTTATTGGCACTTTTTCCACAGCTCTCATCTTTGTTAGTTGCATTATCTGCTGTAGAGCTTCTGTTTTTTGATTTGGAGGCAGGTTTGGCATTCCTCTTTTGACTGGTAAAGTGTGGAAGTGGAACCGGTATCCTTGGTCTATGGTTTGCAGAATCCACTTGTCTTTTGTGATATAGTGCCAGTTTTTCGAAAATAAGGTTAATTTTCCGCCTAATGGTGCTGCTATTTGTTCCCTGGTAGGCGGAGTTAGAATCAAGTCACTGTGCTGTTGTAGTGGCAGTGTCTGTGCCTCTGTTATTACCTTGCCACTGTCGTCCTCTGTAGGCACCCCCTCTGGATTGATTTCTGCCTCTGGGACGTCTATTCCTGCCCCTTTGGGATCTTGTGGAGTCAGGAAAGGACCAATTTTTGGCAGGCCAGTTCCTGTTAAACCTTGGGGGTTGAACCTGCAAGAAATCTTTAACTGTTTGTACAGATTTTGCCTTTTCTTCCATTTTCTTCATTACCTGCTGGGCAGGTGTACCAAACAAACTGGCCTTATCCATAGGTGCATCTAATAACTTAGCTTTAACATGATCCGGTAAGACCTGTTCCTTCAGCCATGCATGTCTTCTTATCACTGTGCCAGTCATGGCTGATCTAAATGAAGCCTCCAGTGCATCATAGCCACATTTTAAGGAATGGTTACTAACCTGTTGTATGTTATTTACCATTTCTAATATATATTTCTTATCTATAGAGTCATCAGAGGATAGCTTTTTAGTTAACTGATCAAGCATAAACTCTTGGTATTGTATCATGTGAAACTGACAATTTAAAGCTCTAGCTGAGAGAGTAGCAGAGGTGTAAACCTTTTTGCCCCATCTGTCTAAAGACCTGGCTTCCCTTTGAGAAGGAATAGGGTTTTTTGCTGTGGTCGAGGCTGCTGCCTTAGGCCCCTGGGATATGGTTTCGGGGTCTGCAAGTGGGGCCTTGTATAAGTGGTGTTGAGTGTCTGGAACCCTGTAAAATCTGTCCGGTTTGACAGGGGCTGGAGGTAAGGAATCTGGTGCAGTGCAGACATCATTAAATGCAACGTCCACAACAGAGAGGACAGGAGGTATAGCTAAAGGCCTGTGTTGTGGTAGGTGCAAAAAAGTCCTAAGTCTTTTTCTGGAATCTGAGAAATCCTGTTCCTGCCATTGGAATTGTTCTCGCATGGCATGTAAGGTTTCCCCAAAGGAGAATTCTTCTGGTGGAGAAGCAGCTGGAATGGATTCTTCAGCATCTGAGTCTTCATAATTGGAGAAATGAGCCTCTGGCTGGTCTGTAATATCAGAGTCCTCCAGGAATCATCAGAGGACACAGGCTCGGGGCTCTGCTCTAGGTCTCTTTCTGGGGCTGAGAGGCCCTGTCTGGGTGAGATTGAGATCCCCTAATTAAGGATATTAAATACTCTGCCAGAGTAAGCATTTGTGAACTAGAAGTGGGCCTAGTAGAGGGGGGCTTAACAGGTACTGATTTAGTAGATTTGGCTGCTTTAGCCCTGGCAAAGGCCTTAATAGACATGGCTGCAGGAGGCCTAGCAGCACCACGTGCTGGGGTAGAGACATCCAAAGGGATGGTGTCTGATAAGTCACTAGTAACCACTGTAGGTAAGATTTCTGAGGCCGTTTCAAGTAAGGTAGCAGGAGCCTCAGTAGTAGTCATTGATTCAGCTGTGCTTTGATCAGTTTTCTCGGTTTCGGCCGAAACCGAGACACTCGCGGTTTGCTTAACCATGGTTTTGGCCGAAACCGCGGACCGCGAGTGTCGGTCTTTTTCTTTGCGTTTTTTAACAATCTGGGTAGTCGGAGGATCCGACGGCATAATGTACGCAAAATCTGAGCCGAAAAACTGTTCAGCAAACTCCGACCGACGCCTAAGCGTTCGTCGGTTGAATGAGGCACAGGCTGAACAGGCTGCTACGTCGTGGTCTGGGCCTAAACAAGGCAAACAGTAAGAGTGGAAATCTTTATGAGGTATTTGTTTCCCACAAGTTAAACAGTTATTGACTTTTTCTGACATCGGCTGAGGCAAGAAAGAGTCCCCAACGGGGTACTTAGCTTTTAGAAGTCTTCGAAGTAGTAT
Organism: Protopterus annectens; assembly: GCF_019279795.1. Taxonomy (NCBI): domain Eukaryota; kingdom Metazoa; phylum Chordata; order Ceratodontiformes; family Protopteridae; genus Protopterus; species Protopterus annectens. The sequence continues at coordinate 1,791,729,479 of NC_056744.1, read as the reverse complement.
TCGGAAGTAGTAATCTCTGGATCTGACCGACCGGCACTTGCGAACAGCTTCTGCTTCGGGCGCCACGCGGCAAGAAAGACGGAGGAAAATGGCGTCGGCTGATGCCTTTATACCCGAAGACCAACAGAGATGACGTCGGGTGAAGTGCGACATCAGCCGAAGCCGGACCCGGACTTTGGAATCCGGCCGACCGAAGGGCTGCCTGACGACAGGACAACCCGGTTGTTATGACTGCAGATGCATCCATGAAGGACATCTTTGTCCAGCGGAAGGAATGCCCGCATCAGGTCTGTTCTGTTCCTGCAACCCAGAAAGATTTTGTCCTGCTGAGGGATTAGGGATGATTTTGGGATGTTGAGGGTAAACCCCAAGCCTTTTAGCAGGGAAATGTTGAACTGCAGGTGGTTTTGTAGGGTGTCCTCTCTTTCTACCAGAATGAGGATGTCATCTAGGTAGGGGTAAATTTGAACGCCTTTGGTTCTGCAAAAGGCTATTGCTGGGGCCAGGCATTTTGTGAATACCCTGGGTGCAGTACATAAACCAAAGGGCAAGGCTGCAACCTGAAAGTGAGAACAGGGCTCAGTAAAATGCAAGTATTTTCTGTCAGGGTTTTATGGGGATATGGAGGTAGGCCTCCTTTAGATAGTGTGTGGCCATAAAGGCCTGGGCTGGCAATAGTGGGAGAAGGGTTTGTAGGGATAACATTCTGTATGATGGAACTTTTAGGAAGAGGTTTAGAAAGGACAGATCCAGAATTGGCCTCCCAAGGGCAACTTTTTTGGGGACAAGAAATAATCTTGCGTAAAAGCATTTTCCTTTTTGTCCCGGAGGGACAGGTTCTATAGTTCCATGGTTCAGAAAATCCTGTAGGATCTGGGGAATAAGGTGTGGCTGTTTTTTGGGGGGAAATGGGATGCCCTTGTAAGGGGCTTTTCCTTCCAAGAGAGGAAATATCCATCTTGTACTACTGCCAGCAGCCAGCGGTCTGTGGTGATGGTTGTCCAAAGGGGAAGGCAGTGGTAGAGGTGGGGTGACAAGGGTAGGTGGGCAAGGCAGTCACAAGGAGATTAAAACAAAGAATTTTGGAACACACCAGGGACATCATAAACAAAAAGTTAACCAATTCTTTACACATGCACAGCAAGGACTGTGTGAATTTTAAAAATTTCATATTTTTTGTCATTGACAGAATTTATACAAAAGATTTTGGGGGTGATTATAAAAATATACTTGAAGTCAGAGAATGTCTTTGGCAGATTAGACTAGACGCCAGCACAAGACCTGGCATCAATGACATTTTATTTCTGGCTTGTATATTAAAACACAAAGCTTTAAGCATTTAATTCACTAATTTTGTTCACCATGATTTTCTAAAATGAGACCTACAGATGGAATTGGGGGGGGGGGGTGATTGTTAAGAAGTTTTTGGTTGACACTGGTTATGCATGAAAAACATTGTGTGCCTTTTTGACTACTAAAATTGTATTGCAACCTAAAGAGTTAACTCCACAGATCATTACAGCATGTGTGCCATAGTATGTGTGCCATATTTGATGTTCATTGGTTGAAAGATGTTTGAATTATGGTTAATTGAAACTGTTTGAAATTGTGCTATCTGACTCTGAAGATGCCCTAGTTGGGTGAAAGCGCTAAGTCAGTTGTGTTTTGTGCAAGTAACTGGTCCTAATAAAGCTGTTGGTGGTTTTACCTTTGGTTTCACTGGTTTTATCTACTTACAAGTTTATTGTGCTTCTCTGGAACCTTTTGCCTTATCTAGGTAATACCCGAGCTGTCTATATAAATCCAAGGTGTGAGGTATTCTCTCACTAGCATTCTGTGCAGAAGGAAAAAAGAAGGCAGATGAATGGTTTGATTCAAGAACAAATCATTAACCACCCTGGGCATAAAAGAAGGATTAGTATGAAAAGAGAGCATGTCTTTTTGAAAAAAAAAAAAAAAAAAAAAAACAAGGTGGAACTGCCATGAGGGTCTGAAGTTCAGAGACCCTCTTGGCAGAAGTAAAAGCCACAAACAGCACTATTTTCCAAGTACAGAGCAACAAGGAAGAGGAGACTGTAGGCTCAAATGGAAATGGAGTTTATTTCTCAAGAACAAAATTAAGGTGCCATGGAGGAGGGATAGGCTTTCTTTGGGGCCTAATATGAAGGATGCCTTTCAAAAACTGTTCAACTTCAGAAGAAACAAGGGGCAAATTCAAACGCAGACAAGCAGAAATGGCTTGCAGATGAACTCTAACAGAAGAATATGCCACACCAGAACTAAAAAACACACAAATAAGAAAGGACTGTACGAAAACCCACAGAAAAGTGTTCCACGTCACATGCGAGACCCCAAACAGATAATCTCTTCCCTTTAGTCACACAGGATTTTCTAATACTGGGTTTGCTGGCCTCCTATAAAACCCAAACAAAGCATATTCTCCGTAAACTGGTGTCACAAAATGAAAACCCTATCACCCAGAGAGTCAACAGAAGAGTGGGCAAGTGAGGGTGAATAAGAGATCCCTTGTCCTGTGTGAGAAGATCAATCCCGTGAGGTAACTTGTTTTAACGCTTTTATCAAAGATTTAAAATCAATTAACAGTATAAACATAAAAACTTAAAATATACAACTATTTCAGCAAAATTTCACCTTGAGTAACAAAACCATTTACATAGCTGTTTACTAAACAAAGGAAATTGCTCAATTTACAGTACTGCTTAATTACATACTGTCGCCTATTTTTTCTAACAATTCTTTAAATTTCAGACAAGAATTATAATATGAGACAACTCTCTCTTCTCACCTTGACTGTAGCGAGCTCAAGCTGGCACACATTATTAGCAATATTCTTGAATTCTTTAAAAGTAGGAGTAATCTCATTCTTCCAGCTTATAGGAATAACTTTTCTTGCGATGGCTTACATGCTCCATAGAAAAGGATATTTTATTCTCCTAACACATGTAGGTATTGGTATATTAAACAAGACCAAGGATTTAAGTAACTTGTGATGACTGCTCCTGGTCAGATGAAATACAAGGGTGGGCCAGTGCTATCTGTACCAAAAGGGAGTCACCAACAAGATTTTGGGCCTGTCCCACATGATTCCGTACAGGACTTTTGGTATCCCTGGAAAAGGCGGATAGGCATACAGAAACATCCACTTCCAAGAAAAAGAGAAGTGGAAGTTGTCTGTTCAGAGGGCAAAGTGATCTACTTGAGGAGTATCCCAGTGATGTACTATGTTGAGGAAGACCTCCCTGTGAAGCACACATAAATGAGGATCTGTTCTGGATCTGCTCAGAGAGTCTGCCACAAGACTGTGCTGAGGGAATGTAAACTGTCTGAAGAACCAATTCATGGAGAATCTCAAAGTCCTAAGCCTGAAGAACCAGCCTGCTAAGACTTCGTGCCTCCCTGTTTGTTGATGTAACACATGACTGCAATATTGCCTGTGAAGATTCTTAGAGGGCCTGGAACCCAAAGGGATAGGAAGGTGTGAACTGACAGAATGAGAGCTCTGAACTCCTAAATGTTGATATGACCTGCAAGTTGCTGACAAGACCAAAGTCTCTGAACCTTAAGGTTGTTAGATGAAGTTCCCAATCCCTGACCAGATGCATCCATGTATAGCTCATTAATGGGAAGACGAACCTGAAAAGACCGAAATTTGGTGAACCCACCAGTGGAGCTTGAGACAGGGAGATGGAAATCCAGAGGATGGCAGTGCTTGAGATCCCACTGACACTTTCTCATATGGAGTTTGGCAAAAAGAACCATGGAAATAGTGGATGCCATGAACCATAGAGCTTGCAGAAATTATCATGTAGGAATGACTGAAAGAGGAATAAGAGACTGAGAATAAGCAAACAAAGACAGGACTGGGGGGTGGGGCAAGCCATCACTGGTATGGTCTGAATCCTGCATTCCAAACGGACTTGATCCCGACAGAGTGAACAGACAGATTTAAGGTGAAGCTCACACTGTGAAGACGCAGCATACTGAAGTAAAGATCCCAAAGTAGGTCTGTGACAGGGAGAAAGGGAGGCCTGAATGAAAAGACCATCCAAATAATACAATATCTGAACTGCCTGAAGACTGTAGAAGGATACCACTGGGGCCAGACATTTGATAAAAGTCCACTGGAGCTGTGGGAAGACCAAAAGGCAAAGGAGAGAACTGATAATGTGAGGAAGAAACACAGAAATGTAAAAGACTTCCAGAATAGAATGAGCATAGGAATACACAGATAAGCACCATTCAAATCCAGGGATAGCAGAAAAGATCAGGGAAGCAACAGAGGAAATAGTGTCTGAAGAAACAACATCCTGAAGAAAGGAACTTTTAGAAAAGTGTTGAGAAAGGAGAGATCTAAAATGGGTCTCCAAGACCCCTCCTTCCTGGATATCAGAAAAGTACAGTTGTGTACACTTACCATAAATGTAGATGTTCGAGTGTATTCACTGTTGCAGTCATTACATTTGGGTAATCCTGCTGGCAGGTTGCCCTCAGCTGGCCTGAATTCCAAAGTCTTGGGTCCTGCGTCGGCTGCTGTCGCCCCTTCCCTGACGTCAGGTCATCAGGGGTATAAAAGAAGCAGCCAACACCATTTTCTTCAGTTTGTCTTGCCCCAGATGTCAGGTGCCCCTAAGAAGGGTAGCTAAACTTTATATATACATATATATATATATATATATATACATATATATATATATATATATATATATATATATATATATATATATATATATATATATATATATATATATATATATACACACACACTACATAGGTGGTATAAATCAGAGAAGGAAAGATAAGATCCAAAAGAATAAAGGGGGAAGGCGGGTGGATAACCTGGACTGCAACAGTGAATACACTCGAACATCTACATTTATGGTAAGTGTACACAACTGTACTATGTTCTTCGTGTTTCACTGTTGCAGTCATTACATTTGGGTAGAGTCCCAAAGCTACGGTTGGGAGGCTGGAACTAGACAGCAGTAGGAGCGGCTACGAGGCCCTGCAGAACTGCAGTGGCAAAGCCTGCCCTGGATTTAGAGTAGAGTGGCAGATGATAATGCTTTGTAAAGGTGAGCACTGAACTCCAAGTAGCCGCCTCTAAAATGTCTCTGGTTGGTACTCCCCTGAGAAAGGCTGCAGCTCTGGTGGAATGAGGCCTAATGCCCTTAGGCACTGGCTTGCCATGGTGTAAGTAGCAGAAACGAATGCAGTGGTCTAACCACTTAGAAATAGTCTGCTTTGAGAAAGGCTTTCCTTGTGATCCTGTAGCATATGCCACTAGTAATTGCTCTGTATTCCTGAAAGCTTTGGTTCTGTCCAAGAAGAATCTAAGCTGTCTGTGTACGTCCAAAGAATGCAGAATTCTCTCCCACCTTGTTCTGTGGATTTGGGTAAAAGGTTGGCAAGATGGATGGCTTGGTTAAGAGCCACACTGGACACTACTTTAGGCATAAATGTTGGGTTTGTCCTCTGGGAGACCCTGTCTGAATGAAAAATGATGAAAGGTTCCACAGCCATGAGCACCTGTAGCTCTGAAACTCATCTTGCAGAAGTAATTGCTAAGAGCAGAGCTGTTTTCCAAGATAAAAACTTCATATCAGCAGTAACAGCTGGCTCAAAAGGAGGCAGAGTGAGCTTTTCCAAGACATAGTTAAGGTCCCATGCAGGTACTGGTAGTCTCATTGGGGGCCTTAAATTTTTGGATCCTCTGAGGTACTGCCTTAATAAAGGGTGAGAACAAAGTGGTGGCTCTATATTGTAATGAGCTGAAATAGCAGAGGCATGAATTTTAATTGATGAAAAAGATAGGCCTTTGTCCAGCATCTCAGTTAAGTATTGCAAAATCTGAGGAATATTTGGTACCGCTGTATCAGTTCCTTGTGCCTGGTTCCAGGCACAGAATCTCTTCCATTTTCCAGCAAAGACTTTCTAGTACTAGGCCTTCTGGCTTGCAGAATGACATCCATCACAGCTTTACTGAGAGGTGCTTTTTGTATGACTACATTATCCGCCATGCTGCCAAGTTTAATGTTCTGAGTTGGCTGTGCATGATCTGATTGTTTTGCTGGGACAGTAGTCAAGGTATTTGAGGTAAGGTCCAAGTTGGGTATAGAGATAAATTCCTTAGCATTGGATACCAGTACTGGCGTGGCCAGTCTGGGGCAATCACTATCATCTTTGGCTTCTCCTGTCTGACCTTTAGGAGCACCTTGGGGAGGAGAGGCAGTGGAGGAATGGCATATACTGATAGGTTTTTCCAGCTGAAAGATAGGGTGTCCACTTTCCATGCTTGCCTGTGATAAGTCATTGTGCAGAATCTTTTTAGTTAGTAATTGAGAGGAGAGGCAAATAGGTCTATGTCTGGGCATCCCCATTTCCTTGTTATTATGGTGAAGACTTGTGGATCCAGCTTCCACTTGTGGAGATCCATGAGGTTTCTGCTTAGTTCATCTGCCAGAGTATTTTCCTTTCCTGGCAGGAATTGTGCCTGCAGATGCACTTGGTAAGTCAAAGCTGTGTCCCACAAGGTCATGGCTAGTCTGCAAAGGGGATAAGAATGTGTGCCCCCCTGCTTGTTTATATACCACATGACCGTGGCGTTGTCTGTCTTTATCAGTAGTTGTCCCAGATGAAGTAGGTCCTTGAAGGCTCTCAGGGCATTTTGAACAGCTAACATCTCTTTTTGATTGATATGTAGATGCATTTGGTTTAAGGACCATGTGCCCTGAATGCATCTTCCTGCCATGTGGGCTCCCCAGGCATAGTCTGATGCATCCGTTGTTAGTGTCTGCCTGGCTGGAGGTAATGTGAATGGCTGCCCCTTGTTCTGGTGACAAGCCTTTGCCCACCATCGAAATTCCTGTTGCAGGCAGGGAATGACAGTAATGACTGTTTCCAGGCTGTGGCAATGTTGAGTCCAAACACTTTTTAGGTACCATTGAAGTTTCCTCATATGCAGTCTTGCATATGGAATTAGTAGGATGCAGGATGCCATGAAGCCCAAAGCCTGCAGAATTTTTCTTGCAGATAACTGGGCCTTTGTTGCCAACATTTTGAAATAGGTAGTCAGTTGCCTTTGTTTGTCTGGTGTGAGATAAGCCATCTGGGCAGCTGTATTCAAGCTTGCACCCAGGAATGTTCTCTCTTGTGAGGGTACTAGTTTTGATTTCTTTTTGTTGACTGTGTACCCTAGGCATGTTAGAAGTCTTTTCACAAACGCTAGATGTTGAAGAAGAATGTCCTTGTTCTCTGCTTGAATGAGACAGTCATCCAAGTAAGGATATAACTGTATTCCTCTTTGTCTGCAGAATGCAATTACTGGTGCCAGGCACTTTGTTTTATCTACTGCTCCCAGGGTCTTTACATAGGGCAGTGCAGAGAATTGGTAATGCATTGAACCAGCCTTGAATCTTAGGTATCCTTCTGCATGACTGTCTGATTGGAACATGCAGGTATGCCTCATTTAGGTCTAAAGTCACAAGCCAAGCATTCTTGCCCAGCATGGGCAGAAGCTACTGCAAAGTCAACATTTTGAATTTTGGAATATCCAGTAAAGTGTTCAGAATAGACAGGTCCAGTATCGGCCTCCAGGCCTTGTCCTTTCTGGGTACCAAGAACAGTCGAGTAAAATCCTTGTCCCTGCTCTTGCTCTGGTACTTGTTGAATGGCCCCCATGTCCATGAGGGATGAGACTTGTTTTTGTGCCTCTGCCCATTGATTTTTTGGCAGATCTGGCCAGCCGTTTGTCTTTGGCAGAGTATAGAAATGGAACGTGTAGCCTTGTGACACTATGTTTAGAACCCACTTGTCCTGGGTTATGATGTGCCAATTTTGAGCAAAAAGTGCTAATTTTCCCCCTAAGGGTGCTGCCAGAAGATAAGTGCTTGGTGCAGGCAGGGGGAAGTCATTGGGACTGTTTTCTGTATGTTTGTGATATATCTCCTCCAGCTTTGGAGATATAGGCCCAATCAGTGGGGTGCTTCTAAGAACCTAGCGCCTGGGATCTGCCCCTAGGGCGTCTGGATCTGCCCCTCTGAGGTCTGTCTGACACAGGAAAGGACCAATTTTTTGTAGGCCAGTGTCTACTAAACCTAGGTGGCTGCACTTGTAAAAAAATGTTTGACAGTTTGCATAGATTTAGCTTTGTCCTCTATTTTCTTTAACACCTCTTCTGCCTTAACGCCAAACAAAGTATCATGCTGTAAAGGTGCATCTATTTAACTTTAACATGATCAGGCAGATTTTGTTCCTTTAACCAAGCATGTCACCTAATTACAGAACCCGCAACTGCGGCCCTGCAGGAGGCCTCCAAAAAATCAAAACCACATTGCAAAGTATGTTTTCCAACTTGTTCTGCTGCATACAATAAATCCTGCATTTCCTTGTTTTCTGCACATTCAGAATTTAACATTATTTTCTGTTTAAGCAGTCCCATGACAGGTTGCTGATACTTAAGCATATGAAATTGACAGTTTAAGGCCTTTATAGCCAAAGTTGCAGATGTGTAAACCTTTTCTCTCATCTATCCAGTGCCCATGAATCTCTGTCAGAGGGGGTTGGGTTTTTTGCAGTGGAAGCCTCAACTCCCTTTGGACCATGTGAAATAGTTTCTGGGTCAGCAGCAGTGTTTTTAAAAAGAAATTTGTGCGAGTCAGGAACCCTGTAATATCTGGCAGGCTTAACAGGAGCTGGGGTTAAGGAGTCAGGGGTCAGACTAGACTCCGAAAACACATCATCTACAATGTCTAACACAGGTGGAATGGCTAGAGGCCTGTGCTGAGGTAGTAAAAGAAAATCCCGGAGCCTCTTTTTAGATTCTGAAAAATCTTGGCTCTCCCAGTAGAAATGCTCCCTCATGGTATGCAAGGTTTCCCCAAAGGAGATGCTGAAGGTATAGACTCTTCAGCATCAGAATCCTCATAGGGGGATAGAGAATATTCCTGATCAGAAGAAATAGAAACCTGATCTGAAGATTCATAGTCCGTGTCTTGCCTAGGCCTCTTATCAGGAGGGGGATGGGAACCCCTGATCAAGGTAATCAAGTCTTTGGCCATTTTCAGCATCTGTTTTTTGGGCATAGAGGCCTATCCACGTGGTTTTTGAGTTTGTTTCCTTGCTTTAGAAGGTGCTTTAGTCTTTGTCTTTGAAGCTGAAGTCATTTTAATGTAAAGATGTTTAGGTCTGAATACACCCTCAGAAGCCGGTACCTGCTCAGCGGCTCTGGACCCATCTGAGGGATTAGCGTCCGAGGCTCCAATACCTTGAGTATCCAGCGGAATGGCAGACTCCACGTGGGAGTTGGTAGCAGCCTGCGACTGTAAAATAGCGGGCGTCAGGGGCTGCGAAAGCGACTCACTGAGAACCGGCGAATGGCTTAGGAGAAGCTTTGTCGTCGGTTTTGGGCCTCAGTTGTTTTTTTCTATCCTTTTCTTTGCGTTTTTTGTAAACTCCGGTAGTTGGATGGCTATCCGACGACATTTCAGGATAATTAAATCGGAGTCCAAAAAGTTTAAAGCAAAATCATACCAATGCTTAATAGTGCGTTGGTTAAATCTAGCACAAAACAGACAACCAGTAACGTTGTGATCAGGGGCCTAGGCAAGGAATACAGGAAGAATGAAAATCCTTACAAGTTATTTGCTTTCCACAAGAAATACAATTATTAACTTTTTCTGACATCGGTCTGGAGCAAGAAAAAAGGTTCCCCAACGAGGTACTTAACTTTATTGAAGTCTTCGGATCTGAAACTCAAACACAATCTCAGGAGTCGGCCGACCGGCACTTGCGAACTGCTTCTGCTTCGGGCACCTCGCGGCAAGAAAGACTGAAGAAAATGGTGTCGGCTGCTTCTTTTATACCCCTGACGACCTGACGTCAGGGAAGGGGCGACAGCAGCCGACGCAGGACCCAAGACTTTGGAATTCAGGCCGGCTGAGGGCAACCTGCCAGCAGGACTACCCAAATGTAATTGACTGCAACAGTGAAACACGAAGATCATCATCCTGGAATACAAACCCTTGCCCTGCTTGGAAAGGAGGAACAGGCTGGATGAGTTCCAGAAACAAAAAATCCTGAAGGATCAGAGGAAAATGAGGCACATGACAAGGAGGAAGATGAAGAAGACCTGAGGAAGGGGGAGGGGACTTCCACACCATAAAATAACCTATTTGGATAATGGAAAGTACCCAAGAGTCTCTTGTGATCTCTTGTCGGACAGGAAAAATAAAGAGTTAACCTGAGTGATACAGGAATCTAAGGGAAGAAAAAACACTATCAAACTGAAGCAGATTTGTCAGGAGGGAAACCGTGCTTGACACCCTTAGTAAGCTGAGAAGGCTTTGCAGGAAAAACCTTCTGAAAGTCCTTTTACTCTAGAAGGCTGTATAGGTTGTCTGTGGACAAAGTTTTAGATGGATAATTTCTTCAAAATTTAGGAACAGGAGGAAGAAACCTTTGCTTCAGGTCCTGTATAACTGCCTTTTCTTTTAGGATTTTAAAGAGCTCAGTAGCTGCAGTGCTAACGAGATTCATCTGACTGTCCAAAGGAGAATACAGTAATTTAGCCTTGATGCCCTCAGGAAGAAAATACCTCCTTATCCCCGATCCAGATACCGTAGCCCTAGAGGAGGCATCAGCTGCATTTAAAAGAATGGCGAGCCACCTGAGAAACAGAAATCAAAAAGGAAAGGGCAAAGGTCTTTGCCACAGAATCAGGTATACCAGTCAGAATGACTTCCACCTTAGAAAGATAGGTCACTGCATACCCAGTCATATGGGTTTGGTAGTTAATAGCCTTGAAAGCTAAGGTAGCAGAGAAGTACACCTTTTCCATGGGTTTCATAGTTAATAGCCTTGAAAGCTGAGGTAGCAGAGATGTACACTTTTTCCATGGGTCTGGTAGCTAATAGCCTTGAAAGCTAAGGTAGCAGATGTACACTTTTTTTCCTTGGGTATGGTAGTTGACAGTATCACAAAAGGAAATATTGCCAGCCCAGCTAGCTGGAATTCTGGTAAATAATTATATGTCATCTGTGAATATTAATATGATTTATGTAGAAGTGTGACAGAAGGAGATTCTGCCAGCGCAGCTGTAGTACAGTTGTGTACACTTACCATAAATGTAGATGTTCGAGTGTATTAACTGTTGCAGTCCTAACATATGGGTTACCCGGCTCCCGGTAGCCCTCAGCCAGCCCGAATACCAGAGTCCTTGGTATATGACATCGGCTGCCGTTGGTTGTAAACTGATGTCAGAACGTCGGATATAAAGGGAGACGGCCGACACCATTTCCTCAGTTTTTCTAGCCTTAACTGTCAGGAGCCCCCAAAAGAAGGCCAATCCAGGAAGGAAACACCCTGGAAAAGAGCCATCCAAAAATAACATAAGTAGTCTGTGCCTTAGGATACAAAGGGGAATGGAGGGAGGGAAAACCAGGACTGCAACAGTGAATACACTTGAACATCTACATTTATGGTAAGTGTACACAACTGTACTGTGTTCTTCTTGTTTCACTGTTGCAGTACTAACATATGGGTTGATTCCCAAAGCCCAGAAGAAAACAAAAGGGGGGAGGAAGAATCACAGATTAAGGATTGGTAAGGAGGCCTTGCAAAACTGCAGAGGCAAAACCAGCCCTAGACTTAGAAAACAAAGATAGGTTGTAATGCTTTGTGAAAGTATGGACAGAAGACCAAGTGGCTGCTTCTAGAATGTCCTTAGTAGGCACACCTCTCAAAAAAAGCAGAAGTAGAGGCTGCTCTAGTAGAATGGGTCCCAATACCCTGGGGGGAACCTTTCCATGCTGCAGGTAAGAAAAGTGAATAAAATGAGTAATCCATTTGGAGATGGTTTGTTTGGAAATAGCTTTACCCTGGGCTCCAGGAGCAAAACTAACCAACAACTGCTGAGACTTCCAAAAGGGTTTAGTCCGATTTAAGTAAAATCTCAACTGTGTGTGCACATCAAGAGAGTGCAGAATCCTTTCCCCTTTATTCTGGGGATTGTTGAAGAATGTAGGCAGGTGAATAGACTGGTTAAGTGTCAGACTGGAAACCACCTTAGGCATAAAGGAGGGATTAGTTCTCAGAGAAACCCGGTCTGTATGAAAAATAATGAAAGGTTCTACTGCCATTAAGGCTTGCAGCTCCGAAACCCTTCTGGCGGAAGTAATAGCCAAAAGAAAGGCAGTCTTCCATGAAAGGAACTTTAAGTTTGCAGAGGCAGCAGGTTCAAAGGGATAGAGTAAGCTTCTCCAAGACAAAATTAAGATTCCAAGCAGGAGTAGGAGCTCTTCTGGGAGGTCTAAGATTGCTTGCTCCCCTCAGGAATTGTTTCATCTGAGGGTGAGAAAAAAATTGGTTACTCAAAAGAACAATGAGCATAAATTGCTGAAGCATGAATCTTAATTGAAGAAAAGGAAAGTCCAGTGTTAAGCAAATGTGCTAGATTATCAAGAATGTGGGAAAGAGAAGGTTGAGAAGAGTCTTCTCCTTTAGCCTGCATCCAAGAGCAAAATCTCCTCCATTTATCTGCAGAGGACTTCCTGGTGCTAGGCCTCCTTGCCTCATGTAGGACTTCAACCACCTGTTGAGAAAGATTTAAAGTATTAGCCAGGCAGTTAAATGCAGACTTTGAAGAGGAGGAAGAAGAAACTTTCCCCCCTCCTGAACCAACAGATCTGGTACCAGGGGAAGATGCCAAGGCTGAGATTGGGTAAGGCTGAGAGGAAGGGGATACCAATGCTGTCTGGGCCAATCTGGTGCTATAAGAATAGCCTTTGTTTTTTTTGCCCCTTATCTTTAGGGGCACTCTGGGTTGAAGAGGTATTGGGGGGGAAGGCATAAGTTGAGAGCTGTGTCCATGGGAAGGACAAAGCGTCCACTTTCCATGCTTTGTGGTGAAACTCCCTGGTGCAGTAGGTTGGAAGGAGATGAATGGTGTGAGAGGAGAAAAGATCCACCTGAGGAGTGCCCCAATGCTGAGTGATGCGATGGAAAATGATCTTGTTCAGTTGCTACTCGTGAGGACCCAGAACATGCCTGCTCAATAGATCCGCCAAGGAGTTTAGCCTCCCTGGAAGATAATGGGATATGAGATGTATGCCCATGGAAGCTGCTAAGGACCACAGTTTCAAGCTGAGTCTGCACAAAGGGTAAGAGCGAGTCCCCCCCCCCCCCTGCTTGTTGATGTACCACATGACGGTGGTATTGTCTGTCCTGATCTGGAGAGTCCCAGGGTAGAGTAGGTCCTTGAAAGCCAGCAAGGCCTGCTACACTGCCATCAATTATTTTAAGTTTATGTGCAGATGAATCTGTTGGGTGCTCCAAATCCCTTGTATGCCTCTGCCTTCCAGATGTGCCCTCCATGCATAATCTGAGACGTCTGTGGTGAGTCTGACTGGCAGGTGGTGGGCAGAAAGGCAGACCCTTGTTCTGAGAACAGGCTGTCGCCCACCAGAGAAGCTCCATTTGTAGACAGGGAATGAATCAAGTCTAAGTCCTGTGCGCGTTGACACCAAAGATTCTTGAGGTACCACTGACGTTTTCTCATATGCAGCCTTGCATATGGGATCATCAAAATACATGAAGCCATGAACCCCAGTGCTTGCAGGAACTGCCTTGCAGAGAGAGCTGGGTCATGCTTGCCAAGTTCTTGAAATAAGCAGACAGATCTTGTTATTTGTCTTGAGGGAGTAATACCATCTGGGTGGCTGTATTCAGACTCTCTCCCAGGAAAACAATCCCCCTTGTAGGAACCAACTTTGACTTCTACTCGTTCAGATTGTAACCCAAAGAAGTGAGAATGTTCTTCACAAAGTCCAAATCCTTTTTTTAACTGTTCTGGAGAGTTTGCTTGAATGAGACAGTCGTCCAGGTAAGGATAAATTTGAATGTTCCTCTGCCTGCAAAAAGCAATGGCTGGCGCCAGGCACTTTGTGAAAACCCCGGAAGCAGTAGATAAGCCAATGGGCAGCGCAGAGAATTGAAGTGTTGCTCCCCAGCCCTGAAACAAAGAAACTGCCTGCAACTTTCCCTTATTGGGATGTGCAGATAAGCCTCCTTGAGATCCAAAGTTTCCAGCCCTGCATCCTTGTCCAACATTGGCAGTAACTGTTGAAGAGTGAGCATCTTGAATTTGGGAATCACCAGAACAGTGTTTAGAATAGACAGATCCAGAATTGGGCACCAGGTGCCCCCTTTTTTGGGTACCAGAAAAAGTACTGAATAAAAACCTAGGCCTGCCTGATTTGTAGGAACTGGCTCTATAGCCCCCCCCCCAATAGCCAGTAGAGAAGAAAGTACAGTTTTGTACCTACCATAAATGTAGATGTTCGAAGATCCACATTGCTGCAGTCCTTACACTTGGGTAGTCCGCTGTCCTCGGTCGGCCCGAATATCAAAGTATAAGGCTGACGTCGGTCAGGGCGCATTTATCTGACGTCAGGACGTCAGGGTACAAATGCGCATGACCGGCGTCATATCCTCAGTCTTTTCTTAACCCAGATGTCAGAAGACCCTAAAATAAAGGTCAAAACCAAAAGACAGCAAACAACCAACCAACCACCCTTGCACTAACTATATGTACAAGATATACAACATACACAAAATGTACAACCCAACCCACACAACCACCTGTAACTACAGAGGGGAAGGAGGGAGGGTAAATTGGACTGCAGCAATGTGGATCTTCGAACATCTACATTTATGGTAGGTACAAAACTGTACTATGTTCTTCATCTCACATTGCTGCAGTCCTTACACTTGGGTAGAATCCCAAAGCAGAGGTAAGGGAGGATGGCTAACTACAAGGAAGCAGGAACTGCCAAAATGCCCTGCAAAACAGCAGTGGCAAAACCAGCCCTGGACTTAGAGTAAAGTGGCAGGTGATAATGCCTAGAGAAAGTATGCACAGAACTTCAAGTAGCTGCCTCCAAAATATCCTTGGTTGCCACTCCCCTCAAAAAAGCTGTTGAAGTGGCAGTAGCCCTAGTGGAATGAGGCCTAATCCCAGCTGGAATCTCCTTGCCATGATGGGAATAACAGAAAGCAATGCAAAACCCAATCCACTTAGAAATAGTTTGTTTTGATACAGACTTGCCCTGAGAACTCAAAGCAAAAGAAACAAACAACTGCTGAGACTGCCTGAACCCTTTAGTTCTGTCCAAATAATAACGCAACTGCCTGTGGACATCTAAAGTGTGCAAAATCTTTTCCCCTTTATTTTGGTGATTTGCATAAAAAGTAGGCAAATGAATAGTTTGGTTTAAAGCCACACTAGAAACCACCTTAGGCATAAAGGAAGGATTAGTACGTAATGATACCCTATCCTTATGGAAAATCAAGAAAGGCTCAACCGCCATAAGGGCCTGTAATTCAGAAACCCTTCTTGCAGAGGTAATGGCCAACAAAAAAGCAGTCTTCCATGATAAATATTTCAACTCAGCAGTAGCTGCAGGCTCAAAAGGTTGTAGAGTGAGTTTCTCCAACACAAAATTGAGATCCCAAGCAGGAGTAGGAGCTCTTCGTGGGGGTCTTATATTTTTTGCCCCTCTAAGAAATTGCTTGAACAAAGGATGAGAAAACAATGGTGGGTTGCAATCATAGTGAGCTGAAATTGCTGCAGCATGAACTTTAATAGAAGAGAAAGACAAACCTTTGTCTAGTAACTCAGTAAGATATTGAAGAGCCACACACAAATTAGGCTCAGAAACATCAAAACCCTTTGCTGCACTCCAAAACAAAAATCTCTTCCATTTGTCTGCGTACACTTTCCTTGTACTAGGCCTCCTAGCTTCCAAAATAACATTCAAAACTTGTTGAGGAAGTGGAGGCCCACTATGGCTCAAAACAGAATATGCCAGGCTGTTAGGTGCAGAGAGTGAAGCTTGACATTTAGCAAATGGCTGTCCTCCTGCGACAACAGGTGTGGAATCGAAGGCAAAGGCCATGGAGGCTTCCGTACCAGACTTCTCAGTAATGGGTACCAGTGTTGTCGAGGCCAATCCGGAGCTATTAAAATCATCCTTGGCTTGTCCTGTCTGACTTTTAGAAGTACCTTTGGGAGGAGAGGCAAAGGTGGAAAGGCATACACATGAAGATTGCTCCAATCGAAAGAAAGAGCATCCACTCTCCAAGCTGTGGGATGAAACCTTTTTGTGCAAAACTTTGGCAGCTGATGGTTTAGTGGAGAAGCGAACAGATCTATGTCTGGAGTTCCCCAGGACACTGTCAATTTCTGAAATACACGAGGATCCAATTTCCACTCGTGGGGATCCATAATTCGTCTGCTCAACACATCTGCTAAGGAGTTCTGTGCTCCTGGCAGAAACCTTGCCTGAAGATTGAGCTGTAAGCTGAGAGCAGTCTCCCACAAAATCATTGCTTGCCTGCATAGAGGATAAGAATGTGTTCCCCCTTGCTTGTTGATGTACCACATGACAGTTGTGTTGTCTGTTAGAATCAACACCTGCCCTGGAAGAAGTAATTCCTTGAAAGCAATTAATGCAAACTGGACTGCTAACATCTCCTTCATGTTGATATGTAGATGTTGTAGTCTGACAGGCCACTTGTTTTGTATCCACTTTCCATTTAGATGAGCTCCCAAGCTTTGTCTGAGGCATCTGTCGTTAAAATCTGACTCGCCTCTGGCCGGGTCACAGAGAGTCCCTTGTTTAGGTGACATTCCTGAGCCCACCACAAAAATTCCTTTTGAATGCAAGGTATTATTTGAATGACAGTGTCCAGATCCTGGCAGTGCTGTGTCCATACATTTTGAGATACCATTGTAGCTTCCTCATATGCAGTTTGGCATTGGGAAGCACCAGAATACAAGATGCCATGAACCCTAAGGCTTGAAGGACTGTCCTTGCAGTCAGCCCGGACTGATGAGATAGTTGAAGGAAGTAAAGGGATAGACTCTTTTGTTTGTCCGGGGTTAAAAAGGCCATCTGGGATGCTGTATTCAGTCTCACACCCAGAAAGCACATGTCTGGAGAGGGTACTAGACTGGACTTTATTTCGTTCACAGAATACCCTAGGCATCTTAGCACTGCTATCACATATTCCAAATGACGAAGAAGCTCTTCTCTTCCTTGAGCCAGAATCAGGCAGTCGTCCAAATAAGGATAGATCTGTATTCCTTTCAGTCTGAGGAAAGCTATCACTGGAGCCAGAACTTTCGTGAACACTCTGGGCGCAGTAGATAAGCCAAAGGGCAATGCAGAGAATTGATAGTGAGAATTCCCAGCTCGAAAACGCAGATACTTTCTGCAACTTAGTCTGATAGGAACATGAAGGTAAGCCTCCTTGAGATCCAAAGTTACCATCCAATGATCCTTGCCCAGCAGAGGTAAAAGCTGCTGCAACGTCAACATTTTGAACTTGGGAATGTCCAGATAAGTGTTGAGGATAGATAAATCCAAAATTGGTCTCCACGTGTTCCCCTTCTTTGGTACTAGGAACAGGCGAGAATAAAATCCTAGGCCCACTTCTGGCAGAGGGACCGGCTGTATGGCCCCTAGTTGGAGCAACAGAGAAACCTGTTTGTGAGCCTCTATTCTTTGTTGAGGAGGAACGTCTGGCATGCCTTTGAAAGGAGGCAAGGTATGGAAATAAAACCTGTAGCCGTGGTGTATGATATCCAATACCCATCTGTCCTGGGTAATTAAACTCCAATTTTCTTTGAAAAGTGCCAACCTTCCTCCCAAAGGTGCTGCCAGACGAGCAGGGTCTGGCAGCTGAAAAGGTAGGTCATTGGGTCTGCTTACGAAAGGACTGACCCCTGCCCTCACCCGAAGCCTGTGCAGGAGAACTCCCTGTTCTAGGCCTGAAAGAGCCCTGGGCTCTGCCCTTACCACGTCTAGATTTACCCCTAGACTGTGAATCATAAGAAGGATACGTCCACCCCTTAGTAGGCCAATTTCTACTAAACTTTGGAGGCTGAACCTGCAAAAAATCTTTAACAGTCTGCATAGACTTAGCCTTGTCTTCCATTTTCTTTAAAACTGTCTCAACAGGAGGACCAAACAACACGTCAGATTGTAAAGGAGCATCTAAAATCCTTGTTTTAACATGTTCAGACAAATTCTGATCCCTCAGCCAGGCGTGCCTGCGAAGAACTGACCCAGTGGCAGCCACCCTAGACGAGGCCTGTACAGCATCAAAACCACATTGCAAAGAATGCTTACCCACCTGTTCAGAAACATGCACTAAATCCTGCAACTCCTTACAATCAATACCAACTGCCAGAGCATCAACTTTAGACTTCAATAGTGAAAGGAGATAATTTTGGTATTTCACCATGTGAAACTGGCAATTCAGAGCCCTCATAGCAAGAGTGGAAGAAGTATAGACTTTCTTTCCCCATCTATCCAAGGCCCTAGCCTCCTTGTCTGCAGGAACCGGATTCTTAACAACAGAAGCCTTAACACCTTTAGGCCCCTGGCTAACAGTTTCTGGGTCTGCCCTAGGACTCCTAAAAAGATACTTATGAGCTTCAGGCACCCTGTAATACCTATCCGGCTTAACAGGAGCAGGAGGCAAAGAATCAGGATTAAGAGAGGCTTCTGTAAAAACATCTTCCACTACATCCAAAACAGGAGGTATAGCTAAAGGCCTATGCTGGGGTAAAAACAGAAATTCCCTAAGCCTTTTCCTGGAATCAGAGAAGTCCTGACCTTCCCACTTAAAATGCTCCCTCATGGAATGAAGAGTTTCTGAAAAAGAAAAATCCTCAGGAGGAGTAGCAGAAGGAGTAGAATCATCCACATCAGAATCAGAATAAGGAGAGTACTCCTGTAAGTCTTCAGCCGAAGACTCTGAAACATCTGAAGCCTGCTCAAACCCCCCCAGCTCAGGCTCCACCCTAGGCCTCTTTATCAGGAGGGGGCATAGAACCCCTAATCAAAGTAATCAAATCTTCTGCCATTTTAAGCATATGCTTCTTGGGCACAGTACCCGAAGAGCTAGGGGTAACACCAACTGAAGCTAAACCTGGCCTGCCCCTGGGGGAAGCCTTTGAAACAGAAGGAGAGGGCCTAGCCACCTTAGGAAGGGAGGGGAGTATAGTAACAAGAGAAGCCCCCTCAGCCTGACTAGTCTCCTGAGAGGCCACATCTTGTAATAATAAGGTCTCACCCTGGGAACACAAAGAAACCTCCAGTGGAGCCACCGGCTCCACCAACACCTCTAAAGAACCGGCGTCTGGTACAGACGGTTCGTCTAGTCTAAGCTTAACTGCCTTGTCCTTGCGCTTCTTCGAAGAAGCGGGCGTCGGAGCATCCGACGGCATTTTATAGTTGCACCGCTTCCCAAAGACTAACCTTGCACAATCCAACCTTCTCTTAATAGTGCGTTTATTAAATCTAGCACAAGAGCGACAGCCAACAACGTCGTGCTCAGGCCCTAAGCAAGGAATACACAAAGTATGATAATCTCTATGCGATATTTGTTTCCCACAAGAAATACAATTATTAACTTTTTCTGACATCCGGTAAATGACTGAGGCAAGAAAAAACAAAAATATTCCCCAACGGGGTACTTAGCCAACTTTGAACTCGGTCTGAAACTTCTAAATCGAAAAAATCTCAGAAAGCCAACCGGCACTTGCAATACTGCTTCTGCATCGGACCATGCGGCAAAAAAGACTGAGGATATGACGCCGGTCATGCGCATTTGTACCCTGACGTCCTGACGTCAGATAAATGCGCCCTGACCGACGTCAGCCTTATACTTTGATATTCGGGCCGACCGAGGACAGCGGACTACCCAAGTGTAAGGACTGCAGCAATGTGAGATGAAGAACATCTTTGATTCTCTACCTCTGCCCTGAGAGTTCTGGGAATGTCTGGGTAACCTTGTAGAGCAGGGAGGGTGTGAAAACTTGTAACCTTGGTTTACTATGTTGAGTACCCATTTGTCGCCTGTGATGGCTGACCATACCCCTGTGAACCTGGCTAACCTTCGCCCCAAAGAAAACCCCTGGGCCCGCAGAGGTAGGCACAAGAAGGCCGGAGTCATTGAGAATGCTTGCTTTGGGAAGCTGGCTTAAAACTCCCCTATTTAGCAGAAGGATGCCACTGTTTAGTCCTTTGAGGAGCAGAAGCCTGCCCTCTGGAAGATCTGAAACCAATAGGCCTAGAACAAACCTGCTTGCCAGGATCAGGGAAAGACCAGTTCTTGGAAGGATAATGCCTACTAAACAGAGGAGGCTGAACCTGAAGGAAATCTTTTACGGCTTGCACAGATTTCGCTTTAGCCTCCAACTTTTTCAGCACCTCCTCAGCCTTGTTACCAAAAAGGTCGTCTTTGTGCAAAGGAGCATCCATAGGTTCATAGGTAAGTACTAGGCTATCTGCCCATGGGCATTTATAAGCCTAGCCACAGAGTGATGGCTTTCGCCTCCCCATTAGATTAGTAACCTGGGCCTCTGTCAATAGGGCTCCTGAAGTGATCCCAGGGTAGAACTTACGATTACCCATCCACTCATCAAGATTTCTATTGAAGAGGGTCAGGGAGGAGCTCTGTCGAATATGGATTGGGATTCTATTCCAGAGTGAGGGTAGTCGTTGGGACATCCCTCCAGCATGTCCTGTTTATTGTTGTACATAGGTTCAAGTCGCTAGAACAAGTGATTCTGAGAGATCTCATTTTTTTTTGAGGTGAAGCATGTCCATTAATTCAGGGTTTGACATGACCCTATAGGTCAGGCATAGGTCACCTCTGAGCAGACGGTAAAGTGACTGAGAAGAGCTGGAGCTTTTTTAGTCGTGCTTCATAGGGTAATTGTTTAAGGCCCTTAATCCTCTTAGTGAGGTACTTCTGTGGTCTTTCTAGTTGTTGCAGGTGTCTAGTGAGGTGCATCCCAAATGGGGCATTGTACTCTATTATGGGCCTAATGAGTGAGGAGTAAAGGGGCACAATCACATCCTTGGATCTGGATGAGAAACCCTTTGTGATCAGGTGTGCCACATAGGACTTCCTGACAGTTTTGGCTATGTGGTTATCAAAGGAGAGCACGCTATCTACTTGGGTACCCAGGTCCCTAATTACTTCTTCTGTACCTAGTGGATTCCCATCTATGTGGTAGTTTGTAGGTACTTTGTTTTTCCCAAATGGGATTGCTATGCATTGTTTGGCATTTAGCCTGAGGCCGTGACTTTGACACCAGGTGTTTGTCTCCGAGAACCTTTTGCAGGATGTCTGTGTCAGCTGGAGAGTCAATTATTGCACCAAATTTACAGTCATCTGCGAACTTGGTTAGCCACAGTCCCTCCGCCTTTGCCTGTACTTCGGAAAAATATATACCGAACAGGAGGGGTCCCAGGACTGAGCCCTGTGGGACTCCGCTTGTGACTGGTTTAGAGTCAGACATGGCGCCTGCCACTCTTACCATGTGGGTTCTGTCTGAGAGCCAAATGACAACCCATCTCATGACATAGGGGTTTATATAGGGGTTAATATTTAAGCTGGTGAGTTTGTCTATGATTCCTGAGTGTGGGATGGTGTCGAACACCTTAGCGAGGTACAGATATGCTGTGTGGACCACCTTCCCTTCATCTATGGCCTTGGTGACTGTTTCGAAGAAGTCGACCAAGTTCAGGAGGCAAGATCTGCCTTTAACAAAGCCGAACTGGGTGGGGTCCAGTGTCCCTGTTAATGAGCTCCATGATAATGCATTCCATGGCTTTGCAGACCAAGCTAGTCAAGCTTATAGGGCGATAGTTCCCAGGGTCAGTTGTGGCACCACCTTTGTGGAGTGGTAGGACTGTTGCTGTATGCCATTCTTTGGGTACATAGCCTGTAGAGAGGCTGAGTTTGAATAGTGATTTGAGATGGGGGGGTTAGTTCATTTTGAAGCTCGTGTAAGACACAACCTGGGATAGCATCTGGTCCCATTGATGCTGTGTTTTTGGCCTTTGCAAGGGCTGTCTTTACTCGTGTGTCTGAGATATCTGGAGCGCCACATTCTTCTTGGATGGGTGCTAGCCCCTTTGGTGGAGAGGGGGGGGTGAAGTTTGCACTGAACTTGTCAGCCAGGATGTTGGCAATGTCGGTTGGTTCAGTGTATTTACGGCCATTATGCACTAGCTCGGAGCATATCTGAGAGTTTGCCCCTAGACTCTTGACATAGTTAAAGAAGGCCTTGTGGTTATCCTTAAGAGTCATTGGCTATTTTTCTTTCGAAGTTGGCCTTGGATGATTTAATGAGGGAGCGCAGTTTTTTTTACTGATGTTAATCCGAGATGCCTTCTTATTTTGGGATTTTGTTCCATCTTGCAGGAGTTTCCTCCTTCTGTTGTAAAGTTTATTTATGGCTGGGGTCCACCAGACTGGCTTCCTCTTTTTTGAGGAGTTGGTCTTGATTTTACTTGGGATGGCTCGGTCCATGCATTCTTGAAGGTGTTCATAGAATGCACTTGTAAAGGATTCTGCTGATGGGTCATCATTTTCCATTTGATTAGGAGCTTTGAAACTTCCCACCTCAGTCTTGAGGAGTGTGAAGTTGGCTTTAGAGAAGTTTTTACCTTGATTTCCTTGACTGGGGGATTTTACAGGTTCAGAAAGAGGCTGCTCCCTAAGCCAAGCACTCCTTCTAATAACAGAACCAGTGGCTGCAGCTCTGCAGGAAGCCTCCAAGGTGTCAAAACCACAATGAAGAGAATGCTTATTAACCAGAGTGGCAGAATTTAGTAAATCTTGTAAGTCTTTGTTCTCTGACATGGAAGGAATATCCCCAAGCTTAGCCTTAATAGCCTCCAAAGTATGCTGTTGATACTTAAGCATGTGAAAAAGACAATTCACAGACTTAATGGCAAGAGTTGCTGAGGTACAGACCTTTTTACCCCACCTGTCCAAGGCCCTAGACTCCTTATCAGAAGGTACAGGGCTTTTAGCAAAAGTAGCCTTAACACTCTTGGGACCTTGAGAAATAATTTCAGGATCAGCAGTAGGGTTTCGAAAGAGAAATTGATGAGAATCAGGAACCCTATAATACCTATCTGGTTTTCTGGGAGCAGGAGGAACAGAATTAGGAGTTAAAGAATTTTCCAAGAAAACATCATCCACAACTTCCAAAACAGGAGGTATAGCCAGAGGTTTATGCTGTGGCAAATCTAAAAATTCCCAGATCCTCTTTTTAGACTGAAGGAAATACTAACTTTCCCATATAAAATGTTCCCCAAGTGTATTCAAAGTATCCCCAAAGGAAAAATCTTCTGGAAGGGAGGCAGAGGGGATAGAATCCTCAGCATCAGAATCCTCAAGGTCTAGAGTTACCAGCCAAGACCCCTTGCCCAGCATGGGAAGGAGTTGCTGTAGGGTCAGCATTTTGAATTTTGGCACAATGAGATAAGTATTCAGTGCGGACAAGTCAAGAATAGGCCTCCATTGTTTTTCTTTTCTTGGGACAAGGAATAGTCTGGAATAAAATCCTTGGTCTTGTTCTGTGAGAGGAACCTTTTCTATAGCTTTCATTTGCAATAGGTTGGAAATTTGTTTTAAAGCCTCTGCCATTTGATTCGGTGGCAGGTTTGGCATGCCTTTTCTTTTTGGTAATGAATGAAAATGGAACCTGTATCCTTTGTCTATTATTTGTAGTGTCCATTTGTCCCTTGTAATACTGTGCCAATTTTTTGAGAATAAAGATAGCTTTCCGCCCAAAGGTGCTTCCAATTGAGCCCTGGTTGGCGGGGTCAAGGTAAAGTCATTGAGTCTGTCCTTGTGCAGCAGTTGTAGGTCCTGCACTACCTCTCTGGTTAGGAGGCTGTCATTGACGTCCTCTGTAGGAGCCTCTAGCTTGCCCTCTACCTCTGGCACGCCTGTTCTTGCCTCTCTGAAATCTCTGTGTGTCTGGAAAGGACCAATTCTTAGAGGGCTAATTTCTGCTGAATCTTGGTGGTTGGACCTGGAGAAAATCTTTGACTGTTTGTACAGATTTAGCCTTTTCCTCAAATTTCTTTAAGACCTCCTGAGCAGTGGAGCCAAATAACTTTTGCTTTTCCAGTGGCGCATCCAGAAGCTTTGCTTTAACATGATCTGGCAGAGTTTGTTCCTTCAGCCAAGCATGCCTACGTATGACTGCACCTGTCATTGCTGACCTACATGAAGCTTCCAATACATCATAACCACACTGCAAGAAATGGTTGCTAACCTGTTGGAAGTTATGTACCAGATCCTGAAGTGACTTGCGATCTAGGGGTTCAGGTGAAGACAGTTTTTTATGCAATTCATCTAACAAATACTCTTGGTACTGTATCATATGGAATTGACAATTTAATGCCCTCATAGAAAGAGTGGAAGTAGTATACGCTTTTTTACCCCATCTCTCTAAAGCCCTAGACTCCCTTTCAGAGGGGAGTGGATTTTTAGGAGTGGCAGATGCAACCCCTTTAGGGCCCTGGGAAATAGTTTCAGGGTCAGCAGAGTGGGCCTTGTAAAGGAAATGATGCGAGTCCGGGACCCTGTAGTACCTATCGGGTTTGACAGGAGCCGGAGGAAGGGAGTCAGGGGTAATGCTAGACTCAGAGTACACATCATCAATTACATTCAAAACAGGAGAAATAGCCAAAGGTCTATGCTGAGGTAAATGCAAAAAAGTCCTTAATCTCTTCCTGGAATCAGAGAATTCCTGGCCCTGCCATTTGAAATGCTCTCTCATGGAGTGAAGGGTCTCCCCAAAGGACAGCTCTTCAGGAGGGGAGGCAGAGGGAATAGATTCCTCTGCATCAGAATCCTCGTAGGCCGTAAAGGTCTCCTCCTGGTAGTCTGAAAGAGCAGAGACATCTGAGGCCTCATCAGAGGACTGGGGATCAGTGAGCTCAACCCTGGGCCTTTTGTCTAGAGGAGGATGAGAGCCCCTGTCCGGATGTGGCTGAGAGCCCCTAATTAAGGAAATAAGGTCCTCAGCTAAACTTAAAATCTGTGAACCTGTAGTGGATCCCTGAGGAATAGCCTTGGGAGGCAGAGATTTTGGCTGTTTAGCAGCTTTAGCCCTTGTGAATGCCTTTATGGACATGGATGCAGGAGGCCTGGCTGCTCCACGTGCTGGCGTAGTTTTGTCTAAGGAAATGGTGTCGGATGTTTCCGGAACACCGGTTTCTGAGGGAAATTCTATAACCGACTCAAAAGAGGCCTCCGGGGCCGAGGTTGTCGGTTGTGCGGTTTCGACGGTCGGAAGTACCAAGGACTCGGTTTCAGCCGAGACAGAGACACTCGCGGTAGGCCTAGGCGCGGTTTCAGCCGAAACCACGGTCCGCGTGTGTCGGTCCTTGTCCTTCCGTTTTTTGGTTAAATGAGAAGTCGGAGTCTCCAACGGCATATTGTAACAGTAACTAGCCCCAAAAATTTCCTCTGCAAACTCCGCCCGACGCCTAAGAGTGCGTCGGTTGAAGGAGGCACAGGCTGTACAGGCCGAGACGTCGTGGTCTGGGCCTAGGCAGGGGAGGCAGTAGGAATGGAAATCCTTATGAGGTATTTGTTTCCCACAAGTTAAGCAATTATTAACTTTAAGCGTTTGATCAGACATCGGCTGAGGCAAGAAAGAGTCCCCAACGGGGTACTTAGCTTTTGAAGTCTTCGGTAGCTGAAGTTACAGGAGCTGGCCGACCGGCACTTGCGAATTGCTTCTGCTTCGGGCACCACGCGGCAAGAAAGACTGAGGAAGATGGCGTTGGCTGATGCTTTTATACCCCAGGCGCTATGACGTCGGGGAGAGGGCGACATCAGCCGACGTCGGACCCAGACTTTAGAATCCGGCCGACTGAAGGGCTGCCTGAGGCAGGACAACCCATATGTAAGGACTGCAGATGCATCCTTGAAGGACATCCTCAAAGCCAGAAAAAAGTTGAGAATTTCCTTCCTCACCAGCAGAAATACTGGAAACCTCAGAATCTAGTTCAGACAGAACATCTGGAGACAATTCCTAATCCTCTTGGAAGGGGGGGGGGGGGGTGAGAGCCCTTAATAAGAGTAAGAAGATCACCAGCCATCTTTACCAACTGGGACTGAGGCACCTGAGAGGAGGCAGACAGCCGCTTGTGGGTAGATTTGCAGCTGAAAGGTTTGATAGTAATCTAGAGGGATTCTGGAGGTCTAGCAACTGCAGAAGTCTGAGCTAAGGTAGTCTGTCTGGCTCTGGTCTCATGTCGAAGAGAAGCATCAGAAGGCGGTGCCTGCATAGCGGCTCAGGACCATCTAAGGTGGCGACAGGCAGAGGGGTCTGAAGACAAGATAGCAACCTGTAGCATGGAGGATTCCGTAAAGGTCCAGGCAGAGGCCTGCGGCTGAATATCTGCTGACTGTAGGGGCTGCGAAAGCTCCTCACTAGCTAAAGCTGGGCCGACGACCAATTTCACCAGCAAGTCGTCAGCAGCTTTAACCCTAGGCCTGTTGTGGTCCTTGTCCTTGCGTTTCCTAGGTATATCCGAAGTCGGGAGACCAGAAGACGCCATACCGACGAACTTAGGCCAGACTTCAAAATGCTTATATAAAATCTTAGCTCTACGACATATGGTATGCGGGTTGAAGGAAACACAGAGGTCACAGTTAGGGACGTTGTGCTCAAGGCCCAAACAAGTTATACAATAGGAATAAAAATCACAGTGCAGAATCTGTTTTTCCACAGGCAAGACAATTATTAAATGTATCTGACATTTGTTAAAGCAAGAGAAGAGGATCCCCAACGGGGTACTTATCTGAATCTGAAGGCATCTTCAACTTGGCAGTCGGAATGCAGAAAGAAGGTAAACGGCCGACCAGCACTAGTGCGAATTGCATCTGCTTCGGGCTCCGCAGCAAGAAAGACTGGGGAAATGGCGTCGGCCACCTCCCTTTATACCTGACGTTCTGACATCATTTTACAACAGACGGCAGCCGACGTCATATACCAAGGACTCTGGTATTCGGGCCAGCTGAGGGCTACCGGTAGCTGGATAACCTATATGTTAGGACTGCAACAGTGAAACACGAAGAACTTCTGGAATTAAGTGGTTGTGTGTCATCTGTGAATATCAACATGATTCACATCATTGCCTTATAAATATATTAGAACTGTATGTCATACTGTATAGACGTGTGCTGAAGAGATATTTTTATACACTACTGTAATTGTTTAGATGTATGTATTTTAATAGGAGATGAACTTGCAAAACTTAAGAATACTTGAGACTGAAGTACATTACTGCTGGGCCCTAAACATGAGATGCTATCTTTCAATTTCAGTCAACAGTAGGATCTGCAACAGTCAACAGTAGGATCTGTAAACAGATATGTATTTTCACAGGGAGATGCTAAATGCTAGCAGTTTCTTGCAAGGGTTGTTTTAAGCATGGGAACTGAAGTCAGGTGGCAAAAAAAAATTGTCATGTTGCAAGTATCCCAGCAGTAATATCTGATATTAATTTAAGAACTCTCTGAGACAGTGACTGTGTATTTTGTTTTTGACCTGGCAGCATCAGTTGGAAACATTCACTCACCACATCTGTCTTGTCTTGAAGTATGTAAGTTAACTAGGGTACAGTAATTTCTTTTAGATTCCGTTAGGAATGCATTAAAGATTAGTTTAGATGTTTTCTGTATTTATGAGACTGTCCTGCAATGTTGCTTTAAATATTTCCTGTGAGTTTGGACTCTGAAGTTACTGTGATGATTTACTGAGTATTTTCTTGTTCTTGTTATTATTTATTAAATATATTTAGACCTACCTTTGCGGCTTATATTTGAGAGACATATTTAAGCTCTTAGAGTACTTGCATATCTATTTGGTGATATTGTGCGGGCCACTCCTAATAGCCTTGATCTTGGTCAAACTACCATTTGGATTAATAGTAACATTACACAGTAGCATTGGACACCCTTTAACGACCTTAATACCTAATAAGGGGTTCTGGTGGCAGTGATAACTACCGTATAGTCTGGGAAGAAGGGGGCATAGCTAGTAAACCTCTGCCAGCCTTTCCAAGGTGTGTGCGTGTGTCTGTCTGTAAAATCTCCAAGAATGTGTCTGTCAGCTACTTGGGTAGGGACATGAATCACTAGTTGAACAGAGTGTGTTGGAGGACTTGGCATGGAACCCTGGCTAGGGACTCAACTTTACAGCTGTGCCAGTGGGGAGTCTTACTGGGGAGATGGAGAAAGAGGGAGAAACCAGCCCCAGACTGACTGTGGTCTCTGTGTGCTCTTGAGGGAAATTGCACTTTACTGTGTGTGTTCTTTTTATCCTCCCAGTTCCAACTGTTGCCAGTGGTGAGGACTGAGGCTTCTTGATTACTGTGCCAGTGCTGGTGCATCACAGTTAGCACCGAAAGCTAATGTAGCAGAGATGTACACTTTTGCCAACTTGGGTCTGGTAGTTAACGTCCTTGACAGATGTACACAGGCCTAATATAATCTATTTGCAAGAGTTCAGGTCAGCTCTTACGAATGTCAGAAACATACCCTCTCAACCTCTTACAGCAAGAGATCTGGACAAAGCCATAAATAACGGAGGGCAAAGGCCCAAAAAATAGGGACAATTTTTAAATACTGCTCGTACAAACTTAGGTGAGTTTTACGTTAGCATGAATTTTTCCTGAAGGGTATGAAGTCTGAAACTCTAATCGATTATTTTCTGACTTCAGCCTTTAGTAATTTGTCAGAAAAGTACAATTTTATGAAAAAAGGACCAAAAATGTGAGGCAAAAATCTGGACATTCTGCGAAAATCTGTACAGTTCACAGCTACAGTCAGAAACCCAGGAACAATCCCACTTAAAATGTTCCTTCATATGAACTACAATCTCCAAAGGACAATTCCTCCACATTGACTCAAGACAAAATGGAGCCTCTTTTTCAGACCCCAAGGCAAGAGGAGAGTGGAACTGAGAAGAGTACACCAATGACTCCACACCAGAGTCTAAATCCAACTCTATATCAGAGGAATCGGACTCCCTAGGTCGTTTGGAAGAAAACAATCAAGAAACTGAAGTAGGAACAGATGATCCCTGATTGGACTGTATGGCCATAAGAGCACTGAAAAGCCCCAGAGTAAACTCCTGCCACTTTTTGTGAGGATCCTTAGCTAAATGGGCCACATGCTTGGTCTTCTGCTTCTTTTTTAAAAGACCGATAGCTTTAATAAATCTAGGAGGTTCAAACTCCCTCCTGGATTCAATAAGGGTACCAAGCACCTCTTCCATAAGTATTTAGGGAATCGTCCTAAGACCCTCAGACATAAATGGCTATGGTTCCCCTTCAACATCTGCAGCACAAATAGGAACAGCCTTGGCAGATGTGCAGGTAAGGCAGCCTTGTGCTAGCCTCCAACTGGGTCGCTACAGAAGGAGCTGGCATAGCCAACAAATGGTTCTTCACCCAAACCGATGGAGATGTCTGGAGGAAGCTATAGAGCCACATGAGTAGTGTGCACCTTTTTGGCTTTTTTCTTAAGTGACGGATGAACATCGTGGTGAGTGGATTCAAAGGCCATGGTACTCTGAGCTAATACTTTCAGACACTTTTTCTCCAAATAAATGGAAAGGGATAATAACTGACTGCAAAGAACCTTGGGAACAAATGCCTGACAGACCTCACACTGATTACAGCCATGAATAGTACCCAAACAAAAAAAAAAGCATTGCTCATTCCCACTAATTACCACATTGATGGGCGCCCACTGAACACTGAAGGCGTTATAACAGATCTGGGGACACAGGTTGACAGCAACCTCTCCTTCGACCACCACATTGCCACTGTGGTCAGAAAGTCCTTCTGTGTCTCACATCTTATTACCAAGTGTTTTGCATCCAGGAAGAAAGAGGTCGATGTTAAATGGGGCATTATTACTCAATGGTTGGTCTAATGAGGGAAGAGGAGAGAGACACATGTACCTCACTAGACACCTGCAACAGCTGGAGAGGCCACAGAAGTACCTCACGAAGAGGATCCTAGGCATTAAACACATGTCCTTCACGGACAGACTCAAAAGACTCCAGCTATTCTCGGTCTCATATCACCTACTTAGAGGTGATCTTTGCTTGACTTACAAAGCTATGTCTGACCCAGCTCTACTAGGAATGGTACATCTAAAGAAATCCCAGTCCCTCCGGACAACATGCTCCAGCGACCGCAACCTCAACACCACAATCAACAGAACATGCTGGAGGGACAGGTTCCTCACCCAGATACGCCTATGCTCTGGAATAGACTTCCCATACATGTCAAGTAGAGCACCTCGCTGTCCTTCTTAAAGAAAAATCGTTATGAGTAGATGGGTAATAGAAAGTTCACCCCAGGGATGACTCCAGTGGCTTTACTTGATAGAAGCACTGGGAACTAATATCGAGCAGCACAATGCCAGGGCACTTCTATGGGCCAGGCTTGTAAAGGTTCCAGGGCCATTAGCCTAGTACACACCTATGAACCCATGTCTATCTTTATGGAGAATCTGCTTCCCACACTTACATTTTCCCTTTCTGGATGACATGTCAAAGGATAAAAACCCTAAGAAGAAAAACACAAAAGAAGAAATCCCAACAGACCACCTATCTTTAGAAAGCTTAGAAGCTGAACCAACTCTGTGAACATTTTGCAGATCAAATTCATTATAATGTCCAGAATAGCAGCAAAAGTTCTGGAGATATGGTGTATTTGATGTACGATATACATCTGATGAATGTCACCTGAAGGTGCAAAGGCCTTAGTATGCTGGCTGAACGTTTGGCTATCCTCTGTAGGCATATTTCTCAATCGCTTAGTGCAAGAAATCTGGACAAAGCCTGACAAAATGGGGGGCATATTTGAAATATTGCTCTTATAAACTTAGAAAGTTGCTGGAGTAAGAGGGCTTCTATTAACATACATTTTCTTAAGGATCTGAAGTCAAACTCAAATGTCTATTACTTCATGACTTCAATCCTGAGATCATCCCAGTGATTTGCCAGAAAACCACAAATTTTGAGGAACAGACTAAAAATTGAAGCAACTATATGGACATTCTGCAAAAATCTGTACAGTTGAGAAGTATGCTGGTAGGATATCTCAGATGCAAAGAATACTGCAATAGTGGCAAGGAAGGACACCAACTTAACACCAAAAGCAGTTTGACTCAAAAAAAAAAAATATATATATATATATATATATATATATATATACACACACACACACACAATACAAGAACAGGCTAGGTCAGCGTGAATATAAAAATAGGTGGCAAAGTTTGTGGTACACATATACACAGTACAGAACCTGTTAAAACATGAAAGAATACTTCTCTGTCTGGCAGTTAGCACAGAAGTTTAAAGCTATAAGCGGCTTCTTGTAGCCAAGGGTTTAACTCCCTCATTTTTTATACGCTCACTGTGAGATTTTCAGAGTCACTTAACCAGTCTCCTGGGGATGGGTCTAAAAAGGTTCAAGTGGATCAGTGCTCTACTCCAGATAGCAAATAGAACCAAATGAATAATAAATCAAACAAAGATGTGGTATGTACACAGCAACTGTAAAATAGTCTACTGTATATATGTTTAGGTAGACATTTCAAGAGAGAAAGAAAAATAGCAGGTACATATACCTTGTTGCTGGCACACACAGAATGAGTAAGAGTGAGCAGACTGAACTTTACAAATAGGCTTAACAAAAAGTGAACTTTGTGAAGCAGCAACTCGATACAGAGAGCCGTCAAAACTATGTGCAACAGCTGTGGAAAGAACAGTACAAGGGGAGAAAAGAGTTTGAAGTTATCTGTTGTATCTGCAACTTATGTCAACTTTGGGGTTAAGCAAGACCTTCTGAAGGCATGCAGCCTACATGTACTTTTTATGATAGAGGACAGGCTGTTTCTAGGAAGGACCCATAGAGTTCCTGAAAACACTATCACTGTACGGTTTTTGTCTCTAACATTTTAAGATTGTTGAGTGATGACTTCAACTCACTGAACCAGAGACAATATCAGGATGGAAGAACTCACAAGCACCGTTACAAGTGAATAATGAAGACTACCTGAGGGACAGCATGAAGTGGCAGTGGTGGGATCTAGTAGGATGGAAGAACTCACAAGCACCGTTACAAGTGAATAATGAAGACTACCTGAGGGACAGCATGAAGTGGCAGTGGTGGGATCTAGTAGGATGGAAGAACTCACAAGCACCGTTACAAGTGAATAATGAAGACTACCTGAGGGACAGCATGAAGTGGCAGTGGTGGGATCTAGTAGGATGGAAGAACTCACAAGCACCGTTACAAGTGAATAATGAAGACTACCTGAGGGACAGCATGAAGTGGCAGTGGTGGGATCTAGTAGGATGGAAGAACTCACAAGCACCGTTACAAGTGAATAATGAAGACTACCTGAGGGACAGCATGAAGTGGCAGTGGTGGGATCTAGTAGGATGGAAGAACTCACAAGCACTGTTACAAGTGAATAATGAAGACTACCCGAGGGACAGCATGAAGTGGCAGTGGTGGGATCTAGTAGGATGGAAGAACTCACAAACACCGTTACAAGAGAATAATGAAGACTACCCGAGGGACAGCATGAAGTGGCAGTGGTGGGATCTAGTAGGATGGAAGAACTCACAAGCACCGTTACAAGTGAATAATGAAGACTACCTGAGGGACAGCATGAAGTGGCAGTGGTGGGATCTAGTAGGATGGAAGAACTCACAAGCATCGTTACAAGTGAATAATGAAGACTACCTGAGGGACAGCATGAAGTGGCAGTGGTGGGATCTAGTAGGATGGAAGAACTCACAAGCACCGTTACAAGTGAATAATGAAGACTACCTGAGGGACAGCATGAAGTGGCAGTGGTGGGATCTAGTAGGATGGAAGAACTCACAAGCACCGTTACAAGTGAATAATGAAGACTACCTGAGGGACAGCATGAAGTGGCAGTGGTGGGATCTAGTAGGATGGAAGAACTCACAAGCACTGTTACAAGTGAATAATGAAGACTACCTGAGGGACAGCATGAAGTGGCAGTGGTGGGATCTAGTAGGATGGAAGAACTCACAAGCACTGTTACAAGTGAATAATGAAGACTACCTGAGGGACAGCATGAAGTGGCAGTGGTGAGATCTAGTAGGATGGAAGAACTCACAAGCACTGTTACAAGTGAATAATGAAGACTACCTGAGGGACAGCATGAAGTGGCAGTGGTGGGATCTAGTAGGATGGAAGAACTCACAAGCACTGTTACAAGTGAATAATGAAGACTACCTGAGGGACAGCATGAAGTGGCAGTGGTGGGATCTAGTAGGATGGAAGAACTCACAAGCACTGTTACAAGTGAATAATGAAGACTACCTGAGGGACAGCATGAAGTGGCAGTGGTGGGATCTAGTAGGATGGAAGAACTCACAAGCACTGTTACAAGTGAATAATGAAGACTACCTGAGGGACAGCATGAAGTGGCAGTGGTGGGATCTAGTAGGATGGAAGAACTCACAAGCACCGTTACAAGTGAATAATGAAGACTACCTGAGGGACAGCATGAAGTGGCAGTGGTGGGATCTAGTAGGATGGAAGAACTCACAAGCACCGTTACAAGTGAATAATGAAGACTACCTGAGGGACAGCATGAAGTGGCAGTGGTGGGATCTAGTAGGATGGAAGAACTCACAAGCACTGTTACAAGTGAATAATGAAGACTACCTGAGGGACAGCATGAAGTGGCAGTGGTGGGATCTAGGTGCCCAGACTAGGACAAACTATGAACATTTGTTCAAACTTACAAAACTGATTTACAGCAAGGTCTACGTAGGCATTAAACCAGAGAATAGTTCTGAAATGACCAAAGACAACACTAGTCTAAGTTCTGAGGTAAAAATCACATAGTGGGACTCTGGAGAGACTGCCTACTAACTGGTTATATTTCTTGTACATTTGTTAACAAGGTAGGTTAACTAGTCTCAGAACCATTTTCAGCTATGACTCAAGCAATGAAAAAAACACTGCACAAGACGTAGTACAAACGGAATTGTTCTAAAATATTACAGAAATTATAACACACTGCAGATACTACAATACATAATGTTTTAATACAAAACTATTACATTTAGTAAAAGTAAAAATCAGATCCATTGATGAGTGCAGCTCAGAAATTTGAAAGAATCAGCGAGTATCCCATGCAACAAAGAAATAAAGGGGCAGTGTTCACGAGTTGCTATTCCTGATGATAATACAGCCGTGCTCAGATTTAGAAAACTGCTGGACATGACGGCAGTGCAGTGCCTACTTTATAGGTTTCCATGCACAGGAATAGCTCAATTTGCTGGAGTACACTCCTTGTAAGGCTACCAAAAAAACAAAAAATACAGAAGTACTACAGGTTGTAGAGTGCTTGTATGTGTTTA
This sequence comes from Protopterus annectens, assembly GCF_019279795.1. Classification (NCBI taxonomy): domain Eukaryota; kingdom Metazoa; phylum Chordata; order Ceratodontiformes; family Protopteridae; genus Protopterus; species Protopterus annectens. The sequence continues at coordinate 1,791,695,131 of NC_056744.1, read as the reverse complement.
TACGCATACTTAACGTGTGGGATAAGCGGTTACCTGAACTTCTGGGTTACGTGGACTTGAGTAACAAATGAGAGAGAAACATCAAAAATATGTCCTATATAGTGACCCTGGTACTAATGCAATCAACTATCACTACTAAACATTTTAATATGGAATTTGGAGAAGAAAGAGGTTGCACCGACTGCCATGGAAGAGAAAACTACTACTTTTGTTAGTAGCAAAGATTACGTGACAAGAGAAGACCCAGTTTTCACCAGTTAAGAAACCTGACTGTATGTCTTCATTTTGTGCATTGTTTGCAGTGGAGCACAGAAGGGGTAGTATCACCAGTGTACTGCACCACACACAACTTTCCACGGTTGTACATCACCACACGTGTACTGCATCACATACAACTTTCCATGGTTGGACATTATCAGTGTAGTGTACCACACACATATTTCCACAGTGCTCCGAGTGTGTTAATGTAAAGACCCCAGTATAGATTCCTGTGGAAGAACTTTATTGCTTATGTGCTCTGTGGAAACGGTTTTATCCACCTCAATTTGAACCTTCTATTTGTCCAGTAAACAAAAGTTAAGTAGTCATTATAACAATAGATTTGTGTTGTCTGCTTCTCTTCTTCTTCAACAAAAGGGTCTTCGGATCAGACTTCAGCCATTCTCAAGCTTTGGATCCAGTGTTCAGGCTCCTCCCTTTATTCAGAATCCCCTTGTAACAAGCAAGTTATTTCAGACTAACTTTGCCTGCAATACCAGGACAAAAAAGGAATACCTCCTCAATGGTACTTGGAAAATGTGCAGAAAAAAAAAGGCAGCATAGCAGAAAGTAAGAAATGGAGAAGCCAGCTGATGAGTGGGTTTGAAAGCAAAGTCTGGACCAAATAAGGGTAACTCAGGAAGGTCAGTCGCCCTGCTAGACAGGGGTCCAGGAAAGTAAATAATGTGGGAAGCAACAGCCAGGGAATTGTTATGGCTAGGCTTGTATCGGCCCTAGGGCTGACAGCCTAGTACCAACCTATGAACCAACCTATGAATCATTCCAGGAATGAATAACTGAAACAAAGGATGGGGGGAAGGGGTTGGAGCTGATTAAGGATGGAAAGAGATGACACAAACCTATCACTATGGCAAGTACATAACTTTCGTATCTGACATTGTCTCTTCCATCCATTCCTCAATGGATGGGACAGAGACCACAGCTACCAAAACACCTGGGAGGTCTCACTGAAGGATATTCTGCAGTACAGCTGAACAAAAGAAGACTCCTAACCTTGACTGTATATCCAATTTATAATCTGAAATGAAAGTAATTATCTTGGACCAAGTAGCAGTGGTACTTATGTCATCATGAGGGACCCTGGAAAAGAAGGCTGCAGAAGAGGCTACATATCTTGTTGAAAGAGCTTTAGGGCGTTTGCATAATGGCAAGCCCTTTTCTTTGCAAACATGGGATATACAGTCTGAAAGCTAATGGGAAAGTGTTACCTTGGACACTCTCTTACCCATCTTAGCTGAAAAGAGAAATAGAAACAACTGATCAATTTTTGACTGCCTTAGTTTGATGTAAAAAGAACCATACTTTGTGGTGCACATCCAGCAAATGTAGTACATTCTGTTTGAAAATTCTGGAAAGAACACTGGTAGGTTGACTGATTGATTGACTGATAAATTCTTCAGAAGCCACCTTAGGAAAAATGGAAGGGTTGGTTCTCAAGAATACCCTGTCTGAGAAAAATCAAGTAGGGAGATTTTGAAGATAAAGCATGAAGCTCAGAAATTCTCCTAACCATCAAAAACGGTGTCTTCTACAATAAGACCTTCAAATCAACTTTGTCTGGAGGTTTAAAAGAGGGGCATTTCAAGGTCTGCAATAGAATGTTAATATCCCAGAAAGATACCAATTACCCCAGAGTGGAGGGCGAAGAAGCTACTCCCTCAGCAAGGCTTCAGATAACTAAGGGATATAATGGGAATGTGATCTTCCCAAATATGAAAAGAAGATACTCTCTCAGTCTTGAAAGAGAGATACTGGGAAATCCAGAATGGTCAGAAGAGGGGCTGAAAAGGGATTTAAGTTTTTGTTGGTGGCCCAGACAGAGAAACATTTTCTCTTTTACAGGTCTTCCTGGCAGAAGGCCTCAGGGAAGAGGTCAAAATGTGAATGATTTGAGAAGAAAGCCTGGACATCTAGCTATCACTGGAATTAGAAAAATCATGTGGTTAGCTTGAGGGATTGAATGTCCAGGTGAACCAACCCTGACAGGTGAGACAGGTCAGGTCATCTGTAGTCAATCGAAGCATCCAGAGAGGGGCTACTAGATGAGGCCAGGTGATGGGAAACCACACTTGTTGAGGTCAGTAGGGGGCTATGAGGATGACTGTGACCTTCCACACTGTTTTCTGTGGAATTTTGGTATTAGATGGGTAAGGAGGGAAAGCAAAATGAGTCTGGAAGGCCAGTTATGGATCACAGTGTCCTCCTGTGACTCCCCCACCAGGGGAATAAGAGCAATATACTTGCTGCATTTGGTGCTATTGGAAGATGCAAAGACACTGCAACAAGGTTAGCCCTAACGGCTGAATACGGGCTCTGCTACTACCGGGTTGAGGGACCACTGATGAGGAAGGAGGAGAGACCTGCTCAACCTGTCTGCTAGAACAAGACATCGCCCATTGCCAGACTCTTATGGACTCTCAACACAAGCAATAAGATTGGGTTCCTCATTGTTCACTGATGCATCAAACCATCAACATGGTGAAACCAACGGGCATATCTCTGTATTGGAAATGACTGGCTGCCATCCTTGATCGCTGATGTATCAAACCATCAACATGGTGAAACCAAAGGCCATATCTCTGAACTGGAAATGACTGGCTCTCAGCCTGAAGCGAAGATTGGATCTTCTGAACATCTTTATGTGGTAGCATGCATCCTTGAGGTCGATAGAGCACATCCATCATTTTCCCTTAGCAAAGGAATTAACTATACAGTGATCATCCAGAAATTTGTTTGCCTTACAAACTTGTTTAAATGGCTAAGGTCTAAGATTGGTCTTATGTCACTGTTTTTCTTTGGCACTAAAAAGAATCTTGAGTAAATTCCAGATCCTCTCTTGTTTGGTGAACCCTTGTACATGACTCCATTCTTTAGAAGCTTCCTTATCTGTGAAGCAATTACTTCCCTTTGTAAGAAAAGAATATTAAGGAGTTTCTTTGTGGGCATCAGCAGAGAACGAAATGGAATGAGATGGGCTCTAGTTATTGCCTTCTGTACCTGCACATCTTGGATGATGGATGAGCAGGTTGGCAGGTGCAGGGATAGGTCCTTCTGACGGCCCCCAAAAAAGCATCAATCGGACATTCAAGAAGTACTGGTGGGGACTCTCAAAAAAGGGACCCCAATTCTTTGGGCCACCTCTGCCCTGGGGACAACATCCACCATTAGAGTCCCCTCCCCACACCGTGGGGGCTCCGTCTCCAGAAGTGTCAGGAGAGAACTCTAGTGACTTGCAGAGCCAGAGCTTCTTCCCACGCTTCTGATTACTAGAGAAGGTCCTCTATGGGGGGTAGAAGACATAATTCCTAAGGCAGACAGGGTCTTACTGTCTTGTTCAGTTCAAGAAAGTGTTTATTTGAATTTTGGACCAAAGAGTGTTGATCCATCATAAGGGATGTTAAAGGAAGTTTTGAAATGCTCCACATAATCAGAAAGCCGAACAATGGCATTAATGGTGATGCAATACCTACTGCTCTAAAAGACCCTTCAGTGGCATTGGAAATCACACACGTTGAAACACTGCATGAAGACTAAATGGTAACCAACTGTGAGTAAACAAACTTCCTCTATACAACAGATAGAGACTGTGACAGAGCTTTGGAGAATTCCTTGGTCAAATCTCTCTGAAAACAAGTAACATGTGCCAGATAATTCAGTGCCCTAACAATGAAGGTCGCTGAATCACAGCCCCACTTCCCAAGCCTGTCCAACTCACAAGACTCCCTGTTTGGTAGATGGACACTGGAACTCTCTTCTGTCAGTTCTTTGTTGGAGGCTGTTGTGGATTTTAGACTACCACTGTCGCTTGAAATACTAACAAAATATGGAAGCAATTTTCTTATCGGACAACTTACATAGACAATAATCTCTACAGAGAATTATCACGTTACCAGTAACAACTTTGAGTTTAATTATCAGCTTTCACCTGACACACTACAAGCATCCAGAAACTACAGTAGTCTCAAAAATATGGTGGAAACAGCAGTATAGAGTGGAGATGTATACTAATTAGTTTGAAATAGCAACAGAAAGGAAGTCGTGATGGAAACAGCAGTATAGAGTGGAGATGTATACTAATTAGTTTGTACCATCAACAGAAAGGAAGTCATGATGGAAACAGCAGTATAGAGTGGAGATGTATACTAATTAGTTTGTACCATCAACAGAAAGGAAGTCATGATGGAAACAGCAGTATAGAGTGGAGATGCATACTAATTAGTTTGTAAGGGCAACAGAAAGGAAGTCATGATGGAAACAGCAGTATAGAGTGGAGATGGATACTAATTAGTTTGTACCATCAACAGAAAGGAAGTCATGATGGAAACAGCAGTATAGAGTGGAGATGTATACTAATTAGTTTGTAGTAGCAACAGAAAGGAAGTCATGATGGAAACATCAGTATAGAGTGGAGATGTATACTAATTAGTTTGTACTAGCAACAGAAAGGAAGTCATGATGGAAACTGCAGTATAGAGTGGAGATGTATACTAATTAGTTTGTACTATCAACAGAAAGGAAGTCATGATGGAAACAGCAGTATAGAGTGGAGATGTATACTAATTAGTTTGTACTAGCAACAGAAAGGAAGTCGTGATGGAAACAGCAGTATAGAGTGGAGATGTATACTAATTAGTTTGTAACAGCAACAGAAAGGAAGTCGTGATGGAAACAGCAGTATAGAGTGGAGATGTACACTAATTAGTTTGGACTAGCAACAGAAAGGAAGTCGTGATGGAAACAGCAGTATAGAGTGGAGATGTATACTAATTAGTTTGTACTAGCAATAGAAAGGAAGTCATGATGGAAACTGCAGTATAGAGTGGAGATGTATACTAATTAGTTTGTACCATCAACAGAAAGGAAGTCGTGATGGAAACAGCAGTATAGAGTGGAGATGTATACTAATTAGTTTGTACTAGCAACAGAAAGGAAGGCGTGATGGAAACAGCAGTACAGAGTGGAGATGTATACTAATTAGTTTGTAACAGCAACAGAAAGGAAGTCGTGATGGAAACAGCAGTATAGAGTGGAGATGTATACTAATTAGTTTGTAACAGCAACAGAAAGGAAGTCGTGATGGAAACAGCAGTATAGAGTGGAGATGTATACTAATTAGTTTGGACTAGCAACAGAAAGGAAGTCGTGATGGAAACAGAAGTATAGAGTGGAGATGTATACTAATTAGTTTGTACTAGCAACAGAAAGGAAGTCATGATGGAAACAGCAGTATAGAGTGGAGATGTATACTAATTAGTTTGTACCATCAACAGAAAGGAAGTCGTGATGGAAACAGCAGTATAGAGTGGAGATGTATACTAATTAGTTTGTACTAGCAACAGAAAGGAAGTCGTGATGGATCAGCAGTATTGAGTGGAGATGTATACTAATTAGTTTGTACTAGCAACAGAAAGGAAGTCGTGATGGAAACAGCAGTATAGAGTGGAGATGTATACTAATTAGTTTGTACTAGCAACAGAAAGGAAGTCGTGATGGAAACAGCAGTATAGAGTGGAGATGTATACTAATTAGTTTGTACTAGCAACAGAAAGGAAGTCGTGATGGAAACAGCAGTATAGAGTGGAGATGTATACTAATTAGTTTGTACTAGTAACAGAAAGGAAGTCGTGATGGAAACAGCAGTATAGAGTGGAGATGTATACTAATTAGTTTGTAATAGCAACAGAAAGGAAGTCATGATGGAAACAGCAGTATAGAGTGGAGATGTATACTAATTAGTTTGTACTAGCAACAGAAAGGAAACCGTGATGGAAACAGCAGTATAGAGTGGAGATGTATACTAATTAGTTTGTACTAGCAACAGAAAGGAAGTCGTGATGGAAACAGCAGTATAGAGTGGAGATGTATACTAATTAGTTTGTACTAGCAACAGAAAGGAAGTCGGGATGGAAACAGCAGTACAGAGTGGAGATGTATACTAATTAGTTTGGACTAGCAACAGAAAGGAAGTCATGATGGAAACAGCAGTATAGAGTGGAGATGTATACTAATTAGTTTGTACTAGCAACAGAAAGGAAGTCGTGATGGAAACAGCAGTACAGAGTGGAGATGTATACTAATTAGTTTGTACTAGCAACAGAAAGGAAGTCGTGATGGAAACAGCAGTATAGAGTGGAGATGTATACTAATTAGTTTGTACTAGCAAAAGAAAGGAAGTCGTGATGGAAACAGCAGTACAGAGTGGAGATGGATACTAATTAGTTTGTACTAGCAACAGAAAGGAAGTCGTGATGGAAACAGCAGTATAGAGTGGAGATGTATACTAATTAAATTGTACCATCAACAGAAAGGAAGTCGTGATGGAAACAGCAGTATAGAGTGGAGATGTATACTAATTAGTTTGTAATAGCAACAGAAAGGAAGTCATGATGGAAACAGCAGTACAGAGTGGAGATGTATACTAATTAGTTTGTAATAGCAACAGAAAGGAAGTCGTGATGGAAACAGCAGTATAGAGTGGAGATGTATACTAATTAGTTTGGACTAGCAACAGAAAGGAAGTCATGATGGAAACAGCAGTACAGAGTGGAGATGTATACTAATTAGTTTGGACTAGCAACAGAAAGGAAGTCGTGATGGAAACAGCAGTATAGAGTGGAGATGTATACTAATTAGTTTGTACTAGCAACAGAAAGGAAGTCGTGACAAACAGCAGTATAGAGTGGAGATGTATACTAATTAGTTTGTACTAGCAACAGAAAGGAAGTCGTGATGGAAACAGCAGTATAGAGTGGAGATGTATACTAATTAGTTTGTACTAGCAACAGAAAGGAAGTCGTGATGGAAACAGCAGTACAGAGTGGAGATGTATACTAATTAGTTTGTACTAGCAACAGAAAGGAAGTCATGATGGAAACAGCAGTATAGAGTGGAGATGTATGCTAATTAGTTTGTAGTAGCAACAGAAAGGAAGTCGTGATGGAAACAGCAGTATAGAGTGGAGATGTCACTAATTAGTTTGGACTAGCAACAGAAAGGAAGTCATGATGGAAACAGCAGTATAGAGTGGAGATGTATACTAATTAGTTTGTACTAGTAACAGAAAGGAAGTCATGATGGAAACAGCAGTATATAGTGGAGATGTATACTAATTAGTTTGTACTAGTAACAGAAAGGAAGTCATGATGGAAACAGCAGTATATAGTGGAGATGTATACTAATTAGTTTGTACCATCAACAGAAAGGAAGTCGTGATGGAAACAGCAGTATAGAGTGGAGATGTATAGTAATTAGTTTGTACTAGTAACAGAAAGGAAGTCATGATGGAAACAGCAGTATATAGTGGAGATGTATACTAATTAGTTTGTACCATCAACAGAAAGGAAGTCATGATGGAAACAGCAGTATATAGTGGAGATGGATACTAATTAGTTTGTACCATCAACAGAAAGGAAGTCATGATGGAAACAGCAGTATATAGTGGAGATGGATACTAATTAGTTTGTACTAGCAACAGAAAGGAAGTCATGATGGAAACAGCAGTATATAGTGGAGATGGATACTAATTAGTTTGTACTAGCAACAGAAAGGAAGTCATGATGGAAACAGCAGTATATAGTGGAGATGTATAATAATTAGTTTGTACCATCAACAGAAAGGAAGTCGTGATGGAAACAGCAGTATAGAGTGGAGATGTATACTAATTAGTTTGTACTAGCAACAGAAAGGAAGTCGTGATGGAAACAGCAGTATAGAGTGGAGATGTATACTAATTAGTTTGTAGTAGCAACAGAAAGGAAGTCGTGATGGAAACAGCAGTATAGAGTGGAGATGTATACTAATTAGTTTGTACTAGCAACAGAAAGGAAGTCATGATGGAAACAGCAGTATAGAGTGGAGATGTATACTAATTAGTTTGTACTAGCAACAGAAAGGAAGTCGTGATGGAAACAGCAGTATAGAGTGGAGATGTATACTAATTAGTTTGTACTAGCAACAGAAAGGAAGTCGTGATGGAAACAGCAGTATAGAGTGGAGATGTATACTAATTAGTTTGTACCATCAACAGAAAGGAAGTCATGATGGAAACAGCAGTATAGAGTGGAGATGTATACTAATTAGTTTGTACTAGCAACAGAAAGGAAGTCGTGATGGAAACAGCAGTATAGAGTGGAGATGTATACTAATTAGTTTGTACTAGCAACAGAAAGGAAGTCATGATGGAAACAGCAGTATAGAGTGGAGATGTATACTAATTAGTTTGTAGTAGCAACAGAAAGGAAGTCGTGATGGAAACAGCAGTATAGAGTGGAGATGTCACTAATTAGTTTGGACTAGCAACAGAAAGGAAGTCATGATGGAAACAGCAGTATAGAGTGGAGATGTATAGTAATTAGTTTGTACTAGTAACAGAAAGGAAGTCATGATGGAAACAGCAGTATATAGTGGAGATGTATACTAATTAGTTTGTACCATCAACAGAAAGGAAGTCGTGATGGAAACAGCAGTATAGAGTGGAGATGTATACTAATTAGTTTGTACTAGCAACAGAAAGGAAGTCGTGATGGAAACAGCAGTATTGAGTGGAGATGTATACTAATTAGTTTGTACTAGCAACAGAAAGGAAGTCATGATGGAAACAGCAGTATAGAGTGGAGATGTATACTAATTAGTTTGTACTAGCAACAGAAAGGAAGTCGTGATGGAAACAGCAGTACAGAGTGGAGATGTATACTAATTAGTTTGTACTAGCAACAGAAAGGAAGTCGTGAATGAAACAGCAGTATAGAGTGGAGATGTATACTAATTAGTTTGTACTAGTAACAGAAAGGAAGTCATGATGGAAACAGCAGTATAGAGTGGAGATGTATACTAATTAGTTTGTACCATCAACAGAAAGGAAGTCATGATGGAAACAGCAGTATAGAGTGGAGATGTATACTAATTAGTTTGTACTAGCAACAGAAAGGAAGTCATGATGGAAACAGCAGTATAGAGTGGAGATGTATACTAATTAGTTTGTACTAGCAACAGAAAGGAAAACGTGATGGAAACAGCAGTATAGAGTGGAGATGTATACTAATTAGTTTGTACTAGCAACAGAAAGGAAGTCGGGATGGAAACAGCAGTACAGAGTGGAGATGTATACTAATTAGTTTGGACTAGCAACAGAAAGGAAGTCATGATGGAAACAGCAGTATAGAGTGGAGATGTATACTAATTAGTTTGTACTAGCAACAGAAAGGAAGTCGTGATGGAAACAGCAGTACAGAGTGGGAGATGTATACTAATTAGTGTGTACTAGCAACAGAAAGGAAGTCGTGATGGAAACAGCAGTATAGAGTGGAGATGTATACTAATTAGTTTGTACCATCAACAGAAAGGAAGTCGTGATGGAAACAGCAGTATAGAGTGGAGATGTATACTAATTAGTTTGTAATAGCAACAGAAAGGAAGTCATGATGGAAACAGCAGTACAGAGTGGAGATGTATACTAATTAGTTTGTAATAGCAACAGAAAGGAAGTCGTGATGGAAACAGCAGTATAGAGTGGAGATGTATACTAATTAGTTTGGACTAGCAACAGAAAGGAAGTCATGATGGAAAAAGCAGTACTGAGTGGAGATGTATACTAATTAGTTTGGACTAGCAACAGAAAGGAAGTCATGATGGAAACAGCAGTATAGAGTGGAGATGGATACTAATTAGTTTGTACTAGCAACAGAAAGGAAACCGTGATGGAAACAGCAGTATAGAGTGGAGATGTATACTAATTAGTTTGTACTAGCAACAGAAAGGAAGTCGTGATGGAAACAGCAGTATAGAGTGGAGATGTATACTAATTAGTTTGTACTAGCAACAGAAAGGAAGTCGGGATGGAAACAGCAGTACAGAGTGGAGATGTATACTAATTAGTTTGGACTAGCAACAGAAAGGACATCGTGATGGAAACAGCAGTATACAGTGGAGATGTATACTAATTAGTTTGTACTAGCAACAGAAAGGAAGTCGTGATGGAAACAGCAGTACAGAGTGGAGATGGATACTAATTAGTTTGTACTAGCAACAGAAAGGAAGTCGTGATGGAAACAGCAGTATAGAGTGGAGATGTATACTAATTAGTTTGTACCATCAACAGAAAGGAAGTCGTGATGGAAACAGCAGTATAGAGTGGAGATGTATACTAATTAGTTTGTAATAGCAACAGAAAGGAAGTCATGATGGAAACAGCAGTACAGAGTGGAGATGTATACTAATTAGTTTGTAATAGCAACAGAAAGGAAGTCGTGATGGAAACAGCAGTATAGAGTGGAGATGTATACTAATTAGTTTGGACTAGCAACAGAAAGGAAGTCATGATGGAAACAGCAGTACAGAGTGGAGATGTATACTAATTAGTTTGGACTAGCAGCAGAAAGGAAGTCGTGATGGAAACAGCAGTATAGAGTGGAGATGTATACTAATTAGTTTGTACTAGCAACAGAAAGGAAGTCATGATGGAAACAGCAGTATAGAGTGGAGATGTATACTAATTAGTTTGTACTAGCAACAGAAAGGAAGTCGTGACAAACAGCAGTATAGAGTGGAGATGTATACTAATTAGTTTGTACTAGCAACAGAAAGGAAGTCGTGATGGAAACAGCAGTATAGAGTGGAGATGTATACTAATTAGTTTGTACTAGCAACAGAAAGGAAACCATGATGGAAACAGCAGTATAGAGTGGAGATGTATACTAATTAGTTTGTAGTAGCAACAGAAAGGAAGTCGTGATGGAAACAGCAGTACAGAGTGGAGATGTATACTAATTAGTTTGTACTAGCAACAGAAAGGAAGTCGTGATGGAAACAGCAGTATAGAGTGGATATGTATACTAATTAGTTTGTACTAACAACAGAAAGGAAGTCGTGATGGAAACAGCAGTATAGAGTGGAGATGTATACTAATTAGTTTGTACTAGCAACAGAAAGGAAGTCATGATGGAAACAGCAGTATAGAGTGGAGATGTATACTAATTAGTGTGTACTAGCAACAGAAAGGAAGTCGTGACAAACAGCAGTATAGAGTGGAGATGTATACTAATTAGTTTGTACTAGCAACAGAAAGGAAGTCATGATGGAAACAGCAGTATAGAGTGGAGATGTGTACTAATTAGTTTGTACTAGCAACAGAAAGGAAACCATGATGGAAACAGCAGTATAGAGTGGAGATGTATACTAATTAGTTTGTAGTAGCAACAGAAAGGAAGTCGTGATGGAAACAGCAGTACAGAGTGGGAGATGTATACTAATTAGTTTGTACTAGCAACAGAAAGGAAGTCATGATGGAAACAGCAGTATAGAGTGGAGATGTATGCCAATTAGTTTGTAGTAGCAACAGAAAGGAAGTCGTGATGGAAACAGCAGTATAGAGTGGAGATGTCACTAATTAGTTTGGACTAGCAACAGAAAGGAAGTCATGATGGAAACAGCAGTATAGAGTGGAGATGTATACTAATTAGTTTGTACTAGCAACAGAAAGGAAGTCGTGATGGAAACAGCAGTACAGAGTGGAGATGTATACTAATTAGTTTGTAGTAGCAACAGAAAGGAAGTCGTGATGGAAACAGCAGTATAGAGTGGAGATGTATACTAATTAGTTTGTAGTAGCAACAGAAAGGAAGTCGTGACAGAAACAGCAGTATAGAGTGGAGATGTATACTAATTAGTTTGTACCATCAACAGAAAGGAAGTCATGATGGAAACAGCAGTACAGAGTGGAGATGTATACTAATTTAAAGGAAGTCATGATGGAAACAGCAGTACAGAGTGGAGATGTATACTAATTTAAAGGAAGTCATGATGGAAACAGCAGTATAGAGTGGAGATGTATACTAATTAGTTTGTACTAACAGAAAGGAAGTCGTGACGGAAACAGCAGTATAGAGTGGAGATGTATACTAATTAGTTTGTACTAGCAACAGAAAGGAAGTCATGATGGAAACAGCAGTATAGAGTGGAGATGTATACTAATTAGTTTGTACCATCAACAGAAAGGAAGTCGTGATGGAAACAGCAGTATAGAGTGGAGATGTATACTAATTAGTTTGTAATAGCAACAGAAAGGAAGTCATGATGGAAACAGCAGTATAGAGTGGAGATGTATACTAATTAGTTTGTACCATCAACAGAAAGGAAGTTGTGATGGAAACATCAGTATAGAGTGGAGATGTATACTAATTAGTTTGTACCATCAACAGAAAGGAAGTCGTGATGGAAACAGCAGTATTGAGTGGAGATGTATACTAATTAGTTTGTACTAGCAACAGAAAGGAAGTCATGATGGAAACAGCAGTATAGAGTGGAGATGTATACTAATTAGTTTGTACCATCAACAGAAAGGAAGTCGTGATGGAAACAGCAGTATAGAGTGGAGATGTATACTTATTAGTTTGTACTAGCAACAGAAAGGAAGTCATGATGGAAACAGCAGTATAGAGTGGAGATGTATACTAATTAGTTTGTACCATCAACAGAAAGGAAGTCATGATGGAAACAGCAGTATAGAGTGGAGATGTATACTAATTAGTTTGTACTAGCAACAGAAAGGAAGTCGGGATGGAAACAGCAGTACAGAGTGGAGATGTATACTAATTAGTTTGTACCATCAACAGAAAGGAAGTCATGATGGAAACAGCAGTATAGAGTGGAGATGTCACTAATTAGTTTGTACTAGCAACAGAAAGGAAGTCGTGATGGAAACAGCAGTATAGAGTGGAGAGGTATACTAATTAGTTTGTACCATCAACAGAAAGGAAGTCATGATGGAAACAGCAGTATAGAGTGGAGATGTATACTAATTAGTTTGGACTAGCAACAGAAAGGAAGTCATGATGGAAACAGCAGTATAGAGTGGAGATGTATACTAATTAGTTTGTACTAGCAACAGAAAGGAAGTCGCGATGGAAACAGCAGTATAGCGTGGAGATGTATATTAATTAGTTTGTAGTAGCAACAGTAAGGAAGTCTTGATGGAGTTTGGAAAAGTGGATTTGCATACAATTATGCTGGTTTTGGACTGTTTAAACAGGTACAGATTCAATTGTTAAGGTACTGGGATTTTAGTGTAGCTTTGAAGGTTTTTATGGAGTCTCGTTGAGTGATGAAGGAAGGTAAATTGTTCCAAAGCTTAGTGATCTTGTAGGAATATAGGCTCTGTCGGTCTCTCTTCTTGAGTTTAGACATACTTAAAGCTGCTTGTTTGTGGAACGTAGGTTGCAGGGTTGGGATACAAGTCTGTAGGGTAGGATAGGACTGAGTGCTGAGCAGTTATTAGGTTTGTAAATGAGTTTATGGGCAAGAGTAAGTTATGTGTCGTGTAGGTAGTGAGGGAATTCAAGCCAGTTTGTAACTGCAGAGAGGAGGAAAGGAATAAGCAGAGTGTTACCAAGTTTTATCCTGCTAGTTTGTCCCAGTAAAGTTTGTAACTGCAGAGAGGAGGAAAGGAATAAGCAGTGTGTTTCCAAGTTTTATCCTGGTAGTTTGTCCCAGTAAAGTTTGTAACTGCAGAGAGGAGGAAAGGAATAAGCAGAGTGTTACCAAGTTTTATCCTGGTAGTTTATCCCAGTAAAGTTTGTAACTGCAAAGTTTACCTAGTTTAAAAGGTTTTTTTTTTATATATATACCATGTTCAAATGTGAATTTGCTGCCAACCGGTATTCCTAGTAGTTTTGCTATTTTGACTTGTTCAATTATTGTGCTGTTTTGTGAAAAAATTTTTGAAGTCATAAAAAAATAACAGGAGCATAGATTTTTGGGGGGTTTAATAATAACTGGGCACTAATTAGCCATGCTTTTATGGATGTGAAGGTGGCTTGTGTAATCTTTTGTAGGTCGGATAAATTGCTGGAGGTGGAGATTATAGTGGAGTCATCGGCATATTGGGTAAGGGTACTTTGTTGTGACGCTTTACAGAGATCGTTTATGAATATTGTAAAGAGAAGTGGTTCTAAAATTGAACCCTGGGGGACTCCTGTATTGTTTTCAAGGTGGTCTGCATGTTTATTTTGCCATTTGATAGATTGTTTCCTTGTTTGTACGTAGCTAGAAAACCATGTTAATGTACTTGGGGAGCAGCCTATAGTTTCTAATTTTTGCAATAATTTGGTGTGTGATACTGTATCAAATTCTGGATAGAGCCAATAGGATCACAAAGGCAAAAAGGGCTGCATCCAGGGCTTTAAAGACAGTATCTGTAAATGATAGTAAGGCTGTAGTGGTCCTGTGTGCTAGGAGACATCCATGTTGGGTGTCGGCAAGCAGGTTACAGTACGAAATACCTTAAAAACTGGGCATGTGCACATTTCTCTAGGATTTTAGACAACGGAAAGAGAATAGAAACAGGTCAGTGGTTAGAGAGATCAAAGGTGTTGCCACCTTTGTGTAGTGGGGTGATAATGGATTTTTCCACAGTTAAGGGACATACCCACTCTGTGATGGAGCGATTTATAAGTATACTAAAAGGATAGGCCATTGCAGTGACTCCGAAATGTAGAAATTCAGGTGGCAGATTATCTGCGGAGAAAGAGTAGGGTCTTAGTTTTTTGAGGACTTTAAGTACTAGGGAGGTGTGTACAGGTTGTATAGACAATAATAGAGTAGAAGGAACACTATTAGAGCTTTCTGTCTGGTTACAGAAGGAAGAGCTGATGTTTTCTTGGGTAAGGTTTATAGGGGCTAGGGAGGTAATGTAGTTAGCTGTTGGAGAGGAGTTTCTGAGTAGGTTTTGAATGGCATTGACAAAGTGAGACAGAATATTCCTATAAATAAAGAGTAAGTGCCCCTTCTCCTCGGGTAAGTTAGCTTCTGCTACTCCAGGGGAAGGCCCGTACAGATTTTATTCTACTTCTGCATATTTTTTTTTTATAAAAGGCAATGAAAGGGAATGTCCGTTATGTGATTTACCTGCTAAAAGCACACTTGCTGACAACATATTTTCTGCTCTGGTGGCATAGAGAAGATAAAGCTCTGACTACAGCCCAGGCAACCAGAGTGGAATTAGCAGCTTGGGCATCTGACAAAGAGGCACGGAGGGATGAACATTACCACCTCTAGTGTTAGGTGGTTCAATGGCGACTCCTGTGACAACACTCTAGGGGGCATGTGCCAAAGGGTGGGGAATAAGGAATGGACAAGGCTGAGCTGCTGTGAAGGCAAGGTGGTACAACACATGTCCCACTGCACACCTACCCCTCAAAAATACTACAAGGGCCCAAGGAGAAAGGAGCAACAAAAGCATGGCAGAAATGCAAAAATTGGTGCATGTGAATGGCCAGACCCCCAGGACACCCTTATGTTCTTTGTTGGCCTCAGCCCTACAGAACTGGTCCAGGGACAGGGTGTTGGCTTGTATGCCAGGTGACAGACTTGGGGACACTGGATAGGAACCACATGATGAGGCAAGGGAAAAAACACACTTGTTTCGCCCTGGAACACAAACAGCAAATCTTGCAAATAAAGGCTGAAGCACTAACAATTCACATAAGAGAAATAAAGAAAACTAGCAGTTCACTTCTCTCTCAAATTACACTGGGGTTAGACCCAAAGGGACAGTAGACTTTAGTAAAAACTGAAGTCTGCATATGCACCATGAAATGCTGACCAGAGATCACGCATATTCTTTGGTGTTCAGTCACTGCTGCAGTAATATTCATGAGGTATGTGGCAACATGCCCCATCTGATAAGGTCAGAATGCCAGGGTTTTGTCCATCCACTCAGAATGGTATCCTGCTAATACTGTCTAAAACTTACATAATTAAAAAAGGGGGAGCAGCTCACATCATCTTCATTTCCCTTTGCCTCTTTGCAGACATTCAGTCACACATGTGCTTTTCCTAAATTCTGATCTCCCAGAGCAATAAGTAGTCATTTAAGAAATTATTTCTTGCTAACTCAGTGGTTCTTACTTGTATTTTCACCCAAGTCAAAAACGCAGCACAAAGTTTCTGGTGGAATATTTTTTTTTTCTAAATCTCAGGCCATAATCTGGTTACCATGGTGACGTGAGCAGCTATTTTTCTCTGGACATCAAGCACAAAGGTATCAATAGTAAGACAATACTATATAAAGTCAAGGTGGAAATGTCTACCTTAATTAACTACGCATGAAACTAAGAGAAGTAATTAAAAACAAGCATTTTTGCAAGAGGATAAGACTCTCCACACCCCAAAGTGGGGTACTGCCCCCCACACATCTCTCTTGTTTAAGTCATTCACTACCCAGATAAACCTACTATGTCTCTTGTGAAGGGCGATTAACGAACACTGCCTGGCTAAGTGACTTGCTCCAAGTAATTAAGCAGGAGAACAGGGACTAAGAGGTTCAGATTTGTATTATTACTACCCCAAGATACCACCAGCTCAGTAAAAAGGAATACCCCCCACTAAACTATGTAAAGAACAACTATTACTTATCAAGTTTCTAGCAGTGAACAATAATAAAGCACAGCAAATTAAATATAATAAAAAAAAAAACAACGACATCCGGTCCTTCCTGCAGATGCAGGAATAAGCAGTGCATGCAGCAATGGCATCCAAACTGTGTTTTTTACCAATTAGTCTTTGCACTGCCAGCGGTCATTATCTGGTGTTCAACTGCGGCCATTATCTGGTGTTCAACTGCGGCCATTATCTAGTGTTTTAACTACGGCCATTATCTGGTGTTCAACTGTGGCCATTATCTAGTGTTCAACTGCTGCCATTATCTAGTGTTCAACTGCGGCCATTATCTAGTGTTCAACTGCGGCCATTATCTAGTGTTCAACTGCGGCCATTATCTAGTGTTTTAACTGCGGCCGTTATCTAGTATTTAACTGCGGCCATTATCTAGTGTTCAACTGCGGCCATTATCTAGTGTTTTAACTGCGGCCATTATCTAGTGTTTTAACTGCGGCCGTTATCTAGTGTTTAACTGCGGCCATTATCTAGTGTTTTAACTGTGGCTATTATCTAGTGTTTTAACTGTGGCTATTAACAAGTGTTCAACTGCAGCCATTATCTAGTGTTTTAACTGCGGCCATTATCTAGTGTTCAACTGCGGCCATTAACAAGTGTTCAACTGCGGCCGTTATCTAGTGTTCAACTGTGGCCATTATCTAGTGTTCAACTGTGGCCATTATCTAGTGTTCAACTGCGGCCATTAACAAGTGTTCAACTGCGGCCATTAACAAGTGTTCAACTGCGGCCGTTATCTAGTGTTCAACTGTGGCCATTATCTAGTGTTCAACTGCGGCCATTATCTAGTGTTTTAACGTGGCCATTATCTAGTGTTTAACTGCGGCCATTATCTAGTGTTTTAACTGCGGCCATTAACAAGTGTTCAACTGCGGCCATTATCTAGTGTTTTAACTGCGGCCATTAACAAGTGTTCAACTGCGGCCATTATCTAGTGTTCAACTGCGGCCGTTATCTAGTGTTCAACTGCGGCCATTATCTAGTGTTCAACTGCGGCCATTATCTAGTGTTCAACTGCGGCCATTATCTAGTGTTTAACTGCGGCCATTATCTAGTGTTCAACTGCGGCCATTATCTAGTGTTTAACTGCGGCCATTATCTAGTGTTTAACTGCGACCATTATCTAGTGTTTTAACTGGGGCCGTTATCTAGTATTTAACTGCGGCCATTATCTAGTGTTCAACTGCGGCCATTATCTAGTGTTTTAACTGCGGCCATTATCTAGTGTTTTAACTGTGGCTATTATCTAGTGTTTTAACTGCGGCCATTATCTAGTGTTTTAACTGCGGCCGTTATCTAGTATTTAACTGCGGCCATTATCTAGTGTTCAACTGCGGCCATTATCTAGTGTTTTAACTGCGGCCATTATCTAGTGTTTTAACTGCGGCCGTTATCTAGTGTTTTAACTGTGGCTATTATCTAGTGTTTTAACTGTGGCTATTAACAAGTGTTCAACTGCAGCCATTATCTAGTGTTTTAACTGCGGCCATTATCTAGTGTTCAACTGCGGCCATTAACAAGTGTTCAACTGCGGCCATTATCTAGTGTTCAACTGTGGCCATTATCTAGTGTTTTAACGTGGCCATTATCTAGTGTTTAACTGCGGCCATTATCTAGTGTTTTAACTGCGGCCATTAACAAGTGTTCAACTGCGGCCATTATCTAGTGTTCAACTGCGGCCGTTATCTAGTGTTTTAACGTGGCCATTATCTAGTGTTTAACTGCGGCCATTATCTAGTGTTTTAACTGCGGCCATTAACAAGTGTTCAACTGCTGCCATTATCTAGTGTTCAACTGCGGCCATTATCTAGTGTTTAACTGCGGCCATTATCTAGTGTTTTAACTGCGGCCATTATCTAGTATTTAACTGCGGCCATTATCTAGTGTTCAACTGCGGCCATTATCTAGTGTTTTAACTGCGGCCGTTATCTAGTATTTAACTGCGGCCATTATCTAGTGTTCAACTGCGGCCATTATCTAGTGTTTTAACTGCGGCCATTATCTAGTGTTTTAACTGCGGCCGTTATCTAGTGTTTAACTGCGGCCATTATCTAGTGTTTTAACTGTGGCTATTATCTAGTGTTTTAACTGCGGCCATTATCTAGTGTTTTAACTGCGGCCGTTATCTAGTATTTAACTGCGGCCATTATCTAGTGTTCAACTGCGGCCATTATCTAGTGTTTTAACTGCGGCCATTATCTAGTGTTTTAACTGCGGCCGTTATCTAGTGTTTAACTGCGGCCATTATCTAGTGTTTTAACTGTGGCTATTATCTAGTGTTTTAACTGTGGCTATTAACAAGTGTTCAACTGCAGCCATTATCTAGTGTTTTAACTGCGGCCATTATCTAGTGTTCAACTGCGGCCATTAACAAGTGTTCAACTGCGGCCATTATCTAATGTTTAACTGCGGCCATTATCTAGTGTTCAACTGCGGCCATTATCTAGTGTTTTAACTGCGGCCGTTATCTAGTATTTAACTGCGGCCATTATCTAGTGTTCAACTGCGGCCATTATCTAGTGTTTTAACTGCGGCCATTATCTAGTGTTTTAACTGCGGCCGTTATCTAGTGTTTAACTGCGGCCATTATCTAGTGTTTTAACTGTGGCTATTATCTAGTGTTTTAACTGCGGCCATTATCTAGTGTTTTAACTGCGGCCGTTATCTAGTATTTAACTGCGGCCATTATCTAGTGTTCAACTGCGGCCATTATCTAGTGTTTTAACTGCGGCCATTATCTAGTGTTTTAACTGCGGCCATTATCTAGTGTTTTAACTGTGGCTATTATCTAGTGTTTTAACTGTGGCTATTAACAAGTGTTCAACTGCAGCCATTATCTAGTGTTTTAACTGCGGCCATTATCTAGTGTTCAACTGCGGCCATTAACAAGTGTTCAACTGCGGCCGTTATCTAGTGTTCAACTGTGGCCATTATCTAGTGTTCAACTGCGGCCATTATCTAGTGTTTTAACGTGGCCATTATCTAGTGTTTAACTGCGGCCATTATCTAGTGTTTTAACTGCGGCCATTAACAAGTGTTCAACTGCGGCCGTTATCTAGTGTTCAACTGCGGCCGTTATCTAGTGTTCAACTGCGGCCATTATCTAGTGTTTAACTGCGGCCATTATCTAGTGTTCAACTGCGGCCATTATCTAGTGTTTAACTGCGGCCATTATCTAGTGTTTTAACTGCGGCCATTAACAAGTGTTCAACTGCGGCCATTATCTAGTGTTTTAACTGCGGCCATTATCTAGTGTTCAACTGCGGCCATTAACAAGTGTTCAACTGCGGCCATTAACAAGTGTTCAACTGCGGTCATTATCTAGTGTTTAACTGCGGCCATTATCTAGTGTTTTAACTGCGGCCATTATCTAGTGTTCAACTGCGGCCATTAACAAGTGTTCAACTGCGGCCATTATCTAGTGTTCAACTGCGGCCATTATCTAGTGTTCAACTGCGGCCATTATCTAGTGTTTTAACTGCGGCCATTATCTAATGTTTTAACTGCTGCCATTATCTAGTGTTTAACTGCAAAACTCTTACTTGAAGATTACAAACTTAAACACTGTTTTGACAGACAGGCAGTGAAAGTTTTTTAAAGGGAGACTAACCTACCCGACCAGATACACATTTTTAACATAACTAAAATTGCAATAGTCACTTTATGCCACTTCTGAAATCAAACCAGTGGCAATTGACCCTGTAAAACAAACCTGCCTCACACACCCAAGATAAAAAGCTGGGTAGTGCTGACACTGACAATGGTCACTCAAAAGTGGACTAAGGACTGTACAGGACAATTACCTGGGCAGTTACTTAAAGGTGTGTACAAAGCTACCACTTCTTCATCCTTCGGTCCTGTTACATCCGCACTGAAGAGTGTAGAAGAACGTCTCCGTAAGCGTTCCCTGTACAAAAATAAATAAATAAATAAACCCATATTATGTACTGAACAATCTGAAACTCAACTGCATGCAACACCCTTAAGTATAGCAGTCAGCACACATTAAATTAGACCAATCTCCTACTAATCTTATTTATTCCAACCAACCAAATTCTTCATTTTATACACATTTAAAAATATCACTCTAACCTGAAAAATGTGTTCCATGCTCAAAATTATACACCCCATCAATAGAGATGGGTATAATTATGATGATGAACCCCTTTTTATCAGCCTACACACAACCATCAAATATGGTTACCAGCAGCAAAACAAAAAAGACCCATTTAATGTGTCCGGACTTAGTGACAGCTGCATTACAATGACAATTAAGGTACACACACCAGTCTAACAGAACAAAATTGTTTATACTCATCTTTTTATGTATAACACAAAAAGATGAGTAACCATTACTTAACTGAAGAATCACACAATGGTTGCAAGATATGATGGTCCATGCATATGCTCACACACATGTTCACACAAACGTGTACAGACAATCGGGGCATACCAAGTCTGGTCATTATTATTATAACCCTTGTAAAGAAAGCAGCAAATGCTGACATCACATATGCTAACTACACTACAAAAACACAATTCTAGAAAAATGAAGTGAGAAAAATACAGTTGTGTAAGTAAACCTTTTATTTAAACAAGAAACATCTTTACTAAACCATCACTTACCACGTAGACAGTCATATATTTATATATAAACGAAAACAAACTACATCGACACAATCCTAGTTGCAAGCATTTTACATCACAAACCATACTGACACACTGCCAGTTGCATACATTACACATCACTTATCTACCCAGTCATTTTCAGTCAGACATTACACAGCTCTTCAGTCTTGCCTTCTTTAAGCCTCATCCCTTCCCTGTATGTACTGTTAACACCATCTCCATGTTTTCCTACAAAGTTTGCTCCTACCCTTTTCTAAAGATCTCAGTTCCAGTTGTTTTATCTCTGTTACTATGTTCAACACTACTACTATAGTTGGTTTACATTTTGATTTCCATTTTCTAGTAATTGCTTTTCTGACAGCCACCATAATTAGACACAGCAAGGGCTTACCATGCCTAGGCAATTCCGATTCTGTATCATAGCTCAGAAAAATCATCTCCCTCATCACACCAATCTGCCTACCTAGCTTCTCCAACCGTGCATCCCGCAGGGAATCCTTAAAGTTAGCCAACTCGCCACACTCCCAGAAAATATGTTCACAAATACCAGTTTCTTCCCTGTCACATCTCCAACATTTGCTGTCTACCGGAGAAAAAGTTATCTGGCATCTACTTGGGGTATAAAAATATCTATGTAAGCATTTCCAAGAAAAATCCTAAATGTTGTGTAAGTAAATTTAATGCAAAAGTAGATGTTCTGATTATCATGGCTGCAGTAACCTTAGCTATATAGGTTACCATCCTGTATGGGATATAACAGCCAACCAGCTTTCAAATCTTCAGGGAACCTTCCACACAGATATGTTTGGGAGACCAGCCCTTCCCTGAGAGTACATTGCCAGGAAAGAAAAACTACATGTCCACACCCTGGCATAAAAAAGTGGGTTACTTACACAACTGTACTATGTTCATCATATGGATCACTGCTGCAGTAGCCTCAGCTCTATGGGTAGATTACTATCGCTTACAACTAGCAGGTGGAAGAAGAAGGGTTCAGGAGCCCCTTGAGAATGGTCCTAGAAAATAATGCCCTAGACATGTAGAAGTCTAGTTTACAGTGCTTTGTAAAGATACATACAGAGGACCTAACTGCAGCTTCTAGAATACTTCTGGAACCCAACTCTTTCCACAATAGCACAGATGAAGCAATTGCCCCGGCAGAGTGAGCCTTGACTAGCTGGAATTGCCTAGTCATGGTGGATACAACAAAAGGTAAAAGCATGATTTAATCATTTGGAGGCAAGTTTGTTTTGACGCAGGTCCTTTGTTCTGACATTCACAAGAAATGAACAACTGAAAATTTTGTTCTGACAAGTTAGTACCCTAATTTTCGGTGGACATCCACGGTAGAAAGTATATTTTCCCCCTGTACTTTTAAGTTCTGGAAAGAAGACAGGAAGATAGCCAGTTTTGCTCAAAGTAAACGTGGAAACCACTTCAGGCATACAGAAAGGAATCCCACTAAAAAAACCCTTCACTGTGGAAAATGAGAGAAGGCTGAACAAACATTAAAGCTTAGAACGAGCACACACTTTTGCAGAGGTCGGAACAATCAGGAACACTGTTCTCCATATTAAAACCTCAAGTGAACCTGATGAGCTTGTTCAAACGGGACAAGTGTGAGCTTCTCCAACACAAAATTGGGATACCAAAGAGGAACCACCCATTTTCTAGAAAGCTTGGTATGACGCAACCCTTTCAAAAGTATTTTTACATGAGAATGAACTGAAAGAAAGGGGGACCCATGGGCAGATATACTGAAATAGGCCAACAAAAGAAAGTACACTTTTGTACCTACCATAAATGTAGATGTCCGAACTGGATAGCATCTGCAGTCATAACAACTGGGTTGTCCTGTCGTCAGGCAGCCCTTCAGTCGGCCGGATTCCAAAGTCCGGGTCCGGCTTCGGCTGATGTCGCACTTCACCCGACGTCATCTCTGTTGGTCTTCGGGTATAAAGGCATCAGCCGACGCCATTTTCCTCAGTGTTTCTTGCCCCAGATGCCAGTAGCCCTCTTGGAGGTTAAAATTTTGGATAGATGCCAATGTTTCCAAAAAGATAGAGGTAAACACAAAAATAAGCATGTATGTACATATATACAAACAAATACACCATAAAAGACTCCCCCCCCCCCCACCAGCTAGCTATTAGGAGGGTAAAATACCCTAGGAGTACCACAGAGGGGAAGGAGGGAGGGTAATCCTGACTGCAGATGCTATCCAGTTCGGACATCTACATTTATGGTAGGTACAAAACTGTACTATGTCCTTCATGGATGCATCTGCAGTCATAACAACTGGGTAGAATACCATAGCCAACTAGGGGAGGAGGATAAAACTAGATTATGGTGTGTTTAGGATCCCTTGCAGTACAGCAGTGGCAAACCCTGCTCGGGATCTAGAATATAGAGGTAAGTTATAATGCTTGGCAAATGTATGCACGGAGGTCCAAGTAGCCGCCTCAATAATGTCTTTGGTTGCCACTCCTCGTAAGAAGGCTGTGGTAGTGGCTGTTGCCCTTGTAGAATGAGGTCTTATGTTCTGTGGAATTGGTTTTCCATGGAAGGAGTAACAGAATCGTATGCAATTTCCTATCCATTTAGAGATTGTCTGTTTGGAAATAGCTTTTCCTTCCCTTCCTGTTGCATAGGCTACAAAAAGTTGGTCAGTCTTTCTGCTACTTTTTGTTCTGTCCAAGTAGTAGCGTAGCTGTCTATGTACATCCAAGGTATGCAGTATTCTTTCCCCTCTGTTTTGTGGGTTGGGAAAGAAGGTAGGTAGGTGGATTGCCTGGTTTAAAGACACTCTGGATACCACCTTAGGCATAAATGTAGGATTAGTCCTCATGGACACTCTATCTTGGTGGAAGATTAGGAAGGGTTGCACTGCCATTAAGGCCTGTAGCTCTGAAACCCTCCTTGCTGAAGTAATTGCCAGTAGGAAAGCAGTTTTCCATGACAGGTGTTGTAGTTCTGCTGTTGCTGCTGGTTCAAAGGGTGATAGTGTCAACTTTTCTAGCACAAAGTTTAAGTCCCAAGCTGGCAAAGGTGGTTTCCTTGGAGGTTTTACATTCTTGATTCCTCTGAGGAACTGCCTGAGCAAAGGGTGTGAAAAAACAGGTGTAGCAAAGCTGTATTCTGCTGAAATAGCTGATGCATGTATCTTGATGGAGGAGTAGGACAAGCCTGAATGAAGAAGTTCGGCCAGATACTCTAGAATGTTAGGCATATCTATGTTTGACACATCTTTTCCTCTTTCAGTACTCCAAATGACAAACCTTTTCCATTTTCCAGCATAGTTCCTTCTTGTTGAAGGTCTGCGTGCTTCAAGAATAATGTCCTTAACTCTTTGAGAAAGTTCTGGGTTAGCTGTTGCTATGTGATGTTCCATGCAGTCAGGTGCAACGTTTTTAGGTTTGGATGTATGATGCTGTAGTTGTTCTGAGTTAGCATCAAAGGCATCAGGGGTATTGGCCACATATTGTTCTGAGACATGCTCCTCAGCAGTGGGTACCAGTGTTGTCTTGGCCAGTTTGGAGCTATCAGGATTATCCTTGGACGTTCTTCCTTGATTTTTAGTAATACTTTGTGTATCAAGGGAAGAGGTGGGAATGCATATGCTGTCAGGCCTTTCCAGCTGAAGGAGAGTGAATCCACTTTCCATGCCAGTGGGTGGAATGTCCTTGTGCAGAATTTTTTGAGCTGGTGATTGAGAGGTGATGCAAATAGGTCTATCTGAGGCATTCCCCATTTCTTTGAGATGGTCTTGAAAATGTCCGGGTACAGTTTCCATTCGTGGGCATCCGATGTGGTTCTGCTTAATATGTCTGCTAGAATATTTTCTTTTCCCGGTACAAACATTGCCTGTAACTGGATGTTGTAGCTGAGTGCCAGGTTCCACAGCTCCAAAGTCATTCTGCATAGGGGGTATGAATGAGTGCCTCCCTGCTTGTTGATGTACCACATGACTGTGGTGTTGTCTGTCCTTATCATCAACTGTCCCTCTTTGAGAAATGGTCTGAACCTTTGGATTGCCAGTTTTACTGCCAGCATTTCTTTTAGGTTGATGTGCAGGTGAAGTTGGTCCTGTGTCCACAATCCTTGCACGCATTTGTCCAGCATGTGGGCCCCCCATCCTAGGTCTGAAGCGTCTGTTGTGATGGTCTGGCTTGCTTGACATCTGCGAAAGGGTAGGCCTGGGTTTGTCTGGCATGCCTGAGCCCACCATAGGAACTCCTGTTTTAAGCATGGAATTAGTGGGATTTCTGTTTCTAGGCTGTGACTGTGTTGGGACCATAAATTCTTTAGGTACCACTGTAGTTTTCTCATATGTAGTCTGGCAAGTGGGACCAGGATTATGCATGATGCCATGAAGCCCAAGGCCTGCAGTACTTTTCTTGCTGTTAACTTGTTCAGCTTTGTTAGTGCCAAGAAGTAAAGAGGGAGTTCTTTTGTTTTTTTGCAGTGAGGAATGCCATTTGTATGACTGTGTCCAATTCGCCCAAGAATGTCCTTGTTTGGGATGGTATCAGCCTTGACTTTTGTAGATTGACTGTGTATCCCAGTGCTTGTAGCAAGTAGATGACCCTTTGTAAATCTGTTGTCAGCTTGCTTTTGTTGTCCCCTTGTAGCAGGCAGTCGTCCAGGTATGGGTAAATTTGTATTCCCTGTAGTCTGCAATGGGCAATTACTGATGCCAGGCATTTTGTGAATACTCTGGGCGCAGTAGATAAGCCAAAGGGCAATGCTGAGAATTGATAGTGCTCTGATCCTGCAAGAAATCTGAGGTATCTTCTGCAGATTGGTCGAATGGGGACGTGCAGGTATGCCTCCTTGAGATCTAGAGTTACCAGCCAACACTCCTTGCCCAGCATGGGAAGAAGTTGCTGTAGGGTCAGCATTTTGAATTTTGGGACAATGATGTATGTATTTAAGGCGGACAGGTCGAGAATTGGTCTCCAACTTTTTTCCTTTCTTGGAACTAGGAATAGTTTTGAGTAGATTGGGTAGTCGGAGGATCCGACGGCATAATGTACGCAAAATCAGAACCGAAAAACTGTTCAGCAAACTCCGACCGACGCCTAAGCGTTCATCGGTTGAAAGTAGCACAGGCCGAACAGGCTGCTACGTCGTGGGCTGGGCCTAAACAAGGCAGACAGTAAGAGTGGAAATCTTTATGAGGTATTTGTTTCCCACAGGTTAAACAATTATTAACTTTTTCTGACATCGGCTGAGGCAAGAAAGAGTCCCCAACGGGGTACTTAGCTTTAGAAGTCTTCGAAGTAGTATTCGGTAGAAGTAATCTCTGGATCCGACCGACCGGCACTTGCGAACAGCTTCTGCTTCGGGCGCCACGCGGCAAGAAAGACTGAGGAAAATGGCGTCGGCTGATGCCTTTATACCCGAAGACCAACAGAGATGACGTCGGGTGAAGTGCGACATCAGCCGAAGCCGGACCCGGACTTTGGAATCCGGCCGACTGAAGGGCTGCCTGACGACAGGACAACCCAGTTGTTATGACTGCAGATGCATCCATGAAGGACATCCTCCATGGAGGCGCAAGTGAGGTCAGAGAATAGCAACTCACAAATAACTCGGAACCACAGAAACGCCATACCTGAAAGGGTGCCAATTCCTGTCTTGGCACTTTATTTTCCCTTAATGTTTTTACACTAGCAGGTTTTCTTGCCTCTTTTAACACCTTCTGCACTTCCTCAGAAAACAGGTGTCTACAGGGTATTAATATTCTATCATTCGGGTATTAATTTGAGGTCGGGATGCATCAAACACCACTGATTCCACTTGAGCAAATCCAGTCCCTGAGGAAGCGTGCAGTAATTCCCCCTGGCCAACCACTGGTGCCCAGGGGAAAAAAAAAAAAGAAAGGAGTCACCACAATGACCTTTGGAAAGTCCTCCTACAGATTCCGAATGACCCTGGATATTAAGGGAAAGGGTGGAAAAGGATACAAGAACATTCCTGTCTAGGGAAAAAAATCTGTCTCTCACATCTTCATGCATGAAGTCCTGCAGCAAAAACTTGCCAGCTGATAGTTGAGAGTGGAGGCGAAAATATCTAAGTGGCATATTCTCCACAGCCGGACTGATTTCTGGAAGACCTCTTCATTTGTTTTTCATTCAGAAGTGTCTGTCCTACTTTGTTCTACGTTTCTGCCACACAATTTCATTCTGATGGCAAGCAAGATGCCTGTAGAGTGAGACTGTGCTGAAAAGCTCTATCCCAAGCTACCACGGCCAGTCTGCACTGAGGAAAAGTACAGTTTTGTACCTACCATAAATGTAGATGCTCGAGTGTACACCCTACTGCAGTCATCACACTTGGGTTATCTTGTCGTCAGGCCCGGAATTCCAAAGTCTTGGTCCGGCGTCGGTTGCTGTCGCTTCTTCCCTGACGTCAGTGCGCCAGGGGTATATATAATGCATCCAATGCCATTTTCTTCAGTTTTTCTTGCCCCAGATGTCAGGTGCCCCCAGTCAGTAATTAGTACCAAATTAAGTAATTTTTGCACAAGCACAAAATCCCTCCAGCTATAAGCAAATACATCAGTAAGGCATTGTAGAGATTTAGCCAGTTAGATCAGAGGGGATGGAGGGACGGTAACCTGGACTGCAGCAGGGTGTACACTCGAACATCTACATTTATGGTAGGTACAAAACTGTACTATGTTCATCGTGTTACCCTGCTGCAGTCATCACACTTTGGTAGAATCCCAAGGCTGAGGATAGGTGGAGGAGTTATAGAGGGTTAGAGGAGGCTAGAAGGCCCTGCAGAACTGCAGTGGCGAAACCAGCTCTAGTCTTAGAGTAAAGAGGTAAGTGGTAGTGTTTGGTAAAGGTGTGTACTGAACTCCAAGTTGCAGCTTCCAAAATCTCCTTGGTTGGAACCCCCCTGAGGAAGGCTGTAGAGGTAGCTGTTGCCCTGGTAGAGTGGGGCCTAATGGTAGCAGGAACTGTTTTTTCCATGATGGGTATAGCAAAAACAAATGCAATGTCCTATCCATTTGGAAATTGTTTGTTTTGATATAGCCTTCCCTTGTGAAGCTGTAGCATAGGATACAAAGAGCTGGTCAGATTTTCTGAAAGCCTTAGTTTTATCCAAGTAGTAACGAAGTCGCCTGTGAATGTCCAAGGAATGCAGGAGTCTTTCTCCTTTGTTCTGTGGATTTGGGAAGAAGGTGGGTAAGTGGATGGTTTGATTTAAAGCCACACTGGAAACCACCTTAGGCATGAAAGAAGGATTAGTTCATAGAGAAACTCTGTCTTAATGGAAAATGAGGAAAGGTTCCACTGCCATCAGTGCCTGCAGCTCTGAGACTCTTCTAGCTGAAGTTATTGCTAGCAGCAGGGCAGTCTTCCATGATAGAAACTGTAGATCTGCTGAGAAAGCTGGTTCAAAGGGAGGTAGCGTAAGTTTTTCCAGAACAAAATTGAGATCTCATGTTGGTGCGGGTGCTCTCCTGGGGGCCCTAATGTTTTTTGCCCCTCTGAGAAACTGCCTTAGAAGTGGATGCGAAAATAAGGGTGGATCCGTGTTGTAGTGGGCTGAAATAGCTGATACATGGATTTTAATGGAAGAAAAAGAAAGTCCTTTGTGCAACATCTCAGTTAAATACTGTAGAATCTGA
The DNA here is from genome assembly GCF_019279795.1 of Protopterus annectens. Lineage (NCBI taxonomy): Eukaryota > Metazoa > Chordata > Ceratodontiformes > Protopteridae > Protopterus > Protopterus annectens. The sequence continues at coordinate 1,791,666,132 of NC_056744.1, read as the reverse complement.
GGCATGTGAGACTGAAGTGTGTTTTGGCCTTTAGCTTGGTTCCAGGCGCAAAACCTTTTCCATCTATCCGAATAGGCCTTCCTGGTGTTGGGCCTCCTAGCTTCCGGAATAACATCCATAACTGCTTGGGAAAGAGGAGCTGGCTGGATGCTTAGGTGATTTGCCATGCAGCCAGATTTAAGGTTTTGAGCTGGCTGTGAAGAATATGATTGTTTTGCTGTGTGAGCAAATGGGCAATTTGTGGTAAAATCCAAGGTGGGCCCTGGGCCATATTCCTCAATAGTGGGTACCAGTGCTGGCGTGGCCAGTCTGGGGTATGAGTATCAGTCGTGGTCTCTCCTTTCTGACTTTCAGAAGTACCTTTGTGAGGAGAGGCAATGGAGGGAAGGCATATACAGTCAGGTTTTTCCAACTGAATGAGAGTGCGTCCACTTTCCAAGCTTGATGGTGCAGTGTCCTTGTACAAAATTTTGTTAGTTGATATTGAGGACTGGCAAACAGGTCCATGTCTGGAAGGTCCCATTTTTGAGTTATCATTGCAAATACTTGTGGATCCAGTTTCCACTCGTGGGGATCCATGATGTTTCTGCTGAGGTCGTCTGCCAATGTGTTCTTTTTTCCTGGCAGGAATTGAGCTTGTAACTGAACTTGGTAAGCCAGAGCTGTGTTCCACAAGGTCATTGCTTGCCTGCATAGAGGGTAGGAATGTGTACCCCTTGTTTGTTTATGTACCACATTACTGTGGTGTTGTCCGTCCTTATTGTAAGTTGTCCTGGATGTAATAGATTCATGAAGGCTGTCAGAGCATTCTGTACAGCTAGCATCTCTTTTTGATTGATGTCCAGATTCCTTTGATCTGCAGTCCATACGCCTTGAACGCACTGTCCTGCCATGTGTGCTCCCCAGGCGTAGTCCGATGCATCTGTTGTCATAGTTTGCCTGGCTGGGGGCAAGGTGAAAGGCTGACCCTAGTTGAGGTGACATGCCTGTGACCACCATAGAAACTCCTGTTGTAGGCAGGGAATGAGAGATATCATTGTGTCCAAGCTGTGGCTGTGTTGAGACCATACACTTTTTAGGTACCACTGTAATTTCCTCATATGCAGCTTTGCAAATGGTATTAGTAGTATGCAAGATGCCATAAAGCCCAAGGCCTGCAGAATTTTTCTTGCAGGTAGTTGGGTCTTTGTTGCCATTGTTTTGAAATATTGAGTCAGTTGTAGTTCTTTGTCTGGAGTCAGGTAAGCCTTCTGGGCCGTTGTATTCAAGCTGGCACCCAGGAATGTCATATTTTGTGAGGGTGCTAGTTTTGATTTCTTTTCGTTTACTGTGTACCCCAGGCAACTTAGAAGATGTTTTACAAAAGCTAGATGTTGTAAGAGGATGTTCCTTGCTTTCTGCTTGGATGAGGCAGTCATCCAGGTATGGGTATATTTGAATTCCTTTTTGTCTGCAGTATGCAATTACTGGTGCCAGGCATTTTGTGAAGATCCTGGGCGCAGTAGATAAGCCAAAGGGCAGTGCAGAGAATTGGTAATGGGTTGAACCTGCAATGAAACGGAGGTATCTTCTGCAACTTTGTCTGATAGGGACATGCAGGTATGCCTCCTTGAGGTCCAACGTTACTAGCCATGCTTTCTTGCCCAACATGGGAAGAAGCTGCTGTAGTGTTAGCATCTTGAATTTGGGTACTTGTAAGAAGGTGTTTAGAAGTGAAAGGTCCAGAATTGGTCTCCAGGCATTGTCCTTTCTGGGAACTAGAAAGAGTCGAGTAAAATCCTTGACCTTGCTCTCGAGTAGGTACCAGTTGAATGGCTCTCATGTCCATGAGAGCTGTAATTTGTTTTTGTGCCTCTGCCCATTGATTGTGGCAGGTCTGGCATTCCTCGTTTCATTGGCAAGGTGTGGAAATGGAATCTGTATCCTCGTAAAATTATGTCTAGGACCCATTTGAGCTTGGTGACAATGTGCCAGTTGTCTGAAAAAAGTGCGAGTTTTCCTCCCAAAGGGGCTGCCAAAAGAGTGCTGCTTGGCCAGATGAGGTGCAAGTCGTTGAGTCTGCCTTCTGGTAGTTTGGGACCGGTCTTCTCCTCCCTTCTGTGTTGTAGTGCTCCATTGTCGAGGTTTGTACTGGGCTTGTGGTTGTCCTCTGCCTCTTGGACGTCTGTATTTACCCCTCTGTGGTCTGTCACAAGCTGGAAAGGACCAATTTTTTGTTGGCCAATTTCTGCTGAAGCGTGGGGACTGTACCTGTAGAAAATCTTTGACTGTCTGCATAGATTTTGCCTTATCCTCCATTTTAGGTTCATACTAGGCTATCTTCCCTAGGGCACTTATAAGCCTAGCCAGTGTGTGTTTGGCTTTCGCCACCCATTTTAAATTAATTTTGCTATGCCCTTTTTCGAGGTTAGTATACTGTGCCTCTGTCTAACAGTGACACAGAAGTGATACCCGGGGTAAACCTACGATCTCCCATCCACTCATCAAGATTCCTCTTGAAGAGAGTCAATGAGGGACTCTGCGTAACCTGGACTGGGATTTTATTCCAGAGTGAAGGGAGCCCCTGGGTTATGAATCTGTCACTCCAGCATGTCCTATTTATTTCAGTGCTGAGGTTCAAGTCTCTCGAGCGCGTAGCTCGATGGGATTTGGATTTTCTGAGGTGCAGCATGTCCATTAATTCCGGGTTGGACATGGCTTTATACGTCAGGCACAGATCGCCTCTGAGCAGGCGGTATGCCACTGAGTAGAGCTGGAGTTTCTTTAACAGGGCAGCATATGGCATCTGTTTGAGCCCTATGATCCTCTTGGTGAGGTACTTTTGGGGTCTTTCCAGTTGCTGCAGGTGTCTGGTAAGGAACATCCCGAAAGGGGCATTGTACTCAATTATGGGCCTGATGAGGGATGAGTAAAGAGGCACGATGACCTCCCTGATCTAGATGTGAATCCCTTCATGATTAGGTGGGCTATATAAAATGTTTTTCTAACCACTTTGGCCACGTGGTTGTCAAATGAGAGACTGCTATCAACTTGCGTCCCCAGGTCCCTAATTACTTCTTCTGTACTTAATGGATTACCACCTATGTGGTAATTTGTGGGCACTTTGTTTTTGCCAAAGAGGATGACTATACACTTTTTGGTGTTTAGCTTGAGACCATGGCTCTGACACCAGTTGTCTGTTTCTATGAGGCCCTTTTGGAGGATGCTCGTGTCGGCTGGAGAGTCAATTATGGCGCCCAGTTTGCAGTCATCTGCGAACTTAGTCAACCACAGTCCTTCCGTGTTGGCCTGTACCTCCGAGAAATATATACAGAACAAGAGAGGTCCCAGGACTGAGCCTTGTGGGACGCCACTTGTTACTGGTTTGGAGTCTGACATGGCTCCAGCAATTCTAACCATGTGGGTTCTGTCCTTGAGCCAGTTTGCAACCCATCTAGTGACATAGGGGTTTATATTTAAGCTGGTGAGTTTATCTATAATGCCCGAGTGGGGTATTGTATCGAAGGCTTTTGCGAGGTCCAGGTAGGCTGTGTGGACCACCTTCCCCTCGTCAATGGCCATGGTGACTGTTTCAAAGAAATCAACCAGGTTTAAGAGGCAGGATCTGCCCTTAAAGCCGAACTGGGTAGGATCCAGTGTCTGTAGGCCCCCAATATCTTTTTTTATGAGGTCCATGATGATCCTTTCCATAGCTTTGCAGACCAAGCTAGTCAGGCTTATGGGCGATAGTTTCTAGGATCCGTTGAGGCACAACCTTTGTGGAGAGGGACCACTGTTGCTGTACGCCACTCTTTGGGTACATATCCTGTAGTAAGGCTGAGATTGAACAGTAGTTGTATGTTTGGGTTTAGCTCTTCTTGGAGTTCATGTAGGACGCAGCCCGGGACACCGTCTTGTCCCATTGATGCTGTGTTTTTTGCTTTGGAGAGGGCAGCTCTTACCTGAGCATCTGAGATGTCAGGGGGGCAGCACTCTACTGGGATAAATATTTTCCCTTTTGGTGGAGAGTGGGGGTAGAAGTTTGCACTGAACCTGTCAGCTAGGATGTTGGCAATGTCTGTGGGTTCGGTGTATTTTTTGTCATTTTGGACTAATTCTGAGCATATCTGAGAATTCCCACCCAGGTTCCTAACATAACTAAATAAAGCCTTGTGATTATCCTTAGTGTCCTGTGCAATTTTTCTCTTGAAGCTGGCCTTAGACGATTTTATGAGTGCCCGTAGTTTTTTGCTAATACTGATCAGAGATGCCTTCACTTTTTGGGATTTTGCTCTATCATGTAGTAGCTTCCTCCTTCTATTGTATAGTTTGTTTATGGCTGGGGTCCACCAGACAGAACGTCTGCCTTTGGAGGATTGCGTCTTGGTTTTATTTGGGATTGCATGATCCATGCATTCCTAAAGGTGTTCATAGAATGCGTTTATAAAGGATTCTGTGGTCTGGGCCGTATTTTCCACAGGCCCGGGGGCTTTGAAGGATTACACCTCGGTTTTGAGGAGTGTGAAATCTGCTTTAGAGAAGTTTTTCACTGTGGTTTTCAGGGCAGGGGGTGCAGTCAGGATGTGAATATCCAGTGAGATTAGTTTATGGTCTGATCTTACCAGTGAGGGATACACTTCTGGTCTGGAGCATAGAGTCCCCATGTTGGTGATGATCAGGTCCAGTATGTTTTCCCCTCTTGTGGGAGTGGTAACAAGTTGTTCCATAGCATTTGAGTTTATAAATTCTAGGAACCTTTGGGCTAGGGTGTTGGAGCTAGAGTAATGCTCCCAGTCTATGTTTGGGTAGTTGAAGTCACCCAATATAATGGTGTTTGGAGAGACCTTCATATTTTCCAGTGTACTCAGTAAGGTAAGACTTCTGCTTTAACTCCAAAAAGAACATCCTGTTGTAAGGGAGCATCTAGAAGCTTTGCTTTAACATGATCAGGCAGAGTTTGTTCCTTTAACCAAGCATGCCTACGTATAACAGACCCAGTGACAGCTGCTCTGCAGGAAGCCTCCAAAGAATCAAACCCACATTGTAAAGTATGTTTGCCCACCTGTTCAGTTGCATGCAAGAGATAGTACAGTTGTGTACACCTACCATAAATGTAGATGTTCGAGTGTCTTCACTGTTGCAGTCATGACTGTCAGGTTCTCCCCTGCCTGCAGGCAGCCCTCGGTCGGCCAGAATCCCAAAGTCTGGGTCCGGCGTCAGCTGTTCAGCCATGCTCCCTGACGTCAGAGCGCCAGGAGTACAAAGCTGACAGCTGACGCCATCTTCTCCAGTTTTTCTTGCCCCAGATGTCAGGAGTCCCAAAATGAAAAGGTCCCATAACCTTTGCAAATACACCTCAGAAGAATGGTGAAAAAAGGAAATACACAAAAGTAAAAATAAGAGGGGACAGGAGGGAGGGAAACCCAGACTGCAACAGTGAAGACACTCGAACATCTACATTTATGGTAGGTGTACACAACTGTACTATGTTCATCGTGTTTCACTGTTGCAGTCATGACTGTAGGGTAGAATTCCAAAGCTGAGAGAAAGCGAGGTGGTCCTAAAGAAGAAGGGGCGACTGAAAGGCCCTGCAAGACTGCAGAGGCAAAGCCTGCCCTAGACTTAGAGTAGAGAGGTAGATTGTAGTGCTTTGAAAAAGTATGCACTGAACTCCAAGTTGCAGCTTCGAAAATGTCTTTGGTAGGAACTCCCCTGAGGAGGGCAGCGGAAGTGGCAGCAGCTCTGGTGGAATGAGTCCTTATACTCCCTGGGATTTGCTTTCCATGGTGTGAATAACAAAATCTGATTCCATGAGCAATCCATTTAGAAATAGTCTGTTTTGAAATGGCTTTACCTTGGGAACTTGAAGCATAAGAAACAAACAATTGTTCTGAATTTCTGATGTCCTTTGTTCTATTCAGGTAAAAACATAGTTGTCTGTGTACATCCAAGGAATGTAAGATCCTTCCCCCTTTATTTTGAGGAGTGGGGAAAAAAGTTGGCAAGTGGATAGTTTGATTTAAAGCCACTTTGGAAACCACCTTAGGCATGAAGGTAGGATTAGTCCTCAAAGATACCCTGTCTTGATGAAAAATAATATAAGGTTCCACAGCCATAAGAGCTTGTAACTCTGAAACTCTCCTGGCAGAGGTTAGGGCTAACAGGATAGCCGTCTTCCAAGATAAAAACTTGATGTCAGAAGAGGCAGCAGGCTCAAAAGGAGGCAGGGTTAGTTTTTCCAAAACATAGTTGAGATCCCAAGCAGGAATGGGAGGAGATCTAGGAGGTCTTAAGTTCTTAGCTCCTCTGAGAAATTGTCTCATGAGCTGGTGGGAAAAGATGGGAGGGTCTGTATTATAATGAGCAGAAATAGCAGAGGCATGTATCTTAATGGAAGAGAAAGAGAGACCCTTATGTAAGAGATCTGTCAAGTAAAGTAAAATTAAAGTAATGTTAGGAAGAAGAGGATCAGAATCCTGAGCCTGCATCCAGGAACAAAATATTTTCCATTTTCCTGCATAAGATTTTCTAGTGCTAGGACGTCTGGCTTCTAAAATGACATCCATAACCTGCTTAGGTAGGAAAGAAGAAATCAAAGGCCCTGGATTGACCAGGCCGCCAGGCTGAGAGTTCTGACATGAGAGTGCAGAACCTGACCCTGATGTTGAGACAGAAGGTTCGGAGACTGAGGTAAAACCCAAGGGGGCTCCAGGCATAGGATTTTTAGAGTTGGATACCAAAACTGCTGAGGCCAATATGGAGCCAGCAAGATTATTATCTTGGGCTTGTCCTGTTTTATCTTCAATAAAACCCGTGGAAGAGGCGGAAAGGCATATCCCGAGAGGTTCCTCCAAGTGAATGACAGGGCATCCACTTTCCAAGCTTCTCTGTGGAAAGTCCTGGTGCAAAAATTCTGTAGTTGATGATTGAGATGGGATGCAAAGAGGTCTATGTGAGGACATCCCCAGACTGCTGTTATCATCCTGAATATTTTGGTGTCCAGCATCCACTCGTGTGAATCCGAAAGGTTTCTGCTCAGACTGTCTGCCAGGAAGTTTTGTTTCCCTGGTAGAAACTGAGCTTGAAGATCCAGATTGCAAGCTAGAGCTGTGTTCCATAGAGCCATGGCTAGTCTGCCAAGGAGGTAGGAATGAGATCCCCCTTGCTTGTTTATGTACCACATAACTGTGGTGTTGTCTGTCCATATTAGTAGTTGTCCTGGTTGTAAAAGATTCCTGAAGGCCAATAGAGCTTTCTGAATGGCTAACATTTCCTTTAAGTTGATATGCAGGTGCTTCTGATCCTTTGACCAAAGGCCCTGCAGACAATTGCCCTGAAAATGGGCTCCCCAAGCATAATCCAAGGCGTCCGTGGTTAGAATCTGAGTGGCAGGAGGCAGACGGAAGGGTTTCCCTTTGTTTAGAGCACATGCCCTGGACCACCAAAGAAATTCCTTTTGAAGGCAAGGAAGGACGGAGATCAGTATGTTTAAACTGTGGCAATGCTGAGACCATACACTTTTTAGGTACCACTGTATTTTCCTCATGTGTAGTCTTGCATATGGTACGAGAAGGATGCAGGATGCCATGTAACCCAAAGCCTGCAGGAATTTCCTTGCAGATAGCCGAGTTAAAGTTGCCAAGGTTCTGAAAGTTGAAGCCAGCTGTAATTGTTTTTCAGATGTCAGAAATGCCATCTGGGTTGTGGTGTTTAGTGCACCCAGAAAAGTTATCTGTTGTGATGGTGTCAAATTTGACTTTTTTATGTTTACAGAGAATCCCAGGAACTTGAGGAGGTTCTGTACAAATTCTAGATGCTGGAGTAAGACATCCTTGCTGTCTGCCTGAATTAGACAATCGTCCAGATAAGGGTAAATTTGAATTCCCTTGAGTCTGCAGTAAGCTACTACTGGAGCCAGGCATTTGGTGAAGACCCTGGGCGCAGTAGACAATCCAAAGGGCAGTGCAGAGAATTGAAAGTGCCTCCATCCAGCCTTGAACCTGAGGTATTTTCTGTGATCCTGCCTGATGGGAATGTGTAAATATGCCTCCTTTAAATCCAAAGTTACCGTCCATGCATCTTTGGACAGCATTGGAAGCAGCTGCTGTAGAGTAAGCATCTTGAATTTTGGAATCTCTAGAAAGGTGTTCAAGAACGACAGATCCAGAATGGGTCTCCATGAGTTTTGCTTCCTTGGGACTAGAAAGAGCCTAGAGTAAAAACCTTTTCCCATCTCTGAAAGTGGAACCAGTTCTATGGCATTCATAGCCAAAAGAGCTTCCATCTGGTTTAAGGCCTCCGTCCATTGATGTTTTGGAAGGTCTGGCCATCCGCTTGGCCTTGGCAAGGTATGAAAATGGAATTTGTAACCTCTTAAAACCACATCCAAAACCCACTTGTCTTGGGTTATTTGAGTCCAATTTTGATAAAAAAGAGAGAGTTTTCCTCTGAGAGGGGCTTCCAGGCAAGAAGTTCCTGTAGCCCAACAGAGGGAGTCATTGAGTTTGTTTCCTTTGAGTTTGTGACCTGTCCTCTCCTCCCCTAGGGGTGGAAGCAGTCCACTGTCTTGGTCTATAAGAAGCTTGTGTTTGAGGCCTTCCTCTGGAGCGTCTATATCTACCCCTCTGAGGCCTGTCTGAAGTGGGAAAGGACCAGTTTTTTGAAGGTCAATTCCTGCTAAATCTAGGTGGCTGTACTTGTAAGAAATCTTTAACTGTTTGCATGGATTTCGCCTTATCCTCCATCTTTTTAATCACCTCTTCAGCTTTTGATCCAAACAAAACATTATGCTGAACAGGAGCATCCAATAATTTAGCCTTTACTTGTTCAGGCAAATTTTGTTCCTTTAGCCATGCATGCCTTCTAATGACTGTGCCAGAGGCCGCAGCTCTACAAGAAGCCTCCAAGGCATCAAATCCACAGTGTAAACCATGCTTCCCAACTTGTTCAGTGGCATGCAATAAGTCATGTAATTCCTTATCATCTGCACAGGCAGAAATGGAAGTAAGCTTTTGTTTTAAAACAGACAAGAGAAATTGCTGGTATTTTAGCATATGAAACTGACAGTTTAAAGCCCTAATGGACAAAGTAGCAGAGGTGTACACCTTTTTGCCCCATCTTTCTAAGGATCGAGAATCCTTTTCAGTAGGAATGGGATTTTTGGCAGAAGCGGCCTTAACTCCCTTAGGACCCTGAGAAATGGTTTCAGGGTAAGCAGAAGGGTTCTTGTATAAAAACTGATGGGAATCAGTAACCCTGTAATATCTATCAGGCTTAACAGGAGCAGGAGGAAAAGAGTCAGGGGTTAAGTTAGCCTCCGAAAAGGCATCATCCACAATATCCAAAACAGGAGGAATAGCCAGGGGTCTATGTTGGGGAAGAAGAAGAAAATCCCTCAGTCTTTTCTTAGATTCCGAATACTCCTGTCCTTCCCAGTGGAAATGTTCCCTCATTTCATGCAGAGTTTCCCCAAAAGAGAAATCCTCAGGGGGAGAAGCTGAAGGAATGGAGTCTTCAGCATCAGAATTCTCATAAGGAGGGAAAGAATATTCCTGATCAGAAGAAGAAACTGAGGAAACAGAAGCCTGATCAGAGGAATCATAATAAACATCCTGCCTTGGCCTTTTATCTGGAGGGGGATGTGAACCCCTAATCATAGTAAGTAAATCCTCCGCCATCTTGAGTAACTGTTTCTGTGACTTGGGAGCCGGTTCAGAAGAGGCCTGTGTTGTAGTCTTTGATTTAGAAGGAGTCTTTGCCTTTATTAGAAGCTGAGTAGGCCTGAAAACCCCTTCGGAAGCCGGTACCTGCACAGTGGCTCCGGACCCATCCGAAGGAGCATTGTCCGAAGGTCCTGCAACAGAAATATTTAAAGGCCTGGTTGGCTCCTCATGAGAGTCCGTTTCGGCCGTCGGTTCTGAAATGGCCGACGACAGGGGCTGCAAAAGCGCCTCACTGACGACGGCCGAACCTGAAGCTGGCTCCGCTTGTGCGCTATCATCAGATTTGGACCTCGGAGGCCTGTCTTTATCCTTGCGACGTTTGTGAACTCCGGTAGCCGGAACCGTATCCGACGACATTTTGTAGTTAAAGCGCCTACCGAAGTAATGAAAAGCAAAATCGTACCTTCGTTTAATTGTACGTTGACTGAATCTAGCACAAAACCGACAACTAGCTACGTCGTTGTCAGGGCCTAAGCAAGGAATACAGTACGAATGAAAATCTTTATGAGGTATTTGCTTCCCACATGAAATACAATTATTAACTTTTTCTGACATCGGAGTGGAGCAAGAAAAAAGTTTCCCCAACAGGGTACTTAGCTTTGAGTGGAGAAGAAAATCTTTGGACTGAAGTATATCAGAAAAAATCGTCAGGAGTCAGCCGACCGGCAATTGCAAACTGCCATCACCGCACGGCAAGAAAGACTGGAGAAGATGGCGTCGGCTGTCAGCTTTGTACTCCTGGCGCTCTGACATCAGGGTGCATGGTTGAACAGCCAATGCCGGACCCAGACTTTGGGATTCTGGCCGACCGAGGGCTGCCTGCCGGCAGGGGAGAACCCAACAGTCATGAATGCAACAGTGAAACACGATGAACATCCTGCATTTCTTTCAATTCAGACTGTTGAGGGAGTGTGCTCATTTTTTGCTTTAACTGAGACATTAGAAATTGCTGATATTTTAGCATGTGGAATTGGCAATTTAGTGCCCTCATAGCTAGAGTGGCTGAGGTGTAAACCTTTTTCCCCCACCTGTCTAGTGCTCTGGAGTCCCTTTCAGAGGGTACAGGATTTTTTGCCATAGAAGCCTTAGCCCCTTTGGGACCCTGGGAGATGGTCTCTGGATCAGCAACAGGGCTTTTATAAAGGAATTTGTGGGAATCAGGCACTCATAGTATCTGTCAGGTTTGGCTGGAGCAGGAGACAAAGAAGCTGGATTCAAACTGGATTCTAAGTAAACATCATCCACAATGTCTAAAACTGGGGGGATGGCAAGTGGTCTGTGCTGGGGGAGTAAAAGAAACTCTCTGAGCCTTTTCTTCGAGTCAGAGTAGTCCTGACCCTCCCAGTGAAAATGTTCCCTCATAGTGTGTAAAGTTTCCCCAAAGGAGTGGTCTTCAGGAGGAGAAGCTGAGGGAATAGAATCCTCAGCATCAGAATCTTCATAAGGGGAAAAGGAGTAATCTTGGTCCTCAGAGGAGCCTGAGGAAATAGACACTTGATCAGAGGAAGCATAATCTTCCTCTCGTCTAGGCCTTTTGTCGGGTGGGGGTTGGGAACCCCTGATTAAAGAGATCAAATCTTCAACCATTTTAAGCATCTGTTTCTTAGGCATGGGGCCTTGAACTTGAGACTGAAGTGCAGTCTTTTTTTGTTTAATAGGAGTCTTAGTCTTAGGATACGTTTTTATGGTAAGCGTAGTCGGTCTGAAGACGCCTTCAGAAACCGAAGGTGTTTCTGCAGTACCGACATCTTTATCAGCAGTGTCGTCAGTAGGGGCTAAACAAAATGTCTGCATCGGCCTAGTACTCTCCGACAAAAGCTCCGAAGCAGTCTCTGGTTCCAGATCTGCGGTAGTCAGGGGCTGCGTCGGGGCCTCACTGAACCGGAGACCGGACCAGCCGAGGCCTCTGAGTCTGGCTTGGGTCTAGGCTGCCTGTCCTTATCCTTGCGTTTTTTTGTGCATGCCGGTAGTCGGTTGCTCCGACGGCATAGTGTAGTTAAATTTTCTACCGAAGTAGTGTCATGCGAAGTCAAAGTGTTTTTTAATAGTACACTTATTAAACCTAGCACAAAAACGACAACCAGTGATGTCGTGGTCTGGGCCTAGGCAAGGTATGCAGTAAGAATGAAAATCCTTATGAGGTATTTGCTTTCCACAAGAAATACAATTGTTAACTTTTTCTGACATCGGTCTGAGGCAAGAAAAGTTTCCCCAATGGGGTACTTAGCTTTAGTGAAGCCTTCGGTTCTGAAACTTAAACTCGAATATTTCAGTAGTCGGCCGACTGGCACTTGCAAAATGCTTCTGCTTAGGGCACCGCATGGCAAGAAAGACTAAAGAAAATGGCGTTGGCTGCATGTTTTATACCCCTGATGACCTGACGTCATGGAAGAGGAGGCAGCAACCGACGCAGGACCCAAGACTTTGGAATTTAGGCCAACTGAGGGCAACCTGCCAGCAGATTACCCAAATATAATGACTGCAACAGTGAAACACGAAGAATATCCTATAGGTTCCTGAGTTCCTCTAGGTGTCTTTAAGCCATTTGGGTGGGGAAACGGATGGGAGGGACATGAGGAAGAATGAAAATGGACAACACAAATGACAAGATATGCTAAGTACATAACTTCTAATCTGATGATGCAATTCTTCCTCACTTCTGGGTCAGAGTCCCCAGCTACATAGTTCCCTGGGTGGTCCTCAAGGAAGGATATGCCGGAACACAGTGGAGTTAAAAGAGGCTCTACTTCTGGAAACAATGTCCAACCTATAGCAAAAGATATGATTGCGTGGACCACTTTGCTGCAGCACAAATTTCATCAATAGAAGATCTGGCAAAATAAACAGATGAAGTGGCCACAGACCTCATAGAATGCGCTTTCAGACAGCAGGGTAGCTACCTACCATTTGAAAAATAAATGATAGAAATGCAACTCAATCTACTCAGAGAGAGAGAGAGAGTTATCTTCAACCCTATATGGCACAAGTGACTGGGTGAAAAGGATATGAATAATTGCTCTGATTTTCAATGTTTCTTTGTCCTGTGCAAATACAAATGCAATTGCCTATGAACATCAAGGCCCTGCAACATGTATTCACCTTTGCTGGAATGGTTTGGGAAGAAAACTGGTAACTGGACAGTCTGGTTGATATTCGTTCCTGTAGCCACTTTAGGCATGAAGGAAGGGTCAGTTCTTAAAGATACCCTATCTTTATGAAAAATAATGTATGGAGACTTGGAGGACAAGGCCTGCAATTCGTTTACCCTTTCTGTGGAGATTATTGCTACAAGAAAGGCTGTTTTCCAAGACAAAAATGTTATTTTGCAAGAATTAGCTGGTTCGAAAGGTTTCTGAGTGAGACCTTGGATGAATAGTCAGGTCCCACAGAGGAAAAGGATCTTTGACTGGTGGTCTAAGTAAAGAGAGACCTTTCTTGAAAGCTTTACATAGCTTGGATGAAAAAGCAGACTCTTTTCCAATGTGAATATTCAAAACTGCTGCCAGCTGCAACTTTATAGTAGAAAAAATTAGCTCCACCCTGGAAAAGTGAAGCTAGAAAAGCTGGCCCTGGACTTAGAGTAGAGAGGCAAATGGTAATGCTTTGTAAAGGTGTGAACAGAACTCCAAGTAGCAGCCTCTAGAATGTCTTTGGTTGGTACTCCTCTGAGAAAGGCTGCTGAAGTAGCTGCAGCTCTGGTGGAATGAGACCTAATGCCCTTGGGCACAGGTTTACCATGGTGTAAGTAGCAGAAACGGATTCAGTGGCTTATCCACTTTGAAATTGTCTGCTCTGAAATAGCCTTTCCTTCTGATCCTGCAGCATATGACACTAGTAATTGCTCATTTTTTCTTACAGCTTTAGTCCTGCTCAAGTAGAATCTTATTGTCTGTGTATGTCCAAGGAATGCAGAATTCTCTCCCCTTGTTCTGTGGATTTGGATAAAAAGTTGGCAGATGAATTGTTTGGTTAAGAGCCATACTGGAAACCACCTTAGGCATAAAAGTAGGATTTGTCCTCAGACACCCTGTCCGGGTAAAATATGATAAAAGGCTCTACAGCCATGAGGGCCTGTGGCTCTGAAACACTTTTTGCTGAAGTAATTGCTAGTAACAGAGCCGTCTTCCATGATAAGAACTTTACATCAGCGGTAGCAGCTGGTTCAAATGGAGGCAGGATGAGCTTTTCCAACACATAACTGAGGTCCCATGCAGGTAATGGTGATCTTCTAGGGGGATTTAAATTTTTGGCTCCTCTAAGATACTGCTTTAGTAAAGGATGAGAAAAGACTGGTGGCTCTCTATTGAGCCGAAATGGCAGAGGCATGGATTTTGATTGATGAGAAAGATAGGCCTTTGTCAAGCATCTCAGTTAAGTATTGTAATATCTGAGGAATATTTGGTTCTGCTGTATCAGTTCCTTGTGCTTGATTCCAAGCACAGAATCTCTTCCACTTGTCAGCATAAGATTTTCTAGTACTAGGCCTTCTGGCTTCCAAAATGACATCCATCACAGCTTTACTGAAAGGTGTTGTTTGTATGATTACATGATTAACCATGCTGTCAGGTTTAGAGTCTGTAGTTGATTGTACAGGATCTGATTGTTTTGCTGGGACAGTAGTTGTGGTCTTTGAGGCAAGGTCCATGCTGGGTATTGAGACAAGTTCCTTAGGATTGGGTACCAGTATTGGCAGGGCCAGTCCAGGGCAATTAATATTTATTTGTATTTATTTATTTACTTACATTTGTTGACCGGGAGTGTCCGACTGGACGCAGGTCCATTTTCAGCGGAGGCCCGGGGAGAAAAGCTCCACAGTTAAAATAAACAGACAGTAGTTACATTGGATTACATAGCAATTACAAACATATTTACAGATGAAGAACAGTACATCAGTAGAGAACTAGAACCTTTATCTGTGAAGTACATAACAGACATTAACAAATGTTACAATAAGAAGTTCCTGCTGTATAGTAAGTATTAGGCTTATGAGCATCTGATCTTGCTATAATCAAGGTAGTTAGTGGGGTGGAAAGAACGGTAGTGGTTGGATGGGGTGGGTGATGTTGGGAGTTGCAAGGGCATAGCCAGCATGTTTTTAGGTGTGCTTTTAGTAAAGTTTTGAAGTGGGTACATGATGGTACGGAGGTAATTGTGGGTGGGAGGGAGTTCCATAATTTGGCTATGGCGCAAGAGAATAGTGCTTCACCAGCAGAGTTATTGGCTTTAGTGATCTGCAAGTGATTTTTATTGCACGATCTTAGTGGTCTGGTGGTGCGATAGGGTTGGAGTAGATTCTGGAGGGATGGGACATTTAGTGGATGGTTTACTAGTTTGTGGGCGAGTGATAGTTGATACCACTGAAGGAGGTGAGGGAGTTCAAGCCAGCCCAGTTCAGCAAGTAAGAGACAGTGGTGAGTACGGCAGGATACCCCTGTGGCGAATTTGGCGATTTTGTTGTCTTTAGCTTGCCTTAGGTTGGTATATATTGGAGAGGCATAAAGTAGGGTGGAGATAAGGTGGGAATTTGTTATTGAAATCTTTGCTGCTTTGGTGAGAAGTTGCTTATTTCTGTATAACGCTCCTAGTTTTTTGTGGACTTTTTTATGGTCATGGATATGTGAATGTCAAATTTTAGTTTATTATCTATTTCCACTCCTAGCAATTTGTTGTGTTCAGTTGGGTATATAGTGGTGTTGTCTTTTGCTGTAATGTTAAAGTGAGAGTTGTTTTGAGTATGTTTGGTGGGTTGGAAGATGAATAGTTTAGTTTTGTTTGGGTTGAGTATTAATTGGGCATCGGATAACCAAGTTTCAACACAGGAAAAGGCTTCCTGTGTGACTTTTTGCAGTTTGGGTAGGGACTGGGCTGAGCAGATGATGGTTGAGTCATCTGCGTATTGTATGAGTGTGCCATGTTTGGTGGCAGAGGCTAGATTACTGGTGAAAACACAGAAGAGTAGGGGTCCAAGGATGGATCCTTGGGGAACCCCTATGGAGACAGGTAGTTGGGGAGATGTGTCATTCTGCCATACAACGGATTGCTGGCGGTCAGACAGGTAACTCTAAAACCAGTTGGTGACTGATTGAGAAAAGGATAGGTTATTGAGGACAGAGATGAGTTGTTTGTGTGGGACCATGTCAAATGCTTTAGATAGGTCTAGGAAAGTAGCAGAGGAGAGATGGCCATTGTTTTTATGCTGACGGAAAGTGTTAGTAAAGGACAGTAAGGTAGTGGTGGTGCTATGGTTTGGTCGGAAACCATGCTGAGTACTGGAAAGGAGGCTGTTAGTTAGGAGGCAGTCCGAGACCGGAGAATGTATGCATCTCTCTAGTATTTTGGAGAGTGGAGAGAGAATAGCTATGGGACGGTAATTGGTTATTTCTGTTGAGGGGCCGCCTTTGTGGAGGGGAATTATATGTGATACTTTCCACAGTGTGGAAACGTAACTTTCTGACAGAGATCGGTTAATCAAGATGGATACTGGGTAGACCAGACCATCAGCTGCAATTTGTAGGTATTCACTTGGGAGGTTGTCTGCTGCTAATTTGGTGGGCTTAAGTTTAGTTAAGAGTTGTTTTATGTTGGAGCTAGGTACAGGAGAAAAAGAGAAGGCAGTAGGGAGATTACTAGTTGAAGGTGTGGGTTGGAGGGGAGGGGGGGTTGTGTTGTTTAGCTAGTGATAGTATGGTTTGTGTGAAGTGTGTGTTGAATGAGGTAGCAATATTTTTGGAGAAGTGAGGGATGTTAGGAGGAGGAGTACTGACTTTACCTGGGTGGAGGATGGAGTTTATGGAGGACCAGAACTGTTTGGGGCTGTGTTGGGAGGAGTCTAGGGCAGACTGGTAGTATTGGAATTTGTCCTGTTTTATTAGCTTTTTAACTCTATTGCGTAGTTCTAGGAATTTCTGTCTAGTTGAGGGGATTTTGGTTTTGCGCCAGTGCTCCCAAGCTTTATCCCAGTTTTTCATTTCTGACTTAGTGGTTTTCTGCAGCCATGGGGAGGGTTGTGCTTTCGTTCTGGAAAGTCTTATGGGGGAATGGTAATAAAGGATGCTCAGGAAGGTAGTTTAAAAAATCAACTGCGTCATCAAGACTGAGATTACTTTAGGGGATGCCAGTTACATTCTTTGAGGGATGAGATGAATGTGAGTGGGTTAAAGTTCAGTTTTTTTACGTATTTTACGGTAGATGACAGGTTTAGCTTGGTATAGGTATTTTTTGAGTAGGAATGTTGGGGAGTGATCACTGAGGCTATCTGATAAGCAGCCTGTTATATATGACTGGGGGCTCTTACTGACTAGTATCCAGTCCAGGATAGTGTGCTTGCTGGAGTCTTTATTTATCCTGGTTGGCGACTGGACTAGTTGGGTGAAGCCATGAAGGTTTATACGATGGGTTGGATTGTTGCCAGAACAGGATTGCCAGTCAATACTGAAATCACCTAAAATGATAGTTTCTTGGGGGAGATGGTGGGTAGACCAGCTGAGGAGGTTTTCTGGTGGAGGGATGTTTTGGCCAGGTGGGAAGTAGCATCCAATTATGTTGATGGTTTCGTTTTGGTTTATTTTGAGGTTGGTATATATTATTTCTTCATTGCCTATTTGTGGAGCTGATGACTAAGATCTGAATGTTCAGATGCTGTTTAAATATTATAGCTACACCGCCTCCTTTCTTGTTTAGCCGGTCTATTCTTAGTATACCGTAACCGGTAGGGAGGATTTGCTCACTGGTAATGTGAGGTTTTAGCCAGGTTTCTGTCAAGATGACTATATCTGGGGAGTACAAATCTATGGTGGCATGGAGCTCATGGACTTTGCTGGATATACTTCTAATATTTAGGCTTAGTAGAAGGAAGTCACTTGGCTTTCTATTGGCTGTGATATGGGAGAAGTTGTGGTTTCTAGTGTGATTATGAGGATTGGGGCTGGAGATGGTAGGGCCAGGGTTGGAGTGGATGTCTCCACTTAGGGCTAGTTTTGATATGCATGAGGTTATTAGTTTTCTCAGTTTTTGAAAGTGTTTGTTTATTAGGGAAACTTTATGATTGTGCTCTGTGGGTAACCGGTATGGTGGGAGGGTTACTATGTTAAGTTGTAGGGATGTTTTATGTTTGAGTAATATAGCTGGTAGAATATGCGGGGGGGTGGATAGGGATGGTTCTTGAGTTGGTGGGAGGGGAGCGGAGTGAGGGTGAGACATGAGTGGTGGTGTGTGTAGTAGTACAGTGCAGAGACATTGAGCTCCTCATGGGGCCTGTAGCAGAGTGGATTCTAGTGCTAGAATATCATCTTTGGCTTCTCTTGTCGGACTTTTAGGAGGACCTTTGGTAGAAGAGGCAGAGGAGGAAAGGAGTAAACTGATAG
This sequence comes from Protopterus annectens, assembly GCF_019279795.1. Lineage (NCBI taxonomy): Eukaryota > Metazoa > Chordata > Ceratodontiformes > Protopteridae > Protopterus > Protopterus annectens. The sequence goes on along the minus strand of NC_056744.1, from coordinate 1,791,648,068 downwards.
GCTTTTCCAACTGAAGGATCGGGCGTCCACTTTCCATGCTTGTTTGTGACAAGTCCATGTGCAGAATCTTTAATTGATAATTTTGAGGAGAGGCAAATAGATCTATGTCTGGGCTCCCCCCATTTCTCTGTTATCATGCTGAAGACTTGTGGATTTAGTTTCCACTCGTGAGGATCCATAAGGTTTCTGCTTAAATTGTCTGCCAAAGTGTTCTGTTTTCCTGGCAGGAATTGAGCTTGAAGATGTATTTGATAGGTCAAAGCTGTGTCCCACAGTGCCATGGCTAATCTGCAAAGGGGCTATGAGTGTGTGCCCCCTTGCTTGTTTATATACCACATGACTGTGGTGTTGTCAGTCTTGATCAGTGGTTGCCCTGGAAGAAGTAAGTCCTTGAAGGCTGTTAGGGCATTTTGAATAGCTAGCATCTCTTTCTGGTTGATATCTAGATGCATTTGTTTTAGTGCCCATATGCCCTGAATGCATCTTCCTGCCATGTGGGCCCCCCAGGCATAATCTGATGCATCTGTTGTTAAGGTGTGGCTGGCAGAGGGTAGAGTGAAGTGCAGTCCCATGTTTTGGTGACAGGCCTTTGCCCACAATAGAAACTCCTGTTGCAGGCAGGGAATGAGAGGAAAGTACAGTTTTGTACCTACCATAAATGTAGTTGTTTGAGTGTTCACACTGCTGCAGTCATCACACTTGGGTTATACTGCCGTCAGGCGGTCCCGCAGTCGGCCAGAGTTCCAAAGTCTTGGTCCGGCATCGGTTGCTGTCGTTTCTTCCCTGACATCAGTGCACCAGGGGTATATAGTATGCATCCGATGCCATTTTCTTCAGTTTTTCTTGCCCCAGATGTCAGGTGCCCCCAAGTAGGTAGGCAACAGATATTGCTAATAAAAATATACATATAAAATAAAAACAATACCTTCAGTTACCAGCAAATACACCCCAAAGGTTGTATAGGATAGATAGGTATAGATAAGTCCAGCTGGTTCAGAGGGAATGGAGGGAGGGTAACCTGGACTGCAGCAGTGTGAACACTCGAACATCTAAATTTATGGTAGGTACAAAACTGTCCTATGTTCATCATGTTACACTGCTGCAGTCATCACACTTGGGTAGAATCCCAAAGCTAAGGTTGGGTGGCTGGTCTATAAAGAATTAGGATTGGCTATGAGGCCCTGCAGAACTGCAGTGGCAAATCCTGATCTTGGATTTAGAGTAAAGAGGCAGGTGTTAATGCTTGGTAAAGGTGTGCACTGAACTCCAAGTTGCAGCCTCCAAAATTTCCTTGGTAGGTACTCTTCTGAGAAAGGCTGTTGAAGTGGCTGTTGCCCTGGTGGATTGTGGCCTAATGTTATTAGGGACTGATTTTCCATGATGTGTATAGCAGTACCGAATACAGTGTCCTATCCATTTGGATATAGTCTGTTTTGAGATAGCCTTGCCCTGTGATCCTGCAGCATATGCTACAAACAGCTGTTCAGTTTTCCTGAAGGCTTTTGTTTTGTCCAAGTAGAAGCGTAGCTGTCTGTGTATGTCCAAAGAATGCAGAAGTCTCTCCCCTTTATTCTGGGGGTTTGGATAAAAAGTTGGCAAAAGGATGGTTTGGTTAAGAGCCACACCAGATACCACCTTTGGCAAAAAGGTAGGGTTTGTCCTTAAAGATACCCTGTCCCGATGAAAAATTATAAAAGGTTCCACTGCCATTAATGCTTGTAGCTCTGAGACTCTTCGTGCTGAAGTTACTAACAGGAGCAGAGCTGTTTTCCATGATAAAAATTTTAGATCAGCTGTATTGGCTGGCTCAAAAAGTGGTAGGGTCAGTTTTTCTAAAACGAAATTGAGGTCCCAAGTTGGTGTTGGTGCTCTCCGGGGCGGTCTTATGTTTTTAGCCCCTCTGAGGTACTGCTTTAGTAAGGGATGAGAGAATAAAGGAGGATCCGTGTTGTAATGTGCTGAAATAGCAGAGGCGTGGATCTTAATTGATGAAAAGGATAGGCCTCTGTCCAGCATCTCAGTTAAGTATTGTAAAATCTGAAGAATGTTTGGAACAAGAGGGTCAAGGCTTTGAGCCTGGTTCCAAGCACAGAATCTCTTCCATTTTTCTGAGTAAGCTTTCCTGGTGCTAGGCCTCCTGGCCTCCAAAATGACATCCATAACAGCTTTAGAGAGAGGTGTTGCCTGTTTGACTAAAGTATCTGCCATGCAGCCAGGTTTAGGGTTTTGAGTGGACCATGCAGGATCCAATTATTTTGTTGAGTCAGAAGATGCGGAATTTGGGGCAAAATCCATGGTGGGCCCGGAGCCAAGTTCCTTAAGATAGGGTACCAGTGCTGGCGTGGCCAGTCTGGAGCAATCAGGATCATCTGTGGTTTTTCTCGTCTGGCTTTTAGGAGTACATTTGAAAGGAGAGGCAGTAGTGGGAAGGCTTCAGCTGAACTGAAGAGCATCCACTTTCCATGCTTGTTTGTGATAAGTCCTTGTGCAGAATTTCTGTAGTTGGCAATTCAGTGGTGAGGCAAAAAGATCTATGTCTGGGCATCCCCATTTTTGCGTTATGCTGAAGATTTGTGGATTCAATTTCCATTCGTGAGGGTCCATGATATTTCTACTTAGGTCGTCTGCCAGAGTATTTTTCTTTCCTGGCAGGAATTGTGCTTGCAGGTGAACTTGGAACGTTAGAGCTGTGTTCCACAAGGTCATGGCTTGCCTGCATAGGGGATAAGAATGAGTGCCCCCTTGCTTGTTTATGTACCACATTACTGTGTCTGTCTTTAGTAATAGTTGTCCTGGATGTAGAAGGTCCTTGAAAGCTGTTAGGGCATTTTGAACAGCCAACATCTCTTTTTGATTGATGTGAAGATGCATCTGATCTGTGGTCCACTTGCCCTGAATGCATTTTCCTGCCATGTGTGCTCCCCAGGAGTAATCCGAAGCATCTGTTGTTAGAGTTTGCCTGGCTGTGGGTTGGGTAAAATGCTGACCCTTGTTTAGGTGACATGCCTGTGCCCACCATCGAAACTCCTGCTGTAGGCAGGGAATCATTGGTATTACTGCTTCTAAACTGTGAGAGTGCTGAGTCCAAACACTTTTTAGGTACCACTGTAATTTCCTCATATGCAGTCTGGCATATGGTATTAGTAGTATGCAGGATGCCATGAATTCCAGGGCCTGCAAAATTTTTGTTGCAGGGAGATGGGACTTTTTTGCTAGTAACTGAAAATATTGAGTTAGTTGAACTTGTTTGTCTGGCATGAGGTAAGCCATCTGGGCCGTTGTATTTAAGCTGGTACCCAGGAATGTAATCTGTTGTGAGGGCACTAGTTTTGCCTTCTTTTCGTTTACAGTCTACCCTAGAGAAATTAGCAACTTTTTCACAAATGCCAGATGCTGTAGAAGAATGTCCTTTGTCTCTGCTTGAATGAGGCAGTCGTCCAGGTATGGATATATTTGAATTCCTTTTTGTCTGCAAAATGCAATTACTGGTGCCAGGCACTTTGTGAAGACCCTGGACACAGTAGATAAGCCAAAGGGCAGTGCAGAGAATTGGTAGTGCATAGTACCAGGTTTGAATCTAAGCTATCTTCTGAAATTTTGTCTGATAGGGACATGCAGGTATGCCTCTTTGAGGTCCAGAGTAACAAGCCAAGCCTTCTTGCCCAGCAATGGTAGAAGCTGCTGTAATGTCAACATTTTGAATTTCGGAATATCCAGGTAAGTATTCAGAATTGAAAGGTCTAGTATGGGCCTCCATGCTTTGTCCTTTCTGGGGACCAGGAAGAGTCTTGAGTAAAATCCTTGTCCCTGTTGTGATACTTTTTGAATAGCTCTCATGTCCATGAGGGCTGAAATTTGTTTTTCTGCCTCTGCCCATTGATTTTGTGGCAGGTCTGGCATTCCTTTTAGCTTTGGTAAAGTATAAAAATGGAATCTGTAACCTTGAAACACAATATTCAGAACCCATTAGTCTTGGGTGATTGTTTGCCAGTTTTAAGAGAAAAGTGCTAGTTTCCCCCCTAAGGGGGCTTCCAAAAGGGACGTGCTTGGCGTACGAAGAGGAAAGTCATTGTGACCGTTTCCTGTAAGGTTGACACTTGTCCTCACCTCCTTTCGGGGTTGAGGTGCCCCACTGTCGTTGTCTGTTTGAACCTTGGGGTTGAGATCTGCCTCTTGGGCGTCTGTATCTGCCTCTCTGTGGCCTGTATTGACGCTGGAAAGGACCAATTCTTTGTTGGCCAATTTCTACTAAACCGAGGTGGCTGTACCTGTAAGAAATCCTTGACTGTTTGCATAGATTTAGCTTTATCCTCCATTTTCTTTAACACCTTTTCTGCCTTGACACCAAACAAGGTGTCATGCTGTAAAGGAGCATCCAATAATTTTGCCTTACATGATCAGGTAAACTCTGTTCTTTTAACCAAGCATGTCTTCGAATAACAGAACCTGTAACTGCGGCTCTACAAGAGGCCTCTAAAGAATCAAAACCACATTGCAGAGTATGTTTTCCCACCCGTTCAACTGCATGCAATAAATCCTGCATTTCTTTACAATCAGGAGCTTCTGAGCTTGCAAGCATTTTCTGTTTTAACTGAGCCATTAAATATTGTTGGTACTTAAGCATGTGAAACTGGCAATTTAAAGCTCTTACTGTTAAAGTTGCAGACGTGTATACTTTCTTCCCACATCTATCCAAAGCTCTGGAATCTCTATCAGAGGGTACTGGATTTTTCACAGTGGAAGCCTTAACCCCTTTTGGACCCTGGGAAATAGTTTCTGGATCAGCAGAAGGGTTTTTGTAAAGAAACTTGTGAGAGTCAGGGACTCCATAATACCTATCTGGCTTGGCTGGAGCAGGGGGTAAAGAGTCAGGAGATAAGCTGGATTCAGAGAACACATCATCCACAATATCTAGCACAGGCGGAATAGCCAGGGGCCTGTGCTGAGGCAATAAGAGGAAATCCCTGAACCTTTTCTTGGATTCAGAGTAATCCTGACTTTCCCAATGGAAATGTTCCCTCATGGTATGTAAAGTTTCCCCAAAAGAATAATCCTCAGGAGGAGTGGCTGAAGGGATAGATTCTTCAGCATCACAGTCCTCATAGGGGGGTAGAGAGTATCCCTGGTATGAAGAGGAATTAGAGGAAATGGAAACCTGATCAGAGGAGTCAATCTGTATCCTGCCTAGGCCTTTTCTCAGGAGGGGGATGGGAACCCCTGATTAGAGTAATGAGGTCTTCAGCCATTTTAAGCATCTGTTTCTTAGGCATGGAGGACTGCCCAGGAGAATGCTGTACTTGTTTCTTTGTCTTTAATGGTACCTTTGTCTTGGCTGTTGATTTTATGTTAAGTTGTGAAGGCCTGAAAACACCCTCAGAAGCCGATGCCTGCTCAGCGGCTCCAGACCCATCTGAGGGATTAGTTTCCGTAGGCCCAATACCTTGAGTTTCCAGAGGCCTAGATGTCTCCACATGGAAGTCGGAAGCAGCCTGTGGCTCTGAGGTAGCAGGTGTCAGGGGCTGCAAAAGCGCCTCACTGAGCACTGGCGAACCGGCAACAGGCCTAGAAGAGGTTTTGTCGTCGGTTTTGGACCTCGGATGCCTGTCTTTATCCTTGTCTTTGCGTTTTTTCGGTATTGAGGTCGTCAGCTGATCAAAATCAAAACGTCTTTTTATAATGGATTTGTTAAATATAGCACAAAACCAACAGCTAGTGATGTCGTGATCAGGGCCTAGGCATGGAATACAGTAAGGGTGGAAGTCCTTATGAGGGATTAACTTTTTCTGGACATCGGTCGGAGGCAAGAAAAAGGTTTCCCCAACGGGGTACTTAGCTTTATTGAAGACTTCGGGTCTGAAATTCGACTTCAAAAATCTCAGGAGTCGGCCGACCGGCACTTGCGAACTGCTTCTGCTTCGGGCACCTCGCGGCAAGAAAGACTGAAGAAAATGGTGTAGGATGCATACTATATACCCCTGGTGCACTGACGTCAGGGAAGAAGCGACAGCAACCGACGCCGGACCAAGACTTTGGAACTCTGGCAGACTGCATGACCGCCTGACAGCAGGATAACCCAAGTGTGATGACTGCAGCAGTGTAACATGATGGAACATTCATTGTTTCCAGACTGTGTGAATGCTGACTCCATAAACATTTTAGGTACCATTGAAGTTTCCTCATATGCAGTCTTGCATATGGAATTAGTAGGATGCAGGATGCCATGAAGCCCAGAGCCTGCAGAATTTGTCTTGCAGAAAACTGGGTTTTTGTTGCCATCAGTTTGAAGTAAGTGGTCAGTTGCCTTTGTTTGTCTGGCGTAAGGTAAGCCATCTGGGCAGTTGTATTCAAGCTTGCACCCAGAAATTTTATCTTTTGAGAGGGTACCAGTTGTGATTTCTTTTTGTTTATTGTGTACCCTAGGCATGTTAGAAGTCTTTTCACAAACGCCAGGTGTCGACTTAGTGTCCTTGTTCTCTGCTTGAATGAGACAGTCGTCCAAGTAAGGATATATTTGTATACGTGTTTGTCTGCAAAATGCAATTACTGGTGTCAGGCACTTTGGCTTATCTACTGCGCCCAGGGTCTTTACAAAGGGCAGTGCAGAGAATTGGTAATGCATTAAGCCAGCCTTGAATCTGAGGTATCTTCTGCACGATTATCTTATTGGGACATGCAGGTATGCCTCTTTTAGGTCTAATGTCAACAGCCAAGCTTTCTTGCCCAGCATGGGCAGAAGCTGCTGTAAAGTCAGCATTTTGAATTTTGGAATTTCCAGGTATGTGTTCAAAATTGATAAATCCAGTATTGGCCGCCAGGCCTTGTCCTTTCTGGGTACCAAGAACAGTAGAGTAAAAACCTTGTCCTTTTTCCTGTTCTGGTACTGGGTGAATGGCTCCCATATCCATGAGGGACGTAACATGTTTCTGCGCCTCTGCCCATTGATTTGTGGGCAGATCTGGCCAACCGTTTGCCATTGGCAGAGTGTGGAAATGGAATCTGTATCCCTGTGATACTATGTTTAGTACCCACTTGTCCTGGGTTATTAACTGCCAATTTTGAACAAAAAGTGCTAATTTTCCCTCTATGGGTGCTGTCAAAAGATAAGTGCTTGGTGTAGGCAGAGGGAAGTCATTGGTGATTGTTTTCTGCAGGATTGCGCTTCATCTCCCCTGATTTGGAGGTAGATGTGCCCCATTGCTTTGACCTGTATGAAACTTGTGCCTGGTATCTGGAACCCTTTGGGCATCTGGATTTGCCCCTTTGAGCTCTGTCTGACACACGAAAGAACCAATTTTTTGTAGGCCAGTGTCTACTGAATCTTGGTGGCTGCACTTGTAAGAAGTCTAACAGTTTGCATAGACTTAGCTTTGCCTTCCATTTTCTTTAAAACCTCTTCTGCCTTAATACCAAACAGAGAATCATGCTGTAAAGGTGCATCTAGCAATTTAGCTTTAACATGATCAGGAAAATTTTGTTCCTTTAACCAGGCATGCCTCCTAATCACCGATCCAGTAACTGCAGCCCAGCAGGCGGCCTCTAAAGAATCAAAACCACATTGCAAAGTATGCTTTCCAACTTGTTCAGCTGCATGCAATAATTCCTGCAATTCTTTATTTTCTGCACATTCTGAAACCATCATTTTCTGTTTCAGCAATCCCATAACATGTTGTTGGTATTTAAGCATATGAAACTGACAGTTTAAGGCTCTGACTGCCAAGGTTGCAGATGTATAAACCTTTTTTCCCCATCTGTCTAGTGCACTTGAATCTGTCAGAAGGGGTAGGATTTTTTGCTGCTGAGGCCTTAACTCCCTTTGGACCCTGTGAAATAGTTTCAGGATCAGCAGCAGGGTTTCTAAGTAAAAATGTATGCGAGTCAGGGACCCTATAATATCGGTCAGGCTTACTGGGAGCCAGAGGTAAGGAGTCAGGGGTCAAGCTTGACTCTGAAAACACATCATCCACAATGTCTAAAACAGGGGGAATGGCTAAAGGCTTGTGCTGAGGGAGAAGGAGGAAATCCCTGAGCCTCTTTTTTGATTCTGAGAAGTCTTGACTCTCCCACTGAAAATGCTCCCTCAAAGTATGCAAGGTTTCGCAAAATGAATAATCCTCTGGAGGAGAAGCAGATGAAATAGACTCCTCAGCATCAGAATCCTCATAGGGAGGTATAGATAATTCCTGATTAGAAGAGGAATCAGAAGAAACAGAAACCTGATCTGAAGATTCATAATCAGTGTCTTGCCTAGGCCTCTTATCTGGAGGGGGATGGGTAGCCTTGATCAAGGTAATAAGGTCTTCAGCCATTTTGATAATCTGTTTTTTAGGCATAGAGGCCTGTGCACGTGGCGCATGAGTTGTTTTTTTAGTTTTAGAAGTTGCCTTTGTCTTTGGTTTTGCAGCTGTCGTCGGTTTGATATATAAATGTTGAGGTCTGAATGCACCCTCAGAAGCCGGTGCCTGCTCAGCAGCTCCGGACCCATCCGAGGGAGATACATCCATCAGTCCAATACTTTGAGTATCTTGCAGCATGCCGGACTCCACATGGGTGTCGGTAGAGGCCTGCGACTCAAAGGTAGTGGGTATCAGGGGCTGCGAAAGCGCCTCACTGAGTACCGGCGAACGGCTTAGGAGAGGCTTCGTCATCGGTTTTGGATCTTGACTGCCTTTCTCTGTCCTTTTCTTGCGTTTTTTATGTACTCCGGTAATCGGACTGCTATCCGACGACATTTCTGGGTAGTTAAATCTGTTCCCAAAATACTTTGATGCAAAAATATACCGACGCTTAATAATGTGTTGGTTAAATCTAGCACAAAACCAACAGCCAGGCACGTTGTGATCAGGGCCTAGGCAAGGAATATAGTATAAATGGAGATCCTTGAGGTATTTGCTTCCCACAAGTAATACAATTATTAACTTTTTCTGACATCGGTAAAAAGCAAGAAAAAGTTTCCCCAACAGGGTATTCAGCTTTAGTGAAGACTTCGGTTCTGAAACTCAAACTCGAATATTTCAGTAGTGGGCCGACCAGCACTTGCGAAATGCTTCTGTTTCGGGCACCGCGCAGCAAGAAAGACTAAAGAAAATGGTGTCGGCTGCATGTTTTATACCCCGGACGACCTGACGTCATGGAATAGAGGACAGCAACCGACGCAGGACCCAAGACTTTGGAATTCAGGCCGACTGAGGACAACCTGCCAGCAGATTACCCAAATGTAATGACTGTAACAGTGAAACACGAAGAACATCTGGACGGGACTCTGTAGGACCCGAGGATGACATTCGTCGCGGACACTCAATAACAACCACAGTTGAATCCGGTGAGAAAGTACAGTTTTGTACCTACCATAAATGTAGATGTCCGATAGATATGCAACTGCAGTCATAACATATGGGTTGTCCTGCCTCAGGCAGCCCTCGGTCGGCCGGATTCCAAAGTCTGGGTCCGGCATCGGCTGGTGTCGCCTCCTCTCCGACGTCAGAACGGCTGGAGTATAAAGGCATCAGCCGATGCCATCTTCTTCAGTGTTTCTTGCCCCAGATGCCAGGTGCCCTCCTAGGAAGGCTAAATTTGGTGAATGGATAAACAATTCCAGAATGCACAACAGTAATAAACAGATACACCATAGAGATACCCCCAGCTAATAGGAATAGGGGTAGTGGACCCATAAAAAAGGTTGCAGAGGGGTAGGAGGGTGGGAGAATCCGACTGCAGTTGCATATCTATCGGACATCTACATTTATGGTAGGTACAAAACTGTACTATGGCCTTCAAGAATGCAACTGCAGTCATAACATATGGGTTGAATACCATAGCCAAGCTGGGGGTGGTTGGAACTAAGAAAGTGATGGTGTAGCTAAAATGCCCTGCAGGACTGCCGAAGCAAAGCCTGCTCGGGATCTGGAGTATAAAGGCAGGTTGTAGTGCTTGGTAAATGTATGCACGGAGCTCCATGTAGCAGCCTCTAGAATGTCCTTTGTAGCCACTCCCCTTAGGAAAGCTGTGGATGTGGCTATAGCTCTGGTGGAGTGTGGCCTAATATTGGCTGGCACACCTTTTCCATGAAAGGAATAGCAGAATCTGATGCAGTGTCCAATCCATTTGGAAATAGTTTGCTTGCAGATAGCTTTTCCCTGTACTCCAGCAGCATAGCCTACAAGCAGTTGGTCAGACTTTCTGGTGGCCTTAGTTCTGTCCAAGTAGTAGCGTAGTTGCCTGTGTATGTCCAAAGTATGCAGCAGTGCTTCCCCCCGGTTTTGAGGATTGGGGAAGAAGGTAGGCAGGTGAATGGCTTGATTTAGAGACACCCTGGAAATTACTTTTGGCATGAATGAAGGATTGGTTCTTAGAGAGACTCTGTCCTGATGAAAAATGAGAAAAGGAGGTACTGCCATGAGTGCCTGTATCTCCGATACTCTTATTGCTGATGTGATTGCCAATAGGAAAACCGTTTTCCATGAGAGAAATTGCATTTCTGAAGTTGCTGCTGGTTCAAAGGGAGGAAGAGTTAATTTTTCCAAGACGAAGTTGAGGTCCCATGCAGGTACTGGCGGTTTCCTGGGAGGTTTGATATTCTTTATCCCCCTTAGGAACTGTCTTAGCAAAGGATGTGAAAACACAGGTGGATCACAATTGTATTTTGCTGAAATTGCTGAGGCATGAATCTTTATGGAAGAATATGAGAGACCAGTATGAAACATTTCTGCCAAGTATTCCAATATCTGAGGTATACTCAATACTACTGTATCCTGACCCCTGCTAGCATTCCAGATGATGAATCTCTTCCACTTGGCTGAATAGTTTTTTCTGGTGGAAGGTCTGCGTGCTTCCAGTAAGATCTCTTGAACTTTTTTGGAAAGAGAGATATCGGAAGGAGTTATGGTAACCTCCAGGCTGTCAGATGCAATGTTTTCAGGTTTTGATGAACCGTCCTGTAATTGTGTTGTGTTAGAACAGAGGCCATAGGGGCAGAGGCCACGGTTTGGTCCGAGTTATGCTCAACAGCAATGGGTACCAGTGCTGCCTTGGCCAGTCTGGAGCTATCAAAATGCCTGTTGGTTGTTCTGCTTTGATCTTCAGTATCACCTTGGACAGCAGTGGTAGAGGAGGAAATGCATAAATTGTTAGGGACTTCCAGCTGAAGGAGAGAGCATCCGTTTTCCAGGCTAGAGGATGGTGGGTCCTTGTACAGAACTTTTCCAGGTGATGATTCATGTGAGAAGCAAAGAGATCTATGTCCGGTATTCCCCATGTCCTTGTTATTTGTGAGAAAATGTGAGGATGCAGCATCCATTCGTGTGGATCCAAGAAATTTCTGCTCAGCTTGTCCGCCAGTACATTGTCCTTGCCTGGCACAAACTGGGATTGCAGATGTATCTTCAGACTTTGGGATTTTCCCAGAGAATCATTGTTAGTCTGCAGAGGGGATAAGAATGAGTGCCTCCCTGCTTGTTTATATACCACATAACAGTGGTGTTGTCTGTCCTTATTAGCAATTGTCCTTGTTGAAGTGATTTTTCGAAAGTCTCGATTGCATGCATCACTGCCAACATCTCTTTTTGGTTTATGTGCAGATGCCTTTCCCTTGGTGTCCATTGGCCTTGAATGCATCTGCCCTCCATGTGCGCCCCCCATCCATGGTCTGAGGCGTCTGTTGTAATAGTTTGACCTGCTTGAGGTTTGTTGAAAGACATGCCTTTGTTTAACTGACTTGCTTGAGCCCAACACAAAAATTCTCTTTGCAGACATGGAATGAGTGGGATTACATCCTCTAGGCTTTGGCTGTGTTGGGACCATAAGCTTTTTAAATACCATTGCAGCTTTCTCATATGAAGTCTTGCTAAAGGTATCAGGAGAATGCAAGATGCCATGAATCCCAGGGCCTGCAGGATTTTCCTTGCAGTCAGCTGGGAGAGCTTTGCTAGGCTTTTGAAGTACTCTGGTAACTGCTGTTGTTTTTCCTCTGTGAGATAAGCCATCTGTGTTTTTGTGTCCAGTTTGGCTCCTAGGAAAATCTGTTGGGATGGCAGAAGTCTTGATTTCTGAATGTTGACTGTGTATCCCAAGGCCTGTAGTAATTGAATGACATAGTCCAAGTTTGTTATCAAGGTTTGCTTGTTGTCTGCTTGTATGAGGCAGTCGTCCAAGTAAGGGTATATTTGAATCCCCTGGAGTCTGCAGTGTGCCACAACTGATGCCAGGCATTTCGTGAACACTCTGGGCGCAGTAGATAAGCCAAACGGCAATGCTGAGAATTGATAATGCTCTGTCCCTGCAAGAAATCTGAGGTATCTTCTGCAGTTTTGTCTGATTGGGACATGTAGGTATGCCTCCTTGAGGTCCAGAGTGACCAGCCAAGACCCCTTGCCCAGCATGGGAAGGAGTTGCTGCAATGTCAGCATTTTGAACTTTGGCACAATGAGATAAGTATTTAGAGTACACAAGTCCAGTATAGGTCTCCATTTGTTTTCCTTTCTTGGAACAAGGAACAGTCTTGAATAAAATCCCTGGCCTTGTTCCTGTGGAGGAACCTTTTCTATTGCTTTTATATTTATCAGCTTTGAAACTTGAATGAGTGCCTCTGCCCTTTGATGAAGTGGCAGGTTTGGCATGCCTTGTCTTATTGGTTAAGTATGGAAGTGGAATCTGTAACCTTTGTCTATTAAATCCAGAATCCAGTTGTCCTTGGTTAAGATATGCCAGTTTTTTGAGAATAAGGATAATTTTCCGCCCCAAGGAGCTTCTCTTTGAGCCTTTGTAGGCGGTATGAAAGTCGAGTCATTGTGGTTGTCCTTGTGGTGCAGCTGGGCTGCCTGCGCCACTTCTTTGATTTGGTGGTTGCCATTGGCGGCCCCTGTAGGAACCTTGGTATTGCCCTCTACCTCGGGCACGCCTGTTTTCCCCTTTGAAACTTGTCAGTGTCTGGAAAGGACCAATTCTTTGAAGGCCAATTCCTGCTGAATCTGGATGGCTGAACCTGGAGGAAATCTTTGACTGCCTGTACTGATTTTGCTTTTTCCTCAATGGACTTCAACACATCTTGTGCATTAGCACCAAAAAGCTTCTGTTTTTCCAGAGGTGCATCAAGTAACTTTACTTTAACATGGTCTGGTAGTGGCTGTTCTTTTAACCAAGCATGTCTACGTATAACAGCCCCAGTCATAGCTGCCCTACATGAAGCCTCCAATGCATCATAACCACACTGAAGAAAATGATTGCTAACCTGCTGAGTGTTATGTACTAGATCCTGCAATGCCTTTCTATCAGTAGGCTCTGGAGAGGCTAGCTTTTTCTGTAAATCATCCAGTAAAAAAATCCTGGTACTGAAACATATGAAAAAGGCAGTTAAGTGACCTCATGGCCAGGGTGGTAGAGGTATAAATTTTTTTGCCCCATCTCTCCAGGGACCTAGCTTCCCTATCCGCTGGAAGTGGATTCTTGGCTGTGGAAGTAGCCACTCCCTTGGGGCCCTGTGAAATAGTTTCTAGATCCACAGAATGGGCCTTAAAGAGATGTTTGTGGGTGTCGGGGACCCTATAATATCTGTCTGGCTTGACAGGAGCTGGAGGGAGAGAATTAGGGTTAGCACTGGAGTCGGAGAAAACATCATCCAGGACATCCATAACAGGAGGGATAGGTAAAGGCCTGTGCTGGGGTAGCTTGAGGAAGGTACGTAGCCTTTTCCTGGAATCAGAGAATTCCTGACCCTGCCATTTAAAATGCTCCCTCATAGAATGTAAGACTTCACCGAAGGAAAAATCCTCTGGAGGAGAGGCAGAGGGAATTGATTCCTCAGCATCAGAGTCTTCATAGGCCTGGAAGGATTCCTCTTGGGTATCTGAAGGCTCAGAATCCCCAGAGGCTTCATCTGAAGAGAGGTTGTCGGCCTGCTCAGTTCTGGGCCTTTTCTCTGCAGGCAGCTGAGAACCTCTGTCTGGATGAGGCTGAGACCCCCTGATAAGAGAAATAAGGTCTGCAGCAAGAGACATGATCTGTTTATCAGAAGAAGGGCCCTGGGCAGTAGGTTTAGGATGGGCCTTGGCCTGGCTGGCGGCCTTAGCACGTGCAAAGGCCTTGATGGACATGGATACAGGAGGCCTAGCTGCCCCACGTGCAGGAGTAACCTTGTCCACAAGAATGGTGTCGGGTAGATCCAGAACTTCGGTTTCTGGAGGAAAGTCAACAACCGGCACCGGTGTAGACTCCGAGACCGAAGGACGAGTTAACGCTGTGTCGTCGGCCAGGAGCGGTTGAATTACCGCTTCCGAAGGGACAGAAGCACTCGCGGAGGGTTTAGGAGGAGTATCGATGGAGGACGCGGGCCGAGGATGTCGGTCCCGGTCCTTTCGTTTTTTGGAAGCTTGAGTAGTCGGTTGTTCCGACGGCATGATATAAGCGAAAGATTCGCCGAAAAAGTCTTCGGCAAATTCTGCCCGGCGCCTAAGAGTGCGCTTATTAAAGCAAGCACAGGCAGCACAGGCCGAGACGTCGTGGTCTGGGCCCAGGCAAGGTAGGCAATAAGAATGGAAGTCCTTATGAGGTATTTGTTTACCACAAGACAAACAATTATTAACTTTCTCAATTTGTTCTGACATCGGCTGAGGCAAGAAAAAATGTTCCCCAATGGGGTACTTAGCTTTTAGATGACTTCGGTACTGAAAACACAGGAGCTGACCGACCGGCACTTGCGAACGGCTTCTGCTTCGGGCACCGCGCGGCAAGAAAGACTGAAGAAGATGGTGTCGGCCGATGCCTTTATACTCCAGCCGTTCTGACGTCGGAGAGGAGGCGACACCAGCTGACGTCGGACCCAGACTTTGGAATCCAGCCGACCGAGGGCTGCCTGAGGCAGGACAACCCATATGTTATGACTGCAGTTGTATTCTTGAAGGACATCAATGGATCCATGGACTTATCAGCAGCCGGCTTCGGAGCCGAGAGGACTGTCGGATCTGAAGGCACTGTAAACACAAACTTGGATCTGGCAGTCCAGGTCTTTTCTCTGCATGAGAAGAGGAAGAAGCCCCCAGGGAAGCTGAGGAGGCTCTTTGCTTAAGATCCTCGGAGCCCGACGGTTTAACAAGAGTTTGAGCTCCAGAAGCAGGCAAGACCCCCTTCAAAATTAACTTATTCTGATGATCCAAAAGGACACGCGTGTTGAAGGACGCACAGATAGGACAATCAGCCTGCAGATGTTTGGACCCCAGGCAAAAGACGCACTTCTTGAGGGCATCAGAATTAGGAATTTTGTACACACAAGAACTGCATCTTTTGTACCCTGCAGCCTAATCCAGTCTATCAGACATGGCAACAGGCAAGTCAAAAGTACAGTTGTGTACACTTACCATAAACATAGATGTTAGAGTGTATTCACTGTTGCAGTCATTATCTGTGACTTATCCCTGCTGTGGTAGCCCTCGACCGGCTTGAATACCAGAGTCAATGTTTTTCTGCACCAGCTGCTGTCGCTTGTAGACTGACGTCAGGTCATCAGTGCTATAAAGCAAGGCAGCTGACGCCATTACATCAGTTTTTCTTGCCCTAACCAGTCAGAAGCCCAAGGAAATATGGCAAAGTGGTCCTGATGGTTAAAAACCATCCCAAGAAGCTTATGTCTCCCTAAGGAAAGAGGGTATAAAGGAGAAGGCGGGAGGAAAACCAGGACTGCAACAGTGAATACACTCCAACATCTACAGTTATGGTTAAGTGTACACAACTGTACTATGTTCTGCATGTTTCACTGTTGAGACCAGGACTGCAACAGTGAATACACTCCAACATCTACAGTTATGGTTAAGTGTACACAACTGTACTACGTTCTGCATGTTTCACTGCTGAGACCAGGACTGCAACAGTGAATACACTCCAACATCTACAGTTATGGTTAAGTGTACACAACTGTACTAAGTTCTGCATGTTTCACTGCTGAGACCAGGACTGCAACAGTGAATACACTCCAACATCTACAGTTATGGTTAAGTGTACACAACTGTACTACGTTCTGCATGTTTCACTGCTGAGACCAGGACTGCAACAGTGAATACACTCCAACATCTACAGTTATGGTTAAGTGTACACAACTGTACTACGTTCTGCATGTTTCACTGTTGCAGTTGATTCCCAAAGCTGAGGAGAGGGGTTGAAGGATTAGTTAGAGACCTAGGCATGGGTAAGCAAGCCCTGCAAAACTGTAGAGGCAAATCCTGCCCTAGCCATACAGAAAAGAGGAAGGTGGTAATGCTTTGTAAAGGTATGGACTGAGGTCCAGCTGGCAGCTTCCGAGTTGTCCCTGGTGGGAACTCCTGAGGAATGCTGTGGAAGTGGAGGCTGCCCTAGTAGAATGGGTACAAATAGACGTAGGGGGGTGGTTTCCCATGTAATCTGTAGCAGAAATGGATACAGTGTGATATCCATTTGGAAATGGTTTGCTTGGAAATGGGCTTTCCCTCTGTCCCTAGAGCAAAGCTGACAAGAAGTTGGTCCATTTTCCTGAAGGGTTTAGTAAGGTTCAGGCAGTATCTGAGCTGTCTGTGCACATCTAGTGAGTGCAGAATTCTTTCTCTCTTGTTTTGAGGGTTAGGGAAGAAGGTGGGCAGATGAATGGCCTGGCTGAGAGTCACATTAGATACCACCTTGGGCATAAAGGAGGGGTTAGTCCTAAGGGAGATCCTGTCTGCATGGAAAATGATGAAGGGCTCATTGGCCATCAGTGCCTGAAGTTCTGAAACCCTTCTGGCTGAGGTGATAGCTAGTATGAAAGCAGTCATCCAGGAGAGGTATTTCAGTTCTGCTGAAGCAGCAGGTTTGAAGGCTGGTAAAGTTAGTTTTTCCAAAACATAATTCAGGTCCCAGGCTGTCATGGGTGCCCTTCTGGGAGATCTGACATTAGAAGCCCCTCTGAGGAATTGTTTAATCAAAGGATGTGAGAACAGGGGCTGGTCTGTATTGAAATGAGCTGAAATGGCTGAGGCATGGATTTTAAGAGAAAGAGGAGAGGCCACTATTGAGCAACTCGGGCCTATATTAGCTGAGCGAAAGTCCGTTTACGCGAATACATAAACATAGACACGTATTGCACGAAACTGACTTATAGCGAAAGTACAAAACCGTGATTTCGGAAATGTTGAATTACCATGGTTGGCCCGTCTGTTGAATAGCTGTATAAGGTAAATGTTGGATACTTACGGACGTTAGGGTGCGGGTTAAGGTAAGTGCATAGATAGGTTATGTATGTTAGATTTAGTGTAGGGTTAGATGTAGGGTTTTGTTAAATGTATGTATGTGGATTATTTATTTTGTTTGTGTATATCTATGTACGGGAAGTGTGCGGTAGTTACGGACCTTAGAGTTAGGGAGGGGTTAAGGATAGTGCATAGATAGTTGTGTACGTGGGGTTTAGTGTAGGGTTAGAAGTAGGGTGTTTGTGCTTTACTTTAGGGTTAGAAGTAGGATTTGGTTAGTGTATGTATGTGCTTTATTTTGTTTGGGCAGGTAGTATGTAGCGGATGGTGGGGTTGGCAGAGTATGACAGTTCGACATTTAAAATTTCACGGTTTAGTGCGTTCGGGATATCCGCGGTTCACGCAATAGGTGTCGGGTTTTAGTTTTCGCTTAATAGTATTTTCTCTCTCGTAATATAGACCTGAGCAACTCCGCTAGATAGTCCAGAATAAGAGGGACAGAAGGTTGTGAGGAACTGGCCCCTCTGGACTGGCTCCAGGAGCAGAATCTTTTCCATTTCCTGCGTAAGATTTTCTGGTGCTGGGCCCTTCTGGCTTCTGTGATAATGTCTAGGACCTGTTTGCTTAACAGGTGCCCCTTGCTTGCATTTAGAGTATTAGCAATGCTGACAGTTTGAGAGTCTGCAAGTCTGGGAGCAGGTGCAGCACCCGCCCCTCCCCCACACTTGAGTCAAGAGGTCTGGGATCAGGGGAAGGTGGCTGGGAGGCTGTGATGTTAGGCTGCACAGCAAGGGGTACCAATGCTGTCTGGGCCAATCTGGAGCAATGAGGATGGCCTTTGGTCCCTCCTCCCTTATCTTGATCAGTACCTTGGGAATAAAGGGCAGAGGAGGGAATGCGTACACCAAGAGGGAGTTCCAGGGGAAGGTCAAGGCATTCACTTTCCATGCTAGGAGGTGATACTCCCTGGTACAGAATTTCATTAGCTGGTGGCTGAGGTGCGAAGCAGAGTGTTCCACCTCCGGATTTCCCCACTCCTGAGTGACTTGCAAAAAGATCTTTCTGTGGAACTGCCATTCGTGGGGGTCCAGTAAGTTTCTGCTTAAGTGATCTGCAAGGGTGTTGTTGATCCCTGGTAGTTATTGGGCTATTAGGTTTAATCCCATGGAGGAGGCAGTCAGCCAGAGGTTCATGGCTAGCCTGCACAGAGTGCAAGTTTGGGTCCCTCCCTGTTTGTTGATGTACCACATTACTGTGGTGGTGTCTGTTTTGATAAGGAGAACCCCTGGCCTGAAATGGAGTTGGAAGGATGTCACAGCCTTTTGTACTACCATCACTTTTTTCTGGTTGATGTGTAAGGGAAGGTGCTGGGCATCCCAAAGACCCTAGGTGTACCTACCTGCTAAGTGAGCGCCTCAAGCAATGTCGGAGGCATCGGTGGTGACTGTCTGCCCGGTAGGGCATGAAGGGAAGACCCTTGTTCTTGGCACAAGCCCTGTCCACCATAGAAACTCGGCCCTTATATAGGGGATCAGAGGGACAGGGGTCTCTAGAGGCTGCGAGTGTTGACACCAAAGGTTCTTTAGATACCACTGAAGCTTTCTCATGTGAAGCCTGGCCAGAGGAATTAGAAGGATGCAAAATGCCATGTACCCCAAGGTCTGAAGGAACTTCCTCGCCATGAGGTGACTTTTGGATGCCAGCTGCTTAATGCAGAGAAGCAGGAAGCTCTCCTTTTCTGGGGATAGGAAGGCCATTTGGGATGCTGTGGCCAGCAGTGCTCCCAAGAAAGTGATCCTCCTGGAGGGTGTTTGCTTTGATTTCTTCTCATTGATGGTGAACCCTAAGGAAATTAGGAGGGTTTTGACAAAGAGGTGGCCCTGGAGCAGCTTTACTTTGCACTCTGCCTGAATGAGGTCCACCAGATAAGTGTAAATCTGTATATTTCTCTGTCTGCAAAATGCTATGGCCGGAGCTAAACATTGGGTGAATACCCTGGAGCAGTAGATAAGCCAAAGGGAAGCTCAGAGAACTGAAAGTGTTGTGAGTCTGCTCTGAAGCGCAGGAATTTCCTGCAGGATTCCCTTATGGGGTTGTGGAGGTAGGCATCTTTTAGGTCAAGGGTCACGAACCAGGCATATTTTGTCAGTATAGGCAGCAGCTGCTGCAAAGTTGGCATTCTGAATTTGGGGATCAACAAGGAGGTGCTCAGAATGGATAGATCCAGGATAGAGCACCAAGTGTCCTCCTTTCTGGGAACAAAAAATAGCCTGGAATAAAAGCCTTCACCTGTATGACCTGCTGGAACAGGTTCCACTGCCCCATGGGATACGAGGGTTTGGACTTGTTTTAATGCCTCTGCCCACTGATTTGGAGGCAAGTCTGGGTACCCTCTGGGAATTGGGAGTTTGTTGAAAGTGAATTTGTATCCCTGAAAAACGATCTTTAAGAACCACTGGTCCTTTATTACAGACAGCTAATTTTCTTTGCAGAGGGACAGCCTTGCTCCTAGCTTTTGGTGGGTGAAAGGAGGGTAAAGGGGGGAGTGGGAGTCATTGAGAGTTTTTGCCATAGAGGGATGGCTTAGAACTCCCTGCCTTTGGGACAGAAGTGGTACACTGTTTGGTTCCCTGCTGTCCCTGGGATAGGGGCCTGGGTGGTCTTGTCCCTGCGGGGCTTACCTTGCCCCTCTGTCTGCTAGGTGCAGGAAAAGACCAGCGCTTAGAGGGAAAATTTCTGCTGAACCTAAGAGGTTGAGCCTGAAAGAAATATTTTACTGTTTGCATTGATTTTGCTTTGTCTTCCAGCTTTTTAAGCACCTCTCCTGCTATTTCTCCAAACAAACTGTCTTTATCCGAGGGTGAATCAATTAATTTAGACTTGACATAATCAAGGATAGGTCATTCCATCAACCATGCATGTCTCCTAACAACAGATGCAGACACTGCTGCCTTGCTTGAGGCTTCCAGTGCGTCATATCCACAGTGTGCCACATGGCAAGTAGAGTGCAGTAAATCTGCTAACTCTTTATAATTGCCACAGTCAGGAAAGGTAGAAATCTTCTGCTTTAGTATTTCCAAAGTTTGTTGTTGATATTTCAACATATGGAACGGACAGTTGAGCGCTCTGATAGCTAAGGTTGCAGAGATGTATACTTTTTTTACCCCATCTGTCCACAGCTCTGGAAGTCAGAAAGAATAGGATTCTTTGCAGAACTAGCCCTAGCTCCTTTAGGTCCCTGTGTAACTACCTCCGGGGTCTGCAGCAGGATTTCTGTACAGGTATTTGTGAGAATCCGGTACTCTGTAATACCCGTCGGGTTTACTGGGAGCAGATGGGAGGGCATCAGGGGCTAAACTGGATTAATGGAAAAACATCATCCACCACTTGTAAGATAGGGGGGATGGCCAGGGGTCTGTGCTGGGGCAGGTCAAGAAACTCTCTTAGTCTTTTCTTAGACTGAGGGAAGTCCTGAGATTCCCAGTGGAAATATTTCCTGAGGGTGTGAAGGGTTTCCCCAAAGGAAAGTTCTTCTGGTGGGGAGGCAGAAGGAATGGATTCCTCATAAGCAGTCAGAGGTTGTTGTACCTCTTTCAAAATCTGAATAATCAGATTCCTCAGAATCCTGCTCTGTCATTAGTTCAGGAGAAGGGTGCCTTTTCCTTTTAGAAGTTGTGGCCTGACTGCCCCTGATGAGGGAAATAAGATCCTCTGCCATCTTAAGCATTTGGGCTTGAGGTGGTGGAGCAGGAGTAAGATGGTGGTAGAGGTAGATTTTCTAGGAGTGGCCTGGCTAATAGGCCTAAGAGTATCCATCGGTCTGACAAACGGTAGTCGGATGAGAAGACGTCAGTTTTTGTCTAGAATTGGTAGTGTGAAAGGCCTCCTCGGAAGCTGGTGCCTGCGTCACTGCTCCGGACCAAACCAAGGCAGAGACAACCAAAGGCTTGGAAGACAAAGAAGACTTCTGCGGTATACCTGACTCCAAAAGGGTCTCGGTAGAGGCCTGTGCAGAAATCGTATCGGGCATCAGAGGCTGCGAAAGTGCCTCACTGAATTTCGGAGACCTGACAACCTGCTTAGCGGTAGAGTCGTCGAAAGGCTTAGCCTTGTGTGGTCTGTCTCTACCGTTATCCTTATGTTTTTTCAGAATGTCTACGAATTGTTGGCTGACAGACACCATTTGTGAAGACGGACACAGCCCAGGGGGTGGAATGACACAAACAGTTGGTCTGACTTTCTAAAGGATTTGGTCTTGTGTAGGTAAAATCTGAGTTGTCTGCGTACATCAAGTGTGTGTAGGATCCTCTCACTACTGCTCTGGGGAGAAGGGAAAAAGGTGGAAGATGAATAGATGGGTTTAAGAACAATTCATTACCTACCGCTGCCACGAAGGAGGGGTTAATCCGAAGAGAAACCCTGTCTTTGTGAAAGGACAAGAAAGGAGGAGAAGCCACAAGGGCTTGTAATTCTGATACTCACCTGGCGGAGGTAACAGCCACTAGGACAGTTTTCAAGTACAGTGTTTGAGGGAGAAAGAAGAGGCTGGCTCAAAAGGCACCAGAGTTAGTTTCTCTAACACAAAGTTCAAGTCCCAGGGTGGGGCGAAAGGTCTGCTGGGAGGTATAATATGGAGGACATCTTTAAGGAATTGTTTGGCTTCAAACCTGGATGCTAGGGGTGGTGAAAGAGGTAGACAAACAAATAGCTGACAGATGTGATTTTATGGAGGAACAGGCTAAACCTGCATTGAGCAATTCAAACAGAAAAGACAGAACCATCGGAGGTTCTGCTGTAAACAGGTGCTGGTTTCTGGTGAGATATGAAAATGAAAATCTCTTCCATTTGAAGAGGCAAAGTTTTCTGGTATTAGTTTTCCTGGCCTCCTGCACGACTCGTAGCACATCCTCAGAATAAAAGTGTCTAAAAGGAATCAGGGCTCTATCACCCACAGGGTCAGTTGGAGGGTCTCCAACTGTGGGTGGATAAGTAAAGCCTTGTTCTGTGTGATTAGGTCTACTCTGTGAGGCAACATGTGGTGAGTGGCTTTGGCTACATGAAGGAGAAGGGGGAATCAGTGGTGTCCTGGCCAATAGGGAGTCACCAGCAAGATTCTTGGTTGGTTCTGTTGAATTTTCAGCAAGACTTTCAGAATGAGTGGAAGAGGGAAGAATACATAAAGGAATTTCCAAGAGATTGATAGGGCATCCACTTTCCATGCCTGAGAATGAGGTTCTCTGGCACAGGACTTTGGAAGCTGTTTGTTCAGGAGGCAGGCAAACAAATCTATTTGTGGAACACCCCAGTGGTGGACAATATCCAGGAACACATCCCTGTGAAGCATCCATTCAGGGGCCTGTGTTCTGGATCTGCTCAGAGTGTCTGCCACAGTATTACGATTGGAAGGGATGTAACCCACCTGAAGAGATGGGCCAGATCACAGGCCTGTAAGGCTAGTCTGCAAAGGAGGAAGGATTTTGCCCCCCTCCCATTTGTTGATATACCTCAGGACAGTCATACTGTCTGTGTGGATGCAAAACCTTCATGGTCTCAGAGAAGGGATTGAAAAGACTGATTGCAAGAATTAAGGTCTTCATTTCCCTTACATTTATGTGGTCTCTCCTCAGAGGATGCCCACTGGCCTTGGTGTGGAGTTTAGTGCTTGGAAAGCTAGGGTGGCTGAGGTATAAATTTTCCTGCCAAACCTCTCCAACTATCTACTATCCTTGTTCGAGGGGAGGAGGGGAGTAGAAGGTAGTGAGCTGGAGACCTTATCAGAGGTTACTGAAATAACAGAGCGGTCAGCCACAGGGGCCTTGAAAAGGAAGCTGCAGCCCTTAGGAAATCCAGAGAGGCTGCAGGGTACAATCTTTGAAAATAAACTATGGAAACGAAGAAAAAGTTTTTATATAAAGAAAAGTACAGTTGTGTACACTTACCATAAATGTGGATGTTCGAGTATAATCACTGTTGCTGTCATTACATTTGGGTAATCCTGCTGGCAGGTTGCCCTCAGCCGGCCTGAATTCTAAAGTCTTGGGTCTTGTGTCGGCCGCCGTCACCCTTTCCCTGACGTCAGGTCGTCAGGGGTATAAAAGAAGCAGCAGTTTTTCTTGTCCCAGATGTCAGGTGCCCCCTAAAAAGGGTAGCCAAACTTTATATATAAAAAAATCAATAAATGCACAGATATAAATTTTACCTTCATCTATAAGCAAATACACCACATAGGTTGTATTAATCAGAGAAGGAAAGATAAGATCCATAGAAAAAAAGGGGGATGGCGGATGGGTAACCTGGACTGCAACAGTGAATACACTCTAACATCTACATTTATGGTAAGTGTACACAACTGTACTATGTTCTTCGTGTTTCACTATTGCAGTCATTACATTTGGGTAGAGTCCCAAAGCTAAGGTTGGGAGGCTGGAACTAGACAGCAGTAGGAGCGGCTATGAGGCCCTGCATAACTGCAGTGGCAAAGCCTGCTCTGGATTTACAGTAGAACGGCAGATGGTACTGCTTTGTAAATGTGTGCACTGAACTCCAAGTAGCAGCCTCTAAAATGTTGCTGGTTGGTACTCCCCTGAGAAAGGCTGCTGAAGTGGCTGCAGCTCTGGTGGAATGTGGTCTAATGCCCTTAGGCACTGGCTTGCCATGGTGTAAATAACAAACGAATGCAGTGGCCTATCCACTTAGAAATAGTCTGCTTTGAGATGGCCTTTCTTTGTGATCCTGCAGCATATGTCACTAGTAATTGCTCTGTCTTCCTGAAAGCTTTGGTTCTGTCCAAGCAGAATCTAAGCTGTCTGTGTACGTCCAAAGAGTGCAGAATTCTCTCCCCCTTGTTCTGTGGATTTGGATAAAAAGTTGGCAGATGAACAGTTTGGTTAAGAGCCACAATGGACAACACTTTAGGCATAAATGTTGGGTTGGTTCTCAGAGAGACCCTGCCTGGATACAAAATGATAAAAGGTTCCACAGCCATGAGCGCCTGTAGCTCTGAAACTCATCTTGCAGATGTAATTGCTAGGAGTAGAGCTGTTTTCCAAGATAAAAACTTTATATCAACTGTAGCTGCTGGCTCAAAAGGTGGCAGGGTGATCTTTTCCAAGACATAGTTGAGGTCCCATACAGGTATTGGTGATCTCCTTGGAGGCCTTAAATTTCTGGCTCCTCTGAGGTACTGCTTTAATAAAGGATGAGAAAAAATTGGTGGCTCTGTATTGTAATGAGCCGAAATGACAGAGGCATGAATTTTAATTGATGAAAAGGATAGGCCTTTGTCCAGCATCTCAGTTAAGTATTGCAAAATCTGAGGAATATTTTGTACAGTTGTATCAGTTCTTTGTGCCTGGTTCCAAGCACAGAATCTCTTCCATTTTCCAGCATAAGACACTCTAGTACTAGGCCTTCTGGCTTCCAGAATGACATCCATCACAGCTTTGCTGAGAGGTGTTTTTTGTATGACAACATTATCCGCCATGATGCCAGTATGTCCTGAGTTGGCTGTGCAGGATCTAATTGTTTTGCTGGGACAGTAGACGAGGTAACTGAGGTAAGGTCCAAGCTGGGTAAAGAGACAAGTTCCTTAGGATTGGATAGCAGTACTGATGGGGCCAGTCTGGGGCAATCACAGTATCATCTTTGGTTTCTCCTGTCTGACCTTTAGGAGTACCTTGGGGAGGAGAGGCAGTGGAGGAAAGGCAAATACTGATAGATTTTTCCAGCTGAAAGATAGGGCGTCCACTTTCCATGCTTATAAGTCCTTGTACAGAATCTTTTTAGTTGGTAGTTGTGAGGGGAGGCAAATAGATCTATGTCCGGGCATCCCCATTTCCTTGTTATCATGCTGAGGATATGTGGATCCAGCTGCCACTCGTGGGGATCCATGAGGTTTCTGCTTAGTTCATCTGCCAGAGTATTTTCCTTTCCTGGCAGGAATTGTGCCTGCAAATTTACTTGGTAAGTCAAAGCTGTGTCCCACAATGTCATGGCTAGTCTGCAAAGGGGGTAAGAATGTGTGCCCCCCCCCCGCTTGTTTATATACCACATGACCATGGTGTTGTCTGTCTTTATCAGTAGTTGTCCCGGATGAAGTAAGTCCTTGAAGGCTGTCAGGGCATTTTGAACAGCTAGCATCTCTTTTTGATTGATATGTAGATGCATTTGGTTTGAGGTCCATGTGCCCTGAATGCATCTTCCTGCCATGTGGGCAGGCCCCCCCCCCCCCCCGAGGCATAATCTGACGCATCCGTTGTTAGTGTCTGCCTGGCTGGGGGTAATGTGAATGGCTGTCCCTTGTTCTGGTGACAAGCCTTTGCCCACCATCGAAACTCCTGTTGCAGGCAGGGAATGACGGTAATCATTGTTTCCAGGCTGTGGCAATGTTGAGTGGTATCACTGAAGTTTCCTCATATGCAGTCTTGCATATGGAATTAGTAGGATGCAGGCTGTCATGAAGCCCAGAGCCTGCAGGATTTTTCTTGTAGATAACTGGGCCTTTGTTGCCAACATTGTGAAATAAGTAGTCAGTTGCCTTTGATTGGCGTGAGATAAACCATATGGGCAGTTGTAGTCAAGCTTGCACCCAGGAATGTTATATCTTGAGAGGGTACTAGTTTTGATTTATTTTTGTTGACTGTGTACCCTAGGCATGTTAGAAGCCTTTTCACAAATGCCAGATGTTGAAGAAGAATGTGTTCTCTGCTTGAATTAGACAGTTGTCCAAGTAAGGGTATATTTGTATTCCTCTTTGTCTGCAGAATGCAATTACTGGTGCCAGGCACTTTGTAAAGACCCTGGGCTCAGTAGATAAACCAAAGGGCAGTGCAGAGAATTGGTAATGCATTGAACCAGCCTTGAATCTGAGGTATCTTCTGCACGATTGTCTGATTGGAAAATACAGGTATGCTTCTTTTAGGTCTAAAGTCACAAGCCAAGCATTCTTGCCCAGCATGGGCAGAAGCTGCTGCAAAGTCAACATTTTGAATTTTGGAATATCCAGGAATATGTTCAGAATAGATAGGTCCAGTATCGGCCTCCAGGCCTTGTCCTTTCTGGGTACCAAGAACGGTCTTGAGTAAAATCCTTGTCCCGCTCTTGCTCTGGTACCTGCTGAACAGCCCCCATGTCCATGAGGGATGAAACTTGTTTTTGTGCCTCTGCCCACTGATTTTTTGGCAGATCTGGCCAGTCGTTTGCCTTTGGCAGAGTATGGAAATGGAATTTGTAGCCTTGTGACACTATATTTAGAACCCATTTGTCCTGGGTTATAATGTGCCAATTTTGAGCAAAAAGTGCTAATTTCCCCCCTAAGGGTGCTGCCAGCAGTTAAGTGCTTGGTGCAGGCAGGGGAAAGTCATTGGGACTGCTTTCTGTATGTTTGTGCTTTATCTTCTCCAGCTTTGGAGATAGAAGCACCCCACTGTTTTGACCTATAAGAACCTTGCGCCTGGGATCGGCCCCTTTGAGGTCTGTCTGACACAGGAAAGGACCAATTTTTTGTAGGCCAATGTCTACTAAACCTAGGTGGCTGTACTTGTAAAAAATCTTTAACAGTTTGCATAGATTTAGCTTCGTCTTCCATTTTCTTTAACACCTCTTCTGCCTTAGCACCAAACAAAGTATCATGCTGTAAAGGTGCATCTAGTAACTTAACTTTAACATGATCAGGCAGATTTTGTTCCTTTAACCAAGCATGCCTCCTAATTTCAGAACCCGTAACTGCGGCCCTGCAGAAGGCCTCCAAAGAATCAAAACCACATTGCAAAGTATGCTTTCCAGCTTGTTCAGCTGCATGCAATAAATCCTGCATTACCTTGTTTTCAGCACATTCAGAATTTAACATAATTTTCTGTTTAAGCAATCCCATGAGATGTTGCTGATACCTGAGCATATGAAACTGACAGTTTAAGGCCCTTATAGCCAAAGTTGCAGATGTGTAAACCTTTTTTCCCCATCTATCCAGTGCCCTCGAATCTCTGTCAGAGGGGGTTGGGTTTTTTGCTGTAGAGGTCTTAACTCCCTTGGGACCCTGTGAAATAGTTTCTTGGTCAGCAAGCAAGGTTTTTAAAAAGAAAATTGTGTGAGTCAGGAACCCTGTAATATCTGTCAGGCTTAACAGGAGCTGGAGGTAAGGAGTCAGGGGTCAAACTAGACTCCAAAAACACATCATCTACAATGTCTAACACAGGGGGAATGGCTAGAGGCCTGTGCTGTGGTAGTAAAAGGAAATCCCTGAGCCTCTTTTTAGATTCTGAAAAATCTTGGCTTTCCCAGTGAAAATGTTCCCTCATGGTATGCAAGGTTTCCCCAAAAGAATAATCCTCAGGAGGGGATGCTGAAGGTATAGATTCTTCAGCATCAGAATCCTCATAGGGGGTAAAGAATATCCCTGATCAGAAGAGGAATCAGCAGAAATAGAAACCTGATCTTAAGATTCATAGTCAGTGTCTTGCCTAGGCCTCTTATCAGGAGGGGGATGGGAACCCCTGATCAAGGTAATTAGGTCTTCGGCCATCTTGATCATCTGTTTTTTGGGCATAGAGGCCTGTACACGTGGCTCATGAGTTTGTTTCTTTGCTTCAGAAGCTGCTTTTGTCTTTGAAGCTGAAGTCGTTCTAATATAAAGATGTTGTGGTCTGACTACACCCTCAGAAGCCAGTACCTGCTCAGCGGCTCTGGACCCATCTGAGGGATTAGCGTCCGAGGCTCCAATACTTTGAGTATCCAGCGGCATGGCCGACTCCACGTGGGAGTCAGCAGCGGCCTGCGACTCTAAAGTAGCGAGTGTCAGGGGCTGCAAAAGTGTCTCACTGAGAACCGGCGACTGGCTTAGGAGAAGCTTCGTTGTCTGTTTTGGGCCTCGGTTGTTTTTCTCTATCCTTTTTTTTTGCGTTGTTTGTAAACTCCGGTAGTCGGATGGCTATCCGACGACATTTTAGGATAATTAAACCGGCTACCAAAATACTTAAAAGCAAAATTATACCGAAGCTTAATAGTGCGTTGGTTAAACTTAGCACAAAACCGACAATCAGAAACGTTGTGATACGGGCCTAGGCAAGGAATACCATAGAAATGAAAATCCTTTTGAGGTTATTTGCTTTCCACAAATAATACAATTATTAACTTTTTCTGACATCGGTCTGGAGCAAGAAAAAAAGTTTCCCCAACGGGGTACTTAGCTTTATTGAAGACTTCGGATCCGAAACTGAAACACAAAAATTTCAGGAGTCGGCCGACCGGCACTTGCGAACTGCTTCTGCTTCGGGCACCGCACTGCAAGAAAGACTGAAGAAAATGGCATTGGCTGCTTCTTTTATACCCCTGACGACCTGACGTCAGGCAAGGGGTGACAGCGGACGACGCAGGACCCAAGACTTTGGAACTCAGGCCGGCTGAGGGCAACCTGCCAGCAGGATTACCCAAATGTAATGACTGCAACAGTGAAACACAAAGAACATCTAATTTTATTCTGAAGTAGGGTACCCTGACCCCTGCTGGCATGAATACAGATTGTAATGGGAAGGTTTTAATCTAATTTTACTGATCAATTGGTTAATACAATGCGATTATATACTTAAGAGTGGTATATAAAATGCTTATATGTTAGTGTGACTAACTCCATTGAAGGCATTGCTTGCCGAAGTGCTAGAGGTATTTCAATAAATTGTTCTCAGTATATCTGGGTGCTCTTTGTTGTCATATTTACTTTTAAGTATTCAGTTTTCACTTCATAGTACCTGTCTGGATTTTTTGCAGCTACAGGCTAAGAGCCAGGGTAAGTGGAAATGTATGCAAAGGCATCTAAGAAGGCTGGAATGGCAGGAGGAATGGCAGAAGGACTAGGGTACTGTACTTGGCGGTCATGTTTCTGGACCTCAGACATCTCTGTACTGTCCCACTTAAAATGATCTTGCATCCCAGAAATGGTCTCCCCAAAGGAAATTTCCTCCATAGGAGATTCTGTTCCATTCGAATCTTCCACAGAGGAAGCATAGTCTAAGGGTGAGGGGATTTGGGATGAATAATCCAGAGAATCACTCTCCTCTTTGGATGAGTCCTCCTCCTCTGAGGTAGCTGAATTCCTAAGTCTCAGTCAGGAGGGGAAGCTGGCTGACCTGAGGGAGGCCTGAATGCCACAAAGGCCTTAAAAAGGCCTTGTGTGAAAGTCTGCCATTCCTTCTGTGGATCTGGAGATGGAGAGACATGTTTAGCTTTTTGCTTCTCCTTCACAAGGGTATCCATGCGATGCAAAGGAGGAGGGAAGGACGTAGGCCTACATTCGACCAAGTCCAACTCAACATCCTTGCGAACCATGATCTCAGTAATTCCTCTGGGGCTTTTGGACACAATAAGCCTGGGCTCCCCTGGACATCAGAAGTCTATGCCTGTGTTGCCTCTTTGGATGTGCATATGTCCGGTACCATGGTGACCTGCAAAGTGGGCTCAGCCTGTGGAACTTGTTCTCTGACGGAACGGGTCTCCATTCTCTCAAGTGCTTCGGGAGAGATGTCCACATCAAGAAGCGCAGCTTCAGCTTCGGGACTTGGTTTTTTGGCCTTATGCTTAACAGGCATTATCGTCAGATCTGAGGAACTTTTCATCTTGATTTTAGCTAAAAGTTTAAGGTGTTGATTTTCTAAGTAAATAGCGAGAGACAATTACCAACTTCGGAGGGTCTTAGACACAAAAGATTGGCAGAGTGACCAGTTTTTATGGTCATACTGGGGTCCAAGACAGAGACACTGAGAATGACTATCCTTATGTGGAATCTGTCTTCCACAGTCATATTTCCCTTTCCTGGATAACATTAACCTCAATAAAAAATAAGGCAGCAGTAAAAGAGAAAAAAAAAAGGTTTCCCCAATGAGGCACTTTTTACAGACGTAAGCACTTCTGACAGCAGACCGATGTCTGAGACTGGCAAGCTGACTAGTGACAAAGTTCAAAGGATGGTGTGCGTGTACATCTCTTTTATGGCCAACGTCGGATAGTGGCCTACGTCACCTAAGGTAGCAAAAGACAAATGTACTGGCCTGACTTCGGATCGTCATCTTAACAGGCAACACCCTCGTGTACAAATACTGCAACAGATGAAAAGAAGGACATCTGATAATATGGTCAAGACACAGAAAACATATGAAATCTGGATATACAGGAATGTAATGACAAGCATCGTTTAAGATAACCAGAAAACTCAAATGGGGAATGAGGAGTAACAGGTTGTAAAGGGATAACATTTTAAATGGGGAACAAGGAGTAACAAGTTGTAAAGGGATAACATTTTAAATGGGGAACGAGGAGTAACAAGTAAAGGGATAACATTTTAAATGGGGAATGAGGAGTAACAAGTTGTAAAGGGATAACATTTTAAATGGGGAATGAGGAGTAACAAGTTGTAAAGGGATAACATTTTAAATGGGGAACGAGGAGTAACAAGTAAAGGGATAACATTTTAAATGGGGAACGAGGAGTAACAAGTTGTAAAGGGATAATATTTTAAATGGGGAACGAGGAGTAACAGGTTGTAAAGGGATAACATTTTAAATGGGGAACAAGGAGTAACAGGTTGTAAAGGGATAACATTTTAAATGGGGAACGAGGAGTAACAAGTTGTAAAGGGATAATATTTTAAATGGGGAACGAGGAGTAACAAGTTGTAAAGGGATAACATTTTAAATGGGGAACGAGGAGTAACAAGTTGTAAAGGGATAATATTTTAAATGGGGAACGAGGAGTAACAAGTTGTAAAGGGATAACATTTTAAATGGGGAACAAGGAGTAACAGGTTGTAAAGGGATAACATTTTAAATGGGGAACAAGGAGTAACAGGTTGTAAAGGGATAACATTTTAAATGGGGAATGAGGAGTAACAAGTTGTAAAGGGTAACATTTTAAATGGGGAACGAGGAGTAACAAGTTGTAAAGGGATAACATTTTAAATGGGGAATGAGGAGTAACAAGCTGTAAAGGGATAACATTTTAAATGGAGAATGAGGAGTAACAAGTTGTAAAGGGATAACATTTTAAATGGGGAACGAGGAGTAACAAGTTGTAAAGGGATAATATTTTAAATGGGGAATGAGGACTAACAAGTTGTAAAGGGATAACATTTTAAATGGGGAATGAGGAGTAACAAGCTGTAAAGGGATAACATTTTAAATGGGGAATGAGGAGTAACAAGTTGTAAAGGGATAACATTTTAAATGGGGAATGAGGAGTAACAAGCTGTAAAGGGATAACATTTTTAAATGGGGAATGAGGAGTAACAAGTTGTAAAGGGATAACATTTTAAATGGGGAACGAGGAGTAACAAGTTGTAAAGGGATAACATTTTAAATGGGGAACGAGGAGTAACAAGCTGTAAAGGGATAACATTTTAAATGGGGAATGAGGAGTAACAAGTTGTAAAGGGATAACATTTTAAATGGGGAACGAGGAGTAACAAGTTGTAAAGGGATAACATTTTAAATGGGGAACGAGGAATAACACGTTGTAAAGGGATAACATTTTAAATGGAGAATGAGGAGTAACAAGTTGTAAAGGGATAACATTTTAAATGGGGAACGAGGAGTAACAAGTTGTAAAGGGATAATATTTTAAATGGGGAATGAGGACTAACAAGTTGTAAAGGGATAACATTTTAAATGGAGAACAAGGAGTAACAAGTTGTAAAGGGGTAACATTTTAAATAGAGAACAAGGAGTAACAAGTTGTAAAGGGATAACATTTTGAACTTTGGCAGTATCACAAACAGGTTTAGAAAGGAAAGATTCAGAGCTGGTCTCCGTGAATCATCTTTCCTTGGCACCAGAAACATACCTGAATAAAACCCACTATAAAAAAACTCCTACCTAAAGAACACGGATCGTTTCTATCATCCCCTGATGAAGCAGATGATGGGGGGGGGGGGGTTTGAGGGAAAAGCCGAGTTTGGTTTGGTGAAAGGAGAATCCTTTAAAAAGGAGGGCGAGACTCCTGCTTAAAGGATTACTCTCAGAACCCATCTGTCTGAAACCATCAGTTGCCAAAAAAGGAGAACTGGAGGTTCAGAGTTTTTGGAAGGATTAAGGGTTTGGCGGGGATGGAAGTGGGGGGACTCTTGCAGGCGGTCATTCAGACTATTCTTTGTTCTGGAGGTCCTCCTTTCTTTTTGGAACCTCCTCCCATTGCTTTTTAAACATCTGCTTACCAGCACCTTGCTTAGTTTATTTTGTTTTTTAAAGAAGGTTGTAGAGGTGACATTAAATACCTTGGTAAACTTGGAGAAGGGCGGCTGAAAAATCTGAGGAATTCCCTGAATCAGCTTTCTTCTTTCATCACATTGTTTAAGGACCTCTGCAGCAGATGGTCCAAAAACTACCTCTATAACAGCAAAGTCAAAACTTCAGTTTTGACATCCTCTGGAAGGCCGACTACACAACCAAGCAAACACCTTCAAGACAGTTCCAACAGCAGCAGCCCTAGAGCCGACATCAGCAGAACCATAAGCACATTTCAAACAGTGGGTAGACCACTTGAGAAACAGAGGCATTAAGGTTAGACAAAGACTTTTTTTCTCAGAACAGGAAAACAGATGCCAAAATGTTCTCCATGTTCTCAAAAAAGAGGCAGCATAAACTACAAGCTTGACAGCTGAGAATTTGACTGCTGCAGAAGAATACACGTTTAATGAAATCAAAGGGTTTCCGCTCCTTGTCAGAAAGCAAAATTGGTATTAACCAAATATAAAAGTGCCTGGTTTCACTAGAGCAACAGCTGCTGGGTCTGATCAGGGATCAGTATATACAAAATATACAAGATTAAAACATTTTAAATCCCTCTACAAACCTCAGGCACTGCCTGTATCATGTGAAAAACAGAAATGCGGAAACTGCCATTCTTGAGGTCTTATGTCACCAGGAACGTCTGACAGATTATTAGGGACAAAAAGGCCATTAATAATCAATATTTAAGATCCATGTTTTCTTGGTATAAGGAGCAGTCTTGAAAGCTGGACGCCGTACTCAACCAGAGGCAGAAATTTTTAAAAGCTAAGACTGCAACAGTGACCCATAAAGAACATCAGCTGTTCCATGCCCTAAGGCTTACATGGGAAATTAAGTGAAACTAAAAAGCAGCCAAAAAAATAAGTAAACAAGAAAAAAAAATGACCACCAATTTTACAGATCATTTTGCAGTTTTCAGCTAAAGGAATAAAATTCTCAATTACCTACATATGTTCTGAATGCAAGGTTACAATTCAAGCAAAACCGTGCATCAATCAACATAACTGATAATGATATACACAATGTATACGATTGCTGTCATATTCATAAATTAACAAGAATTTATCTGTTTGTCAACTTTCATCGATACCACCAAGCAATGTTGTAAAACAAGGAATGACAGCAGTTAACAGCAACAAAGAAATTTCAAAGGCTGATAAAACTATTCTAATGGTCTTACCATACAAGCAAGTTATTGGTCTGTGATGGTCAATACACCTTGAAGGATTTCACTGTCTATGAAACACCTATGGCCAACCCTATTAGCTGTTAAACATTAAGATATGGCATCAGGCTTTTTTCTCATTTCAACTTACCTTCCAGATATATCCAAGCAACCCTGTGGTTCAGATTTCTAGGAGAAAGCACAGAAAAACAAAAGCAGTTACAAGTGTTACACCAGTATAACAAAATATACAACACACAGTTACCAATCGACACCTCAAACTTTGAGAACAGGAATACCACAGTAATGTACCTGCAATGTGCAACAACATTCAAAATGTAAAAGAAGAGATATCACAAGAGAAGGCATTGACATGGTGCTTACCAGCTGCTTGGCCAATCAGCATTATGGAGAGAGAAACTGGCAGTGGTGTTTGCCTGTTTCAGCAACTAAAATACATTTACATTTTTTTAGTAGGCTTGTATTTATGAAACCATTTATTTAGAGTCATAACTGACAGGGCATTATCAACATATATGACAGATTACATCCTACAGCTGTTCTGCATTCAGGACAGAGAAAGCAATTACACTTACAGCTTACTTCACCTGTTTTAATACATGAAGGCCGCATATACATACAGATACACAAACATTATTATATCTATAATTATATACACACATTTGTACACATATACACACAAAAAAATTCTGCAAAACAACTTACAGGACTACTTTCCAGAAGCCTTCCTTTTCCTCCTCCTGAAAGGCAGAATCTAGACCTTAATGGCATAACCAAAAGTAGTTCTCTAACTGGTCAGTTGGCCAGGTAATGATGACAAAGTCAGCCAAATTCCACACCTACAAATCCTGCACCTTTGTAAGGTAATGACAGTGTGCCCCATCAAAGGAACTGCAATAATGCTAGGCTGGTAAGGCTCACATCGGGGGAAGGTGAGAATACAACCAACACTCCCTGTTAAAGCATTAAAATAAATCAGGAAAACACCTTCAGTCCCAAACCTTCTAAATTCCCCTCTCCAGATTCAGAAGTGTGCTTAGTCAGTTTGGGTCAGGTGACAAGGCACAATCTGGAATGGGACTGAGGGATGTCCACAAAAGCAGTACTTCCTTCTGCCCTTTTGTTAACCAGATAATGGAACTCGTCCAAGTACCCTTTTCAGTCAGAACCAAGGCTGACATGGCAAAGACGATACATACAGACAATATGATGATGAAACACTGATATAACATACAAAGGAACAGTGCTACATTACACAGCAGATAAATCTACTGTGCAATATGAGAATGCAATGTTAAACACTGGCAAGTGATTAGCTGTAGAAAAGACATTTTCAACAGAGAGAAAACAGGGTTAGTTACAGCTAAACAGACATTAGTGGCATTACTGATTATTGTTGAAGTACTCAAACAATTAGTTTGGCATAAGTAAACAAGGCGGAGTCAGTTTTCTAAAAACAAATGGACTTCCCTGGGATGCTGGGATGGGATAGAGTACTGAAAAAGTACAGTTTTGTACCTACCAGAAATGTAGATGTTCGAGTGCCAATACAGCTGCAGTAATCACATATGGGTTCTCCGCCGTCAGGCGGGTCCTCGGTCGGCGGAATTCCAAAGTCTTGGTCCAGCGTCGGTTGTTGTCGCCTTCTTCCCTGACGTCAGTGCGACAGGGGTATACAAGTCACAGCCGACGCCATATTCTTCAGTCTTTCTTGCCCCAGATGTCAGGTGCCCCCAAAAGGAAGGCAATACATAAATTATATAGCTATATGTATATTATCAAAAAAGGGTAGTTGCAAGCAAATACACCATAGGAGGATAACCCAAAATAGGATGTATGAGGGGGATTTAGCCACTAGTCCTTTACCTAGAGGGGAAGGAGGGAGGGAAACCTGTACTGCAGCTGTATTAGCACTCGAACATCTACATTTATGATAGGTACAAAACTGTACTATGTTCATTGTGCATACAGCTGCAGTAATCACATATG
The DNA here is from genome assembly GCF_019279795.1 of Protopterus annectens. Lineage (NCBI taxonomy): Eukaryota > Metazoa > Chordata > Ceratodontiformes > Protopteridae > Protopterus > Protopterus annectens. The sequence goes on along the minus strand of NC_056744.1, from coordinate 1,791,612,444 downwards.
GGTAGAGTCCCAAAGCTACGCACAGGGTGGTAGGCAGTAGGTGGAACTGGGATGAGCCAGAAAGCCCTGCAACACAGCAGCAGCAAAGCCTGCTCTAGTTTTGGAATATAAAGGCAAGTGGTAGTGTCTTGTGAAGGTATGTACAGAACTCCAAGTGGCTGCCTCCAAAATATCTTTGGTAGGAACTCCCCTGAGGAAGGCTGTAGAGGTAGCTGTGGCCCTGGTGGAGTGGGGTCTGATGCCTACAGGGACAGGTTTCCCATGATAGGAGTAACAGAAACGTATGCAGTGGCCTATCCATTTTTGAAATAGTCTGTTTGGTAACAGGCTTTCCTTGAGCTCCTACAGCATAGGACACAAAAAGTTGTTCAGATTTCCTGAAAGGCTTTGTTCTGTCCAAATAATAACGTAGCTGTCTATGGATGTCTAAGGAATGTAGCAGCTTTTCCCCTTTGTTTTGAGGATTGGGGTAGAAGGTAGGTAAGTGTATGGCTTGATTTAAAGCTACCCTGGATACCACTTTAGGCATAAATGACGGGTTGGTTCGAAGGGGGACCCTGTCCTGATGGAAGATGAGAAAGGGCTGTACAGCCATGAGGACTTGTAGTTCTGAAACCCTACGAGCTGAGGTAATGGCCAGAAGGAAAGCTGTTTTCCAGGACAAATATTGCAAATCTGTTGAGGTAGCTGGCTCAAAGGGAGGCAATGTTAATTTTTCTAGGATGTAATTAAGATCCCAGGCTGGCACTGGTTGTTTCCTTGGGGGTCTTATATTCTTAGCCCCTCTGAGGAATCGTCTTAAAAGTGGGTGAGAGAATAAAGGTGGATCCGTATTGAATTCTGCAGAAATGGCTGAGGCATGGATTTTTATGGAAGAAAATGAAAGTCCACTGTTCAGCAGCTCAGCTAGATACTGTAATACCTGAGGCAAATTCAGTTTTCTAGGGTCCTGGCCTTTTTTCTCATTCCAAGAGCAAAACCGTTTCCATTTTGCGGAGTAAGTCTTCCTAGTAGATGGCCTCCTGGCCTCCAGAATGACATCCTGTACCTCTTTGGTGAGTAGGGTCTGTTGTGGTGTTAAGGAATTTTCCATGCAGCGAGACTGAGTGTTTTCAGCTGACTGTAAAGAGTTTGTAGCTGTGCTGAGTCAGCAGAAGAGGCATTAGAGGTAGTGGCCAGGGAGGAGTATGTGTTAGGCTCCTTAGGAGTGGGTACCAGTGCTGTCTTGGCCAGTCTGGAGCAATCAGTATCATCTTCGGTCTGTCTGCTCTTGCTTTCACGAGCACCTTGGGTAGAAGAGGCAGAGGTGGGAAAGCGTAGACTGTCCATGCTGTCCAACTGAATGAAAGGGCGTCCACCCTCCAGGCCTTTGGGTGAAAGGTCCTTGAACAAAACTTTTCCAGTTGATGATTCCTGTGGGAGGCGAAGAGATCTATGTCTGGCCTTCCCCACGCTTGGATTATCTTTGTAAACACCTGTGGATGCAACTTCCATTCGTGTGGATCTGTCATATTTCTGCTTAGATTGTCTGCCAGCGTGTTTTCCAAACCTGGCAAGTACTGTGCTTGAAGTTCGATTTGCCATTCCAGAGCCAAGTTCCAAAGTGTCATGGCTAGCCTGCACAGGGGATATGAATGTGATCCTCCTTGTTTGTTTATGTACCACATTACTGTGGTGTTGTCTGTTCTTATAAGCAATTGTCCTGGATGCAGGAGGTCCTTGAAAGCTGTAATTGCATTTATCACTGCTAGTATTTCTTTTTGATTGATGTGAAGGTGCTTTTCCTTTTGGGACCATTTGCCCTGAATGCACCTGTCTGTCATGTGCGCCCCCCAGGCGTAATCTGAGGCGTCTGTTGTGATGACTTGATTTGCTTGAGGCTTGCAGAATGGGAGGCCTGTGTTTGTTTGGCATGTTTGGGCCCACCATAGAAATTCCTTTTGCAAACAGGGAATTATTGGTATTATTGTTTCCAAGCTGTGGCTGTGTTGAGACCATAGGTTTTTTAGGTACCACTGAAGTTTCCTCATATGCAACTTTGCACATGGGATTAAAAGAATGCAAGATGCCATGAAACCCAGAGCCTGCAGGATTTTCCTTGCAGTAAGCCTGGTACAATTTGCTAATGTTTTGAAGTACTGAGTTAGTTGCCCCTGTTTTTCTGGTGCAAGACAGGCCATCTGGGTGTTTGTGTCCAAGCTGGCACCCAGGAAAGTTATTTTCTGAGATGGTGTTAGCCTGGATTTCTCTTTGTTGATTGTGTATCCCAGAGAATTCAGTAACCGTGTTGCATAAGCCAGATGTTCCAGAAGTGTGTGTTTGCTGTCCGCTTGGATCAGGCAGTCGTCCAAATAAGGGTAAATTTGTATCCCTTGAAGTCTGCAGTATGCAATTACTGATGCCAGGCATTTTGTGAATACTCTGGGCGCAGTAGATAAGCCAAAGGGCAATGCAGAGAATTGATAGTGGATTGAACCTGCAAGAAATCGGAGGTATCTTCTGCAGCTTTGTCTGATTGGGACATGCAGGTATGCCTCCTTGAGGTCCAATGTTACCAGCCAAAACTCCTTGCCCAGCATGGGGAGAAGCTGCTGTAATGTGAGCATCTTGAATTTTGGTACGAGTAGAAATGTATTTAGGATGGATAAGTCCAAAATGGGTCTCCAGTCGGTTCCTTTTCTTGGTACTAGAAAAAGTCTGGAATAAAAACATTGACCTTGTTCTCGAGTAGGAACCTCTTGAATAGCTTTCATTTCCATGAGTTTTGAAATTTGTATTTGCGCCTCTGCCCTTTGATTGTGTGGCAGGTTTGGCATGCCTCTCATTTTTGGAAGTGTGTGAAAATGAAATCTGTAGCCTCGGCTTATAATGTCCAGGATCCATTTGTCTGTTGTGATAATATGCCAGTTTCTTGTAAATAGTGCCAGCTTTCCTCCCAGGGGAGCTGCCAGCTGGGAATTACTGGGCAGGAAAAGGTGGAAGTCATTGGGTTTGCTTTCTGTATTGTTGTGCACTGTCTTCGCCACCTCTTGGTGCTGGAGTTTGCCATTGTCTGCCTCTATATGATCCTCGAGATTGTCCTCTGCCCCTTGTGCGCCTGTATCTACCTCTTTGGGGCTTGTCCGTGGCTGGAAAGTACCAGTTTTTAGAAAGCCAATTTCTGCTAAAACATGGTGGTTGTACCTGTAGAAAGGCCTTGACAGTTTGCATAGATTTAGCTTTTTCTTCCATTTTTCGTAGTATCTCCTCAGCATTAGTACCAAATAACACATCCTTTTGTAAAGGAGCATCTAGCAGTTTAGCTTTAACACGATCATGTTCCCTAAGCCAGGCATGTCTACAAATAACTGATCCTGTAACAGCAGCTCTACTTGAGGCCTCTAAGGCATCATAGCCACATTGTAAGGTGTGTTTACCCACTTGTTCTGCACTATGCATCATATCCTGCAATTCCTTTAAATCTGGTTGTTCAGGCTGAGACATTTTGTTTCTTAATTGTGATAACAGAAACTGCTGATATTTAAGCATATGGAACTGACAATTTAAGGCTCTCATGGCTAGGGTGGCCGAGGTGTATACCTTTTTTCCCCACCTTTCTAAGGATCTAGATTCTCTTTCGGAAGGTAGCGGATTCTTAGCAGTAGAGGCCTTCATTCCCTTGGGGCCTTGAGAAATGGTTTCAGGGTCAGCGTTATGGCTTTTGAACAGAAATTGGGGAGAATTAGGAACTCTGTAGTACCTATCAGGTTTGACTGGGGCAGGAGGCAGGGAATCCGGATTAAGACAAGCCTCCGAGTAAACACCATCAAGTATGTCCAGGACAGGAGGTATAGCCAGAGGTATGTGCTGAGGTAACAAATGAAATTCCCTAAGTCTTTTCTTGGAATCAGAAAAGTCTTGGCCTTCCCAATGGAAGTGCTCCCTCAAGGTGTGCAAGGTTTCCCCAAATGAAAAATCCTCTGGGGGAGATACAGAAGGAATCGACTGTTCTGCATCAGAATCCTCATAAGGGGAGTAAGAGTGTTCCTCTACATCAGAATGTTCTGAGATAATGGAGCCCTGTTCAGAAGAGGGGGAATCTTCCTCCACTCTGGGTCTCTTGTCTGGAGGGGGCTGGGAGCCCCTGATAAGGGTAATTAAATCCTCAGCCATTTTAAGCATCTGCTTTTTAGGCATGGGGCCTGGGGATGGGCCCTGTACAACAGGCCTCTTGGGATGCATGGCTGATTTGGTCTTAGTAAAGGTCTTAATGGAAAAGGAAAAAGAGGGCCTAAATACACCCTGGGAGGAAGTGGACCTGTCCCCATTAGGAGGTTCAACACTAACAGTGGTTTCGGTGGTTGTAGTCTGAGTAAGGGCCGAGGTACCTGCGGTCTCGGGTACAGAAGACACCGCCAAGGAAGTGTCGTCGGTAGTCAGGGACTGCATAGGCGTCTCGCTGAGAACCGGACCACGTGTAGCCGGTTTTGGCGTGGTGTCGGTGGAGACCGCGGACCTCGAGTGTCGGTCTTTGTCCTTGCGGTTTTTGTAGTCTGAGTATCCAACGAAATTTTATAATCAAAGGCTTTACCAAAATAATGTTGAGCGAACTCCGCCCGACGCTTAATAGTGCGTTTATTGAAAGTCGCACAAAAGCGACAGCCCGAGACGTCGTGGTCTGGGCCTAAACAAGGTATGCAGAGGGAATGGAAATCCTTATGCGGTATTTGCTTCCCACACGAAATACAATTGTTAACTTTGTCTGACATCGGTCTATTGAGGCAAGAAAAGTTTCCCCAACGGGGTACTTAGCTTTAAAGAAGACTTCGGTTTCCAATTTTTCGTAAATTCAGGAGCTGGCCGACCGGCACTTGCGAACTGTTTTTGCTTCAGGCACTGCACGGCAAAAAAGACTGAAGAATATGGCGTCGGCTGTGACTTATATACCCCTGTCGCACTGACGTCAGGGAAGAAGGCAACAACAACCGACGCCGGACCAAGACTTTGGAATTCGGCCGACCGAGGACCCGCCTGACGGCAGAGAACCCATATGTGATTACTGCAGCTGTATGCACGATGAACATCTAGTATGAGCTGAAGGCTGCCAACCTGTTAATCCCCCCCCACAGTACCTCACACAATGGCTCTACTCTCATCCAACAGTCCTATTTGTTCCACAGAACAGCAACAGCTGGGCTGGGGATAGCCCTAAGAACCCATTTACTCCAGCCTGGGAATTCAAAAGGATTTTCCACATTCCATCATGGAGGCTTTAAAAAATATCAACAGAACTTCTGAGACTAGGTTAGTGCTTTACACACACACATTATATATATATATATATATATATATATATATATATATATATATATATGGATTCACTTCAGAAGATTGAAAAGTCACAATCTCAATTTCAGAAGACTGAAGCCCAAAATCCTGAAAACTCAAAATCCTGAATACCAAAGGATTGAAAACACACAGGATACAAATAATGACAATATTCCAGTACAAGGACACACACAAGACAAAGCACAGCAGTTTTCGTCAAGATGCCAGTGATTAGTGTGCAATGAGATGAAGTAACTATGTAATATTAGCCTGCCAGCGATTAGTGTGCAATGAGATGAAGTAACTACGTTATGCTAGCCCAACGATTAGTGTGCAATGAGATGAAGTAACTACATGATATTAGCCTATCAGTGATTAGTGTGCAATGAGATGAAGTAACTACGTAATATTAGCGTGCTAACGATTAGCGTGCAATGAGATGAAGTAACTACGTGATGTTAGCCCAACAATTAGCGTGCAATGAGATGAAGTAGCTACGTAATATTAGCCTGTCAACAATTAGTGTGCAATGAGATGAAGTAACTACGTGATATTAGCCTGTCAGTGATTAGTGTGCAATGAGATGAAGTAACTACGTAATATTAGCATGCCAAAGATTAGCGTGCAATGAGATGAAAGTAACTACGTGATGTTAGCCCAACAATTAGCGTGCAATGAGGTGAACTATGGAATATTAGCCTGTCAACGATTAGTGTGCAATGAGATGAAGTAACTACGTGATATTAGCCTTCCAGTGATTAGTGTGCAAGCAAGATACAAGACAAACAAATAGTCAGAACAGCTGTTATGTAAAACATATGGGAGTAAGAGTATTGTGTCAGAATGCCTGGTTTGTGAATATTAACTTTGTTGTTTGTCTTTTCGGCTTTTCCCGGTTAGGGGTCACCACAGAACTCCGGTCCGCTAATGATTGGTAGACGATTTTTTATGGTGCCGAGTTGCCAGTCCGATGCACAACCTTCAGCGAAGGCACGCCCATTCACGCATGTCTTTCGGAGGCCACTCGACCACGGGGAGTACATGCAGACTCCACACAGAAGGCACTCCAGCCGAGAATCGAACAGGAGAACCTCTTGCTGTGAGGCAACAATGATACCGCTGTACCACCGCGGATATAAATGGCCTTAGAGGCACAGACAAAAAACAGAGAATACTGAATCATAATTAAGTGCAGGGTGCAAATGGCAATGTCACAAGAGATGGGTTTGGATAAACAAAAAAACGCATGTGGATTTGGCAAAAAGGATTTTGGCGAGAACATTCAGCAGAATAATAGGGACATAGGAAAAGAGGAGTAAAACGGATTGTGACAGGGACTCCAACAGTGATAGAAGAGAGGGAAAAAGGACAAAGGTAGACTGGTGTCCTGTCAGTAAGGGGTTACTGGCAAGGAAAATTATTACAATGGCATGTATTTATATTCCACCTAATGCTATTACTATGGACTTCAGGAGAATTTAAAAAAATAAGCTTTTAAAAGAGATTTACAGTGGGGACTAGACCTCGACTTGCAATAGTAAGGATGCATCACAGGGCCTAGAAGGCAAGTATAATAAGAGAGCAGATTTTTGAACTACATGAAAATATCTATAACAGAGGATGTGAAATCAGTAGCAGGAGCTCAGAGAAAGGTACATGCTATTCCCCAGACATAATAAATGCATTAAACTGAAGAAAGACTGTGTCACAGGAGCATGTGCATTTAACTGAAAGTGTTGAGACCCATCTAGTAACTATACCAATCATGCAGCAAGCATGTGCATTTAAATGAAAAGTGTTGAGATCCATCTAGTAACTACACCGATCGTGCGAGCATGTGCATTTAACTGAAAGTGTCGACACCCACATCTGGTAACTATACTGATTGCGCAGCAAGCATGTGCATTTAACTGAAAGTGTTGAGACCCATCTAGTAACTACACCGATCATGCAGCGAGCATGTGCATTTAACTGAAAAGTGCTGAGACCCATCTAGTAACTACACCGATCATGCAGCGAGCATTTGCATTTAACTGAAAAGTGCTGAGACCCATCTAGTAACTACACCGATCATGCAGCAAGCATGTGCATTTAACTGTAAAGTGCTGAGACCCATCTAGTAACTACACCGATCATGCAGCAAGCATGTGCATTTAACTGTAAAGTGCTGAGACCCATCTAGTAACTGCACCGATCATGCAGCGAGCATGTGCATTTAACTGTAAAGTGCTGAGACCCATCTAGTAACTACACCGATCATGCAGCGAGCATGTGCATTTAACTGAAAAGTGCTGAGACCCATCTAGTAACTACACCGATCATGCAGCGAGCATGTGCATTTAACTGAAAAGTGCTGAGACCCATCTAGTAACTATACCAATAAGACAAAGTTGCACAACAATAATGCAAAAATGGCACACAGGTGCTTTCCTATTTATGTGCTAAAAGGGGAATTTAATGGGTAGCCAACATGCTTTGGGAGTCTTAAGGAAGGAGGAATTTACTTCAGAAGGGGTAGCCAGTGAGGAGGACAAAATGAAAATGGAGTTTAAAAACAGTGTAGAAATAAGAGAGAAAGACATATGGCAAAGGTGAAGAGACTTACAGAGGGGCTTGACAAAGGTTAAAGAACTGGTTGAAGGGGATCTTGCAAAACAAGAGGCAGAGCAAGTGCAGAGCTCTTATAGAGAAAATAAGGGAGTATTTGTCAATATGCAACAGTTGCTTAACAGCAGCCTTTCTAATCACAACTCTAGAGAGCAAAAAAATTAGGCAACAGAATGTATGAAAAAGTTAGCCAAACTTAGGGAGCCTATGAGAAGAAAATAGGCAGAGGTCTTATAGAGGTATTTCAGAAATTTTATGAAAATCTGTATAAAGCAAAGAAATGAGGAAACTAAAAAAAGTACAAATGTAAATATTTACTTATGGAAGACGTATTTATACCAAGGTTAAAAGAAGAGAAGACTCGCCAATTAAGAGCTAAAACAGGGACAGACAAAACAATTAACAACATGACTAAAGGAGCAGACAGTACTCCTGTTGGGAATTTGGAAGTTAGGAAGGAAGGGGTAAAGATATCTGGAAGGGTCTATTTAGCAAAATTTTAAAATGGGATTTTTTTTGGTGGTGGGGGGGGGGCGGTTACCAGCATCTTACACGAAAGTAGTAAGGGTAAAGACTATGTATCTGGCTTCATCTACACCCATTTCTATTTTAAACCATGATTACTGACTATAACGTGTTTATGTCTATATTACTAAAAAAAGGCAGCAATGACTCCAAAGTTGATGACTAAGGATCACCTTTGTTTTCTAAAGGAGATGCTAATATTCAACATTAACAGAACAATGACGATCCAGAGGGAGGCGGAGAACAAAACCACCACTACTAACTGGCAAGTCTTCGTGCACAGAAAGCATCTGAAACAGCTGGGATTTTACAAGGAAGGCAATGGTATTACTTGCATTATCATATAGAATAAGAAGATTAAATAAGGAGGATATATGATGGGCCAGAGGAAAGACTTAAGAGAAGGATAAAACTGACATAGGAATCAAGAAAACTGATGATGTTATTCTGTACTAGATAGTTGTAGAATAATATTTGGTCTTGTGTAACATTTTGAGACTGTTTTGAGCTTCTTCAGGATAAAAATAAACAAAGATAAAACAAGCGCTATAGCTATGTATCCATGCATGAACTGGTAGAGCAATAAGCATCCTTTTTCATGGGTCGATAATACCCACACTTGTACACAGACATGGCAATACCCACACTCAACGAGGACATGACAATACTGGAAGCTGGACAGCAAGGGAAGGAACAGGAAACTGTGGCAACTCTGACGCAGTCAATGTTGAGGAGTGATAGGCCAATAATTCCCCATATGAGAGAGTAAAGGATGACACAGGATGAAACTGAAAAGAATGTGGCACAGGAAGATGCTACAGAACTTTCTATAGAATGCCTGCAGGAAATGGAGTACAAAAAATGTGCCCTCAGTTTAGAAGAAAATGAGCTAAGAGAAGAGTTTCTTGATTTAACACAGAGAGACATATTAAGTTCAATGAAAGAAACAGACTGCAGAAGGTCAATAAAACCCCAAACATTAGAAGTTTGATAAAACAAATGAACACAGTAATTAGGACCGTCCATAGAGATTGATGCGATATAACAGAACTAAATGGGATATATTACTGTAAAGCTACATTAATAACAGATACAATTCTACCACAAGAATACAGGGTAGTAAAGGAAGGAACATAAAGATGCTAAATGGATAGTAGTAGTAAAAGAAAGAAAAAGAAGTTTTGACAACACAGATGGAATGTTACGGCAAGACATAACTTCTTTATCTGATGTCAATCTTCACATAATCCTTGACTCTGGGACAGAGTCCCTAGCTACCTGAATCTTGGGAGGTCCCACGGAAGGATATTCCTAAGCACCATCGAATAGAAAGACGCACGTTCCCTAGAGACCTGGTCCAATCTGTAATGAGTAATAAAGGCATGAAAAGACCACTGTGTAGCTGCTGCACAAATGTTATCCAAAGAAGCTCTAGCATGAAATACTGCAGAAGCTGACAAAGCACTAGTTGAGTGGGTTTTCACCAGGAGTGGAAGGTGAAGCCCCTTTCAATCACAGGTAAACGTGATACAATCTTTGAGCTATTTAGCTAAGGTAACCTTGGTAACTGATTTACCTACGGAAATTGAGGAAAAGGCAACAAATTGGTCAGATTTCCTGAAATCCTTTGTTCTGTGAAGATAAAAATGTAATTACCTATGAACATCTCATAAATGCAGACTATACTCTTCTTCATTGGAGAAATTAGGGAAAAAGTCTGATAGTTGGAATGCTTGATTGATATTCGATTCTGAAACTACCATTGGCAAGAAGGAAGGATTAGCCCCGAGGGAGACCCTGTCTTTGTGAAATATTATGTAGGGAGGTTTGCAGGACAAGGGTTGAATTCATACAGTCTTCTTGCAGAAGTGACAGCTACTAAAAATAAAGTTTTCCCAAGTCAGAAACTTTAAGTCACATGTAGCTGAAAGTTCAAAAGGGGAAACAGTAAGAGATTGTAAAACTGGTGGTAAATCCCATGGAGCAAAAAGGTCTTAACATTAGGATTCCCTTTAAAAAAGCTTTAAAAAGTTTATGTGACATAAGTGAAGAACCACTGAAACCAGTATGGAAATTAGATATTGCACGCAGATGTACCTTAATAGTAGAGGCTGAACAGCCAATTTGATAAAGATCAGCTAAAAAATCCAATACTTTATGCACAGGGACTGTATAAGGGTCTACAACATAGAGCCCATTCTAGCAAGTTGATCCCATTTACTCTGGTACAGTTTCCTAGTAGAAGGTTTGCGATTGGCCACAATGATTTGACAGAGAAGAAGAGGAAAGGGAAGAATGCCTGACAATCCTGGGAATTGGATTGGAGATTCAGATAAACCATTCCTTCTGGATGAGATAATACATCTGGTGCTGGGTCCACAATCCAAGGTTTTCGAAGGTGAGGCCAAATAAAAGGGAACCAAACTTGTTGAGGCCAGGAACGGGGCAATGAGGATTATTGTGTTCTTTGACCTCTTGGGGTTTTTCTTTAGAAACTGAGACATCAGGGGAGTTAGGGGAAAGGTATACAGGAGACTGGGAGGCCAATTGTGGAGATGGGTGTCTTTCTGTGACTTCCACAGAGGAGAGATCAGGACAAACTAACTGCCGCACTTGTTGCTCAGAGGGGACGCAGAGAGATTGCAGCAGGGTTGGCCCCAGAGACGGAAGACCTTTCCCATCACCACAGGATTGGGAGACCACTCGTGAAGCATGAAAATAGTTCTGCTTAGTGCGTCTATCATCATGCTGGAGCTCCCCAGAATATGCACTGCTGTGAGAAAGCGGTTGGAAGAAATCGCCCATTGTCAAACTCTAAGGGCTTCTCGACAAAGTGTGTAAAGATTTGGTTTCTCCTTGTTTGTTGCTGTACCAGACTACCAACATATCTGTTTGGATTGCCCCTGTTCCTAGGGGAAGGGATACCAAAATGCTTGCAATGCTAAGAGCACCGCCCTCAACTCTAGAACACTGATGTGCAAATTGGCCTCCAGTGGGGACCAAGTAATTTGGACAATCTTTCCCAGATAATGCCCCACCCCATCTAGGAAGCACCCGTGGTCACTATGGCTTGGGGCTGAGGAAGACTGAAAGGACAGCCCAAAAGTATCTGGTTGGAATGCAGCCACAGGTCTTGTTTGCACCGACTGGTGATCAAAATGTTATGCAATGTGACACTGGCTGATTCATTAAGGACCACTGGAAGGCCAGAAGCCATTGAAGAATTTGCATATGATACCAGGCTATGGGAACTAAAGTAATAGAGGCTGCCATCGAGCCTAGCATCTGTAGGATTAGTCTAGCTGGAACACTTCAATTCTGAATAATATGGCTGACTTGTGATCTGATCTTTTAGAGCCTTTCTACTGGGAATAAAGCAAGTCCTGTAACTGTATTCAGCAGAGCTCGATAAATTCCAGTTGCTGTACAGGTTGCAGATTTGACTTTTCGTAATTAATTGAAACGCCTAAAGAGGGGCAAAGATGCAGAGTGCAATCTCGTGCCCATTCTAGTTTATGCCTGGTGCCAGTCGTCGAGACAAGGAAAAACTCAAAATCCCTGCAGTCTGAGATGAGCTGCTACCACTGCCATGCATTTGGTAAACACCCTGGGGGCTGTGGTGAGGCTAAAGGGCAGTGCTCTGAACTGGAAATGACTGGCTCCCAGCCAGAAGCACAAGAATCTCCTGGAGCATTTGTTTATTTTTATACGGTAATGCACATTCTGAAGATCTACAGAACACGTCCAATCGTCTTTTTCCAAGAATGAAGTACTGACAGTACAGAGACCAATTTGGTTTGCTGAACTGCTTTGTTGAACTAGCTGAGATCTAAAATGGGTCTCCAGTTCCCCTGTCTTTTTGGGCACTAAAAGGAATCTTGAGTAAAACCCAGATCCTTTTTGGTCTGGTGGGACTGGATGGATGACTTTTTTTGAGCAGTTTTTGAATTTCTACGACTGTTGCTTCCCTGTGACCGGGTGGAACATCCGTGAGTCTTTTTCTGTGTTTTTGGATTTGAGAAAAGGGGAATAATGTAACCTCTGAAAAGGATTCCCTGCATCCATATGTCCTATGTTATCTGTAGCCAGGCAGATTGGTGTATGGATAATTGCCCCCCCCCCCCCACCCACTGCCTACAGAGGTAGGCAACTGAGCCTCTGTACAGGAGTATTGGTAGAAACTACCATAGAAAGCATCTCTGGACCCCTGGTTCTGCGGGCCATCTCTGCCTCTAGGATGGAGTCTTCCATTGTTACTTCCTCCTCTGCCCCAGAGAAAGTCTTTAACACGCGAGTCCTGGAAAGACCCTTGGGACTTTTTGAACCATAGCCTACCACTTCTCTGGCTCCTGGAATAGGGCCGTTGAGAAGTGGAGAAGCATACACCCATGGCAAAAAGTGTCTTCCCATCTTTCTCACATCTGGCCAGTGTGTCTTTTACCTTGGGTCCAAACAGGGATGATCTGTCAAATGGAGTGTTGACAAATGAAGATTTAAACGGCTCCGTAAAGTCACACAAGTGCATCCAGGCATGTCTCCTAATGGCTATGCCTGAACCCACTGCTCTTGTCGTCCCTTTGGCTGAGTGGGCAATTAGCCTGATGGACTAGTCAGAGATTGCTTTGAGGATGGCGAGCGGAGAGGTAACTTCATCTCATACCCTTTTAACTACTGCTCCTGTGAGAGTATCTGACAGCTCTTTGATAAGAACTTTCCTGGTAGAGTGTGCCATGTAGTTCAAAAACCTGAGAACAAAGGTCGATGAAGCATAAACGTGCTTCCCAAATCTATCCATAGTCCTGGACTCCTTGTTAGGAGGAGACAGTAGGACTTTTCTCAGCAAGTTCCTTCTTTGTGGCTGCTATCAAAATGGTATCTACGGGAATACTCTTCTCCCAATGGTGTTCTTCCTTGGGGGCAGAAAGGATCCAGTCAGGCCTCTTGGGGATCAGGTTGATGGAGTCAGGGATCGCCCACGCCCACTGCGTGATCATTTTCATGAGCTCGTCAGTGGGTGGAGAGATGAACAGGTAGAGGCTTGGGCACAAAAAACCTCCAGGTATACCAACTCCTCCGATGAAGGCTAGAGGGAAGACCAGTCACCCCTCTGTTTCAGGACTTCCAGGATGTCCTCGATGGAATCAGGGGGTGACCTAGGGGAACCTTCCCCCTCATTAAAATCAGTATACTCCATGAAGGACTCCTTCGGGGAGTCTAAGTAAGTCCTTCCTCTTGCATTTTTTTTCTTCCCAGGTACTTCCTTGGGGGGATGTTCCGGGAAAGTATCCCAACAGGAAACCACCAAGGTGGGTTTTTCCTGAGGCTTTTGTGTCCTTTGTCACAAGGACGAGACTGACTGGAGCACTGGTCAAAAGGATGCAGAATACTGGCCCAAACAGAGATGGCAAGGACTGGAGTCCACTATGGACAAGGCTTTCTTCATGGTACGGAAGGCTGGCCCCCATCGTAGAGGGATGGGAGCCTGCAACTGAAATAAGACTCCTTTGGAACCATGGTCCCACCCCACACTGAGGAGGCAGCCCCTGAAGCAGAACCCTAGGCCGAGCCAACAAAAGCCAAAGCACAGAGGGGCATGCTGGGCTCTGAAAAAAAAGGAAGTCGAACCCTACCCCTCAGAACAGCAACAAAGTTTCGACCCCGGGCGACCTCTGGTTCCAAACGACCGGAGAAGCTCAGGCAATTCTCGGTTCTGGAGAAGAGGCTCTTACCAGAACAGAAACAGTCGGAGCCAGGTAGGTCAGTGCCAGGGGCTCCAATGATTCAACTGGAGTTGGAGGAGGAAGATGACACTGTGTCAAAGTAGGACAGGTCCCAGTGCCGACTTGGCTGAGAACCGAAGATGAAGGTAATCCCTTCACCACTAACAGCTGGTCCACCAGCCTCATGATGTCCGATTCTGAGAGGGTCTTAGTGGATCGAACAGACTATGCAGGAGGAGACCTAGGTGATCTTAGTTCTACGAAATGGCTAGGTGGTCAGTACTTAAATGGATCGACCAAGGGCGAATACCCTGATCTTGGAATCTAAAAGTGGTCTGCTCTGGTACCGACAAATCTTCTGGTTCTGAAGCATTTCTCGTTTTGTCTGATGAAGCAGACTGTGCCAAATCTGTCTTGCCTATCGGTGCCGAGGGAACTGTCATCATCATAGGCTGTTTAGATGCCCTTTTAGGCAGGTCTGAGGAACTGCTTGTGCGAGTGTTTCTTCTGTTTAGAAGAGGAGGATGAAATGGCTTTGGTCCTAGACCCAGATGCAGCCTCTTCAACATCTCCTTTTAATAAGCCTTTCAAGATTAACTTGTTTCTCCACTCAGTTAAAGTCCTGGTAGAGAAACAATGACATACAGAGCAGTTTTCTAGCAGGTGCACAACTCCTAAACAATACACACAGCAGACATGCCCGTCTGAATTGGGCATCTTTCTGTCACACTTCTGGCACCTGTTAAAGTCAGAAGTGCCCTTAGAAGGTTTAACCAAAGAATCAGATTTATCAGCCATACCAGAAAGGAAGGCTTAAAGCTGATAAAGATCACACACACAAAAGGGAACAGCAGTGTTTTTTTTGTTTTTTAAAAGAGAAAGGGGTACCAACTATAGTATTTAAAAATACCTAAATGAGTAAAAGGAGAGTACCAGCAATGAATGGTATGTAGAGAAATCTGCCTAATGGTACAGAAAAAGCAAGGGAAGATCTCACACACAGACACACACAGACACACACGCACACAGACACACACACAGACACACACACAGACACACACACAGACACACACACAGACACACACACAGACACACACACAGACACACACACAGACACACACACAGACACACACACAGACACACACACAGACACACACACACACACAGACACACAGACACACACACAGACACACACACAGACACACACACACAGACACACACACAGACACACACAGACACACACAGACACACACAGACACACACACAGACACACACACAGACACACACAGAGACACACACAGAGACACACAGAGACACACAGAGACACACACAGACACACACAGACACACACAGACACACACAGACACACACAGACACACACAGACACACACACACAAACATAGACACACACACAAACATAGACACACACAGACTCAAACATAGACACACACAGACACAAACATAGACACACACACAAGTAAAAGGAGAGTACCAGCAATGAATGGTATGTAGAGAAATCTGCCTAATGGTACAGAAAATGCAAGGGAAGATCTCACAGACAGACACAGACACAGACACACACACACAGACACACACACACAGACACACACACACAGACACACACACACAGACACACACACACACACACACACACACACACACACACACACACACACACACACACACACACACACACACACATACACACATACACACACACACACACACACACAGGAAAAACAATGTTCCTACTTAAAAGTGATCCTGCAAGCTACCCTAAAAATTACAGACCAATAACTTGCCCTCCGACAACGTATAAACTACACACCAGAACCGATGCCTACAAAGCTTATAGTCATTTAGAAAAAAAAAACTCC